>NC_083413.1:40915163-41540163 GCF_020745735.1 Hemiscyllium ocellatum | reverse complement strand
CCTGTTTGGCAACATAGTCATACCATGTCACCCTGCAATCAACATTGGTAGAGTGTTCTTCCTCACTCACTGCATGCACCATTAGAGTGACATACATTAGGTCTGTGCTGGCTTTTGCTCCTACATGCAATGTAGCACAATGGTCAATAATGATGTGATATGGTATGTACTGGTTTCATATCAACAAATTTTTGCTGCTATCCAAGTAGTTGGATTTGGATATCTAACTCACACTGATTGGCCCATATGCTGTTGGTAGTTCTCTACCTGAAGAATAATTGGTTTCTGGGTAAAGTCATTTTTACTTGCCTTCCAAGCATAGGTTATGCTGGAATGGTGATCCCTTCTCCATTAGCTGTGCACCAAAAAACATAAAAGCAACGTGAAAATCTTGCTTTGTACTCAGCATTTAATGATCAATATTTGATAGCACATAGCATTCTTTCAGCTAGATCATTTGAGGCATGAATGTGGTATCCACACTTATAATGTGGTAATGTAGTATCCACACTTAGTAGACATGTTTTATAATAGTTTTCCAGGATTTTGCTGTCTATTGCCAGACATATCTAGTCCAGGAAATCAAATTCATATGTTATCCATCTTGTGCAATCAATACCCATGTTCCCCTGATGAAACATGAATATGATATCTTGGTGTGATACTTTTGGTATTAGGACTGTTTGTTCTTGAAAATGAACTATTTCACACACTAAGTTTGTCTCCACATGAACAAAATGAATTAATCTACTTAATTACTTCTTTCCTAATGTCAGGGTCTCTGTTGACAATAATCTTTTGGAGCTCTTATAATTACTCACCTTGCCAGATCTGATTCTAACTGCCTAAACTACCCTTGGCCAAAGTGTCATCAATAAATCTTGAAAGGGTTTCAGATTCATTCTCTCGACCATCAACAAAGTGCAGATCATGAGGAACATAATAGTCATTGAGTGTGTTGAGTAATCTGCTCAGGGCATCAGATATAATAATCCTGGTACTTGTTTTCTATCTCACTTCAAATTCATATCCTTTGACACGGAGAAGTAGATGCTGCAAAAGTTGAGGCACAATCATTAGCATTTAACTGCAGATCATTTCTGGTGGCTTATGATCTTTTTTAACAGTGAATCTCTTGCCAAATAAGTAGAATTGAAGCTACAAGCTGATGAATGCCAAAATTAATGACTCACGTTCTATATTAGAACAGTTGGCTTGCACATTTGGCAGATTATTTTGCAAATAGGTTTGTCATCTTGCAAAAGACAAGTGCCTAGTCCCTTTTACAATGCATCCACTTCAGGAACCATGATTTTTCTTGGGTTGTAGTGTTGGTGTAGTCAAGGCTTAGCTTACAGAATATATTTGAGAGAATCAAAGACATATTGATAGTTATATTGCAACATGTGGTGTATGAACTCTTTGAGAAAATCATCAAGGCAGAGATAACTTTTCCGTGAAGTTGGAAATCTTTGATGAGTTGAAATTAATCATCACTGTCCGAATAGAATTCTTCTGCTAAATGGTCAGTGCAGCAGTCAATGGGGCAATGTAGTGCATCTGATTTGGAAAAGAATCTTGCTGCGGATTAATGATTGAATTCTTCTAATGTGTTATTTCGTGTAGACATATTTTCAATGAAAGGTTGAGATGCCTTGGATTTAGGAATACTCTTATAATTTATCTTTCTAAAGCACATATGACTATGGGCTAGTTCTAGTTTTTATCATCTATTTACTCTGGGTATCATCAACTTAACCTAACCAAATTTACTCACATAAGCAAATTTATTGATATTTCGAAGTGCTAATACATCAAGCATTGTACACATGTATTCACTTGTTGTTTGCTTGAATGTCCATGAGTTGGATTGGTGTAGATGATCAGTCTACTGCTAATCTGGCTTCAAAGTAGCTGATCAGGCAGCTTCTTCCATGAGAGTGCCAGCCAATTCACTGGGGCATCTTCTCTTACTCCGTCAGTTTATATATGCAGTCTGTATGATCAGTTCCTGATAAGTCAATTTTATTGCCTTGTTCTCATTGATTGAACATTTGATCATTGGTGGGCATCACAAATGTGTTATGTCCTTCATGACCAGTCGAACCTTCACCAAATACAACATCTATTTGCTTGTGAGGGTTTCACCTCTCAATTTCAACTGCATTCGATAGCTAGTTTCTTTGTCTTCTATCTTTCAGGAAGGCAACTAGACAACAAAGACAATATCTCCCCCTCTACAGTCCCTCAGACTCCAATCAATCAACAAAATCTGAACCCAAAATATATCATTCGTCACTCTGAGAAAATATGGCTCTACATTTCACTGTGAAATTTGAGACACAAGGTTGAATTTATTTTTTAAAATAAAACAAAAGAACTGCAGGTACTAGAAATCTAAACCACAACAGAAATTGCTAGAGAAACTTGGCACATCTGGCAGTATCTGCGGAGAGAAAGCAGAGTTAACATTTCAAATCCAGTTATCTTTCATCAATTCTGTTTCCAGACCTGCTGAGTTTCTCAAGCAATTTCTGTTTCTGCTTTATTTCATTCATTGAGACAAACTAAAATGACATTGTCTAAAATTGTGATGGTGAAAGTGACAAAAAGTTCAGAACTGTTATTATACCATGAATTTCAATTTCTGGCATAACCTCCCGACAGCAGCACATATTTAAAAATATTAAGGCAAATGTCTTTAAACATTTTTTTATCAAAACTCCACGAACATTTAAACTTAAAACTAGAAAATGTGTTACAATATCCGTAATGCATGAACTACCAATTTTTCATTGTTTCATCTTCAATATTCTATTGGCAGTAAAGACTTATTAATGCCTCCCTTCCCCCTATGTCTCTAACTTTATCTGCATGACTATATTATTTGGAAAGTCATTAAACAAGCTATTTCATGCAAATTGCCCTTTAAATTCCTGAACAGTTCAGGCCATGATTGCAACAACTGAAGCATAAACTGTATAATCATCATCACACAGTCAGCCCTTGATTTTATGCACATCTTTCATATAACCACACAGTCTGAAACATGGTGCATTTAGCAGCATTTCCACAAAAGATTAGGAACTTTACAAAATATTCCTGGAGAAAAGGAAAGAGAAAACAACATTATAAAATTATAATTCAGAACAAGTTGATCATTTTGATGCATGCAGTGAATATTTTCCATCCAGAGCACTAGAAAGCCGAATTTGTGCTCTGATGCTGCAATTACATTGGATTACTGTATCATCCAGAAGCAGTGAAGTTGGATATTAGTTTGGTGGAACATCATTCCATTGATTGCAGCATCTCTGGGAGACCTTATCTCTCATGTTAACATACAAACATCAGAAAAATGAGCATCTGTGACCAGTTTGATCTGGCTGCAGGAGTCAAAGGAAATCGTTGTAAATATGAGGTCATGTGCTTTGAAGAAACAATAAAACCTGGAAGGAATGGAACTGATTCAATCTTATCTAATATACCTTAATATGAAACTGCTGGATAGGAAACTCCAATTTTGACTGATATTGACATTTCTAAGTTTTACCAGTTTCTACTAATTTCACTTGATATTTTCTGTTCCTTTAGTATCAGTCAGACTACCTGAAAGTGCTTCTGGAACAGTTCGGGGGATGGGTATTGGGAGCCTTGGGAGCACTGCTCCTTCTCTATTGCAGATAAAATCCTGGTCATCACTTGTTAGACCAACTCACTGTTATACATAATGCAGAGCTACACACCACTCTTGTACTGTGACAATACCCAATCACCTTCCAGTTTGCCTGGAGATCCAAAATGTCTGTGTCCACAGAAACACAATGTACATGTTGTTGTACAGCATAATGATTCTGAAAAAGGAATCATTTCAGGGACTGCGCTAAATTCCACCTAATCTGACAATGTTGATATTAGTTTGGTGGAACATCATTCCATTGATTGCAACAATGTGGTAGTCTCCTCATAGTCTTTGTAATGATGTTTAGCTTTCCAGTCTAACTTATACTATAACTAGCCATTTGGATACAGAACTGGCGCAAAGGTAAAAGACAGAGGGTGGGGGTGGAGGGTTGTTTTTCAGACTGGAGGCCTGTGACCAGTGGAATGCCACAAGGATCTGGGTGCTGGGTCCTCTACTTTTTGACATTTACCTAAATGATTTGGATGCGGGCATAAGAGGTACAGTTAGTAAGTTTGCAGATGACACCAAAATTGGAGGTGTAGTGGACAGTGAAGAGGGTTACCTCAGATTACAACAGGATCTGGACCAGATGGGCCAATGGGCTGAGAAGTGACAGATGGAGTTTAATTCAGATAAGTGCGAGGTGCTGCATTTTGGGAAAGCAAATCTTAGCAGGACTTATACACTCAATGGTAAGGTCCTAGGGAGTGTTGCTGAACAAAGAGACCTTGGGGTACAGGTTCATAGCTCCCTGAAAGTGGATTTGCAGGTAAATAGGATAGTGAAGAAGGTGTTTGGTATGTTTTCCTTTATTAGTCAGAGTATTGAGTACAGGAGTTGGGAGGTCATGTTGCGGCTGTACAGGACATTGGTTCGGCCACTGTTGGAATATTGCGTGCAATTCTGGTGTCCTTCCTATCGGAAAGATGTTGTGAAACTTGAAAAGGTTCAGAAAAGATTTACACGGATGTTTCCAGGGTTGGAGGATCTGAGCTATAGGGAGAGGCTGAACAGGCTAGGGCGGTTTACCTTGGTGCGTCGGAGGCTGAGGGGTGACCTTATAGTTTACAAAATTATGAGGGGCATCGATAGGATAAATAGGCAAAGTCTTTTCCCTGGGACCAGGGAGTCCAGAACTAGAGGGCATAGGTTTAGGGTGAGAGCGGAAAGATATAAAAGAGACCTAAGGTGCAACTTTTTCACACAGAGGGTGGTACATGTATTAAATGAGCTGCCAGAGGATGTGGTGGAAGCTGGTATAATTGTAACATTTAAGAGGCATTTGGATGGGTATATGAATAGGAAGGGTTTGGAGGGATATGGGCTGGGTGCTGGCAGGTGGGACTAGATTGGGTTGGAATATCTGGTCGGCATGGACAGGTTGGACCAAAGGGTCTGTTTCCATGCTGTACATCTCTCTGACTCTTTCACTCTAGTCTTCCTGCATCAATTTGGTGTGGCCCAATCTCTACTTTTGCCTCTCATTTGTTTCTTATGTATTGAAAGAAACTTTTACTATCAGTCTAATATTACTGGCTTGCTTGCCTTCATATTTGATCCTCCCTTCCTTATTTCTCTCTAGTCTTCCCAATCTTCTGATTTCCCAGTGCTCTTGGCCACTTTATAGGCTCTCTTTTTTCTGTGATATATTTCTTGAGTTCCTTTATCAGCTATGGTTGTCTAATTTGTCCCTGGGTAATCTTTCTTTTCTTTGGAATGAACCTCTGTACTGTGTCCTCAATTACACCCAGAAACTCCTGCCATTATTGCTCCACTGTCTTCCCCACTAGACTCTGCTTCCAGTTAATTTTCGTCAGTTCCTCTCCATGTCCCTGTAGTTAGTTTTATTTAACTGTAACACCATTATATCCAATTTTGCCTTCTCTCTCTCAAACTGCAGACTGAACTCAACCATATTATGATCGCTGCCTCATAAATGTTCCCTGACTTTAAGATCTTTTATAAAATCTGGCTAATTACATAGTACTAAGTGCAGACTAGCCTGTTTTCTTGTGGGCTCCATCGCAAGTTGTTCCAAAAAGCCATCCTGTAAGCATTCTATGAATTCCCTTTCGTTGGATCCACTGGCAACATTATTTGCATATTGAATACCCTATGATCACTGAGACCTTACCTTTCTGATATGCCCTATCTATTTCCTGGTACATCTTGTGTCCCTGGTCCTGACCACTGCTGGGAAGTCTGTACATAAGTCCCATTATAGTTTTTTTTGTCTTTGTGGTTCCTCAATTCCACCCACACAGACTCCATATCATCTGACCCTATATCATTTAATGCCATACATTTAATTTCATTCTTAACTAACAAGGCAACTCCTTCCCCTCTGCCCATCTCCCTGTCTTTCTGATAAGTTGTAAATCCTTGGATGTTTAACTGCCAGTGCTGAACCCCCTGCAACCACGTCTGTGTGATGCCTACCACATCATGAATATGAAGGGTCATGATCATATGAAATTTCTCATTCTTGTGTTTGTTCTCATGAGTGCAAGATGACAGCTTTTCAAACATATCTATCATGCTGCAACATATCATTTCTGCAACATTCAGACCATTGTAACACCAACACCAAGTGTGACAGCATGCTGACATTAAACCTTTCCCAAGTGTTGAAAAGGACGGCTCCATTCAATCTGACTATCCCATACCATCTATCACCTATGGAGAGTATTTATGTAGAAAAACGTCCTTGATCACAGATCCATGAGACAATGGTCCATATATAAAGTTCTGTGGTTTTCTGAGAAGACTGCCAAAGTCTATGTGGCAGATTGCTTCATGGTCTGTTGGCCATAGACTGAGGATGTCCTGAGACTTCTCACAGAAAAATGCCAATGTTAGAGTGCAATATGTGACATGAAGGAATGGATGGTCTTTCTATCCTGGTAACTGTCAAGGGTACAGATGCACTAAACCTTTCATACAACTAGCTGCTTTCAAGTGTCCACTAGGGACTTGTGAGATATCTCACAATCCTCGGCTCCCAAAAGTAGAAAGAATTTTACAAATGTAATTGGTGCTGATAAAATTGCTTCATCTTGCTTCTCCATGACAAGTTCAGTGCTGCAGCCCAGACAGTATGCTTTGCAAAAGGTTGCTGACTTCCCTCAGGTTCAGGGCAGGATAGACTTTACACATTTTGCATTGAGTTCACTATATCTTAACACAGTTGAATACATCATCAGAAAGGATTTCATTTCATTAATTTATGAGTCATCTGTGGTCATCGATGGATGTCTGTGACAGGTATCCTGGGAGCTAGCATGATGCCTGCATCCTTGAGAACTAGCTATTTGAATACAAAACTGGCTCGAAGGTAGAAGACAGAGGGTGGTGGTGGAAGGTTGCTTTTTAGACTGGATGCCTCTGACCAGTGGTATGCCACAAGGATTGGTGCTGGGTCCACTACTTTTCGTCATTGATATAAATGATGTTCAGTTGGGTCACTTGGCCTAGGAGTTACTGATGGAGTTTACATAAACATGAGGTGCGCATTTTGGAAAGGCAAATCAGGGTAGGATTTATACACTTAATGTCCTGGGGAGGGCTGCTGAACAAAGAGACCTTTGAGTGCAGGTTCATAATTCCTTGAAAGTGAAGTCTCAGGTAGATAGGATAGTGAAGAAGGCATTTAGTATGCTTTTCTTTATTGGTCAGAACATTGAGTATAGGAGTTAGGAAGTCATGGTGCAGCTGTACAGGCCATTGGTTTGGCCATTTTTAGAATATTGTGTGCAATTCTGGTCTCCCTGCTTTAGAAAGGATGTTGTGAAATTTGAAAAAGGATGTTGTGAAATTTGAAAAAGGATGTTGTGAAATTTGAAAGGGTTCAGAAAAGATTTACAAGAATGTTGCCAGGAGTGGAGGATTTGACCTAGAGGGAGAGTCTGAATAATCTGGGGCTGTTTCCCCTGGAGTGTCAGTGGCTGAGGGGTGACCTTATAGGGTTTTATAAAATCATGAAGGGCATGGATAGGGTAAATAGACAATGCCTTATTTTCCTTGGGTTGTGGGAGTCTAGAACTAGAAGGAAAAGGTTTAGGGTGAGAGGGGAAAGACAGAAAAGGGAGCTAAGGGGCAACTTTTTCACATAAAGGCTGGTGCGTGCGAGGAATGAGCTGCCAGAGGAACTGGTAGAGGCTGATACAATTGCAACATTTAAAAGGCACCTGGGTGTGTATAACTGTAAGAAGGGCTTAGAGGTATATAGGCCAAGTGCTGGAAAATGGGAATAGATTAATTTAGGATATCTGGTCGGCACAGACGAGTTAGACAGAAACGTCTGTTTCCGTGCTGTATATCTCTGTGCTCAATAAAGCTCATGCTCCTGCATAATTTCAAAGGCTGGACATCTTACAAGGAATATTATTGGGAGACAAGTGCCACTATGCTCTGTTGATTCCACTGCACAAACAATGAGGCTGAGCTTAGGCACACTGTTGCCCATTCTTCCACTAGGGTCATCAAGATCGCACTAGGTCTGCTGAAGATGATATTCCACTGTCTGAGGGAGCCTTGCTGTATACATTCCAGACAAAGCATGCTGCATGATCCTATCCTGTGCTCTGTACAACTGCAGCAGACAAAGAGGGACACTGAAGAGCTGCAAAATTCTCCTTTGAGGAAGATGGGGACATTGAGCAGGGGGAACATCATCATCATCTGCATGATAGGACACTACAATTTGAGGTGCAACAAGTCACACAATTCCATTTACACTCGGTTCTAGTTGATGTGAGCTGCACACAGTGACTCTCATTTGACTGTAACTTTGTCACTGCTCAAATGGGATGTGGTCTCTATTTATTCCAAGGGGCACCTGCAGCTTTTTTGTTTGTTTTCTCTTTGCTTTTTCTGTTGTTAAATGTAAGTTGATATTTTCAACTATTTGAAGACTTTGCAACATGCGATGCTTTCATATTGGGCAAGGATAACATTTTACACTCTCTAGGGTTTTAGGGAAAATGTAGCACACCCTTGGACAAGATTCTAAGATGCATTGACAATAAATAGGCATATCCTTTGCAGGTGATTGTTGTAGCCGCATTTACAATGACAGTCAATCAGACAGACAATGGTGTAAAATGACAATACATTTGCATATATGAGATTCTACTTGCAGTGCCCCATGTGTCATGTATATGCCCTCAGAAGCATTTTTTTTTCATTTTTCTTCTACTACATAAAAGGATAGTCATGGGTGGCAGCCATTAATGATGTGAGCACCACAAAATTGTGTGAGATAACAGGCTAGAGCTCAAGGAAAGAACCCTCTGTAAGACTCTCTATAATTGGCGCTGAACTGATTTTTTTGGCAAAATTTAGTCCTTTGCCTCCACTTCCAGACCATGTGTGACATCAGTAATGTGTCTGGAGATAATGTAACACAAACATTAAGCTGCTTCAGAAGCATTACCTTGTACAAGATCTATTCCTCATTCTCTGACCTTTTAAAGCTAAAGAAGAAACAAATTATTTTATTGTTTGAAAGCTTAAAAAGCTCTGACTTGAGGAAATGTATATTTTTTTAACGGTTTACCAGACAAATAGTCACCTATTCCTGCCCAACAAATAGGATAAATGTATTAATTCTAGCTACCATAACACATAATACAAGCTATAGGTTTGTTGGACTGAATTACAATGTCATGTTTTTATAATTCAGTCATTGCCAAGGTAAGGGATTTAAAAATTATTTGTTGGTATTTGCATGAGCATTGGCATAATTTATAAGATTTGCTTGTACCCTCTTTTTTGAGAAGCTCTAAATTCAAAAATTGCTTAGTGAACTGCACCAACATTTACCTCAAAGTTATGTTTCAGTGCAACAATGTAGAGTGCTAGTTGTTCAAACTGACAGCATCTGTAGAAAGAGAAACAGAGTTACCATTTTAAAACGGTTATGACTCTTCCTCTGAAAAGCTGTGTTGGGAAAAAGAGTCATTTTAACTCAGATTAATTTGATTTCTTTCTACACAGGTGCCGACTGACCAGCTGCAGTTTTCCAACACTTTCTGCTTGTATTTCAGATTTTCAGTGTAATTATATTTAACCTTGCTTTTTACATAGCTGCCATAGCTGTGTCATGTGACAATGCAAATAAACTTTACATACTTCATAACATATTTAGTGCATGCTTTCAAAAATAGTGAAGGTTTTAATATAATTAAAATCTCAGCAAATAATCAATCTGGTTATAATTAGTCACATCCTGATTATAATATTTATAATTATGAGCAACTGCATTTCATTGATCAGTCAATAAGGAACATACAATGAATAAGCCATTCAGTAACAATTCTGAAGGGTCCATTTCAGTTCATCTACAATAAACAGCAATTCTCAGGATTATAATCCATTTTGTAAAGGGAATGGTTGATTTTATCACAGTAACCTTAACCATTCACGGAAGAACTGTGAGGATTTGGAAATGCTTGTTAAAATAATGTTAAGGCTTCAGTAATTTTAAATTATGTTGAAACGATTTACACAGCTGACGCTACACTCACTACTTCTTTTTTGTTTTAGTACCACATTTATGAGCCATATTCCCATAAATGAACCTTCTGGCTTTGAGAAAATGATTGTGGCCATTCGTGAATGACTTTTGAATGAAGATTGAAGCAGCCAAGCCAGAACAAAATGAGAGAATTTATACAATTAAAAGTAGGGCCTTGAGTGGTGTTATAGAACAGAGAGACCTGGGAGTTCAGGTACGTAATTCTTTGAAGTTTGCATCACATATAGATAGGGTGGTTAAGAAGGTATTCAGCATTCTTGTTTTTGTTGCTCAGACCTTTGGGATGTCATGTTGAGGTTGTACAAGATGTTGGTGAGTCTTCTTCTTGAGTACTGTGTCTTGGGTTGCCTTGATATAGGAAGAATATTATCAGGCTGGAGAGGGTTCAGAAAAGATTAACCAGGATGTATCCAGGAATGGAGGGTTTGTGTTATGAGGACAGGCTAGATAGGCTGGCACGTTTTTTGAGTGGAACATAGGAGGTTGAGGCGTGACCTTATAGAGGTATCTAAAATCATGAGGGTTATAGATAAGGCGAATGGCAGATGTATTTTCCCTAGGGTGGAGAATTTCAAGAGTGGGGATTATATTTTTAAGATGAGCGGAGAAAGAATTAAAAAAAGACATGAGGGTAAATTCTTTTACACGGAGAGTGGTTCACATGTGGAATGAACTTCCAGAAGATGTGATGAATATAGATTGAGTTACAGGGTTTGAAAGTCATTTAGATAAGTATGTGAATAGGAAATATTTGGAGGGAAATGGGCCAAGCACAGGCAGGTGGGACCAGTTTAGTTTGGGATTATGATTGACATGGACTGGTTAGACCAAAGAGATTGTTTCCGTGCTATAAGACTCTATGACTCTATGAGAGAAGATTTTCAGGCAGAAAATAATCTGTCTAAGCAGGGTGTATAATGATCACTATATTGACTGAATACCAGCAGCAGTGGGATAAAGTCTTTGAATGGACGTTGAGTGGATACTTAAGGTCTCTTTCTCAAATGGCTGTGTGCAATAAAAAGAAATTGGGCAGTCAAAGATTGTTTCTAACCTTCCATGTTTTTCACAACTGTTTGCAATATTGGTGCCTTTTGCCTGCAATGTTTCTACTTAAAGTCATTGTTTTTCCCTCCAGCGCCACAAACTAAGTTCACCCAATATGTCTTGTCAGTTGTTTTACTGTATGCTTAAAAGAAGCATTTAAGATATGTCGTGGATACTTTTGCCTTTATGTGATGGTATAAAATGAATATATTTGAATGAGCTGCTTACTGTACATTATGTCTGGCCTCAGTGGAAATTCAAGTCAGGAGTGGCATTCGTAGGCTTACTTTACACTATCTAAAGAAAAGTTAGAAAATTACTCAAAATTAAAGAGTACTAAATTAAAAATGGAGGCACCATTTTATGAGGTACAACCTGCTATGTAGACAGCTGTAGACAAAATATTGTTGATTTTATATCCCAGTAGGAGACTGGCTCAAAAGCAGTTGCCAGTGTGATAAATTACTCAGAGTGCTCAGCTGGATACATAATATTGAGCTATACGGTGTTAAAGGTGTCACAGCAGGAGTAGGAGGTATACAACTTTATTACACAAGTTAATTTGAAACACAAAGTGGTTTGATATTTGGCCTTTGCTTCACCCAGTAGGGTTTGGAGACTTGTATAAGTACTTTTTTTCCTCAGGAATAGGCACTGTTCTCTGATTACATACTAATCTGCTGGGCTGTCCTATGGGATTAATTCCATTTTTTTGCATGTGATGAGACATTGGAGTATTCTATGGCAGAGACAAGGACTTCAGTTGAAAAGAAGAAAGAAAAAAGATGAGATAATCCAGGACAGGCTGGACTTTGTTTAGTTTCCTTGAAATAAGTCACTTGTCAACTCTGTTATTTGGTGAACGTGTGCTGCAGTCAAAGAAAATGATAAATTAATATCCAGGGTAATGAGAACAGAAAAACAACAGAACATCTTCTCAATGTTTTTCTGGATGAAGCTCAGTAAAGTTTGAACCTTTAGCCATCTTGTACACTTTTAATGCCAATGCTTCTAACAAATCAAATTGCTGATTCATGAACTCACTAGCTTCATCGACTGAATCTGAGATAAAGTTCAGCATTCCATGAACAGAATGATACAAAAAGTGATGTTTATTAGTTGAAGATTATTTCTTTATAATACATGCATCTGCAACATTTGAAACAATGAGTGGAGACTACAGCCTGCACATGTGTAGCTATTCAGACAAAGTGTAACCATTGCCTGAACAATTAGTTCAAATCATTTCATAACAAGTTTCATCCAGACTTTGTTTTGGTAAATAAACTTAACATTTCTCAACTGTTATATTAACCTCAGCTCAAGTTTTCTAACTGATATGTGGATTATTAGTTAACAGGCTTTGCTTTTGCATGGACTGGCAACTGGATCAGAAGCATGTTACACTGAATATTGTTCAGTAATGTTCCTTATGAAAAATTTAATGTCTCTTAATTTACCTGTCTCTAGTTCTCTCATACTCTATTTTTGATCTTACATTCTCTGAGGTAATGGAAGTGCGATTTATTGTCTTCCTGCTCGTATTCCATTTATCTTCCAGCCGCATTCTATTTTTCCTTGCTTTCTCTATCTGTAAGTATACGCAAAAGGGATCAATATGGATGGCAACTGGAAAATTGATAAAGAAAAGAAATGGATAAGAGAGCATCAAAAGAGAATCACAGCAAAGAAGAGGGCACTGGTAAAGTTAAAATTAATTCCGGGAAAGGAAAAGGGCAAAGCCTTAGATTATGAGGCTATGAGAAGGAACAGAGAAGAAATTGTACTTTGGGATGAGGGAGGAAGGAGAGAGATAGTGTTAACTGGGATAAGTTCAAAAAGAGAATGCCAGCAAGAAATAAAGGGAGCAAATGTGGGGTAAGGGGTAGTAATATAAGAATAAGGAAAATTTGTAAATTGAGCAAGAAAGAGAGGAGTGTCAGCCTAATGAAGATGCAAGAGGAAAAGAACATTGTGTTTAACGCATGAAGCAGAAAAGAGTGTTATCAGGAACTGTAAGAGTTAAAGATAAGAATATCTTTGTGAATGCAGCCTTTATGAAGCGAGGCAGGTAGTTGGAACAATATAACTAATTGTTCAAAATCTAAAAATTTCTTTAGTTGCACTTGTACTGCAACTTATCAAGAAACTTGTTAATTTCTTCTGCTTTGTTTAAATACATTAAGAAATTCTATTAGATTTAAAATAATGATGGAAAAGGATCGACCAGATCTAAAAGTTGAAGTTCTGAATTGGAGAAAGGCTAATTTTGATGGTATTAGGCAAGAACTTTCGAAAGCTGATTGGGGGCGGATGTTTGCAGATAAAGGGGTGGCTGGAAAATGGGAAGCCTTCAGAAAAATAGATAAGGAGAATTCAGAGAAAGTATATTCCTGTTAGGGTGAAAGGAAAGGCTGATAGGGTATAGGGAATGCTGGATGACTAAAGAAATTGGGGGTTTGGTGAAGAAAAAGAAGGAAGCATATGTAAGGTATAGACAGGATAGATCGAGTGAATCCTTAGAAGAGTATAAAGGAAGTAGGAGTATACTTAAGAGGAAAATCAGGAGGGCAAAACGGGGACATGAGATAGCTTTGGCAAATAGAATTAAGGCGATCCAAAGGCTTTTTACAAATATAAAAAGGATAAAAGGATAACTAGGGAGAAAGTAGGGAACTTCAAAGATCAGCAAGGTGGCCTTTGTGTGGAGCTGCAGAAAATAGGGATATACTAAATGAGTATTTTGCATCAGTATTTACTGTGGAAAAGGATATAGAAAATAAAGACTGTAAGGAAATAGAATGGTGACGTCTTGCAAAATGTCCATATTACAGAGGAGCAAGTGCTGGATGTTTTGAAAGTGGTAAAGGTGGTTAGATCCCCAGGACCTGATCAGGTGTACCCTAGAACTCTGTGGGAAGCTAGAGAAGTGATTGCTGGGCCTCTTGCTGAGATATTTGTATCATCGATAGTCACGGGTGAGGTGCCGGAAGATTGGAGGTTAGCTAACGTGGTGTCACTGTTTAAGAAGGGTGGTAAGGACAAGCCAAGAAACTATAGACCAGTGAGCCTGACGTCGGAGGTGGGCAAGTTGATGGAGGGAATCCTGAGGGACAGGATATACATGTATTTGGAAAGGCAAGGACTGATTAGGGAAGTGAACATGGCTTTGTGCATGGTAAATCATGTATCACAAACTTGATTGAGTTTTTTGAGGAAGTAACAAAGAGGATTGATGAGGGCAGAGCAGTAGATGAGATCTATATGGACTTCAGTAAGGCGTTCAATAAGGTTCCCCATGGGAGACTGATTAGCAAAGTTAAATCTCACGGAATACAGGGAGAACTAGACATTTTGATACAGAACTGGCTCAAAGGTAGAAGGCAGAGTGTGGTGGTGGAGGGTTGTTTTTCAGACTGGAGGCCTGTGACCAGTAGAGTGCCACAAAGATTGGTACTGGGTCTTATAAGCAGGACTTACACACTTAATGGAAAGGTCCTAGGGAGTGTTGCTGAACAAAGAGACATTGGAGGGCAGGATCATAGCTCCTTGAAAGTGGAATCATATATATAGGATAGTGAAGAAGGTGTTTGGCATGCTTTCCTATATTGGTCAGAGTATTGAGTACAGGAGTTGGGAGGTCATGTTGCGGCTGTACAGGACATTGGTTAGGCCACTGTTGGAATATTGCATGCAATTCTGGTCTCCTTCCTATCGGAGGAGACTTGAAAGGGTTCAGAAAAGATTTACAAGGATGTTGCCAAGGTTGGAGGATTTGAGGTAAAGGGAGAAGCTGAACAGATTGGGGCTGTTTTCCCTAGAGTGTTGGAGGCTGAGGGGTGACCTTATAGAAGATTACAAAACTATGAGGGGTATGGATAGGGTAGATAGGCAAAATTATTCCCCTGGGGTCGGGGAGTCCAGAACTAGAGGGCATAGGTTAGGGTGCTGGCAGGTGGGACTAGATTGGGTTGGGATATCTGGTCGGCCTGGACGGGTTGACTGAAGGGTCTGTTTCCATGCTGTACATCTCTATGAATCTATGTCTTCTGGTGCTTCAAGGATGTTAGAAAATATATTTCTTATGATCATTATATCAATGTTTCTAACATTGAAATGTTTTATTGTCATTGTCCTTTTCAATATTCTATGGCATTTAATATAAGTACTTCCAATCTGTACAAAATGAATGAAACAATAATCAAATGTGCCAAAGTAATTTATTTTGTTCCAAATGATGCATAATATAATTCAAAATCCTGAAAAATTAAAGTTAAAAATCTCAATTGCCTGTGGGTTGAATTGATACCCTAATATTCTCCCTGATCACCCCTCCACCTGAATCCTGAATATAAATTTTATATCATGTCAGCTCATTTCCATCTGAGAGAGAAAAAAATATTCACTTCAATTGTTCCCTATATTACAACTGGTGGAATATTGAACATAGCTGTAGTTTGAGTCGTGACAGGTCTCAGCAAGACTCCCATTGTAACCACTCTTTGTATGTCATATGTGAGGCAATTGAGTATCCATTTTCAAAGAAGAAAATGAATTTTGAAATGTGATCCCAACGTAGTAATAAAATGTTGAAATTTAATATTATATAAAAAATAGACTTATTCAGTCACCTTGAAGCAGCAACTTTGATCTTTGACTTTTACTCAGAGATGCTTATATATTCTATATTATCTAGTGAATTAGTTTGATATCTTAGGAACTACATATTTTATTTTGCAATTTATCAGGTTTTGTCAGTTTTATAATATGATTTAATCAATTTGTTTCACATTCATACTTTAGTAAAGAACTATAATAAGTCTCTACTGACATCCAAAAATTTATGACTGCAATTACTAGAGTGTTAGAGGATTTCCTGTGGTTACAATTGCAACAAGGGATTTTTAGTCCTTCAACAATAACCTCTGCATGATTAAGGCTTGAGGATTGTATGAAACAACAAGCTTTCACATACATTGACTAGTTTTTAGCATGTATGTGAATTGTAGAACATAAATTCTCCAGAGCATATGTCATTCTTGTTTCCTTTCCATGTGGTTATCATTTAACATTTATCATCACACCCATATATCCCCAATATTGTTCAGGTTGGAATCATCCCAATTTCTGAAGAAATTTTATTTTGAATCCTAAGCTTTTCATTTTAATCCTTAGCTCAACCCCACTCATGGATGAGAATGTTAGCAGTTTTCTGGTGACTACACTCACAATGAAGTGTTGTTAGTAAAGCAATACTAACTTCCACATAATTCAAGCCTCAGTGGTTTTAAACTGAAAGTGTTAGCATAAATTATTCAATTCTCTTAAACTGCTGAATAAGAACAATGAACTTCAAGGGTGAGATGAGACAGACTGCTTAACACCAAGGCAGCATTTGATTGAATATGATATCAAGAATTTCTGGAAACCCTGGCATCAATGGAGACTGGTGGAAAACTCTTTACTGGTTAGAATCATACTTTGCACAAAGGATGGTTGTGGTGGATTAAGGTCAATCATCTCAACCCCAGGATATCAGTGCAGGAGATCCTCAAGGTAGTGTCCTCAGTCCAGCCATCTATAGTTCCTTCATCAACAACTTCACAAAGTTAGAGGTTAGGATGTTTGCTAATGAATACATAATATTCAGCACCATTCATGGCAATTCAGAAGCTGAAATGGTCCATATCCATATGAAGCAAGACATGGACAACATCCAAGGTTGGATAAGTGGCAAATGACCTTCATGTCACACAAATATAAGACATTGTATAAGGCACAGGTGAGATCACAACTGGAATATTGTGTGAAGTTCTGGTCATCAGATTACAAGAAAGTTGTAATTACTCTGCAGAAAGTGCAGAGACAATTTACTAGAATGTTGCCAGTGCTGGAGAACTGTAGCTACAAGAAGAGATTGGAGAGGTTAGGTTGTTTTCCTTGGAATAGAGAATGCTGAGGATTAATACAATTGTGATTTAAAATATTGTGAAGGGTAGAGATAGATTAGACAGGAGGAACCTGTTTCCCTCAGAAGCTTTCAAAAACCAGGAGCCATATATTCAGGTTTGGAGGAGACATGAGAATTTTTTTTCTGTAGAGATTGGTAAGTGTCAGGAATTCCCTGCCTGAGTTGATGGTAGAGGCAGAGATCCTAATCTCTTTTAAAAGTTACCTGGATCTGCACCTTAAGTACTGTAAGTTGCAGAGCAATGGGCTATGTGCAGGTAGATGGGACAAGAAAGACATCTGAGTGTCTTTGGATCAGCATGGTCAAGATGGGACAAATGGGCCTCTTCTGTGCTGTGTCATTTCTATGGATCTATGATTCAAATAGTAGACATTGACCATCTCTAAGAAGAGACAATCTAAGCATCATCCCTTGATATTCAATGGCATTACCATTCAAATCATCTTGGATGTTACCATTGTCTGGAACTAAACTGAACCAACCATCTATATCCTGCAGCTACAAAAACAAGCCAGATGCCAGGAATTCAGTGGCAAATAACTAACTACCTATCTCCACAATATCTGTCCACCATCTATAATGCACAAGCCAGGACAGTGCTGAAATACTCTGTGAATGGGTACAGCTTCAAAAACACTCAACAAAGAAATGAAGCTGAACAAACCACCTGGTATTGATCTAGGCACCAAAAAAGACAACAGCAGAAACAGCCCTGTCAATGCTGAAGAGTGTTCCTAACTAACTTCTGGGAGCTAGTGCCAAATTGGAAGAGCTGTCTCACAGACTAGTCAAGCAACAGCCTAACATGGAATCATACTACATAGACGATATCCCATACACCACCATCAACCCTGGATATGACCTGTCCCATCAGCAGGACAGACCCAGCAGAGGTGGCAGCACAATGGTGTACAATCAAACGGGAGTTGCCCTGGGAGTCCTCAGAATTGATCCTGGACCCCATAATGTCTCATGGCTTCAGATTAAACATGGGCAAGGAAAGCTCCTGTTGATTACTATATTCAATCCTCCCTTGACTGATGAATTGGACATGTTGACAATGTATTGATGTTGACAACACTTGAAGGAAGCACTGATGGTGGCAAGGGTACTAAATGCTCTGTAGGTAGAGGATTTCAGCAACTCTATTGATCAAACTGTTCGGGTCCTAAAGAATACATCTGCTAGGCTGAGTCTGCAGCAGGTAGTGAGGATAACAACATGAAGGAAAAGCACACTTGACCTCATCTGCACTGGCTGCAGATGTATCTGGTCATGATGGTTATTGATAGAAGTGACAAGGCACAGTCCTTGTGGAGATGCAGTTCCACCTTCACTATGAGATTACCCTCCATCATGTTGTGTGGCACTATCACTATGTTAAACGGGACAGATTTCAAACAGATCTAGCATCTCAAGACTGGGCATCCATGAGGCACTGTGGGCAATCAGCAGCAGCAGAATTATACTCCAGAGCAACCTACAACTCCATGGTAGTGTTGGAGAACAAGGAGACCTAGGGACTCAGTTACTTAAATTTTTGATATTTGCATCACAGGTAGACAGGCTGGTTAGGAAGGCATTTAGCACACTTGCCTTCATTACTCAGACCTTTGAGTATAAGAGTTGGGACATCATGTTGGATGTTATACAGTACATTAGCGAGACCTCTTCTGAAATACTTTGTGCAGTTCTGGTTGCTCTGTTAGAAGAAGGATATTATTAAATTGAAGAGGGTTCGGAAAAGATTTACCAGTATGTTGCCAGGAATGGAGGCTTTGAGATATAAACATAGACTGGAAAGACTAGGCCTTTTTTCAGTGGAGGATAGGAGGTTGAGGGGCGATCTTATTGAGGTTTATAAAATCATGAGGAGCATGGATAAGGTGAATGACTAGGGTCTTTTCCTGAGGTCGGGACTTCAAAACTGGGAGACATATTTTTAAGGTGAGAGGTGTTGGATAAAAAACATAAGGGGTGACTGTTTTACATAGGGAGTGATTCGAATGTAGAATGAACAGCCTGAAAAATTGAATGCAGGTACAGTTACAATGTTTAAAAAACATTTGGATAAGTTCATGAATAGGAAAAGTTTGGAGGAGTATGAGCCAAGCATAGGCAGGTGGGGCTAGTTTAGTTTGGGAACATTGCAGCATGGACTGGGTGGACTGAAGGGGCTGTTTCCACACTCTAAGACTCCATGACTCTAAAAACTTTATTTCACTCTTAACCACTTACACCAAGCCAAGAGCTTGATCCTGGTTCAATGGACAATGCAGGACAGCATGCTGGGGGCAGCACCGAGCATAATTAAAAATGAGGTGTCATCCTGGTGAAGCTATCAAACAGTACTACTTGCATGCTAAACTGTAAAAGCAGCAAGTGATCCAACTAAGTGATCTGTAAGCTAAACTCTGTAGTCCTGCCACATCCAGTTATGAATAATGTGGACATTTAAGCAACTCCCTGGAGGAGGAGACTCAAAAATATACTCATCGTCAATGCAAAAGACAAGGCTGAAGCTTTCACAGCAATCTTCAGCCAGAAGTGCAGAATGGATGACCCGTCTTGGCCTTCCCCAGTGGTCCCCAGCATTACAGATAGTAGTCTTCAGCCAATTCAATTCACACCATGTGTTAAAAGAAATGGTTAGTGGTGTTGGATATTGCAAAGGCTATGTGGCCTGACAACATTCCGACAATATTACCGAAAACTTGTGCTCCAGAACTTGCCGCTCCCCTAGCCAAGCTGTTCCATACAGTCACAACACTGGCATGTATCTGGCAATGTTAAAAATTGCCCAGGTATATCCTGTACAAAGAAAGCAGGACAAGCCTAACCTGGCCAATTACCACCCCATCAGCCTACTTTCGATCATCAGTAATATGATGGAAGGTGTCAGTTACAATGCTGTCGTGCAGCACTTGTTCAGCAAGAACTTTTTCAGTGATGCCCAGTTTGGATTTTGCCAGGTTCATTCAGCTCCTGACCATTACAGCCTTGGTTCAAACATACACAAAAGTGCTGAATGCCAGAGGTGAGGTGAGAGTGGCAGCCCTTGATATCAAGGCTGCATTTGGCTCAGTGTGGCATTAAATAGCCCAAGTAAAACTGGAATCAATAAGCAACAGAATGCAAACTCTCCAGTGGTTGGAGTCATACTTAGCGAATAGGGAGATGGTTGCAGTGGTTGGATGTCAGCCATATCAGGTCCAGGACATCTCTGCAGGAGATCCTCAGGATAGTGTCCTAAGCCCAACCATATTCAGCTGCTTCATAAATGATCTTCCCTCCATCATAAGGTCAGAAGTAGGGATGTCCTTCGATGATTGCACAATGTTTAGAACCAGGGGTCACAATGTAAGAAATCAGGGTAGGCCATTTAGGACTGAGATGAGGAGAAATTTCTTCTCCTAGGAAATGGTACGCCTATGGAATTCTCTGCCACAGTAAATGGACAAGCTTATAACATTGAATATTTTCAAGAAATATATAATTTTTTGGGCTAAAGGGATAAACGGGTGTAGGGAGAAAATGGGATGAGGATACTGAGTCAGATAAATGGCAGAAAAGTTTGGAGGGGCTGAATAGCCAACTTCTGCTCCTACTTTTTCTATTTCTATGTGATAAAAGGGTCACACTTCATCTTCTGCCTGGGCAGTCTATAGCCCAGAGGATTCAACATTGAGTTCTCCAATTTCTCCCTTTCCATTCCCCGACTCCCTTCTACTCCTCCTTTCTACCAACTGGATTCATTGACCAACCAGGTCATACCCTCTGCCTGTTTTCACCTATCTCCACTTCACCACCCTGCCCTCGCCAACCCCTTTAACTGCAGCTCCCCCTATACCCATTCCCCAGTCCCGAAGAAGGGTTACACCTGAAACGTCAACTTCTCCATCCACTGATGCTGTCTGGCTTGCTGTGTTCTTCCAGCCTCATGCCTGTCTACTTTGGATTCCAGCACCTTCAGTTTTTTTTGTCTCTGAAGAAATTAGTTGTGTCAGCAGAAACAGGTTCAGGATAAACACACACACACAGCTCTGTAAATTGGAAAATAAGTTACTATCAGTAAAGATGAAATGAGATCTTGAGGTCCAATATGGAGCATTCGACTTGAGTAGTGGTCCCATGTTTGCAAATTGTCACATGAAGAAAAGAGAGGCAGAGCATGCCCCGATCACAAAGCCTTGTGATACTGAGACCCTAAGTTGGTTACATGAGAAAGGGAGATGGCTTGAGTAACTGTGAATAAACTGTTTTGTTTTGGGTTAATGAAGAAGTATCTCGAATGCCCAGAAGCTTGCTCCCTGCCACTGAAAAAACGACAAACTTTCAAGATCAATAGTGGAGTGCGGGTGTAGAGTGAAAGATTTAGCATTCCACCCCATTGATAGCTACAGAAATGCTTGCTATTAATTTTTATGATTTCAGCTTGCCTTCTTTCAAATGTTGATTTATTTGTTCTGAATAACTGTTTAGTCTTTCACTACTGTTTGTTGTATACTGAACAGATATCTGACCTGCCACTCAACCTTACCCAAATATATCACCATTGTTTCATTACTACTGGGTCAAAATCATTGACTTGAAGACAGTCAGGACGACAGATACTGGAAGGAAGAGTCAATAGCTGTGAAACTGAAAATGCACAGCGGGTCAGATAACATCTGAGGAGCAGGAAAGCCAACAGTTAAGGCTGAAACCCTTCATCAGTGCTGTCTGACCTGCTGTACTTTTCCAGCTCCACATCTATTGACTGAAAACCATTGAAATAATTTTCTGATCACGTTACAGATGTCCTGACAACACAAGGACTGTGGCAGTTCAGGAAGGTACTTCTTCAGCTCAGTTACAGATGGGCAATAAGTACTCAATTTGTCAGTGATTCCCACATCATATGGATGAATCAAAACTGCAAATTAATGAACATAAAACTAGGAGTAGGAGTAGACAATTCAGACCCTTGAGCCTGCTCCACCATTTGATATCATCCTGGCTTTTCTCAATTCTGCCTCAACACCACTTTTTTTGCCCACTCTCCATAATCCTGTAATCCATTGCTCATTAAATATTTGGGCATAACTTCCTTAGATTGACTTAATGTCCCAGCATCTATAACAGCTGAAAATGTGTTGCTGGAAAAGCGCAGCAGGTCAGGCAGCATCCAAGGAACAGGAGATTCGATGTTTCGGGCATAAGCCCTTCTTCATGAATGACAGGAGATTCGACGTTTCAGGCATAAGCTCTTCTTCGACATTTCGGGCATAAGAAGGGCTTATGCCCGAAACGTCAAATCTCCTGTTCCTTAGATGCTGCCTGACCGCTGCGCTTTTCCAGCAACACATTTTCAGCTCTGATCTCCAGCATCTGCAGACCTCACTTTCTCCAGCATCTATAACACTCTGGGGCAGTGAATTCCACAAATTCACGACCTTTTCAGACAAGACACTTCTCCTTATCTCTGTTTTAAATCTGCTATGGTTTAACCTAAAACAATTATCTAACATTAATGATTGTCCCACCTGAAGAAGCAATCTTTGTATGTCTACTTTCTCAATCCTTGTTAGCATCTTACGACCATAAGACCATAAGACATGGGAGTGGAAGTAAAGCCATTCGGCCCATCGAGTCCACTCCGCCATTCAATCACGGCTGATGGGCATTTCAACTCCACTTACCCACATTCTCCCCATAGCCCTTAATTCAAGAATTTATTAATCTCAGCCTTGAAGACATTTAGCGTCCCGGCCTCCACTGTATTCTGCAGCAATGAATTCCACAGGCCCACCACTCTCTGGGTGAAGAAATGTCTCCGCATTTCTGTTCTGAATTGACCCCCTCTAATTCTAAGGCTGTGTCCACGGGTCCCAGTCTCCTCGCCTAGGAAACAATTTCCTAGCGTCCACCCTTTCCAAGCCATGTATTATCTTGCAAGTTTCTATTAGATCTCCACTTAATCTTCTAAACTCCAATGAATACAATTCCAGGATCCTCAGCTGTTCCTCGTATGTTAGACCTACCATTCCAGGGATCATCCGTGTGAATCTCCGCTGGACACGCTCCAGTGCCAGTATGTCCTTCCTGAGGTGTGGGGACCAAAACTGGACACAGTACTCCAAATGGGGCCTAACCAGAGCTTTATAAATTCTCAGTAGCACAACTGTGCTTTTATATTCCAACTATCTTCAGATAAATGACAACATTGCATTCACTTTCTTAATCACGGACTCAACCTGCATGTTTACCTTTAGAGAATCCTCGACTAGCACTCCCAGATCCCTTTGTACTTTGGTTTTATGAATTTTCTCACTGTTTAGAAAGTAGTCCATGCTTGTATTCTTTTTTCCAAAGTGCAAGACCTCGCACTTGCTCACGTTAAATTCCATCAGCCATTTCCTGGACCACTCTCCCAAACTGACTAGATCCTTCTGCAGCCTCCCCACTTCTTCAGTACTACCTGCCTGTCCACCTAACTTCATATCATCGGCAAACTTCACTAGAATACCCCCCGTCCCTTCATCCAGATCATTAATATATAACGACAACAGCTGCGACCCCAACACTGAACCCTGTGGGACACCGCTTGTCACCAGCTGCCATTCCGAAAAAGAACCTTTTATCCCAACTCTCTGTCTTCTGTCAGACAGCCAATCCTCAATCCATACAGTAGCTCACCTCAAACACCATGGGCCCTCACCTTACTCAGCAGCCTCCCGTGTGACACCTTATCAAAGGCCTTTTGGAAGTCTAGATAGACCACATCCACTGGGTTTCCCTGATCTTAAATGCATCTTGTTAGCAGATGACAGCTGGATATTGTTACATATTTATTTAGTGGATATTTAACTTGAACCAAATATTAGTTTCACTCCTTTAACTTTCTTAGCTGTTCTGCTCACCAGTCCATTTGATATCATCACAGTGGGACACTATTATGGCACACTCTTCTGTAATAGCCCTTCCAGATACATACAGAAAATAAGACACCAATGAAACAGCAATGTTCTTAAATTAAAATGTTATGCCTCAAGGAGACTCTAAGACTTTAAACTTTGCACTCCTTTACTTTCCTCTGTACTGGATACTACTCCCTTTTAACTTTGTGCATATGTGTCAGTCCAACCAATCCATGCCAACCAAGTTTCCCAAACTAAACTAGACCTGCATTTGGTCCATATTGTTCAAAACCTTTCCTATTCATGTACTTATCCAAATGTACCTGCGTGTACCTGCATCCACCACTTCCCTTGGCAGTTCGTGCCACAGACAAGTCACCCTCTGTGTGAAAAAGTTGCCCCTCAGGTCCATTTTAAACCTTTCTCTTCTCACATTAAATTATGCCCTCTACTTTTGAACTCCACACCCGAGGGAAAAGACATTTGCTATTCACCTTATTGATGCCCCTCATGATTTTACAAAACTCTGTAAGGTCACCCTACCACCTCCTACACTCCAGTGTGAAAAGTCCCAGTCTATACATCCTGTCCTTATAACTCAAACCCTCCAATCTTGCCACATCCCTGGAATGTGATGTAACAGAGGTCATACGTTTTATGCGATGTATATAATTTTTCAGGATTAGCAGGTAATAAAATTTCTTTCTTTGCTCGCTCAAATAAATTTCTAATTGACTTCTTATTGTTCTGAGGAAAACAGTTGACTATATTTCATTTGGAGCATGGTGTAACCATGTCTCACAAAAAAAACCCTTGAATTCCAGTCAATCAAGGAGCTTGAAAAGTGTGGAGCTGATTCGCACCTCCTCACTTAGTCATTATAGTTGTAACTTGTTTGACTTGCAGCAACTATTGTATAAACAAAACTAACATTTTGTCTTGCTTAAGGCACAAAGTTGTACTGCTAGTTATTTTAAAATTGAAATTCTTGATAATAAGACACCTACATAAAAGCTTATACAATTTTTTTTTGATTTGGGGATGCCATTGTTGGACTGAGGTGTACAAAGTTAAAAATCACACAACAACAGGTTATAGTAAAAAGTGAGGTCTGCAGATGCTGGAGATCAGAGCTGAAAATGTGTTGCTGGTTAAAGCGCAGCAGATCAGGCAGCATCCAAGGAACAGAAAACAGGGAGGAGGGACTTGGGGGAGGGGCGATGGAGATGTGATAGGTGGAAGGAGGTCAAGGTGAGGGTGATAGGCAGAGTGGGGTGGGGCAGAGAGGTCAGTCCCTCCTCCCTACCTTTTATCTTAGCCTGCTGGACACACTTTCCTCATTCCTGATGAAGGGCTTATGCCCGAAACGTCAAATTTCCTGTTCCTTGGATGCTGCCTGATCTGCTGCGCTTTAACCAGCAACACATTTTCAACAACAGGTTATAGTCCAACAGGTTTAATTGGAAGCACTAGCTTTCGGAGCACTACTCCTTCATCAGGTGGTCATGTAAGACACAATTGTAAGACACAGAATTTATAGCAAAAGTTGACAGTGTGATGTAACTGAAATTATACATTAAAAATAAATGATTGACATTTACTTTTCTTTCCCAACTATAGGAATGCCTCATAATACCTCAGAGGGAAAACATTTTTGATTGTGGTTGACTATTATTCAAAGATTAAATACCGTACTACTGAAGTGATTATTGTATTGTTGAGAGTGATTTTCAACCACATATAGTCATTTCAATCAATGGACTAACAAATACTAAAAGGAATTCATTGAATCTCAGATGGTTGTGAATCTATGGAGTTTTTAACAGCAGAGACCTATAGAGATTAGATTATTAAATATATTAAATGCTGAGATAGGCAGGTTTTTAATTAGTAAGAAAATCAATAGTTGTGGGGAAAAGGCAGGCAAGTGGAGTTGAGGGCTATCAGATGAGCTTAATCCCATTAAATTGTGGAGAAGACTCAATCAGCCAAATGGCTTACCTCAATTCTTACAACTTGTGGTCTTACAATAATTTCGGAATTTCGTGATTGCTACTTACAATCTCTAATGCAATGACTAAGGGATAAATATTGGTTGAGATACTAGGGAAAAAAAATCTGCTCTTTGGGGTGGCACGGGGCTCAGTGGTTAGTACTGCTGACTCATAGCACCAGGGACCTGAATTTGATTCCAGCCTTGGGCGACTGTCCATGTGGAATTTGCACATATCTGCATGGGTTTCCTCTGGGTGCTCTGGTTTCCTCCCATAGTGAAAAGATATGCAGGTTAAGTGCATTGTATTAGTCTGAGGAAATGTAGGGTAGGGGGTCTAGGTGGGAAACTCTTCGAAGAGGCGATGTGTACTTGTTGGGCAGAAGGGTCTATTTCCATATTGTAGGATTTCTAATTATAATCCTTCTTCGTGTGGGATCTTGTGATGTAGGTTGGGATATAAGGATTCAACCATGACAGCTGTCTGAAGTATACTGTCTGAAGCAATCTAGCACCAATCAGTTTGAAAGCATCTGAAAATATTTAAATATAGAGAAATACTCAGCTCAATGCTTGTCGGGAATGTGTTTTTCCAGTTTGACTAATAAACCATAGATGCAAATATAACCAAGCTAAAGTTAGATTAAAGCAAAATACCGCAGATTTGGAAATCTGAAAAAATAAACAAAGTGCTGGAGAAACTCAGCAGGTCCAGCAACACTTTTCTTTCCTCCCTCTCCAGATACTGCCAGACCTGGAGAATTTCTCCAGCACTTTCTGTTTTCAATTCAGATAAATGTAAACCTTGGTTACCTTACAAACATGTAGCTTTTTTCAATGCATATGTATTGGAAATTACTTTTGGAGGGCAGAAAAGTTTGTTTGAGAGATTGGTTCATTTTCCTTTACCATAACTGTGTTATTGGAAATAACACATTCGGCCAGATTAGAAGTGATCTTCTTCCTTCCACAGCTAAAATAGTCAACCTATGAGCCACTGAAACGATGCTGTAAGCATGCTCTTTGAGAAATAGAATTCAAACAAATAAATAAGATCGACGTGTAAAAATGATTATATTGCATTTCTTTCCAAAGTAGTAACTGGAGACAATCAAAAGAATCCACATTTATTCATTAAAAAACGTATATCACATAATTTATTTCTCCTGTCAGGCAAAATATTGTTATTCAATAGTGTTAGAGTTCCTGGTGAAGAATAGAGTTACAATACATGGTTTTATGTATCTCTGCCTGAAATATATGGGACAAAGGTGCTCTAAAAATTACCCTAGATCATCTATAGCCTGGTGCTTCAGGCACCACCTTCTTTGGCAGGAAGAAGGCTACTTCTAACATGCAATTCGTGACTTGTAATCTACTGATTGTGTGCAACTCAAATCAATGCAGTAAACTCCTAATCTTACTTCAACTGTTATGGCAAAGCTGAAAATGAACTCCATCTCCACATATCAGAAAAAAAATAAATGTAACTAAATATCACACTCATTAAATTTTACCAACCTGTTATAACTAGCCATGACTCAAGGGTATCACTGCACTGCCCATCCCTTTCCTTCTTTGGCAGTCTTGTGGAGTACACAGGACATAAAAAGAAACCAAGAGATAGCTACATATATAAGAACAAAGTCAACAAAAATGCTACAGGCTGGGGAAATAATGTTTGAATTTTAGTTTCTTATACAATTTCTTTACGTAAACAATATGTTAAAATCAGTTATTGCACCATATAGTGTATACATTTTTGTTGCCTCTTGCATGTGGTCAGCTATAATACAGGATCATGAAGTCCAGAGCTATGATTGAAGTGCTTTATTCATCTATGCATGGAACAAAACTTCATACAGGATTCTAAACACTGCCAAATGCATATTATCCTTGTAGAAAATACATTATTCTTTATGTCCTGATATTGTCTGTTCATTTATTTGTGTGAAGACTAAACAAAATCATTTAAGCTTTTAAAAGCAATTCTATAATCAGTGGATGAATTTTCTTTTAAAAATAGCTGCATAGGAAGCATTAGTTGTTCAGTGGGCGAGAACATTTGTTTTTCATCCATTGAACCTGGATTTGAATCCACTTTGGAGATGGAATATAATTGTTAAGGGTACTAATTAGGATGAGCTTATCCGTTTGCACTTGAGATCCTAATGGGTGAGTGCTCTGCACTTAATTTGACATTACTATGATAATCCCACTGAGAGAAGTCATAAGGATGATGGTTGTAAGAGCCTTACAATATTCTCAATACTACACAGAAAGCAAAGTACAATTGAAGTATGGACTGCAATCTGCCTCAATTTAAGTAGGGTGAACTGCAACAATATGGTGAATGTGTTCAGCTTAATCAGAATGTAAGACAGGATACAGTAAATGAGTTAAACAACAAAACTAGATGACCATGACCATTTCTCAGTTAAACAAGATATTTGGCAAATGCAAACAGATATTTCCTTTTTCTCTTTTCCTCTTATACCTCAAAATTTTCAATTGCTCAAATCACACAACAAATATCTAACTGCACTGAGGCCACCCAAAGTGATTCTATGAACATCATTTCTTCAGAGATGGACCTGTATGAATTAATGTCAGGGTCAACATTTCTGTAAAGCTTCACTTTATTAATGGCATGGTGGCTCAGTGGTTAGCACTGCTGCCTCATAGCACCAGGTCCTAGGTTCAATTCCAGCCTTGGGTGACTATCTGTGTGGAGTTTGCACATTCTCCCTGTGTCTGTGTGGGTTTTGCTCTGATTTCCTCCCACAGTCACAGAGATGTGCAGGTCAGGTGAATTGGCCATGGTAAATTGCCTATAGTGTTAGATACATGAGAGGGAAAATGGGTCTGGGTGGGTTACTTTTCAAAGGGTCAGTGTGGACTGGTTGGGCTGAAGGGCCTGTTTCCACACTGTAGGGAATCCAATCTCAACAAAATGGCCCAAAATATTCATGGCTTTTTTTCTAAAGCTTTGGGTAAATGCGTGAGTGTGACCCTCTCTCATACACAAGCTCTCTTTCATACGCTCACACGTACATTCCCACACTCACATGCGCACACACACCCTCACAGACTTATACTCCTTTACACTCACACTCACACATGTACGCATACACACACTCTCTCACAAATAGTCATACTCCTCACGCGCGCGCACAAACACGTATACACACACACACACACACACACACACACACACACACACACACACACAAGTTTGTGAGATGAATTTGTACTTGCAGAATTACATTTTATTTTGCTCAAAAACTGCATGAATCCATGGAAGATTCTGTAAATCCTTTTTTAGATTAGAACCAGTCTGAACATTGGTGCACAGACAGCCTCACACAGGGCACCTCACCCCTTCAATGCATTATCTGAGCCAACACGACACCTATTGTTAAAGTTCACTTGAGAATGTAACCTTAAAAACGTTTGGAATTTACATATGAAAGAACTGAAACCAACATGCCCATTCTAAAAGATGAGAAATTTAACAAACAATCAGGTCTTTTTCAATATGTCATTTCAGTTACATCACACTGCAAACTTCTGCTATAAATTGTGTGTCCTACAATATTATACTCCAAAACCACTGATGAAGGAGGAGCACTCCGAAAGCTAGTGCTTCTAAATATGCCTGTTGGACTATAACATGGTATTCTGGATTAGTGGTGCTGGAAGAGCACAGCAGTTGAGGCAGCATCCGAGGAGCAGTAACATGGGATTGTGTGAGTTTTAACTTTACACACCTCAGTCCAACACCAGCACCTCCAAATCATAGTAATTATCAGTTATTTGTATCCAAAGTTGTCCATGAAGTCTGTTAATCAGCTGCTCATAATAGATAATCTGCCCAACCATCTGTATTTCTTATCAGACCTTATGTTGAACCATAAGCCTATTCATTAAAGCAACTTCTATTTCTACACACTAATTAACTTTCACATCACAGCAAGCACTTTAATTAAGTAAGGTAACACGAAAAGCCTAAAGCATGATTGCAGTATAGTTACCTATATAAGCACTTACCTAGCTCCCTTGTCAGCTAGCTGCAACTATTCCTCTATTAAAGATATTTCTACCAAGTGTTTGTTTATAGAGGAGCAAAATCTTTGGTTTAGGTAAAAAAGAACTTACACCATTAATCTTCTCCCACTACCACCAACACACCGCACCCCACCCCCATCCCCACTCCACCCAGTACTTCCTAATATTTTTCACATTGTGACCCCATTTCAAGACTTGAAAATTGATACAGTGAGAACTGAGAGCAGGGGACTGTTAGAGCAGGAGTACAGATATTATAACTATCTCCCAAGTTGCACAGTGGTCATTGCTGTCTCTGAGCGTGCAAAGCCAAATTTTTAGCTTGCATTTAGGAAATTCTGCCCTACCTACTTCAAGCTTGCTAAGCACAAAGGTACCGTTTGAATACCTGAAAAACAGCAGCCTCATTACAAACAAGCAAGCTCTCCGAACAGCAATGTGATCATGACCAGATAGTCTGGTCTTATGTTTTTGAGCAGTATTGCCAGGATACCTCGGGATCCATCCCCTCCTCTTCTATGAATTAGAGTCGTAAGGTTTCTTACATCCATGTTAGAGGACAACTAAATATTTCAGCTGTAAGATGGCAACTCCAACTTTGCAACTCTCCTTCAGTAATGTACTGACATTATCAACACAGAGTTTTGCACCTAAGTTTCTGGAGAGGGATTTGGGTTAACAACCATGAAACTCAACAGAAGCCTAAACATATGCACCGGCCTGTTTCTACCCTACTGTTGTTAGAATACTGAATGGACTCACAAACTCTGAACATTTGCCTGTACCTGTGTTTTGTTTTTTCACTGTTTACCTATTAACTAATTATCTATGCTACTTAACTCTGTGATCTGCCTGTATTGCTCCCAAGACAAAGCTTTTCACTGTGCCTCAGTACTCGTGACAATATATTCAATTCAATTCAATTCAGTGAGAATTCTAACAACTGAACCATGGTTAGCACAATAAATAAATGTAGATTCATAAAAAATAGTTGCTCCTGCAAAGACATAAAGAAAATGTAGTTTCCCATAAGTTACTGCAGGAGTTCTAATATTATTGCCATTTTTAAAGCTGCAAATGTGTTGCTGGTCAAAGCACAGCAGGTTAGGCAGCATCTCAGGAATAGAGAATTCGACGTTTCGAGCATAAAGGGAAGGGAAGAGTGTAGGAATATAATTTTCATTAAAAAATGACATGCAATAAAATTATGAAGAACACATGCACTTCGATTGCATGTAGCACATATTTGGAATCTTCTACCTCCTTTCGGTGTTGAGTACCCCACCATGTTTTTTTTCTGGTATAATCCAATCTTTAATTATTGGGGAGTCAGAGACAACAGACTCATAGGATCCAGGCTAGTCTTTTTGTACAATGTGACAGACTAGGAAAGAAAAGTCACATCCTCGCCATTGCTGTCAATTCAGCTGACGTTTTCTAAACATCTTGAGTGAATCATTAAATGAGGGAAAACACAGAATGGATTCTGAAATATAGTTAATGAAGGAATGAAAGTGTAATCCCAGAGTATCTATTGGCAGCTGACATACTTGGGACATTGTCTACATCTGCAAGGATCACAAGATAATTATGCATCGTGAACCATCTAAATTCATACAATGAGAAATATCCAAAATAATCATAATTGGCTCCTAGAGTTCTCAGAGTTTGTTTTTACTGCTCCATCTGGAAGATGATGCCATATATTAATCACTCTGCATGTGAAGAAGCATTTGCAGATTACAGGACTACAATATACACTCACTTTATAAAACTCTGTGTTCCTTTATCCTACCATTATATTGCTGTTTTATAGTAACATTTCAGGTATTTCTTTCTTAGCTGCCTTGGTGATTTTATATCTATCTACAAATTCAATTCTCAGAACCATTTGGGGGCAATTTTCAATGGCCACATACTTGTTTCTTGGTGGAAGAATGAATGTTGAACTCTAAGGATATCAACAAACATGGAGCATCTCCCCACTGAGATCCAGGAGTCACCTTCTTCATTTTACTGACAGCCTGAAAGTGGCTGAGTTAGTTTGTCCAAAACTTTGCACTTGCAAGAGCATGTTGCAAGAATTATTCAACATGGGAAGACCAAGGTGTATCAAGTTTGCCTTCCTTCATCCTGATAGTTCAATCATTCAAACAAAAATTGAGTTATTGGTTTATGGCAATCAATCCCTATTAGTTAATCAGTAATCCATACATGATGTCAGGAAACCCACCTGTCAACAAATGGCTTGTAACTGTAGCTCACAATTGGCTGCTGCTACCAAGTGCACTAAACTAAACGTCATGTCTCAAATAATTTAACCCAGGAATTTAGTCCTTTGCTGGAGGAGAGGAGCAAGGAATGCAAAGACCACCAGGAACATGAGGGTGACCTGGCTATTCATTACACTGCCACTGGATGGTCAATGTCTCTGATTGTTTTGGTCTGTCTGCCCAGTCCTGGCTCAGTTAAAAAAAAAACTCTTGTTCCCATGAAGTAAATTATTTTCTGCGGAGTCTGTATCACACTTAAATTGAAATGTAGATCTGATGAAAATTAATGTGTCAATTACAAGTCTGCTTGAGTAAAAATAGAGAAATGTTATTACTTACTTCCAAACCCCTAACCTCTACCACCTAGTAGGACAAGGGCTGCATGTACAAGGAAACATTATTACCTGCATGTTTCCTTCCCAGGCATATACCATCCTAACTTTGAACTATGAGCTGAATATTCCCGTGTATGGTTAGGTTTCAAGTCTGTGAAGTTTCATGGAGAGTTTCATTACGTAAACCCTGGAGAATTTTTCACATGCTGGTCATCTCATTAAATGTTGATCCTTCTCCAGAGCACTGTTCTCGTTAAATCTAACACTCATCAGTTGCATAAGAGCTCACCAGTGTCAGGACCTTACAAAATCCATACTTAAACTGCAGTTATACCACTTTGAATGCTGCCAGCCTGTTCTAAAGTAGCTATCCAGGTTAATACAATGTCAACAGTTTGGATGAGCTACAAGAAGGTTGATGAGCTTTTGTGTTTGGAAGAGCTGGGTGCCATCATGTTCTCTCACCTCCCTCACACTCACTCAAACTCTGCCTTTGCAACCATCTCCCACCAAGGCTCAAGCTCTATCATGCTCAATTTTGTAGCTATCACACATCTAAGCCAACATAAAAGTAACTGTTCCTGCTTTCTGTACTCTGTTCACTCAACATGGTTACCTCACTATTTTATTCCTGACTGAGTACAGAACAGTCCCCTCACTGACCATAGTTTCCCTTGACTAGACTGAGGACATTCTTCCCCTAGACTTTTAAACACGGCCATTTGGTACCTAGGTTTTTGTGTTTTTTCTTTCCTTCAGGATCAAAAGTAAAATGGTAAAAAAGCAACAATAGTCTGTGTATGTGAGTGGAATAGGTACTAAGGAACTGAGATATTCACTTGAATGAGCATGGGTTGTAGCACTAGTGTACTGTGATGGTCACAGTCAAGAGCCACTCACTGGTCTACCCTATCATATGGGTAAGACTGTCAGCATCTGTTCCCTGAAGACCAGCTGGCTAACATGCCAGTCTGAAGAAAACAGGACTGCGCCCTTCTCACACTGAGTGCTGCTAGCAAAACATTGTCAAAAAGAAACAAGACAAAATTATTTTACCAGCTGTAAAACTCAGAATCCCAAAATCAACTGTTCAGCTATCAATGTTCCACCATCCAATCTTCAGGAACCATTAGGAGACTGGTGCATATTTACCTTTTCTCCTATTTTAGGTTTACTTCTTATTCCTAAATTTCTGGGAATGAATATTGCATTATTGAATTGTTTCATTAAATCTGATATGGGATCAGTGACAATATATTGTTACAATTTATTTTTAAAATTGGACTTCTGAATTTTGAACCAGTAACATATGGAGTTTTCTATGAGTTTGAAGGGTTTAATGATTAACTGGAAATCATTTCTGCAGCTGGTGATTTCTTTCCAAATCACTTGTAGCCTGCAGGACAATAGTTTCTTGTTCTCATTGGGAGAGTTTACAACTGAGCAAGGTGAACAATTATGCATCAATGTTCCAAAGCTTGAAAACAATATTTTTTCAGTTATAGTTTTTGGCCATTTTGCATAAATCTTGGATCAAATATATGTGTAAAACAGTGATCTTCAGAAAGGGAGAAAATAGAAAAAAATGTATTACCTTAGTCTAAAGTGTTTAGTAAATAGTTCCAGACCAGGATTATTAGGATAAAAGTGTGAAAAGATTACTTCAAGCCAAAAATGTTTACGCTCAGGTGTATGCAAGTTCCAGAAAGAGGCTATCAGATTTTCCAGACTGGAAGTGGAAGTCACAACTAAATTAATCCTATAAAACAGAAAGTGATTTTTTTTCCTGCTGTAAGGACTGTTTGAGCAGTGCTTTTGGGAAATGTACTGGGGTGTTTTTGAAATCAGCAAAAGGAGTATTTTGGGAATTAATGATATTATATGTAACAGTGTGTTTTAAAATCTTTAAATTTGTGCAATATATAATAATCTGGATTATTCTATTTTAATTTCATTTCTTTTGCTTAACAAATTTGTACTTTATTCTTAAAACCAAATCCACAACACTGCTTGATTATTTTTCAGTAAGAGACTACCTTGTTAAAACAAAATCAAACAGATGATCTATCAATCCCTATTTTAGTCTGAGATCTGACTTGTCCAATAAAAAGTCACTTGGAATCAAAATAATTGTGGGATTTTTTTAAATTCATTGGAGTTAAGCAGGCTCTCTGGCTCTCTTGTCCAAAGTAACCACTTTGGAGTGGTTCCAGACCTAACGATTCTGAAAGGCTTCCAGCAGATTGGAAGACTGTTAATGTTACACCCCTGTTTGAAAAGGGAGGGAGACAGAAAGCAGAATTAGCCAGCATCTGCAGCTGGGAAAATGCTTGAGTCAATTATTAAGGGAAATTAGTAATATATTCAGAAAAGTTTAACACTATCAAACAGAGTACATATGGTTTTGTGAAAGGCAAATCACATTGAGGACATTTTCTATAGCATTCTTTGAGGACATGACAAACAGAGTTGATAAAGGAGAACTAATAAATGTAGTCTTTTTAGATTTCCAGAAGGCGTTCAATCATGTGCCACATGAAAGGTCATTGCGCAAGATACAGGCTCACAATATTGAGGATAATTAGCACAGATTGAGGATTGAAAGTTAGAGTCAGAACTAGTTGGTCTTTTTCATGTTGGAAAAATATAACTAGTGGACTACAATGAAGGATCAGTGTTAGGCTTCAATTATTTACAATCTATATGAATGACTTTGAGAAGAGGACAGATTGTAATGTACTGAACTGAAAATACAGAAATTAGTCAGCAGACATATTATGATGAGGACATAATAAATCTGTGAGGGGATATAGTTAGGCTAAGTGGATGGCAAAAATCCAGCAGATAGCGTTTAACGTAGGAAAGTGTGTGATCATGCACTTTGGGAAGAAGAATCAAAAGACAGATCATTATGTAAATGGGAGGGAAATTCCAACAAAATACAACAGAGAGGGATATGTGTTAGCATGTTAGCAGAAAATGTTAGTATACGGCTGCAGCAAGTAATTAAGATGGCAAATGGAACTTTGGACTTTACTGCTGGGGCTGGAGTTTAAACATAAAGAATTACTATTACAACTGTTCAGGATGTTGATGTGGCCATACGTGAAGTATTGGGTACAGTTTTGGTCTCTATATTTGAAAAAAAGGATGTACTGGCATTGGAGGACATTCATAGGAGATTCACTGGGCTAATTCCTGGGAAAATGGTACTGAATTATCAATAACAGCTAAACAAGTTAAGCCTTTATTCAATAGCATTTAGAAGAATGAAGAATGATTTTATTGAAGATTCTAAGGAGGCTTGACACAGTGAATTTTGAGAAGATGCTTCCAAGAGTGGGACATTCTCCAGCTAGGGGGAAATGATTACAGAATAAACACATACTCATTTAAAACTGAGATGAGAAGGAATTTCTTCTCTCAGCAGCTTGTGTATGATTGGAATTCCTTACCACAAATTTTGGAAAGTTAAAAATCACACAAAGCCAGGTTGTAGTCCAACAGGTTTAATTGAAAACACACTAGCTTTTGGAGTGCCTGATGAAGGAGCAGTTTTCCAACTAAACCTGTTGGACTATAACCTGGTGTTGTGTGATTTTTAACTTTGTATACCCCAGTCCAACACCGGCATCTCCAAATCTTTACAAATTGTGGAGGCTACTTCACTGAACGTATTCAAAGAGGAGGTAGATAGGTTTCGAAATATTGGAAGTTGAGGACTATGAGGTGCGAGCACAAATGAGTAATTGAGGCCTGCGACAGAACAGGCTTGGGGAGCCAAACTGAATTTTCCTGCTCCTGTTTGTGGTATTCTGATATGTTTTCAAAATGGTTGTTTGTGTTATACTTAAATTATCTGGCTAACTCCATATTATCTTCATTTTGTTTTTGCTCAATGAACTTCTGATTTGTTGTTGACACCAAATCTGCGACATTGTGTGCTTGTGTTTCAGTGAGACACCACAACATCAAAATCAAAGCAAGACAAAATATTATCGATCAAGCCAATCTGGGACCTGAAATAACACCAGCTAATGCATACACTCTTTCATTAACTCAAGAACAACTAGGTGGATTGGCTCCTTTTCAAACACAAGTTAATTTGGGTTGGGGAGAAATGTATCCACAAAAAATAGAATCCTTTTTAAATTAACCTTGTTGCAACCAACTGACGGGGTGGGTGAATAAACAAGAGGAACCTGTTCATTTCTCCTCACCCTTAACGTAACAATTTGTGGTATCTGTCTGGAACAATAATAACTGGTTGTGGATCTGGTCATAACACACAGTATCACACACTGATAGAGATGGCAAATACAACAAAATACCAGGAATGGTCATCCATGCGATTACCCCGATTGCTGGCATGTGACATTTATAGATGCATTCACTATTCATTTGATGACACAAAATTTCTTATGATATTCATGTCTTAACATCTGTGTAAACGGATTTCTGGCCTTAAGCTTTGTGGCACTCACCTCATCTCTGTCATAGAAATATAGAAACATGGAAACATAGAAATAGGTACAGGAGTAGGCTATTCAGTCCTTTGAGCCTGCACCATGATTCAATATGATCATAGTTGATCATACAACCTCAGTGTCTCATTCCCACCCTCTCCCCATACCTCGTGATCCCTTTAGCCGCAGGGGCCATGTCCAGTTCCCTCTTGAATATATTTAATGAACTGGCCCCAACAACTTCCTCTCGGAAAGAATTCCTCAGGTTCACAACACTCTGAATGAAGAAATTCTTCCTCGTCTCAGTTCTGAATGGCTTATCCCTTATTCTAAGACTGTGACCTCAAGTTCTGGACTTGCCCAACATTGGGGAAATTCCCACATCTAGCCTATCTAGTTCCATCAGGATTTTATGTTTCTGTGAGATTCCCCCCTCATTCTTCTAATTCCAGTCTTTCTTCATATGTCAGTCCTGCCATCCCAGGAATCAGATTCTAGATTAGAGTGGTGCTGGAAAAGCACAGCAGATCAGGCAGTATCCGAGGGGCAGGTAATTTGACATTTTGGGCAAAAGCCCTTCATCAGGAATAGAAGCAGAGTGCCTGCAGGGTGGAGAGATAAATAAGAGGAGTGTGGGGGTGGGAGAAAATAGCATAGAGTACAATAGGTGAGTGGGGGTGGGGATGAAGGTGATAGGTCAGAGAGGAGGGTGGAGTGGATAGGTGGAAAGGAAGATAGGCATGTAGGACAAGTCATGGGGACAGTGCTGAGTTGGAGTTTGGAGCTGGGGTGAGGTGGAGGAAGTGGAAATGAGGAAACTGGTGAAGTCCACATTGATGCCCTGGGTTTGAAGTGTTAGATTAGATTAGGTTAGATTACTTACAGTGTGGAAACAGGCCCTAGGGCCCAACAAGTCCACACCGACCTGCCGAAGCGTATATCACCCAGACCCATACTCCTACATTTACCCCTCTAATATATCTAACACTATAGGCAATTTGCCATGGCCAATTCACCTGACCTGCACATCTCTGTGACTGTTGGAGGAAACCAGAGCAAACCCATGCAGACACAGGGAGAATGTGCAAACTCCACACAGATAGTCACCCAAGGCTGGAATTGAACCTAGGACCCTGGTGCTGTGAGGCAGCAGTGCTAACCACTGAGCCACCAAGCCGTTATGAGGTGGAAGATGAGGCGTTCTTCCTCAAGGGGTCAGGTGGTGAGGGAGCGGCAGTGAAGGAGGCCCAGGACCTCCATGTCCTCAGCTGAGTGGGAGGGGGAGTTGAAATGCTGGGCCACAGGGCGGTGTGGTTGATTGGTGCGGGTGTCCCAGTTCCCTAAAGTCAATTTTCCTGCTCCTCAGATGCTGCCTGAACTGCTGTGCTTTTCCAGCACCACTCTAATCTAGAATCTGGTTTCCAGCATCTGCAGCCCTTGTTTTTACCGTCCGGGGAATCAGTCTAGTGAACCTTCATGAGACTCCCTCAATAAAAGGAATGTCCTTCCTCAGACTAGGAGATCAAAACTGCATACAATACTCAAGGTGTGCCCTCACCAAGCCCCTGTATAACTGCAGCAAGATATCCCTACTCTGATACTCAAATCCTCTTGCTGTGAGTGAGAGCTTTCCTCACTGCCTACAGCCCGTGTATGCCAACCTTAAGCAACTGTTCTGCCATGACACTCTGGTCTCATTGCACTTCTTCTAAACTGCCACCTTTCAGACAATAATCTAGCTTCCTATTTTGTGGCCAAAGTGGATAACTTCACAATTATCCACATTACATTGCATTTGCCAAGTGTCTGCCTATTCAGCCAGTCTATCCAAGTCACCCTGCTGCCTCTTATCAACCTTCCTCACGGCACACACTGCCAATTACACTTCAAATTTGGAATTAAAAGTCACACAATAGCAGGTTATAGTACAACAGGTTTATTTGGAAGCACTAGCTTTCAGAGCACTGCTTCTTCATTAGGTGGTTGTGGAGTATAAGATTGTAAGATGCAGAATTTATAGCAAAAGTTTACAGTGTGATGTAACTGAAATTATATATTGAAAAAGACCTAGATTGTTTGTTAAGTCTCTCACCTTTTAGAATTAACATGTTGGCTTCAGTTCTTTCATAAGTAAATCGCAGAATATTTAAAAATTACTTACTCAAGTGAACTTTAATAATTGGTGTCATGTTGGCCCAGATATTTCATTCAATACCTTCATCCAAATCATTAATGTATATTATGAACAACTGAGGTCCCAACACAGTACCCCATTCATCATTGATGGCCACTCAGAAAAGGATCCATTTATTCCAACTCTCTGCTTCCTGTCAATCAGTTCTCCATGCATGTCAATACACTGCCTCCAATACCATGAGCTTTAAATTTCCTTTTGTGGAACCTTGCCAAAAGCCTTTTGGAAGTCCATCTATACTGATTCACCATTGTCTACTCTACTGGTCACATCCTCCAAAAATTCCAAAAGATTTGTCAAGGATGATTTCCCTTTAATGAATGCATGTTGACTTGAACTGAATCTGTCTCTGCTTTCTAAATGCTCACTTATTACATCCTTAAGGGTTGACTCCAGCATTTGCCCATCCCCAAAGTCAGACTAACTGAGCTGTAATCCTCATTTTCTCTCTCCCTCCATTTTTAAAGAGTGGAGTTGCATTAGCTACCCTCTAATCCATTAGAACTCCTCTGAATTCTACAGAATGCTGGAAAATGATCTGTTAGTTAAGGATATTTCCCCAAATTTGCAACTCCACCACCAAGACCTCTATTTGGTGCGCATCAGCCTTGGAAATCATTCTATCTCAAATTGTTCCATTTTCTCATGTTTTCCTGGTCAGATGCACTTTCTGTATAGGTGCTAGAACCTGGTGCAACCTCACTGCATGTCCACATTGAGATGTGTAGGCTTGTTTGAACAATGCAGGCTTGTTTTAAACAGTGCTAGCTATTTACAGTATTGGCTCCCAAATCAGACATGCAGCCAATCAACAGTTCAGTCACTCCTGCACTAAAATTACTGAGATGTTATGCCCCCACATTGAAACCATTTCAAGCAGCAGGCAGCATCAAGTTGATGTATCCTCAGACGTTGCAGTCAAAGGCTGTGGTCAATCGCACATCATGATGTTTGCACCCATTTTCAACGATTACAAACTTTATTCCTTATTGTTTTGTTATCTCATTTGCAATTTTTAGATTGTCCCCTTATTTCCAAAGTACCTTTTAGTTTAGTTTTAATTTACATATTTGATCAGTTGTTACTTAATCTGGCACTGTATCACTTTGCTTGTATCCCTGTCAGACTTTGCATAAAATATATCTGGGGTGAAATTTATCTTTGACTGGAGTTAAAGCAGGGACCCCTGCAAATCAGTCTATAAAAGGGAAATTTGGGCAGGTTATAGAGGAATCGATTTGCTACTGCCCTCTTTGTTGAATTTCTCCTCCAGTTCATTTTTATTAACCAAAGCTGACTGTGATGAAGGAGACCTTTCCACTTGTTTTCTTAGAATCACTTCAGAACTGTTTTAATTATTGGTTATTTTAAACAAAGGATTTTTACAAGGTTGTGTTATGTTTGCCAGAATATATTAAATATTGCTTTGGAAATCTCTACTATTATTTTTGTAAGACTTACTTTACACAAGTTTGAAATATGTACAACCAGAAACCCAAGACCGAGGATAATATTTCTACAAAACATTAACAGGGCCTTTGGCTGTTTGTACTTACTGGAAGGATAAGTAAACTGGAATGGAATAATGATTCCTCTCCTGTGTTATTTAATATGATCTCAACAAACCCAAACTTGGCCCAACCAAATAAAACTTTAATCCCTTTGCTTGACTTGATGACAATAGAAAAACGTGACTCAGTGCCTATAAGAGATTAAACTGGCACTGATTTGCAACTTCCTTTCCATAAGCACACCCAGAAGACCAAGTTACCTCTTCCCATCCCACTGCCTACCATAAAAAGATTGACCTAGTAATATTAAAAGACACAATGCTAATGAAATAATGGGTTTCAAACCATCAATTTGTGCTGTCAAACGATCAGATTTATTGCCAAGCTAACCTGTTACAGGATAAATGTTGCTTTCCTGTGTTTCCACATTTTCAATAAACAATATAACTCTCTCCAGACTCCAGTTTCCGATCAACTCGGTTCCACCAGTTAGCTTAGATTTGGGAGGAGAAAAAAGTTTGTTCTGTCTGAGTGCTTGTACTCTGTAGAGCTATTTCACATTTTCCTGTTGGAACCTGCTGCAGGGAAGAAATCATTTTGTATTTTGAGTCTCTACTGCCATCTATTGAAAATTAAATGCTTCTGTGTTTTAATTAATTTTTGTGAAGGCAAGCTCTCACCATTTTAAAAACAGCTGTTGCAGTGAGAAATTTCTGTATTTAGACAGAAATGTGTGTAATTCCTCAGCAATTTAATTCTGCAATGTCAAAACTTTTCATTTTGGCTCAAAACCTGGAAAGCTATTACTCGCAGAAAAATATTTCTGTTCATGTTCAATCAAAAACATTTACTTAGATTTTTATTATCTTTTTAAAATTTTTAAAATCTTTTCTTATGTAAATAAATTCAGAATGTTATCCATTCTTTTGGAAAGGTGTATTCTTTTGCACTTACTATACAGGTGTTAATGTAAACAAAGGGGACCTTGTCATAGCATTGGAAAATTGAAGGTGGACTCTGTACAAAGAATAGCTGCTTCAAAAACTCCAATATCAAATGTACTGTAACATCATCACATTGGCAACGTTTCAATGCTACAAATTTTCACAATGTGGTCTCCATGTGTTTATCAAATCTTTATAATGTTGGCTGAGAACAGCAACATGATAGTGTTCTTGCATCATCAACTGCACCTTTGTGGTCTCTTGTGTAGTAATGGTGAGGTGAGTTTACCATAGCAAATGCAAATGTGTAATATGTTCTAATGTTACAATGAAATGCATATGTTTTCTAATAGTTTAATATTGACTACTGGTGCAAAAAAAAAGAAATATCAGTATTAACTTTCTCATTTAAATATGGATACAATTAGCAAACCAAACAGTGGTCTAAACATAGACTGATAAGGTGCAACTATACAACTTTTCAATCCTTTAAGTATTATTGATTATGTTTGGTCTATGACTATGACCTACACCTATATATCTAGGTCTCAGAATGATTTAATATTTAAATTGATCAGCCTTGTGGCACGAGATGTTTTAAAATTTTGTTCCTTAACTGAGCTTCAAATCTGGGCTACTCTCCTGAACAGGAACAAACTAATAAGCCCGCAAGCAATCAATTATACTGTGAAGCATCATTGACAACAATCATAAAGGAATTCAAAATACATCCATCTAGTCCCTTAGGTTAAAATTCATATTTTTAGGATTTATGCAAAATCTGCAAATTTGAAAATAAATGTGAATTATTTGAAATGTATTTCACGTCTCCCTTGTAAATTGTGAAGGCACAACTATACAAATGCCCTGTGAATTTTCATCTTCTGGAAACTACATTGAGACTGCTCCAACTTACTTTACTAAGTGCTCTTAGCAGCTGTCAGGAAGAAAAATGGGACATTTTCTCCATTTGTCTGGCCTGGATTCAAATACAGGTCCTCAAGGTGAAAGGACAGTACTTTTACCCACTACTTCACATTCAGCTCTCTTTAAAAATTCAATGTAGGCTTTTGTAAAATGAAACCAAAGTAAATCAAAAGCAATTCTGTTGATTCAAAATAAATAATTTTAGTGCAGTCAGTGGTGAATATGTAAATAATTTGTTAGATCCTGTTTTGCAGGCACCGTTCTTCCCAAAATAAAAGTACATTGGAACCGACAAAATGGTGCAAGGCAGTTGCATCTGGACAGCATAATTATAAGTTTGTTTTTAGCTGCATTAGATCTCTCATGACTAAATGCAAGTGGCAAATGAAGCTCTGAAAAACATTGACTAAGTTCATATTGAAATTCCTTCCTTAAATGCATCTACTATTGTTCATGAAATTGAAGAGTAAATAATTGCAGAACTATTGAGTACGAGTGCATAAAAACCAAATTTTTGGTTATTAATCTGATCCAGCTCTATAAGTTTCCTCATTACACCAGAAGGTGAATGTACCAGCTCTGCACTTCAATAGCACAGGAGGGAGCTACTTTGCACAAGCTACTGGAACAATTTCAGATTAAGCATTTACAGGGGTTATTCAGAAAACTGAAAGCATATCGATCGTCCAGATTGGTTTGTTTTCATTGAGAAGAAACATGAAAACAACTACATCTATTCTCCCTTTTCCTATAATGCATTTGGGATCCAACAGATGTCCTTGAGAGCAGTAAAGGTTGCAGACATTTACAGTGAAAGTACAGCATTGTGCAAGTATTGTAAAGTTTGTACCAAACTGCTTGTGATTATTCCAATAAAATCTGCTGTTTTCTTATATTCTGTGATTGTTAAGTCAGAATTGTAAGCTGCCATACATTTAATGAAGCTGAACTCAGGATCCAACATGAATAAATGCTGTTCCAGCACTGAGAGAAATAGACATATGAGTAAGGCTGGGAAAAGAGATTTTATAAAGAGCAAAGTGAGAGGAAATCAACAAGGGACCAATCACAGAAAAGGGTTGATGTGCCAGATGAGATAGCAATAGGGGTGTACATCAATTCCGAGTGAGCGATGCAACTTCTGCCTTTAAAATGATATCAGATAACTCAGCTGCTCTCCTCCTGGCAGTTAATCCTGAGCACTGCTGATTCAAAGAATAACATTTGTACATACACTTTCTGGGAGATCAGCCTACTGCATTTAATTGAAGTCCAGGAGTTAAAATCTTCAAGGAGTCTTTTATTCCCAACTGGGTCCTTGAGTCTTGAACTAGCCTTTGGTGAAATATGAGACAAGGCATTTCTTTGGTGTTTGTTTACTTACTGAGATCTTGAGACAGTTATTGACTGGACTGTGTGAACCATCGAGGAATCTCCTTATTCTCTATCTGAGAAGTTGATTGCCTGAATCCTCAGGAGGTGCCTTCTTCTGGTCTCTGAGGAAATCATTCCTGAAAACCAATGTAGTTTCTGACCAAACCATGGAATGTGGACATGATTTTCATTGCTCAATGACTACAAGAGAAATGCCAGGGACAACACCAACTACTCTATATGGCCTTCAACGAAATAACTAAGGGTTGTTAGCCAGTCAATTGGAAAGTGCTATGGAAGACCCCATCAAAGGTCAGCTATCCAGTGAAATTTATCACCATCCTCCATCTCCTCCATGACAAGATTTTGACAATAGTCCTCACTGACGATAATATGATAGAATTCTTTGAGGTCAAAACAGGGGTTAAGTAAGGATATGTCATAGAGTCATAGAGATGCACAGCAGGGAAACAGACCCTTGGATCCAACAATCCACGCCAACCAGATATCCTAACCTTATCGAGTCCTATTAGCCAGCACTTGACCCATATCCCTCCAAACCCTTCATATTAATATAACCACCCAGATGCCTTTTAAATGCTATAATTGTACCAGCCTCCACCACTTCCTCTGGCAGCTCATTCCATACATTCACCACCCACTGTTTGAAGATGTTGCTCCTTAGGTCTCTTTTATATCTTTCCCCTCTCACCCTAAACTTATGTCCTCTAGTTCTGGACTCCCCCACCCCAGGGAAAATACCTTGTTTGTTTATCCTATCCATGCCCCTTATGATTTTATAAACCTCTATATCCCTGAGCCTCTGACGCTCCTGGGAAAACAGCACCAGCCTATTCAGCCTCTCCCTTTAGCTCATATCCTCCAACCCTGGAACAGTCTTGTAAATTATTTCTGAACCCATTCCCTAAATATTTCTCCATCTCCATCAGCACCGTACTTCAGCAAGTCATGGACAAGCTTCTAGTAGTGTGGATATTGTTTACAGGATGTCTGGAAACGTTTCCACCTCAACCAGCTAAAATCCAAAAAGAACATGCCATTGATCTCCCTCGAGGAACTTCAGTATATGGATAACAATATCATTTTCACTCTCTTGGAAGTCTCTCTTAATGCCTTCACAGAAGGATAGTGGAGAATTGCTCTCAGCCTCAACCTCAAGAAGAATATTATCTTCACCAACTTGTCCTAGGCCAAGTTCTGATCTATCCTTCTATTATGTTCAATGGAGAAATTTCCCTTACCTGGGAAGCTAGCTCTCATCAAAGGATGACATGGATGCAGCAGTTCAATATCACATCCATTCTGCAAGCACTGCCTTTAAATGCTCAAGGATAAGAGTCTTTGATGACTATGACATCTAATACATGATACCAAGATCCTTGTGAATAACTCAATTGTCCTTCCGACTCTCCTAATTGGCTCTGAAACTTGGATTATATATAGATGCCACCTCAAGGCCCTTGAGAAGTATCACCAATGCTGATTGAGACAGATTCTCCACATTATCTGGGAGGACAGGCATACTAACATCAGCATCCTTGAAGTAGCCAACAGCACCACACTTTGAGAATTATTATCATTTGAAACCAATTATGCTGGGTCAGCCACACACTTAGGATTCATGAGTTCCAACTATTGAGGCAAATCATCTTTTCCAGAACAAGGATGATATTTGAACAAAAAAAGACAAACCAAACTTTTTAAAGACTCCCTGAAGGCTTCCCTCAAGAAATGCAATATAGATATCAACACATGGAAGATCCTCATTCAGAAGAATTTGACTCCAGACAATCTCTTGGATGAAAGGACATAATTCTTTGAGGACATCTATCAACAAGAAGCAGTATGGAAAAGGAACCAGAGAAAGAATGCCAGCGGTTTCATGGATAAGGACTAATTCCACTTCCTGGAAACACCGGCCAAATGTGCGGTCAGAGATGTGGCTCTAGGATCAGGTTCAGCAGCCGCACAAGGACCCATAGAACCCATGGCCAGCGACACGACATTTCCTGGATGAACAGTTATACTCATTAGCAAGTGATTGCCAGTAATGACCAATGAGTACCAGCACTTGTGTATAATATTGTGAACAAAATTCAGACCTGGATGATTGGAAGGAATTTTATAATTAACATGCAGCACAATGTTCTGTTGATTTTTGGCTGCTATTTTCAAATTTTAGTTATTTTTATTCTTTGTTAAGATGTGAACATTGGTGGCAAGGCCCATATTTGTTACCTCTCCCAAATTGTATTTGAGGAAATGTTGGTGAATCACCCTTCATTGACTACTACAGTTCACATACACACAGTATTAGTGAGAGAGATTTCCACTTTTTGATGCAGCAACATTGTAAGCACTTCATCTGCTGCTCTTCTCTTTCTAGAAGTCATGGATTTCGGAGCAGTTCATGGAGCTTTGTTAAGTTGCTGCAATACATCTTATAGTTGCAATACATTGCTGTCACTGTGCACTGGAGATTAAAAGAGTGAATGTTTAAAGTGATGAATGAGGTGTCAATCAAATGAACTTTTTTTTTCTGGATGGTGTTCCTGAAGGTATTGAATATGTACTCTTCCAGGAAAGTGGAGAATATTTTATCACAATCATGATGTGTCTTGTAGATGTTGCAAAGGTTTTGGTGAATCAAGAGGCGAATTCCAACTTCCTTGTCACCACAGTTTTTATATACCTGGACAGTTAACTTTTTTATCAATACTATGCCCTGGAATGTTGCCCATAAGTGAGTCAGTGGCAATACCATCGAATGTCAGTAGAAGATGGTTGGATGCTTTTTTTGTAGGAGCTTGTAGAGTACCTCTTGCCAACCTATGTTTGATTGCTGTTCATGACTTACTGCATGTGGGCATGGACTGTTCCAGTATCTGAGAAGTCATGAATGGTGCTGAACAGTGCAATCAATAGGAGTCATCTCAACTCTGACCTCTTTAGGATATTTTAACACCTAGATTTCTTAATGGAATTAATTTCTCCTTTTTTTAACTGGAATGAAGAGTATTATTTGCAGGTGGAAACAAGGATGGAGACACCAAAGGAATCTAGGACAATAAAATGTTAAAAGGGTCTCCAAGTATAGACATTCATAAAATTATCTCACTAATAACAAATCCTAACCACTCAAAAGGGGGAAGCATTCTAAAAATAGATTTAATTCAGTTTTTTTGTACTGCTGCTTTTAATAATTATCATTGTACTAAGGTTTCCATCAGTGAATTAAAATCAATCTCAATTATCATTCATCCACACTAAATGATATTTCCATCAATCTGTCCGTTATCAATGAACATTCCCTTCTCGTCAGAAATCTGGTGATGTCACTAAAACAGATATGCTAAAAATACCCACATTAAGCTTTCCTTCCAAGAGCTGAAGTAGTTGTATATAATCTCACTATTTGTAGACATCAAAAGAGAATTAATAAGACTGTAGATTGTGGTGATGTAAGATGTTGGCCATGTTCAGATTAGCTCAAGAACTTTTATTCCTACTTCCTATGGTCCTTCGGGTTTAATCGGGATACCAATAACTCATTGTAGTTCCAGAAGGGGTATACCTAATTGTATTTTTTTGAAGCAAGGTACATCAGAAACAACACTGCAACTATAGTTTCACATCACAAGCTTACCCATACTGTGATGGCAATCGGAAGTGAGCAGGTGTGTATAGACTTATCAGAGGATCAGAGCAAAACATGTGGTCAGTCAACTCCATCTCAGCTCTATCTCAGCTCCAATCACTGATCAGTTGACTCCAGTCCCTGAGCTAACTGATGATCTCTCTGAGGCACACGGTTAAATTCCTGTCAAGTCTTTGGTGGTTTGATCAGGTTGATGACTGGCAAACATCACAAATATGGTAAAAACAATGACTGCAGATGCTGGAAATCAGATTCTATATTAATGGTGCTAGAAGAGCACAGAAGTTCAGGTAGCATCTGAGGAGCAGTAAAATCGATGTTTTGGGCAAAAGCCCTTCATCAGGAATAAAGGCAGAGAGCCTGAAGCGTGGAGCAGTGGGAGAGGGACTCCCTGAGATTCTTGTAGAGAGAGGAGGAAAACGTCTTCAAGGTAGGCATCCTTGCAAGAGGATTTGCAGTAGGGTTAAAATCAACGAGGTAAAAACCACCTCGGATGCTGCCTGAACTGCTGTGCTCTTCCAGCACCACTAATCCCAAACATCACAAATACGTCACTTACAGTGATCTTTCACTCATTAGAACATCTGCTTAATTTCTCTGGAAGGAGACTTATCTCTCAGTTTTAACAAACCTTGACCTCAGGCCAGCCTGCTCAGGTTGCTCCTAGAAGCTAATTCCTAACAGCATTCCTATCATCCAAACAATCACATGATATTTACACAGCACAACCCTGTGATCAGCTACATTTTTTTTCAATGACAAATGGTTTATTACATTTAGACCTGGCATTCACTTTTTAACAGAACTTCAACCTGTCACACAGTGTAGCCAGTTCAGTTCATCATCTACTGAGTTGGAACAAATCATGCAAACACATATTTCCCTTTAGTCACTATCTGTCCAAATAACCTTTCTCATATGTTTTTCTCATTACAGCTGATCCAGCAACTTTAGGGTTACTACTTACAGAGCTAAGCTTCATACTCCAACCTATAATTTTGTACAGAAGACTTGCAAAATTATACTTTTGAAATATAAACAGTTGTGAGATAACTTTAAAAAAGAAGCCCAAATGTTCAGTTGAGAATCAATAGAAATTGCTGTTTGGGCTTCATCCAAATAATTGTATTGAATTACCAACACTTGTCCTACCTTCACAAACAGACCGATTCTTCCACTGTCGATATAGGGCTGGTGATGAATCATAGACAAATCCTGGCAGCGGAACAGGGACAGAACAATTTTGGAATGGTCTATAGTAGCCCAGGGGTGGATCAAATTCCCTATAATTTGGAGGTGCCAGTGTTGGACTGGGGTGTACAAAGTTAAGAATCACACAACACCAGGTTATAGTCCAACCAGTTTATTTGGAAACACTAGCTTTCGGAGCGCTGCTCCTTCATCTGGTGGTTGTGGAATATGGATCTTATACTACACAACCACCTGATGAAGAAGCAGCTCTCCAAAAGCTAGTGTCTCCAAATAAACATGTTGGACGATAACCTGGTGTTGTGTGATTTTTAACTTAAATTCCCTATAAGCATCATTCCTGCTCTTCCTTACTCTACACAAAGACTTATTGCATAAACTGCATTTTTAAATCTTTTCCTTGGTTTGTAGTTATGTATGCTGCTCCACACATTGGTCACTGATTTTTGAAAGGGACACTTTAAGAGAGATGGCCAGCAATTAATCTGAAACAGATTAATGTCTGTTTATTAATCTGGCATGCAGGCTCTTGAGGAAATTGATCCCACAAAGTTGGATGTGTGATTAACATCAGTGTATCTTATCAGACTATCCCACTGCTAAATTAATGGTCCAAATCTTCTGATCACTATTGAAATTGCACCAACTAATGTTCCAAAATCATTCTGCTGTCCTTACTTCTAGAAATTTCATCTGTGTTTTCGTGCAGTTTTTTTTAACTTTATTCAGGGAATCAGAGAGGAGATATTTTCACATAAGACTTTAAAAATTTTGATGGCAGTTGGTTGAAGATTAGAATGATATATTTGAAAAGCTTTTAAGTTTTGGCAGGCCTGACATTGTGTCCAGTTGGCTCAAAACTGTCTCCCACTTTATGTCCTCTTTTCTCAAATCTCAAATGGCCAAAATTCCACATGAGAACAATAAAATGGTTTCAATGACATTCTAAGGCTTTTCTTCAAAGAAGGTAACGTTAACGATATCGACAGGGTGGTATTGCTACAAATCATTCAAAATGGTGACAATTTATTCATCAAATAAATCACATTTGATGTCCAATGTCTTAGTGATGAAGCAGAGCAGTAACAGAGAAAGAAAGTAAAAGAAGAAAACCCAGCATTCTGGATTGCATTATCGAGTAGGAAGTCCAGCCTCATCTGCTCAATGATATGAAATTCGAAAGTTGACCTGTTCATTCACTATGAGGACTCATACTGAAACTTTTGACACTGAGTAGACATCATGGTCAAGGTGAGGGACAGCCGACAACAACATTTAAGAAGTATGTTTTGGACACGTGGCAAACTGTTTCCTTCTGTAGCTGATTCTGTTATGTTGGCTGAGTCACTTTATCCACATGCCTAACAGCAAGACTAACACAACAAACCTTCAACTCTAAACTTTGACACAGGAAGTGGTTACCAGGAGAGGAAAGGAAATGGTTCAAGGATATCCTAAAGCCTCCCTAAAAATGTGCAATCAGCCAATAGACTCACAGAGAATCTGTCCCCCAAGACCATCTGCAGTGGAGAGGGAGCAACCTCAAGGTTCCAACAACTTTCAGAGTCTTTGACTAGCACAGTGTAATGCCCAAGTGCAAACAATAGAAGTAGAGCATGAAGCGTCCCACTTAGCCTTCTCTTCCAACACAACCTGCCTCCACCATCAGCACGGTGTTCAGATCCAATATTAGATTGTTTAGTCACCCCAAGGTCCACAACACTAGAGTGGAAATAGGCATCTTTCGAGCTAAGAGATTGCTAGAAGAGCAAATGCATCTTCTAAAATGCTGTCTCAATTTTTAACAAAAGACAGACATACCCAGAAAGAAACAAGGAAACTATAACAAAGAATGCAATGATAAAACATCACTCATTCTAACAAAGCTTGTTGCTGGCAGTGGACTATGCCCTATGTGTAATATTATGGATTTTCCCAAAATAAATTAATTTATGTTAATTAATTTATGCAATGCTTTGAAGAGGTGACTGAAAGTGAGAGAAGTCTGTGTCTTCAGATATTTCAATTCACTCCAATCTTATCCAGAAATGGCTAATCTCACTTGATATAGCAAAAGGCTAGGGCCCTTGATAATGTTGCAGTTAGAGAGCTGGAGAATTATGATCCAGACCAACACTTACATGTAGCCAAGCTGTTTCAACACAGCTAAAGCAGACATTTATTCCCCAAAATATGGATATTCACAGATGCAAAAAACTCTGCAGAAATCAGAGTAAATCCAGTCTGACCATTTAGCTCCTTGACAGTCCAATCCCAACCAATGGTGGTCAAGGTGGCATTTGACAAGATGTCGCACAGGTGGCTACTGAGTAAGATAGGATTCACTGATGTCCTTTCAGGAAGGAAAATGCCATTCTTACTTGGTCTGGCCCAATGTGACTCCAGACCAACAACTGTGGGCAATTAGGGATGGGCAATAAACATTGCCTAGCCAGTGATGCCCTCATCCCATGAGTGAGTAAAAATAAATGTAAGAATTGCAGAAACATGTCTATTTTCTTGTCCATTCCAGTTCCATGACCACATAAAGACTTAACCTTTGTCTCAGGAGGAAGTCTTGTTTCCAAGTTCTACTGAGCAATCAGTTAACGGTAGTTGCATAGCAAGGAAATTCTGATGAAGTTATATGAGATATAGCTTAGACCACAACTTAGACCACAAAGTGTACACTGTGGTGAGCCACACTTTAGGAATGACATGAGTAGGATTGGACAGAGTGCAGAACAGGTTTATGAGAATGGTTGCAAGGGGAAACTTCTCAACTATCAGGAAAAATTGGAGAAATTGGTACTGTTTTTCTTCAAGATAATCAGGCCAAGAGGATATTTGGTAGAAGTTTTCAAAATCATAAATGGTCTAGACAGAATGGAAAGGAAGAAACTGTCACTTGTGAAAATATCAAAACTGGAGGGCATGTTTCTAAAATGTTTCACAAAAGAAGCAAATGTGAGGTGAGAGAAACAATTTTTCACTTATTGAGTGATTTGGATATGGAACACATTGCATGTCTTATGGTCTTATAGAGATAGATATGTTCTTGATTTTGCCAAGGGGACCAAGGGTTGTGGGGATGAAGTTGGAGAATAGTGTTGCGAAATTTATTAGCCTATCATTGAATGGCAGAGTAGACTCAATGGGTCGAGTGGCTTAATTTCTGCACCGATGTCTTATGGTCTTACAGAGAAATGTGATAGGGACATGTTCAGCTGAGACAGTCAAGAGGCCATTGGATGGCTATTTATATAAAGGTAATGTCCAGGAATGGAAAAAGGTTGACTCCAAGTTAAAATGCTCAAAGAGTAAGTGAAGATATAGCGTATCACAATTCTGTGATTCTGTAATTCTATCCTATTAATGCCACTGAGAGTGATGGCCACTGCTGGAACTACACCTAATCCCCAACAATGTTCATCCCTGGAGCCAGTAAGAGGAGATTAGGCTAACTGCAGTCATGGGTAAGATCCTGGAATCATTGTGAAGGATGAGATTTCTGAATACTTGCAAGTGTATAGTTTCATTAATCTGCTAGAATTCTTTGAGGAAGTAATGAATAGTTTAGACTAAGGACAACCAATGAATGTTATCCACCTGGACTTCTAGGTGACATTTGACAAAATGCCATACAAGAGACTACTGAGTAAGATAAGTGCCCATGGTATTAGAGGCAAGGTGCTAGCATGGATAGAAGCTTGGCTGTCTAGCAGAAAGCAGAGAGTGGGGATAAAAGTGTCCTTCTTAGGATGGCAGCAAGTGGTGTTTCGCAAGGCCCAGTTTTGGGCCCACAACTTTTCACTGTATACATTAACAATCCAGATGAAGGAACTGAGGGCATTCTGGCTCCCTTTTCAGATGATACAAAGATAGGTAGAGGGGCAGGTAGCATTGAGGAGGCAGGAGGCTGCAGAAGGATTTGGACAGGTTAGGAGAGTGGGCAAAGAAGTGGCAGGTGGGTTACAATGTGGGAAAGTGTGAGGTCATGTACTTTGCTAGGAAGAATAAAGGCATGGACTATTTCCTAAATGGGAAGAAAGAAGTCTGAAGTGCAAATAGATTGGGAGTTCTAGTCCAAGATTCTCTTAAGGCAAACTTGCAGGTTGAGTCAGTATTTAGGAACCAAATGCAGTGATGGCATTTATTTTGAGAGGGCTTCAATATAAAAGTAGCAATGTACTTCTGAGGCTCTATAAAGCTCTGGTGAGACCACATTTGGAGTATTGTGTGCAGTTTTGGGTCCCATATCTCAGGAAGGATGTACTGGCCCAGGAGAGTGTTCCGAGGATGTTCACGAGAATTGTCCCAAGAATTAAAAGCTGAACATATGAGGAATGTTTGAGAACTCTAGGTTTATACTTGGTGTTTAGAAGGATGAGTGGGAATCTACTTGAAACATACAACATACTGAATGGCCTGTTCAGAATGGATGTTGAGAAGATGTTTCCATTGGTAAGAGAGACTAGGATTAAGGGCATAGCCTTAGAATAAAGGGAAGCCCTTTTAGAATGGAGATAAGCAGAAACTTCTTCAATGAGAGAATGGTGAATCCATGGAATTCATTGACTCAGAAGGCTTTGGAGGCAAGGTCATTGAATATATTTGAGACCGAGATAGATACATTCATGATTTTCAAGGGGATCAAGGGTTATAGGGAGAATGGGGTTGAGAAACCTATCAGCCATAATTAAATGGTGGTGCAGACTCGGTGGGTTGAAGGGCCTAATTTCTGCTCCTATGTTTTATGATCTTATGGCGTTATGGCATAAGGGAAGGCAATATTGCCAGGCCAGTCTGACCAACCCCTGCAATACTAAATCTTGCCTGGCTGCATTCCACAGATTACTCTTACATGATCTGAGAATTAAATGGACTTGTTGTGTCGCCTTAGTCTTAACAGACCATAGAGGCTGTTTTCTCATTAGAGTGAGGTGACTGGTGGTGATTTAACCTGAGGGCCACTAGAAAAGGTTGAGAAGACGAGTCCTTCATGGTAACCTCAAACTGGTGATGGAAACTGCTCTGCAAACCAACAATTCAGCCAACTGAGCTAAAATCAAATGGACTATCATGTTCTGTACTGCATTTAATTATCTGACCTCACTTTTTACAATCATTAATTCTATATTGTTTGTTTCTTAATGTTCTCTTCCACCAAACGTGGTGACTCATGCTGGAGGACTGCACATCAGGTTCCTGAACTCTACAGAAATAGTTCTCGTGACTCTTCACGTGCATGCCGAACAGCTTATTTTATTTTTTGAATGTATTTGATCCATGCTGGGCTGCAGCACTAACCCTGAATCTGTCCTCACCATATGTCCACAGTCTGAGTGGAGTCAATGAAGTGCCAGCAAACTCTTCCCAAGCTTAGAAAGTTAAGCCCAGCTGATAGCTGACTCCCTGATATCAGATAAATTGGCATGGAGCTGGAATGATTCTGATCTATATGATTTATCAGTAAACCATTCAAGAGGTTGTTATTGATTTCAGTATTCATTTCAAGGTGAGTTTATGGGACACATTATTTGAAACTGAGAATCTTGTTCTTGTATGAAAAGTGCTGCAAGGAAAATAATTTGTATTTGTTAATTTTATGTTTGAAGCCTCTTGCTCTATGTTCCAATCAAGTTTTAATAACTTGTGAACTGAGCTGGTTTTGTAATCCTTGGAAAGGTGCTCACCATATGTGTGGATAGAAAGCTAATGCAGAGTGGTCGAGCAACATTTTTCTATTGCAAGAACATTAACATTTCACAGTGTAATTAATCTATAATGGCTTACTTGAGATTCTTAGTACTAAACTATGTTGGTATCATTAGTCTATAGTGTAATATAGTAATTCATTGTCACTTGTATTTATAAAAATACAGTGAGAATTGTGCAAATCTCCATAATCCATGCCATTTTAAATACCAAAGTTATAAGAAAAAATAATTTACACGAAGTTAAGACTTTGAGAAAGAATTTTGTCTTCTTCAAGCCATCCAATGTTGTTTTCTATCTTCCTGGTACATTTATTCCTAACTCCACTTCTTTCAAATATGATTGAGCATTGTATCTTTTGTAAATAATTTCATTCGGTAGTAATGGTGGATCCCCATACTTCAAGATGTTAAACTATAATCATGTAATTCTTTAAACTGGCAAATGTCATAGTTAGTTTTTTTTTCCTTTATCTCTGCAGTTGAAACACAGGCATTTTCTGTCTTGGCCCACTTAGTTTAATTTTTCCAGCTGTGTCGATGGTATCTGCTCACTATGGTGCCAATGCTACAGCAGGACCGTAGCTATTATAAATTACTGCCCTTCAAATCTGAATTACATTGTTGTTTCAGTTTCTTCCTTTGATACAACAGATTTTACGCTTTGGCTCACACAATCCTCAACATCTGGTCTGATCACCGACTTGACTCAGACTCCTTTCAGCATTCTTAGACCACTGCCTCATGAAGGAGCCTGAACCATTGCTTTGGAACTGCAGATTTGCTTCTGTCTCTGTGTGTCATTTTTCAGGGCTGCAGTGTTTTCTGGGTTGTTGTTTGAAATATCCTTCTCTGCAGACTGTTGCTTTCAAGGTTTGTGGAATTCATTGTCTACAGCAGCAGCAGTAACTGCTTCTCTCAAAGCCTTCTAGATCACCAACATACCTTTTTCCCCTTGTTTTCTTCTTTGAAGCCCTTAATTCATGTATACATTAGTTTGCACCATTTAGAAATAATACTGGTCATCACTGGTGATCACATGTGGTGGCAGGGTTGCCATTATGTTTTGTGTCAGTTCCTTCCTGTAATCTAGCTTACTATATTCAACTGAATAAACTTCAGCCCCATAAAGAATGTTGTGTGCCGTGTAAATATTAACCTTTTCATAATTCTTTAATATGTATTTGAATCCACTACTTACAGGTAGTGTATTATCGAAGTTAATGGAATTAAAAATAAGAGATAGTAACATAGATTGCTGTCTTACTATCATTCATCTTATGTAATCACACAAGGCCATCATCAACACCAGTAACTTTACTTCAATAGAATGCTCTCAATCATTTCTTATCTGAGACAGGTATTCAAGCGAGACACAAGAGCATTCAATTTAAATATATGTTTCATTTGTATTTCTTTTGGAGTTTAATCAACAACTATTTAAATCAGCATGGCACTAGCTATTTTTTGAAACAGATTTCTTGGCAGCCTGTCGATATTAGAATGCTGAAATGAAGTTTTTGGAGAAAGATAGTCATACTAGACAGCTCCTGTAGATAAGTATGAGATACAAAAAAATGTCCTGTCAAATAAAAATATTACTGTATTTCTAATAATGTTAAAATGAGCAGGCTCACATCATTGTTGATTTGGCATAAAATCAACAGCAAGGCATTTCTACTGTTCATTTATTAGCACATTGCAGTGGAAGGTCATTCTGCTCCTTTCCAAAGTCAAGGAAGGAAGTGTGACAAAACTAGTAAAACTAATAAGAAAGTTAAGATAATTTTCAATAAAATTCCTAGATACTGTAAATTTACAAAGTCATAGCAAGCAAGAATATAGCTGGTTCACTAAATCTAGTCAACACACATGTAATATCACAGTATTGCCAAAGAGATGGCTTTCACTACCCCCTGGCATGATGCTTCCGGTTGAGGTTTACAAAACAGAGAAAAATACAAAACCAGTAAGTACAAAAAACAGGTGCTATAGAAAATTTATCTCCATCTTAATTTGGTGATCATAAGCAGTCCAAAGAATCCTATGGTGTGGAATCTATAAAGCTGTTTGCAATTTCTGAAGCTACTTACTTCCTTTATGATGAAACCACTGACCCAAATCAGAACCAGTCAAGTTCCTTCATAAAGGAAGACAGAGAATCAGCAACAACTGCAATTCAGAGGCACAATGTTTTCCTAGAAAGAAGAATCAGCTTACAATCTATTTCTTGAGTAATACTGCTCCTGTTCCCTGGATCCTCTCTAATCTGTTAAACTGGTATAATCTGCCAAAACGCCTCTGTCACTCCAGCCTTTCCATTATTTTATAGATCTATCATGTTGAGATTGTGTCTGCTCTGCTCTCTAACTACATTACATGATGCTCACAATCAGGAGATAGAAGGACACAAATGAATGCAGCTCAACTAACCAGGTGGGAAAGGTGTGCCTGCATGTTAAAAGACCATGGAGGGGAGAATGGAGTTATGGAACGGCAATTGCAGAGGCCATGTTGAGTAGTGGGCTGACTCTATTCAAGTTGATTATATCCTCACAACTACTTCTTCTCAAATCCCATTCTACACTCATCTTCTTTTATTGTTGGCTTGATTACTGTAGCTAAGCATATAGCCGTGAGCCAGACTGGTCTAGAAGAAAAAAGAGGTTAAAAACAATGACTGCAGATGCTGGAAACCAGATTCGATTAGTGGTGCTGGAAGAGCACAGCAGTTCAGGCAGCATCCAAGGAGCATCCTTGAAGAAGGCAAGATCAAGTTCTGTCTTCTTTATAATGCTACTTATTACACATTAAGACTGAAGGTTAGAATACTTGGTATTCAGAGATATACTGTAATGTCTTGAAGAGCTAGTCTGTCCATGTGGTTCTCTATTTATCCCTTTCTTTTAACTCTGCCCATATTCTGCTATTTATGACCATATGATCTCTGCTCATTCTCCCTGTCATATCAGCTCCAAGGACTACAAGTGTGTACATGTCTGGCAGTAATTGGTTTCAACAGAAGCCTTGAAAGCAACCAAAAGCCTCCCACACCTTGTAGACTTTTGATACTTCAAACAATTCCAAAAGTGCCAAAGCCATGTAAGGTTGAAACAACAACCCGCATGCAACCAATTTGAAAGCAGTTGATGACCCCTGTAGGAAGGTGAGTTATGGTGTCTCCATCTTAAGGTGCTCTCTCAAATAACTGGTGGTCTGAGCTGCCAGACTTCCTCTATGGAGGGGAAAATAACCCCACCAGCAGGCCACTAATCCCTGGTCTCACACTCAGGACCCAGGCACGGTTTCAGAATGCATTACAGTTCTGAAAAGGATATCCCAAATCATTAAAATTCCAAATGAGGAGAGATTAATTGATACCCTCTCTTTATTCACCCTCTCCTACAAATAGTCATAACCAGGTTGATTTAAAAAGGATCCTCTCCTTCATGGCTACCTTTCTGCCAAATACAAAAGAACTTACATTTTAAAAGGAGCAGTTATTGAGTTATAATGGTTGCATTGACATTGACGAAATTGAACAGTCAATTTTGTGATGTTTGATTTTATATGCTGATTAGAGTTTCTTTGTCCTGATTCCTTTTTTAATTAGTTTGCAGCTCTCAGATTGAGAGAAGATTTTTCTTTACCTGCAGTCCAAGGTATTTACAGACTGCTCTCATGCTGTGACTTTGATAATATACTTGATACACTCTAGTCCACAGCAGGTTCATAAAAACATCTAGAGTAGAGCTGAATTTCTAGTTTAACCCCCTTCTGGTATATCCTGGAAGTAGAAACCATGAGAATTTCTGCAAAATGTGGCCTGTCACCCAAAAGGTTAGAGATGTTGTAGAAGGGGTGTGATATAATCAGCTCCTTCATTATCTGAAGCTGCTCTTTCTCTGTTTGAATTTTTTATGGTACTTTTAGAGGTTAAATTCCACTAATCCCACACAGAAATGTTGCCAGGGAGCCACTGAATTAACTTGTGTAGTATGTTTGTTAGCAGCCTCTTTTTAGAAAACAGATCCCTTCCACTGCTTATTAACTATTCAGCTATGTGAGGGTAAGTGACAGTGGACTGGAAGGTGAAGTTTAAATCTGACAACATTGATATTCAAACATTATTGCAAGCAAATTGGTGCCATGTTTGGCCTTGTGCATTCTTATTGGATATATTAGATCCATTCAAGGTAACCCCTTTACTAGACATGCTTTGCATCAGAAATATATGCACATGGACTACAAATGCCATTTTGGAGTCTTAAACTCACTCACAGTTTGAAATCTCCAAGTGCCACCAAGTTGGCTTTGACTTTTGAGGGAAGGTCGGACAGATGGGTGCAAGGTAGGTCTCCCATTAACTGACTTTGCTTCAGGCAGGAGCAAAGTGACAAAAATTATCTGCTGAGCAGCAAGGGTAGTCAAATTTGATTGAGGACACTTCCTATGTATGTCCTCCTACCAGAGCTGCAGGGACCTGCGGAAAAAGGCTGGTTTTCTTTCTCTGGTGACAGGCCTGGGAGGTATAGCTACTCTTCACTTTAGAGAGTGCATGAAGGTGGAGGTGCTCTCAAAGCACCCTTCCTACAGTGGCCATGCAGTTTCCAATGCAGTGTATTGCAGTTTCCATCCAACATTCATTTAGAACATAGAACATAAAACAATACAGTGCAGATCAGGCCCTTCATCTTTTGATGTTGCACCAACCTGTGAACTAATCTAAGCCCATTCTCCACACCACCCCATCATCATCCATGCGCTTATCCAAGGATTGCTTAAATCTCCCTAATATGGCTGAGTTAACTACATTGGCAGGCAGAACATTCCATGCTCTTACCACTCTCTGATTAAAAACCTGCCTCTGACATCTGTCTTAAATATATGCCCCCTCGTACAAGCTGATGTCATCATCCTGGGAAAAAGACTTTCACTGTCTACCCTATCTAATCCTCTGATTATCTTGTTTGTCTATCAAATTTCCTCTTAGCCTTCTTCTCTCCAATGAGAACAGACCCAAATCTCTCAGCCTTTCCTCACAAGACCTTCCCTCCCGACCAGGCAATATCCTGGTAAATCTCCTTTGCACCTTTTCCAATGCTTCCACATCCTTCCTGTAATGAGGCGACCGGAACGGTACACAATATTCCAAGTGCAGTCGCACTAGTGTTTTGTATAATTGCAGCATGACATTACGGCTCCGGAAATCAATCCCTCTACCAATGAAACCTAACACACAATATGCCTTCTTAACAGCACTATCAACCTGGATGGCAACTTTCAGGGATCGATGTACATAGACTCCAAGATCCCTCTGCACGTCCACACTACCAATAATCTTCCCATTGACCCAGTATTCTGCTTTCCTGTTATTCTTCCCAAAGTGAATCAACTCACACTTATCTGCATTGAACTCCATTTGCCACCTCACTGCCCAATTCTGCAGTTTATCCAAGTCCCATGCAACCTGTAACATTCTTCCAAACTGTCCACTACTCCACCGACTTCTGTGTCATCTGCAAACTTACTAACCCATCCACCTATGCCTGGGTCTAAGTCATTTCTAAAAATGACAAACAGTAGTGGTCCCAAACCTGATCCTTGTGGCACACCACTAGTAACCGGACTCCAGGCTGAATATTTCCCATCAACCATCACTCGCTGCCTTCTTACAGAAAGCCAGTTTATAATCCAAACAGCTAAATCACCCTCAAAACCACACCTCTGCATTTTGCCTAACAGCCTACCATGTGGAACCTTATCAAAGGCTTTGCTGAAGTCTATGTACACAACATCAACTGCCCTACCCTCATCCACATGCTTGGTCACCTTCTCAAAAAACTCAGTGAGGTTTGGGAGACATGCCCTGCCCTTGACGAAACCATGTTGATTATCAGCAATCAAATTGTTGCTTGCTAGATGATTATAAATCCTATCACTTCTAATCCTTTCCAAAACTTTTCCTGCAACAGACGTAATGCTCACTGGTCTATAATTACCTGGATCACCTCTACTGACTTTCTTGAACAAGGGCACAACATTTGCAATCCTCCAGTCCTGTGGTACTAAACCTGAAGACAATGATGACGCAAAGATCAAGGCCAAAGACTCCAACATCTCCTCCATAGCTTCCCAGAGATTACTCGGATAAATCTCATCCAACCCAGGAGACTTGTTTACTTTACTCCTTCTAGAATTGATAATACCTCCTCTTTACTAACCTCAAGCCTTTCCAGTGTAATATCCCATATCTCATTCCTCTCCTCTACAATATTGTCCTTTTCCTGAGTGAAAACAGATGAGAAGTATTTGTTTAGCACCTCTCCGATCTCCACAGGGTACACACACAACTTTAAGCCTGAAACAATGGTCAGCACAATTCCAATTGTAAATTCTTGAAGTGGCAAAAACGCGGTAGAATAGCCAGATAGAAAATATATTCACATAGTTATTTAATCCAACAAAATGTTCCTTAATGTTTTTTAATCCAGGCAATGCGCATTTCAATCTAACAGGAAATGTGGAAACATGTTCAAATTCACTTGTTTCGTCCTTTTCACTCCTCTCTTCAAACTGCCTGAGGGCAGTTTCTGCCCAAGAAGTGAAATATATTTGGAATGAAGCCATGTCTCCCCTGCTTTTGGGTTTAACAGAGTTTCTGTCTCATTCATTACTATCATTATTACATTTGAAATGTTACCTTTCAGAGTAAGAAACAGCACATCATGCTGCAGGAAAAAAATCATAAATTGGATCAAATTGAAATGTGAGTAATGGAACTGAAATAATTTCATGAAAATTTGTCATGTCTTCTTACATCCTATCTTGAGGAGATGGTTTTCACTTTAAACTAGAACTTGAACTATAACAGACATAATTATAAAACTAGCATTAATGACACAACTGGAAATCAATGGTCAAGATTCTGCAAAGGTGATATACAGCTCTGAACTAATGTTTACAATTGTAATATATTAAATACTTTGATTAATAAATGCTGTTCAGTAGAAATATTAAGCTTATGAAAATGTTCACAAATTTTCCAGTTAATTTTAATTCCCATAAGCAGCAACTAACAAGACATCCACAAAGCGATATATTAAGTTGGGTGAAAAACTGAGAATGATATTGGCTGTGCACCAATAACTCCTATCCAAACCTGCTCAAAGATATTATTACACACCTCTGGATCTGGTGTGATGTCTGCCTTAGAGTTGGGGACACTAATGCACCCCAAGCACCTTTCAACCAACCCTGTAGTCAGGAGAACAAAATGGTTTTCAGCATTGAATCTTATTTAAGCTTTAGGATATAATTAGTGCAGTAGATAAGGGAGAACCATTGAATGTAGTGTAATTGGATTTGAAGAACGCTTCTGAATAAGGTTGACATAAGAGGCCAGTTCACAAAATGAAAGAATAGAGGGTAATACAATGGCAGAAAATTAGTTGACAGACCAGAAACAGAGAGGGAATAATTTTTGTTTCAGGTGGCAGGCAATGACTAGTGGGCAGTGCCCTTTCAATGAAGAAATGTCTCCTCATCGCAGTCCAAAATGGCTTAACCTATATATTGAGAGAAATAGAAACAGAAATTGCTGCAAAAGCTCACCATGTCTGGCAGCATCTGCAGAGAGAAATCAGAGTTAACTTTTTGGGTCCAGTGATCATTCCTCAGAACTCGGAACCATATACTGAGAGTGTGATCTCTGACTCCACCCCCCCCTCCCCCCCAAAAAAAGGGAAATATCCTCCCTGCATGTAGTCTGGTACATACAAAATTCTAATATGACAAGACAATCAGATCCCGGTTCATTCCTCTAAACTCTAGTGAGATAGGGTGTTTGTTCTGTTGCTGGATATGTTCTATCGAAGCACAGGACTGTTCTTACTGCTCAATTTTCCTCAGCAATTCTCTCGCTGCAAGCTCTAACTATTGACTGGCTGCAGAAAGTGGTCAATTTTCTGATGTATAAAACCTTAAATGGTTTGTGGAATCTGTAAAGACTCTGTAAATACATTATTTAGGAGCAGGAGTGAATCATCCAGTCCTTTGAGTTTTCTGTGCCATTCAATATGATCATGACTGATCTCCTGTCCCAAAGCCATATCCCATGATGTCTTTAAAAATCTAACAATATCTTTATTGAATATCAATGACCCAATATTCACAGTCTTCTGTGGTAGAAAATTCCACAGATTGACTGCTCTCTGAGTGAAGAAATGAATCCTAAATGGTCTATCCCATGTATGGAATCTGGGATCTCTGGTTCTAATCTCTCCAACCAGAGGAAACATTTTCCCAGCATCTAGTCTGTCTTGTTATGTTAGAATGTTATATGTTACAATCAGATCCCTGCTCACTCTTCTAAATTCTATTGAATACAAGCCCAGTTGAACCAATCTCTCCTCATGGGATAGTCCTGCTATCTCCTTTATGAGTCCAGTGAATCTTAATTGTATTCAATCAGTGGCAAGTATATCCTCCTCAATAATCCAGGAGTAGTCTTACCAGGAAAACCTGTCTCTTCTAAATATGCAGCGATCACTTTCCATGTTAATACTGCCAAATGCTTAGGAAAAATGGGGTAGGTGTGCATTTTCATTATGCTTTATGTATTTTTACACTAAAATTACATTTGGCAGATAGGAACAGGAATGTTACCCTCTGAAGCTCATTCTACAACAGGGACAAGATGTCAAATAAATGCCTCTTTCTTTTCTGCAAAGTGCTGGTGCCCCAAGGCTTGCCTGAGTATTGAATCAGATCGATTAAGATCCACAACAGATATTTTTCTTTGCCAATTTCAGATATGAAATAAACAGAAGGCATTTGGTTGAAAATCCACATTCCCCCATGGAGTATTATGAAATAATAAAGAAACTATAGCCATCAGAATCTAAATCCATTAGTATCTCTAAAATGACTGTGTTACAAAATTAGAGATAAATATAAATTTCACTGAAATGCTCAAAATATTTTTGAAAATTCTTTTACATGAATAACACGAACTGAAATTTATAATATAAAGTATGTAGTGGTGGTGATGTGTTACAGTTCACTTCAGGTGTCTGAGTTACTTTGGCAATGTAAATGTTTAAACGCATCTTGTCGACTGGAGCCATGGGTAGTGATGGTAGAAGCTCCAACATTCCTTCCATCACATGGCTGACAAGGAATCTCTAAAGTATGTTGCAACAAGAACTAAAACAACATATTTCATTCGATATTATTATAAAAGTTTGAGGAGCAGATCCAGGGCATAAAACGGTCTCTTATGTTTAAGTGTCTAGCCCTGAGAATCTACAATGATAAGAATAACATATGTTAGAGTGTTAGATTTATTGCAGTATAAATTTCCCAACACATATTTTATGACATAACAGAAGGCTTTTCATGCCCAAACAATTAAGTTATAAAATACATTTTCTCTGTGATCACGTAGTATTTTCAAGAAATCTACACAATATTTGTGAACAATATTGGAATAATCAGATTTTTTTATAGCAGCCTTTGAACAAACTTTAAAAATAGCATGCACTTTCTATTTTGCTATTGAATATTAATGAGTTAATGATTTCTGATGTGTTTCAAACTACTGGAGTAATATTCTTCTTTCATCAATTTTCGATGTGGTCACTGAAAAATAACAAGTGAATTTCACAGCAGCATATTGAGTCTCACAAGTTTCACTTCTTGAAACCTAATAGGGTTTTCTGCTAGGGATCAAATCTGACAAAGTTGATGCTCAATAATCCCTTGTGTGTTTAACAAATGTTACCTCTGCTGAAATGTTTTGGAGAAATTCAACAAACTGTACTCAATGTAAATGAACTATCTGGAACATTTTGATTTCTTGATGGAAACATTCGCTTTAAATACAAGTATTCTGCATTGACAAACACATGAAAAAAATTATAACCATGAGATCCTGAGTTCCATTGAATATAAGTGTTAGAAACAATATGTTTTCTACTGTGAACTCTAAATGAGTTGCAACTGGAACATGACAGGTGATTTCCATCCTTGCAGTACAGATCAGAAATTTGACATGACAAACACCAGATAAAAAAATTACACTATTTGATGAATAAATTTGTTTTTCCTTTTCCAAAGTCTTCAAATCCTAGTCATTTGTATTACAAAATTATTTTGCTCTATCCCCATGAATTTGTTGAATTTGTTCAAGTTCTTTTAAAAAAACTATGAGAATAAATGTTCTTAGAATAAATGTTTATCCCTCCCTGACAATTGATTTGTGGTTCTTACTGATGCTGTCTTAAATGTAATATAGCTGAGGAGGGCTTTATTCACTGTCAAAACTCCAGCAATTGAAACATGTGGAGTCTGACTATTTCCAACCACAATGACATCTTTGAAGAACCTTATAAGATCTTCATTGAATTAGATGCTAATATCAGTTCCTGACACAAATAAAACCTATTCTGAACATTAAACAGGTACCTCAGAATTTTATTCTGTGAATTTAAAAAGTATAAAACTCTGAGAAAATATCAGGTGAAAATATTCTTTTCCAGTTTCCAATTGGGTGAAATGGTGGGTGCAGCGCTCACAGAAACATTCCTTTGGCAGGGACATCTACAGTTCTTCATCAACTGAGAGCGACTCTGTTGTATCCATGAATGGCCTTGGGTAGTGCTGTAGAACAGAGGGATCTGTGAGTTCAGGTACATAATTATTTGAAGATTGTGTCACACATAGACAGGGTGATTAAAAAAGCCTTGAGCATGGTTGCCTTCATTGTTCAATTCTTTAAGTGTAGGAGTTGAAACGTAGATAGGATAGTGAAGAAGGCGTTTGGTATGCTTTCTTTTATTGATCAGAGTATTGAGTACAGGAGTTGGAAGGTCATGTTGCGGCTGTACAGGACATTGGTTAGGCCACTGTTGGAATATTGCGTGCAATTCTGGCCTCCTTCCTATCAGAAAGATGTTGTGAAACTTGAAAGGTTTCAGAAAAGATTTACAAGGATGTTGCCAGGGTTGGAGGACTTGAGCTACAGGGAGAGGCTTAACAGGCTGGGGCTGTTTTCCCTGGAACATCGGAGGCTGAGGGGTGACCTTGTAGAGGTTTACAAAATTATGAGGGGCATGGATAGGATAAATAGAAAAAGTTTTTTTCCCTGGGATTGGGAAGTCCAGAGCTAGAGGGCATAGGTTTAGGGTAAGAAGGGAAAGATATAAAAGAGACCTAAGGGGCAACTTTTTCATGCAGAAGGTGGTACGTGTATGGAATGAGCTGCTAGAGGATGTGGTGGAGGCTGGCACAATTGCAACATTTAAGAGGCATTTGGATGGTTATATGAATAGGAAGGGTTTGGAGGGATAATGGCCAGATGCAGGCAGGTGGGACTAGATTGGGTTGGGATATCTGGTCGGCATGGACAGGTTGGACTGAAGGGTCTGTTTCCATGCTGTATATCTCTATGACTCTAAGTCATGTTGAGGTTGTTCATGACGTTGGTGAGGTCTCTTCTGGAATACTGTGTCCAGTTCTGGTCACCCAGTTATATGGAGGATTCTATTAAGCTGGAGAGGGTTCAGAAGAGATTTACCAGGATGTTGCTGGTATGGAAGGTTTGAGTTATAAATAAAGGATGGCTAGGCTGGGACTTTTTTCAGTGGAGCATAGAAAGTTAAGAGGTGACCTTATAGAAGTTTATAAAACCATAAAAGTCAGAGATGGAGTTTATGGTAGGTGTCTTTTCCCTAGTATTGGGAATTTCAAGATTCAGTGGCATATTTTGAAGGTTAGAAAAGAGAGATTTAAAGATGACATGAGGGGCAAATTCTTTATGCAGAGGGTGGTTTGCATGTGGAATAACTTCCTGAGGAAGTGGTGGACGTGGGTACAATTACAGCATTTAAGACATCTGGATAAGTACATAATTGAAAAGGGTTTGAGGGATATGGGACAGGAGCAGGCAAATGGGACTCGTTTAGTTGGGATTATATTCAGCATGGACTGGTTGGACTGAAAGGTCTGTTTCCATGCTATATGACTCTATGACTCTCTAACAGCAAAAATGAAAATAATCTGGGTTTTAAAGGCAAAAAAAACTATCAAAGTGGCATGTTCAATTAATGCTCCAGGAGAGAGGTAGATTTATTTTCTTTTTTTTGCTCGAGGAAATAAATCAGCATTTCTTTACTGCACCTTCAGATAATTTGTGATATATTTGGAACACAAATATTACAAAATCTATGACTTACAAGTTTATAAGCTTCAAGTACATGTAAAAGGTAGTGCTGTATGTGACTGAGCCTTTGAGACTGTTCCATGTCTGAGAAGGCAGCACGACGCTAGGTGTCGGTCTAAGCTATCTTGAAGGAGTTTGTGAGAAGACAGCACTGTTATATCAAACTGGGCCAAAGAGAATGACAGCACAAAAATAGGAAGCACACACTGGTTTGACAGTGAGGCTTCTCTCTATCTGCCAGGTGACAGTGAAGTAGATGAAAGGCTATTGAAGAGGAATAACAGATGTTAATGATGCCTCTGCCTGTACAATACTGTATAACTGTCATTGAATCAAACATGGGCTTTCAAGTCCCCATCTGAATAACCCGTGTTCTTGCTGACTAGATTGTTGGGGACATGAAGATTTTGGGGTGTGAGGAAAGAATGTGGTGAATCTTCAAATCAAACTTTACAAAGTTTCTCCTTTCAGAACACTGCAAGTTGCTGTCAAATCTACAATATAAACCAATGGAAATCACAAGACTTTTTGTACAAGACACAACATTGAAATAAAGAAAGACTTAGTGCTTTCAAAATAGAAATCATGATGGTGAAGGTAAACCAACTTAAGGCTTGAAGTAAGTGCAACAGAGAAGGTCTATGTGGCACGAGCAGCAAGAAAATGAGCCAAAAGTCAGAAATCCCTATGCTTTCAATAAATAGAGGTTGACTCCACAAAACAAAGTCATCACTTCTGACCTAATCATACCATCCTCCCATACCTCCAAAGACACTCATTATCAAAGGTTTTAATTTCTTCATACTCTCTATCCTCTAAACACCTAAAGCTGAAAACATTTACCTAAATGCACAATCATAACTTTACGTGATAAAGTCAGGTTTACTTTATGACATTCACTAGGACCCTAATCATCAACCTCTCTCCTTACCTGCCATCATCTTTAACTGCCTGTGTTCTTAGATTGAAAGAGCAAGGCTTTGGATGGTCAGATTAAATCCAATGTTATTGCTATATTGCAAGTTGCTGAAAGTTGCTGGTAAATTCATTTCTCAACATTTTAAATTTTTCATTGTAATTAGTTTGGCTAGTTCACCAAAAAAAAAAGATTTTGTAGGAGTTTTTAAATAGTAATTCATGAATTGGAGAGAGAGTTTTTTTAATCCTATCAATATTTTTTATAATTATTGAAATTACAATTATGTTCCTTCCAGCTGATGCGAAACTATATCAGATCAAGTGTTTCCGTTCAGTTGGATTGCAGATTTTAGTCAAAAAATGTGGCATGGAAAAACACAGCAGATCAGGCAGCATTCAAGGAGCAGGAGACACAACATTTTGGGCATAAGCCCTTCATCAGGAATGCAGATTTTAATCAAAATCAACAAAGCCAGTGCAAAAGGTTGCAAAATTTCAAGCATAAACTGTGTTCAGTGTAAATCCAGTTTCAGTGTTTTTTTTTGCTCTGGCTAAAGTAGTATTGCACAGGAAGTCAACCCTGCCAACAAACCTGGCTTCACACTTAAGGTGAGTGAATCACTTCACAACCCTGACCATGAAGCATGGTTACTACTGTAATGCAGAAAATATCAGAGCCAGTTCATGCTCAGCAAGATTCCACAAAGATCGAAATTTCAAGGGCAACCGCTTTTCTGAAAAAATGCCAAAGAAACTTTTACGAAATGGAATACTGCTTCTAAGGCAAGTTCCTTTAAAACAAAGAAATTATGAACAACTACTTACCACAATGTTGTCATGCTTTGTTGAAATTTTGTTTGAGGTGTAGACTACAGTTCATAGGTCTGTTTGCTGACAATTAGGCACCACAAACATGCTGCAGCAGGTTAGGCATAAAGAAAACGTGTCATCAACAGCACTCAAATTACTGTTTCTGAATGAGGCTTGGAGATTTTTAAAGGTGTAAAGACATTTTTAAAAACTTTCAAGAGAAGTAATCTCTGGTTAATTACTCAACATATCATCATACACAAAAATCAGCTCCAGACAAAGCAATGTGCTTACAGACTTTTCTGTTTTCCAACCCACTAGTACCACTAAGCATAGCGAAATGTTTCACAGCATAATAAACTTATCTGGCTTCTCCTGTTTTTCTCTTTCTTCAAGAGTTCTTTTGACAAAATCCCCAGTAAATGATTTTTGTGAACATTCTTTTTATCACCAGAAAATTTCCAGTGCTGTTGCTTCCATGTAGTTTGGAGTTTTAAGCATGGATAAATGAATGTGCTCTGAACCAGAAGCTTAATTTTTTTCATGTTTGTCCCTTTAAAATCTCTTCTCAGGTATTCGTTTTGGAGAAGTGGCCTCAATACTCAATCCAGGATTTACAATTGCTTGTAAATTAGGTCTAAAGAATTCAATATGACTGTCGATCTTTAAGATTACTTTGTTATTTGAAGTCTGTCATCTGTAGCAGCTCATTTAGAATCGGACAAGTGTGAATTAGACACAAGATATGTAACAAATATATATGTTATTTAACCAATTACATGGCAATTTTAAGCTGACATCGTAAGTACAGCTATACTGCCTGTAATTAAAGCGAGACTGTTTTGTTTCACTTGCTGTTCAGTGCTTTCCTGGGGTCACTAGATATACTGAAAACAAAGGAAGCACAATTAAAACATACAGGTGGAAGAGGAGTGAAAAAACCCATAGATTTGCTTACAAAGATGTATGAATTACTGTAAAACTCTGAAAATTTCCCACAGTTTGAAGACTCCATATGTTTCAATAATCTACTTTATAGTGCCATTGACAATAATTTTATGTATTTTCTACAACATATATATTACTTCATTTTGTGCATTTTTAAATGGTATATTGACAGATATCATCTAACAATATAAAGGAATGCCACATCCCAGACAGACTTTTTTTATATGACAGAAGGTATCAAACGTTTTCTTTAAATTTCACTTTTCTAACATTATGCATTCATTCAGCGTTTCAGTGAAATCTAGTAATCTTATGCTGTGCTGTTCATAGTCCAAAGTCTATCATCTTTTCTCTGTATCTTTGCAAGCCATTTTCCTTCCATTGAGCAATAGTTCATTGTCTGTTTGCATAAGCTAATTTAATTCCTGTGCAAACATATGAATTTACATCTGTAGGGGAACAGGGTGTGTGTTCTATGTTGATTTCTAAGTAATGAACTGCTGTCATTTTAATGTAGGGAGCCTTGGGAACAGTGCTTAAAAATGTGTTGCTGGAAAAGCGCAGCAGGTCAGGCAGCATCAAAGGAACAGGAGAATTGATGTTTCGGACATAAGCCCTTCTTTGATGCTGCCTGACCTGCTGCGCTTTTCCAGCAACACATTTTTAAGCTATGATCTCCAGCATCTGCAGTCCTAACTTTCTCCGCCTTGGGAACAGTGAATAGTAATCCCAGTCCATGTGGCTATCTTAAAAATAAATGAAGTCATATCTGGAGTTCTGCCTATTGAAGTAATATTATCATGACTTTGTTTTCCTTACCAAAGTTCATTATGAAGGATTGCAGCCACTGACAACACAATTTCACGAAATTGCCTTCCTAATAGAGCATTCTGTTCACCAAATATGTATTTTGAGAACATAAACATACTCTTTGCAGAAATATTTGTTGATTCGTTATTTAAATGATTGAAATTTATGGACAGCAAATATCACAATATCCTTTTTTGGGTAACATTACCCTGTAAAGATCTCTATCTTTCTATAATTTTGATTGTTAACCAAAATAGGAAAAGGGTTGTTTTAAAAACCTAGTTTGTGGGAAGGATTATTGCATATTTTAAAACAGATTGCCCAAGATTCAATGGAAGTGCTGTTTACTGTATGCAGTGGGGCAGGTCCAGTTGCAGGCAAGTTAGAGATAGGGGAATGCATATAAACAGAAATTCAGCTGGCAACATTTTGATTGGCTGGGGAAATGGTGACTCGGTGTCAATGACAAAGACTTCTGCCTGCCAAAAACTGTGTGATTATGTCATGTGGCTGTGGGGCTTGTGAGTCTGAATATCTGGGTGAGAAGATATCGGATGTCAGGAAAGGGAGGAGCTCTCCTTCTCTCTGCAGTATAAAAAGAACATCTATACCCTGAATATCGCCTAATTATCCTCCTCCTTTGTGATGGTAAACTATGGCTCTTAACCAGTAAGTCAGAGATAATAAAATTGTGAACCAGCTTCTCTGTGCCTCCAGCAAGCAAGTGAAAGTACCCTGAAGATGGAATATCAACAAGCAGCAAATCATAACAAATAAACTCTGTGAACAGGAACCATTGAAATGCCTTCCAGTTTTCCCTCTATCTTTGAAACTTGTTTTATTGTGTATGTCTATGTGTATAGGAGGAGAAAGTGAGGTCTGCAGATGCTGGAGATCAGAACTGAAAATGTGTTGCCATGGGCACCCGCATGGGCCCCAGCTATGCCTGTCTCTTCGTAGGATATGTGGAACAGTCCATCTTCCGCAACTACACTGGCACCACCCCCCACCTTTTCCTCCGCTACATCGATGACTGTATCGGCGCTGCCTTGTGCTCCCACGAGGAGGTTGAACAGTTCATCCACTTTACCAACACCTTCCACCCCGACCTCAAATTCACCTGGACCGTCTCAGACTCCTCCCTCCCCTTCCTAGACCTTTCCATTTCTATCTCGGGCAACCGAATCAATACACCAGACATCTACTATAAACCCGACTGACTCCCACAGCTACCTAGACTACACCTCCTCCCACCCTGCCCCCTGTAAAAACGCCATCCCATATTCCCAATTCCTTCATCTCCACCGCATCTGCTCCCAGGAGGACCAGTTCCAATACCGTACAGCCCAGCTGGCCTCCTTCTTCAAAGCAGATTCCCACCAGACGTGATCGACGATGCCCTCCACCGCATCTCCTCCACTTCCCGCTCCTCTGCCCTTGAGCCCCGCCCCTCCAACCGCCACCAGGACAGAACCCCACTGGTTCTCACCTACCACCCCACCAACCTCCATATACAGCGTATCATCTGCCGTCATTTCCGCCACCTCCAAACGGACCCCACCACCAGGGACATGTTTCCCTCCCCTCCCCTATCAGCATTCCGAAAAGACCACTCCCTCCGTGACTCCCTTGTCACGTCCACACCCCCCACCAACCCAACCTCCACTCCCAGCACCTTCCCCTGCAACCGCAAGAAATGCAAAACTTGCGCCCACACCTCCCCCCTTACTTCTCTCCAAGGCCCCAAGGGATCCTTCCAAATCTGCCACAAATTCACCTGCACCTCCACACGCATCATCTATTGCATCCGCTGCACCAGATGTGGCCTCCTCTATATTGGGGAGACAGGCCGCCTACTTGCAGAACATTTCAGAGAACACTTCTGGGACACCCAGACCAACCAACCCAAGCACCCCATGGCTTAATACTTTACCTCCCCCTCCCACTCCACCAAGGACATGCAGGTCCTTGGACTCCTCCATCGCCAGACCATAACAACACGACAGTTGGAGGAAGACCACCTCATCTTTCGCCTGGGAACCTTCCAACCACAAGGGATGAACTTAAATTTCTCCAGTTTCCTCATTTTTCCCTCCCCCCACCTTGTCTCAGTCAAATCCCACGAACTCAGCACCGCCTTCCTAACCTGCAATCTTCTTCCTGACCTCTCCGCCTCCACCCCACTCCGGCCTATCACCCTCACCTTGACCTCCTTCCACCTATCACATCTCCATCGCCCCTCCCCCAAGTCCCTCCTCCCTACCTTTTATCTTAGCCTGCTGGACACACTTTCCTCTTTCCTGAAGAAGGGCTTATGCCCGAAACGTCGAATTTCCTGTTCCTTGGATGCTGCCTGACCTGCTGTGCTTTTCCAGCAACACATTTTCAGCTCATGTCTGTGTGTATATACAGGGAATTTTTACTAGGTGGTTAGAGGTTTAACTACTAGAGCTACATATCAGTGGTTCATAGTTATTTACCTGTAGTTAGAATGTATTTATTTGAAACATATAGTAATCATTGTTAATTATAGATAATTATTTCATGCTTTTTGTCAATCTTGGTCTAATGAAGCTAGGAAATTTTTGCATCCTTTTTATAAAAACATCCACTTTTGTGACAATTCCCGTCACTACCCCACTGAGGCGTAACAATCCCCATCGTGTTGTGCAAATCAAAAGTTGGCATATCTGACCATTTTGTTTTAACTACTCGCTACACATCTATATTGTTGATAAGAGCAGCATTTAATATCCTACTAATTTGATCTTGAAAAGATATTAATAAACCTTCTTGAATCAAGAAGTGTGGCTTCTCCACATCGTGATGCTGCCTGGCTTGCTGTGTTCTTCCAACCTCCTGCTCATCTACCATCCATTTCAGAGGGCAGTTAAGAGTCAACCACATTGCTGTGGAATGGAGGTTTCTTGTGGTTGTGATTAGATAGATCCCCTAAAGGGCACTACTGAACTAGATGGCTTTTTACATCAATCCAATTTGATGTTACTCGTACTGATATTAGTTTTTTCAATTCTGGATTTATTTAATTTGTTGCATTTAAATTCAATATGTGTTATCATGGGATATGAATTTAAGCCTCCGTATTGTTAATTGAGGCTTCTGAATTATTAATCCAGTAACAAAGCATTATTCCAGCAAATGGCATGTGCACTTGTTCAGAAAACCATTTAAAGAAAATACTTCAGGAGCCTGATTTTTTTAAAAATTTGAAACTGGTGGATTGACAAAAAGTGGATTGGACAATAACTTGAGCAACTCACCAAGGTTCCTCTCACAGTTCCTTCAATATGATGACATCTACCACCTAAATTCCGCTTCAAGTCACACACTATCCTCAGTAGGAGCTGTATCACTGTTCATTCACTGGTATAAGATCAAAATCCATGAAACTGCCTTCATAATTGTGTTCAAGGCATACATGCTCTCCACTGACTACAATAATTCCAGAGGCAGCTCACCACCACTTTCTCAAGAGCCATTTGGGATGGGCAATATTTGCTGGCCTAACCAGAGATCCCGGTTTCCATTGGATGCATAAAAATAATTTCTACAAATGTCATGGGGAAGGACTTAGACCATGACAGGAGTGACCAAAGAGATGTTTCATAGTACTGTTGGTAATACTGGGGTACAATGATTAACACTGCTGCCTCACAGTGCTAGGAACATGACTGTCTGTTTGGTGTTTGCACGTTATTGCCATGTCTGTGTGGGTTTCAGCCAGGTGCTTTGGTTTCCTCTCACACTCCAAAATGTGCATATTAGGTGGATTGGTCATGCTATATTTCCCCACAGTGTCCAGGGATGTGCAGGCTAAGCAGCTTAGCCATGGGCAAAGCAGGGTTACAGGGATAGGTTAGGGGATTGGTCTGATTGGGATATTCTTCAGGGGGTCGGTGTGCACTCAATGAGTCGAATGGCTGGCTCCCACACTGTAGGGATTGTATGATTCTAACCATGCCCTGGGCATTTCAAGGATGAGGCCAGCAGGATGGTCCACAAGTGATGGGGATCCAAAAAAGGGTATTTCAAGACCATTTAAGGCCTATTGGATTTGGCCTCTGATCCTCCAGGACTAGGTTAGCTACCACGAGGTGATGGTGGCAGGGGCTAGAGTACAAAGCAGGCTTTCAGGCCAAACTACCTGCCTGTGAAAGTTGCATTGCAGACCAGCCAGTGAAAGAGCCCTTCACAACAGTGGGGTCTGCTCCCAGTTCCACACTTGTTTTGATCTGAAAAGTTAAGAGGCTTAAGATGGCGGTGTCATCTTTCTCTTTCAACTCAAAATGCAGGATATTGTTTCTTATATGCTCCAATCCTTGAGGTCTCCCCTGCCATTATTAATTAGATAATGAACTGACTATACAAATTGGCAATTTCAGTGAATATCACTTCTAAGCATCTTTTCTCTACACAGTATGGGATTGTGATCCCAATTTGATACCATTTGTCTATAGTTTCAACCTCAGTCAGGAGTCAAAAATGGGCCATTTAATGACCACAATTCTTCAATTCAGATCTTAATAAGTTAGCTATTAGAAAGAACACTGATAAATAAATAAATAAATTTAAACCTTATTTCCTTCTTTGTCACTGTTGTAAAAGCTATGCCTTATAAAATAAAATGATTTTATGAATAGGCTGACTGAAAATCACAATTGTTTTGAACAAAAACTGAAACAACATTCCAGTAACTTCAAACTGCAGCTAATGAGCTGACTAAGTATTTACATCACTGAATGGGATAAATTTCACAACCATTAAGTTAGTCTAACCAGTATAGAAAACTCCAGCAGAGACAATTACCTCAAAGGAGCATGAATAGGATCATCTCTGAATCCATTCATTGGACATCCAGAAAATCCCCTGGTTGGGGGCAGCACATTAAAATGTAATCATCTCAAACAACGAACTCTGACTGAGAAATGAATCTAATCACGTCAAAGCTATCTGCCTGGAATACAGTAATCATGAATATATTTGAGTCACTTTCCAGACGAAGGGAGAGGATCATGTGATAAACCAGTTAATACTTTTTGTGTTTATGAGCTTCCTCCAGATTGGAGACAGATGCAGAAAAGATGTCATTGTGACAAGACTAGTATGAGCCTCTTTCCCCTCTTTTTACATCCGTCTTCTAAACTTGAACCTTGTTTGCGGCACATTGAGAGTCATTTTAAAAAACTCAATCCAATAACAGGTCTCCAGAAGAAATATAAATTGGTTATTTTAAAATACCTCAACATTGAAACTAAAAGGACCACCAAGCTGAATGGTCATCAGGTCATGAACTTACGACAACTAAAGATATTTTAATCTTTATTCAACTTTAAAGTATTACACAATCTATCCTGACAATATATGGATGCATAAACGTTGGAGTGTTTTGATTAATATCACTTAGAATATTATAGCTGAAAATGTGTTGCTGGTTAAAGCACATCAGGTCAGGCAGCATCCAAGGAACAGGGAATTCGACATTTCGGGCAAAAGCCCTTCATCAGGAAAATGTATTCTACTACTTAGAATATTATATACAATCTTTCTTCTTTTCAAGGAAAATCCATGAAAGCCTCTCTGTTTATGCATTTTTCAGTTGCACCACAGAAACAACTAATACTCAACTGGCAAATCATTAAAAAAAACCTATTGTGGTCAAAGGAATGGGGAAAGAACCAAAGACCGGGAGACGTAAGAGCAGAATTAGGCCATTCGGTCCATCGAGTCTGCTCTACTATTCAATTATGATTGATATTTTTCAATCCCATTCTCCTGCCTTCTTCCCCATAACCCTTGATTCTCCTACCAGTCAAGAAGCTATCTATCTTTGTCTTAAATACACTCAGTAGCATGGCCTCCATAGCTTACTCTGGCTATGAGTTCTACAGATTAACCGCCCTATGGCTGAATGAAGTCCTCCCCATCTCAGCTAAAAAAGGTTGTCCCTTCACTCTGAGACTGTGCCTTCAGGCCCTTATCTCTCCTACTCATGGGGATATCTTCTCCACATTCATTCTATCTAGTCCTCTCAATATTCTGCAAGCTTCAATCAGAGATCCCTCATTCTTCTAAACTTCATCAAGTACAGACTCAGAGTCCTCAACAACTCCTCATATGAAAAGTTCTTTATCCCTAGGATCATTCTTGTAAACCTCCTCTGGAACCGCTGCAACACAACACATCCTTCCTTAGATGCAGGACCCAAAACTGCTCACAATATTCCAAATACAGAGCCTTTGGAATATCTCTGCTCTTGTATTTTAGCCCTCTTGAAGTGAATGCCAACATTACATTTGCCTTCCTAACTATCAACCAAACCTATATGTTAAGCATAAGAGAACCCTGAACCAGGACTCCCAAGTCCCTTGTGCTTCAAATTTCCAAAACCTTTCCCTGTTTAGAAAATGAAGGATTATTCTCGAAATGTTGACTTCTCCACCTCCTGATGCTGCCTGATTTGTTGTGGTCTTCCATCCTCCTGCTTGTCTGGCTTGTTTAGAACGTAGCTTGCTTTTCTATATTTTCTACCAAAGTGCAAAACCTCATTCTTTCTCCATATTGTATACTATCTGCCAATTCTTTGCCAACTCTTCTAGCCCCTCCAAGTCCTTCTGCTGCCTTCCCACTTCCTCAGTACTACCTGTATCTCTGCCTAACTTTGTGTCAACTGCAAACCTAGGAACAATGCCCTTAGTTCCTTCATCCAGGTTATTAATGTATATCCGATAATGTTTATCCATACTCTCTGCTTTCTGCCAGTCAGCCAATCCTCTCTCCATGCCGGTACCTTGCCCCTAACACACGGGCTGTTATTCTAGCTAATAGCCTCCTGTGCGGCATCTAGTCAAAAGCCTTCTGGAAGTCCAAATAGATCACATCCGCTATGTGATCTCTCCATTGTCTAACTCACTTGTTACATCCTCAAAGAATCCTAACAGATTTGTCAGGCGTGAAGCTTTGATGAAGCCATGCTGACTCAGCCCTAATTTATGATGTACTTCCAAGTACTTTCCAACCTCATCCATAAAAATGTAACCAATGACTGAAGTCAGGCTAATCGGCCTATACTTTCCTGTCTTCTGTCTCCCTCCCTTCTTGAACAGTGTTACATTCGCAATTTTTCAGTCTTCTGGCACCCTCCTGGACTCCTGACTGATTACCACCAATTTCTCCTTCAGAACGCTGGAGTGTAGTCTGTCTGGTCCAAAGATTTATTTATTCATCTTCATACCTTTCAGCTTCCCCAGCACCTTATCTTCATGATGACCACAAGCCTCACCTCTGTCCCTGACTCTTTTGAAGTTCTGGTATAATTCTGGTGTTTATCACTATGAATTTTGATGCAAAGTATCTATTCAGTTTCTCTGCCATTTCTTTGTTCCCCATTAGTATTTCTCCATCCTTGGTTTTCTGTGGTTCACATCCACTCTTGCCTCTCTCTTACCTTCTAGATCTCTAAAAAGATCTCTTGCAATCTTCTTTTATAATACTCTCATATTTCATCTTCTCTCCCCTTATTGTGTTTTCAGTTTTCTGCTGTTTTTAAGGCTTCTCAATCCTCTGGCTTCCCACTAATTTTCACCACGTTGTATGATTTTTCTTTCATTTTTATGCTGCCCCTGTTTTTCCTAGTCACTCATGGTTGCCTCGTCCTCCCCTTTCTATGCTTCTCCTTGAATTCTGCTATGGATTTCTGCTGTGTCTCCCGAATTAACCCCAGAAGCTCCATTTTTATCTGATCATAATATTATGTTTCTGCAAGAAATGTTTACAGAAGAAAGTACAAAATAATGGTGATGATTGAAAACCCAAACTTTATCATATAGGGAATATCCAGCAAGCACAACACTTAACTGCTGGGTGAGACATGAATTAGTTTTATTATTTTCATTTTTTTCTGTGAAGGAAAACTGGATGAGCCAGGCCAGTAATCTGGCCTTTGCTGACTGCCCAATCTGGTAAACATTGAGTGGAAACTTGCGTGAGAAGGAATATGCTTGGGCTCATTCGTTATAGACAGCCCCAGCATGCAATCTTCTACAGAAGGTGTGAGAAGGTACCCAGAAGTGTATGTAGTTTCAATCATGTTTGAGTGACAATCCTGTCCTTTGCCTGGGACCAGGTATATATTCATTTCCTAAGTCAGTGTTCAGCTGAGTCTGAATCTAATACCTGAAAGTAATTCAGGTAGCTAAGCATTTGCATTCCCTACTGTTTAGGAAGAGAACAAAGAGTATTTTTCTTTAAAGAACAACTGGGGTTAAAGTACATTTTGGACAGCAATGCAAACAATACCAGTTCCATTTAAGTCAACTCCCTGGTATCCATGGAAAGGTCTGTGTTGTTGGATTATTTGTTTTCAAATTTAGCTTAGGAAATACTTCCATTTTAGATGTTAAAGATGACTAACAGTTAATCAAGTCTCACTGTAACTCTCTTTTAGGGCAGTACACAGTTTTACCAAGTTTCCTTGACCACGTGTCGGAATGGGCAAGAATTAAATTCCATCTATTGGGACACTGTTGCCAAAATCGTAGTAAACTCCTTACTGGACTTCAAACCAAACAAATATTTTATCAGATTCGAAGGATTTCTCAAATTCCCATGTTGAACTTATTGTCAGTCTATAGCCTCCCCTCTTAAACCATTCTTCTTTTGCATCCATATATTTTCTTCAAAAGGCAAAAGCTGCAGGTGAAAAGTCACAGCTTAAAATTTCAAGTTACGTTAAATCAATCAACAGGGAATATCATCCTCACCAATAATACTTTGTGAACAATAAATGCCTGTGGTGCTCCAAGTACAATTTTCTGTTACATATCTGCTTCTGACATTCAACACCACATTTGCTAGATACTGCCATATCAATGCCATAACATTGGGCAGTCATCTCAATTTCATGCTCACTTAATTCCGTAGTCACTAAGGGAGGAAGTTTCCCTTCTCTGATGTGGTGAGAATGATTGTTACTGACAATACTTAATCGGGTAAAAGTCCAAAATCAGCTTCACACCATCAAGAAGTTCCTCAGGCCCCAAATGATGAGTCCAGCATCTTGGTATTGGATAACAAGAAGGTAGTTACATCTAATTTATATTCCAACTTGCCATATTAACAACATGCTTCTGAACATCATCTTCACAAATGATAAATACATTGGCAACAGATTTGACTGGTAAAAAAGAGTGGATGACTGGTGACTCATCTCAGCAGCACACATTGCAGCTCACAGAATGGCTGTGCCAGAGAACTAGTTTATTTTTATGTAAGATATCTTATTTTACATAAAGTGCTTCCACGGCCAATTGGTCCGCTCTTCCTGGACCATTCAGCTGCACAACTCCACAACAATAAGAGATCAGCCTCATAGTTGTGGTCAAACTCAGTCACAAGTTCAGGGCTTTAAGCACATACTTTGCAGGTGAGGAGCAGTGAGGACTTGCATCTTCTGGTTGGTTAATTTGTGCTGAAAGCCAGCCATGCATCTTATTTCATTCTTTAGGATTTTTAGCACTGACATGGAACCAGCATCTTCTGTGTCTTGGGCTGCTTTGTAGCACCTAAAACCTTTAACTCTTACTGAGTAGCAAGCAACCTCTGTGTCTTCACTTGCATTTAGTACATAAAGGTTTTAGTGCTGAGTTTCAGGCAGACATCAAACATCTAATGTACAAGGCCCAACAATTCTAATCTCTGACCTGATCATATAAAAAATTATCCATAATTTGGAAATGCCAGTGTTGAACTGGGGTGTACAAAATCATACAACACCAGCTTATAGTCAACAGGTTTAATTGGAAGCACTTGCACTGGTCCTCCATCAGGTGGTTGATGAAAAATTATCCAGTTATCTATAGATGAATTCAGTACTGGCGTTTTCTGGATCACAGACCTTATCCAGGACTCCTACCGCAAGAATCACAACTGTTTTGCAGCAGTCACTGTGCTGGGTTCTGTGAAACCCTGCTCCTTGCTCCTTGAATGCTGCCTGACCTGCTGTGCTTTTCCAGCAACACATTTTTCAGCTTAAATGTTTGGCAACAGAGCTGGACAATTCGACAGTTCCTTTGAAAGGGAAGTAGCAGAGTAGCAAAATGTTGATGGGTTTGGGTGGGTGAGGCAGTTAGGGTTAGGATTAGAGTTAGGGTTACAAAGTAGGTAGTGTATCATTAGGGTAAGAAGCCAAGATGCCGTTTAAGTGCATAAGTGCATAGCAAAGGTGTGAGGGTATGTATCTGGCTGGGGGTTGTTTTCAGGAATCTGGGATTCCTGAAAAGGTTCAGAGGCCGTATTGGGGAGGGTCAGTTCAATAGTTACCCAGGAGATCTACTAATTTTTAATCCTCGGACTTTTCCCAGGTAAACATTACACTTAAGTGCATGGAACCCTTTAGATTCTTTGACTTTGATGCATGTTCTTGGTGGGTTCCAGACAGAGGGAAAGTGCCCACTGGAAAATGCAATACGTCACAGAGTCTGCGACATCAGGGATTCTGCATGGTCCCAAAGTACATCTCTAGACTATGTTCCGCCAATGAGAATCTCTCAGCAATCAGAATATCTGAACTAAGGTCTTTCGCGCTGCTTTAGAAGCACACTGCCACTTATGCAGTAGCCTGCCCTTTAGCGCAGAAAGAGCCACAGGCAACTTGTGATCATGGGGCAGTACAGAGAAGTAAATAGATCAGTCAGATAGGGTTGGACAGGTCACTGTGCAATACCATGTCACATCAACATCAGAGCTGAACCATGCGGAGCAGTTTACAACAGAAAGACACTGCTTGTGCCAAAATAATGGTGACGAGTGAAAGGAAAGAAAAGGGATGACTGATTAGTTGGGATGAGGGTGGACTCTAGTCAGTCGTGGACTATTTCCACAGTCAGTTTCATAGGATTGCTCTGATACCAGTCCCAGGGTTGGACACAATCAGTAAGGCACTTGCGTGGCATTGAGGCTTAAGTATACCTTTAATAGGAGAAAGTGAGGACTGCAGATGCTGGAGATCAGAGCTGAAAAATGTGTTGCTGGAAAAGCACAGCAGGTCAGGCAGCATCCAAGGAGCAGGAGAATCAACATTTTGGGCATAAGCCCTTCTTCAGGAATGAGGAGGGTGTGCCAAGAAGGCTAAGATAAAAGGTAGGGAGGAGGGACTTGGGGGAGGGGCGTTGGGAATGCGATAGGTGGAAAGAGGTTAAGATGAGGGTGATAGGTCGCAGAGGGGAGGGGGAAACCTAGATTACACCTCCTCCCACCCTGCCCCCTGTAAAAACGCCATCCCATATTCCCAATTCCTTCGCCTCCGCTGCATCTGCTCCCAGGAGGACCAGTTCCAATACCGAACAACCCAAATGGCCTCCTTCTTTAAAAACCGTAATTTCCCCTCAGACGTGATTGACGATGCTCTCCACCACATTTCCTCCACTTCCCACTCCTCCGCCCTTGAACCCCGCCCCTCCAATCGCCACCAGGACAGAACCCCACTGGTCCTCACCTAACACCTCACCAACCTCCAGATACATCGCATCATCGTTCATCATTTCCGCCACCTCCAAACAGACCCCACCACCAAGGATATATTTCCCTTCCCTCCCCTATCAGCATTCCGGAAAGACCACTCCCTCCGCAATTCCCTCATCAGGTCCACACCCCCCACCAACCCAACTTCCGCTCCCAGCACCTTCCCCTGCAACCGCAAGAAATGCAATACTTGCGTCCACACTTCCCCCCTCTCTTTCCTCCAAGGCCCTAAGGGATCCTTCCATATCCGTCACAAATTCACCTGCACCTCCACACACATCATTTACTGCATCCGCTGCACCTGATGTAGCCTCCTCTGCACTGGGGAGACAGGCCGTCTACTTGCTGAACGTTTCAGAGAACACCTCTGGGACACCCGCACCAACCAACCCAACCGCCCCGTGGCTGAACACTTTGACTCCCCTCCGACTCCGCCAAGGACATGCAGGTCCTTGGCCTCCTCCATCGCCAGACCATGGCGACACGACACCTGGAGGAAGAGCGCCTCATCTTCCGCCTAGGAACCCTACAACCACAAGGGATGAATGCAGATTTCTCCAGCTTTCTCATTTCTCTTCCCCCCACCTTATCTCAGTCCCAACCCTCGGACTCAGCACCGCCTTCTTGACCTGCAATCTTCTTCCCGACCACTCCGCCCCCAACCCCTCTCCGGTCTATTACCCTCACCTTAACCTCCTTCCACCTATCACATTCCCAACGCCCTTCCCCCAAGTCCCTCCTCCCTACCTTTTATCTTAGCCTGCTTGGCACACCCTCCTCATTCCTGAAGAAGGGCTTATGCCCGAAATGTCAATTCTCCTATACCTTTAATAATATAGCATGATCTCTCTCCATTTCCCCCACAGATTATGTGCCAGCAGAGCAAAAGTTATGCTGCTTTTTGTAGAACATTGCTCAAACTGAGAATAAACCACAGGCAGCTTGTGACATTCCTGATGAAAGGCTTATGCCCAAAATGGCAACTCTCCTGCTCCTCGGATGCTGTCTGACCTGCTGCGCTTTTCCAGCACCACACCCTTCGACTCTTGCTCCAACTGAGAACTAACAGCAGAAAGTGTATATAAATATAGAACATAGAACATTACAGCACAGTACAGGTCCTTTGGTCCTCGATGTTGCACCGACCAGTCATACCAATCTGAAGCCCTTAAAGTTTCAGCAAACTCAGCAGTTGGAGCCATGTCTCTCCCCTGAGAGAGAAGCAGCTGAGTAAGATTCATCAAGGAGACATGGAGTAACAGTAGGAATGATAGCTTTACACTCATGAGGACTGGATGTTAATCCCCTGCCATTGGTCATCAAAGTCAGAGTTATCTGATTTTTATTTTACGGTAATGGCCTGTTTCAGGCAGTAATTGAGGAACTCCATGGCACCTCACAGTCCTCCAGTCAAATGTGTGAACCAGATGCCACTGATGCCACTTTTGCAAGGGCCCACCTTTTCATTGACTTTAACCTTGATGAAGAAATCCAAACAGTTCAGGCATTAAGATTCTTTGCCTTTGCTGGCAACTCCCAATCAAGGTTACTATTACTTATATCCATGTTGTTTTGAAAGTGCCCCGTCACCAACCAGCTATGCTTGCAAATTGGACAGGACTCCATTCATTTAATGTTCAACTAATCTGGGGCCATCAAAACCACATTCTGGAGATCTCAGCAAGAAAGCCTGGGAGATTTGGCATGATTCATACAAATGGTAACACTGACAACTACCTACTACTTTCTAACCTTTTCAGTTCATACAGGGATGGCTGCTGGGAGACAATTGAAATCCCCTCCAAATTGGGCTCATGACCTGTGCAGGAAATACTGCTGCTCACCTTTCTGCCAATACCATTGTGGAACAGACGACAAGCTCCTCTGAGTGAGAGTTTGATGTCTGGACCACTTTGCAGCTCAGAAAGAGTGTCATCTGTCATTGAAACACGCTATTTGCAATTTGCATCCAGAAAGTGAGGTTGAGAGTTGAGTGGGGTGGGAGTTTGATGTGAGTCAAATGAGGGAATGACACAAATGCTCTGAGGATGAAGATGAGACTGAGGATTAGGACATTAACCAGGAGACCATGCATTAGAGTAGGATACAGCAATGTTTCAGAGAACAAAGAGGCAAGAGAGATTTTCACTTGCAGGTGCTGCCAGGCTGATTGTGCTGGATTCAGTCTTCCACGGATTCTTTGCACATCTCACTTACTGATTTGGCAGCCAGCCTGCTGTTAAGCATAAAGGCAATAGAACTTGTTGATTTGCTGTTTGTCACTTTTTGTCTTGCAAATTAAATGTTAAATTGCTATTCACACAAACATGGATAATATAAGTAGAAGCAAATGTAAGGTAGCTTTGCAGACCCTGCCCTATACATTGTTCAGTAATAATCAACAATGAGACAGTACATTTATATCACCACCACATTTATGTTGCTCTGAAACCAGCTGTGAGGATATGACATTCTGATCATCTGTAACCCTTTCCTTTGAAAAACTTGATTGTCATCTATGATAATACCCTTCTGAATGTATTTTTTCTCAGCAGATTGTTGGGATATGAGGATATATTGAATCTCTCAGTTTTTAATCTCATGCACTTCTTTGCAATGCTTATACAATGGTTAACATTTCCAACTGAGATATGTGGAATCATGACTGATTCTGTGCTGTCACACATAAAATGGAAGTAAGTGTGGAAAGGTGTCTCTGCAAACTCTAGATCATTCCCTGGACATTATCAAGAGGGTCAGTGTCCTCCAGATTAATATGAAACACCTTGGCTGCAGTTCTTAAAGTTAAGTTCAAGGATCCATAATGTATGAGGATATCTGCAGGCAAATCCGGTTGAGAGAGATGAGCAATGCTTGATGATTGCAAAGTCTTACAGGTTTGTGATGCATGAAGATCTTCCTCACTTTCATAGCAAAACTAAAAATCCAGTATATTGTGACAGTATAGATGAAAATGTGTTCGCAAAAGTGTGACTTATTTATCAATGATGTAGGTTGGTTGTTGTGGTGGTCACAGGGGTATCAAAGGACAGCTCACCTCAATAATGTCCAGAAGAGAAGCTTCTAGCATACTTGTGTGTCATTCCTCCTCCTTCTGAGTGATTGCTTGCGCCACCTTGTTTCCCACAGAGGTAAGTGCACTCAGTGAAGATCACATGGTCCCTCATTCTCCCTTTCTGCTCGCCATCGATGCTGAGTATCCATAGCTAAAGTGATGCAGTGCAGATCCAAGCGCATATCTAGCTTCCCAATAGACCTTGGTCTCAAAACAGGGCTGCCACCCTACCCATGTACGTAAGAACATTAGAATTAGGGGCAGAAGTAGGCAATTCAGCTCAGCCTTTTAGTACAACTACAGCTGATCTCATCTCAGATTCAACTCACTTTTTTGCTGACTCCTTATAACTCTTTTAGCACATTACTAATTTTAAAAATTGTCTATCTCTATGTAGAGAGCTATGTACTCCCATGCCAGAGCAACTACAGTATTGACAACATTGAATGACTTCTCCCTTTTTTGTTACAGCCAACTGCCTGTCTCTGGTACCCCTGCCTGATGTTCCTGTGCCTGGCTCTGCAGGTTGATCATGTCACTTAAAGCTGAGAACAAGATGGATTTCTTCTTCATGAGGTAGAGCTGGTGCCCGGTCTTTAGCAGTCCTCAAAGTGACAGAGACCCAGAGAATTTCTTCCTTGACCAGTACAGAGATGTATCAGTGATGTGCTGACCAGATTCTGTCCCCATGGCCAATTCACATAAAGTACCCAACAAGGGTACAGTAGTGAGCTGGTGCAAAAGCTGTCCCAGTACATCCACTGAGTGTTTACAAGCTTCCTCCTCAGAGATAGAGGTACCACTGAGGGGGTCCGGTTGTGGTCACTTCGTTGTGGACAAAAACTTTGCCATGATGTGGATGTGCCAGTGTGGGACTGAGCTGGACAAAGTCAGGAGTTACACAAGACCAGGTTATAGTCCAATAGGTTTATTTGAAATCACAAGGTGAAGGAACAGTACTCTGAAAGCTTGTGATTTCAAATGAACCTGTTGGACTATAACCTGGTGTTGTCTGACTTTTGGCAAAAACTTTGCAGAAAATTAATGATTTAGTATTGGTCATAATGGGAAAGCAGCATAACATATGGAGTTAATGAAATTGGTTGTCTAATGCTGTGTCCCCACCAGGACAAGGGAGTCCTGGTCTCTCCTGGCCAGCTCCACTACTTTCTGCACCTAGAGCATAAGGAGTTTGACATCATCACCAACCAAACTATCTTAGACCATTTCTGTCCACTAAGGAGAGAAAGAAAACAATGGCTGTAAATGCAAGGATAGTTTGTGATGATACATGAGCAGGAGAGGTGGTGAGTACAAAGCAGAGAGGGAAGGTAAGGTTAGCAGCTGTTGAGATGGGATGAATCTGAGCCCTTGAGTGGACAAGATACAGGTGATGCTGATGGTTGTAGTCAACTGACAGAGTTAGACTGAGTGATGATCTTGAGAGTGTGAAGTAGCATAAAGACTTACCACTTTGGAATGAAGTAGGTCGTTGATTTTCTAGTATCACTGCTAGATGTCCCTTTGATGGTGGAGACAGTGCTGACCTATGGTTCCATCCCTGGTCAGGCTGGATGCATTTTTTGCATGCCTCTTGGTGCAGTCAGTTGTGAAGAGAACTCATCTTCTCTCTATAACCCTTGTACCAAAGCCTCAAGATCTTTTTCCTTGAATGGGATGTAGATTTGATTTGTTTTGTTACTATGCCATGTATTGTGACTTTACAGACTGGCCCCATGGTGTGAGTCTAAGCCTTGATTTGCTGAATCTGAAGTGTTGTCCACTTTAGTTTAATATAACCCAAATCCTTAGAACATCCTGACAGTGACAAGCACTTCCATCACAATCACCATCCAATTCAGAATAACATTTGCAACATTTTGGTGAGAAGTGTTTGATGACCTGACATAACTCACTATAGGCATGGAAGGAATGATGCCTATGAAACTTTTTTGCCACCATGCTAACTTTAAATGGGAAAATCCAAGCCAAATCTAGGAGCTTACAATTAGAACTGTGAAATGCATTTTGGCAAAAGATATAGCTTTTCCAACTGAGAGCAGTGGGATACTTCCACTCACTTTGTCCATTGTATATTCCAGCCAGCGGATAAGTGAATTTGGGTATCTGAGTCATTCTCATTAATCCTTTGGTAAAGTTCACCTTCATTCACAACTGCTTGACTACTGCTGGCAAAAATCAACTAGGCATAAGTGAGGACTGTAGATGCTGGAAACCAGAGTTTAGATCAGAGTGGTGCTCGAAAAGCACAACAGGTCAGGCAGCATTCAAGAAGCAGGAAAACCCTTCAGGGCTTTTGCCCGTTACATCGATTTTCCTGGTCCTTGGATGCTGCCTGGCCTGCTGTGCTTTTCCAGCACCACGCTGATCTAAAAATTGCTGCTGGCAAAAGATAATAAGAAGTTTAAATGTTGTGTCCCTGCCTCCTGGTTCTGATCTTAAACAAAACATAAAAGTGTTAATTTAGATAATATGCAAATGTTGCATTATTGTTATAGATTAGTTCTAATCAACCTGCTCAGAGATGCGTTTACACACCTCAGGAGTAAGTGGGGTGTGATCTGGGGCTCCTAGCTCAGAGGTAGGGACATTAATACTGCTTTTTTTTTAAAAGCCCTGCTTGCCACGGGATGATAACCTGGTTCATATTGGCGAAACTGTTCAAACTTGACTATGTAAAACTGTAATACTATCTTGTAATTGTTTTCCTTTAATATTCACCCTCAAATGTTGAGAGTTGTCTCTATGCCTTCGACGTGGAATGTTGTAACAATCATAAGGATGACCTGATTGTCCCTTGAATGCAGGCATATGAAATCCAAGACTTATAGCGTGAAAATAGGTTTATTTATCTTATTGAGTAGTTGACCTACAATAACAAATCCATAAATGAACATAATCAACTCTTAATTCTAACCCAAGGAAACAAAAAGTCACACAAATGAATAAAATTCAACCTTAAGTTGCACATGAGAAAAAAAGAATTCTTATAACTGAAACATTCAGTGTGTACTTATCCTATGCATCTGTGAAAAAAGCAGTTCATGGACTGATTATATTCTGATTATAATTCATTATGTCGGAACTGGACAGATGTTACCTGTTTGGATATGTTGGAAGTCAAGTTTGAAACTGACCTTCTGGCAGAGAGAGGGTCATTACCACTGCACCACAAGACTATTAGATGGATACAATACTTGCTAATTACTGTACATGAATATTTGTTAATTGCAGTGACACCTTTGGATTGAATAGAACTGCTAATTAACCAAAATCAGTTGTGGCTGATTGAAACCAAACAGGTAATCACTGTGGGACAAACCACAGGCTAAGCCAATGGAAAACAATTTAGGAATATGCCAATCAACCAATAGCTGATCCTCTACAAAACTAACCAATCTACATCCAAAAATGGATTCTGCATGACTTTTTTCAAAACCTGCATATAAGCCTCCAAAAAAAAATCCGCACAGTATGGTTTGAGAAGGAAGACAGCAGACAAACACCAATGGGAGTTCTCAGACAAAGAATAAAGAAGCAACTTATCACTTGAAACGTCCCAGGAAGCCAAGTGTGAAGATTGTAATTAAAGGTCATATCTACATGACCCACATTTATTTCACATCGACTACCTAAGGGTGACTACATGATTGAAATTTAAGTAATATACAATAAGTCATTGTTAAATATTTTGAAAAGTGTAACCTTAAATTAAATTATGAACCCATTTTTCCCATTATAGCCAACATAAAAGCAGTAATCAGGTTCACATCAGAGAATAAACTAAAAAGCTGAAATACTTTATATTTCTAAATACCTAATTAAATAAACTCAATGTAAGTATCTAAATGAAATATACTAATTCTTCCTACTTACTTACTGCTTGCAAACTATCCAGTGTATTGGCTGTCTGGTTTGCTAGTCCCTCCAACTGCCACCTCTTTCATTCACTGAGACAGTGATTTCCTGAACATCCTGATCTTCCCAGGCCCTTAACAACATGGGATGTAGCAAGAAATGTGGGGAATTGCATAAGTGTTGAACAAGCCCTTTCTCATCACCTTGATCAATAAGTCACATTTTTAAACCAAATCCCAGAAAACAAGAAAAGATTCTTGCTAGTGAACAGTGAAAGGCCTATTAACAGAAATTATCACATTATCAGCTTCATTGCTACGTAATCATACTTCATCAATATGCAGTCTCCCATTCTCCCACCAGCCAGATAGAAACTAGATGCAGAGAATTCCCTTCATGGAAGTCCAAGAGGGCATCCATCAATTCCAGTTCACCTGTTGCTCCAACATACTTCTATCTTGGAAAGTGAAGTAATCTTGCTGTGTTGACAAGGCTATTGACACTACCACAGATGTTGCACTCTTTTCAGAACAATTGAGACCAGACTGGCCAGAGTGGTAGCTTTAATCCAGACTAGAAATATCTGGTGTTGTGACCTCCTCTACCAGTCCTTGGGCAAGAGGCCATCCTCCTTCTGCACCATGCTATCCAACAGGACCTCCAGGTCCCTGCCCACAAAGCAGTGTGCCAATTACCCTTGCCTGGCATGTATTGGCAAATGTTATGAACTGTGCAGGGCATTTCCAGACTGATGTGGGTGCTTAATGGCCTTAAAAATGGCACCAAGGAGTCATAGAGCTGTACAATGTGGAAACAGATCCTTAAGTCCAACTTGTCCATGCTGACCAGCTATCCTAAATAATTCTAATCCCATTTGCCAGCATTTAGCCTATATCCCTCTAAACCCTTCCTATTCATATACTCATCCAGATGCTTCTTAATTGCTCTAATTGTAGCACCAGTACCAGGGATTCTGGGATACCCCAGTCTACAACAAGATGGTGAATCAGGCTGGTATCAGATAAGAGGGGTGCCATAAGGGCCCTGGTTGTTAAAGAGGCAAGTTTAGGAGGATACCATGAGAATATGTGATGTGGCTCACAGGAGGAAATTCTTCATGATACTCAACAAAATGACACATCCAAAATCAGAGCAGATTCTTTACATCTTTTTAGGATTTTCCTGTTTGCAACATTAACAAATACTGTGCAGATTATTAAAACTGGATTTTTCCAGACACAAAATTCCAGCATAAAACTCAAAAACATTTGGTTTTATATGAGCCGAGTAGGATTCTGTATCAATAGTATTTTTTTGAGTTAGGACATTTTTTTAAGAATCATTTATAGTATGTGGGTGTTGCTGACTAGGTAAGTACAATGATTGTGATGAGGTCAGCCAATTGGACCACACAAAATTTGAGTTCCCTGATTGGGCCTGTTAATCTACTCCAATCAGGGAATCCTGGCTGACAGATAAAAAGAGTGAATGTCGGTGATACTGATGCTTTCATTCCTGGCTCTGAATGAGGCAGTACTAAAGTCAAAGACTGTTCATATCTAAATAAAGGGTGACCTGATGATGGAATACTGCCCTCTGTAGAGTTACTTCAGCAAGCATTTGTCACCCATTCATCACCCACCCTGGAAAAGGGAATGATGAACTGTCTTCTTGACCAGCTACTCTCCTTAGCATGTAGAGACACTTTCAGTGCTGAGAGGAAAGGAGTTGCAGGAGCAATGAGGGAACATTAAAATAAATGTTTTGCCCACAAAGTGATCAATATCAAATACAGACAAAAGCTCCTAAATCTTTTCAGGAATATGTTTATGGTATTTATACAAATCAGTCAGTTGAATAGCATTTTAAATAATATCAATGAACTTTAACCATCAGTTCTTCTGTTGTAAAAATAGGGAAAGAAAAGCAATATGAACAAAATGCTAAAGGAAATTCATGACTCATTTCCCTTCACCATTCAGACATCCTGTAAAATGCATCAATCATATTTACGTACAGACTATGACTCTTTAGACATGATGCAGAACCATGGTAGGTAATTTTTAAGATCAACAGCATCGTTATTTCAGAAAGAATATAATACAGAGTGTTCTGAAGGTACAATACAATGGAATTTCTAAAATCTACATTCTAATCAAACAGTATATTTTGAAGAGGATATTTATAATGGTGCAGCGTTCATGATGAAAAGGTCAGCCCTAAACAATTGTCAACATAAAAGATATCCTGAATTTAACCTGCAGAGCAGTTGAATTCTAAGTCAAAATCCTTGCCAAAATAAGTATAAGCAGCTTTAATACCCCTGAAATAATATATAGGAGACTCAAAGAAGTTTGTATGATTTAAAGCAAGCTTACATCTAAGGGGCTATTTTGGACAAGAGGTGCGTGCTAATAAGAAATGCCTATTTGAAAGTTCAGAGTAATCATGCAGTTTTCAGGTTAATTGATGATTATCATGATTTGAAAGTGTCTGCAGCTGCTAACCAGAAACCCATAGGTTGAGCATTCAAGTGCTGATTGCAAACAGCTTTCGTGGAGCAGGTTCAAGAAAGTGGTTCAATATCATCTTCACAAAGGCATTAGTGTTGTCAATAAGTGTTGTTCACATCCCAAGTGTTAACAAATATATAAAAAAAAGGAGTATCGCGATATTTATTTGTTAACTAAAGTCCTCAGAGAATTTCTTGAATCAATGTTGTTTGACTATTTGTACTGACACAGAATGAAAAAAAAATCTAAAATGTTGTCCCAATGGGTTTTTTTAAAGAGATTCACAGCTCCAGGTGCAATCATGGTGAATATCCTTCGAAGTGATGAGTATTCTCGAGCATTTGAAATTAAAATCAATGTCAAAATCACCCTGTTGCAGCTGGTCAGTCGAAGTACTAACTACTCAAATGTCATTTTAATGACTGCAAGTAGACATTTTATATTGTATTCGTTACCACCGCCTTTGACACCTTTACCACAATAGTATTTTGCACTGGACTTGAACAAAGCTGAGCATTCAGCTTAGAATCCCGTCCTTGCTAACTTGTTAGCATTTTCTGTGAAAATTACACTTCCACTTAGCTCTCATGCATTTTTGCCCTTGACCCAATCCAATCTATTGCTGTTTTTAATCTTTGGGTCTGGTTATTTTTTTGATTAAAAGTATTCAAATTGCTATAGCAATTGTGTTTCTATTCAGTAAGTAATCAATTGTATAATTTCATGTTGTGAATGTCACAACTATATTGTTCTCAATGCCAAGTAGTGAACATGATTTCACCGTAAGACTGTAAAAACCTGATTGAAAACCAGAGGTCTGCTCTCGATTTCTGACACTGATGAATGTACTTGTTTAGAGAAATGGAAAAGTCTTGCTACAACAGCACAGATTATTTGTGATACTACATTTGAAGTTTGTGGAAAGTTTGGATCTGCTTAATGAAGGAGATGTGGATATTTTTAATCACCTGTTCAAATATGTTATGACTCACCTTTGGAACAAATGGGACTGGAATCCGGGCCTTCTGACTGAGATGGAGATGCTACCACTGCACCATGAGAAACTTTAATCAAGGAGTTCACCCATAGATTTAAATGCTTCCAATAATTAATTCAGTTGTACTGAAGAAGCAATTCCAAAACAACCTAATGAGCCTTGCTGTCTAAGATTGAATCTGATTAAGTGAAAATGCTATTCAAAAGAATATCTGCAAGATAAGAAGGATAGCATGCAAGTATACTTCATTATAACATCACAAAGAGAAGATCACTCCTTTCAGAAATGCAATTCCATGATATGATTGGGAAAACTGAAAATCCTTCATGAAGGTGAGCTTTCAACAGCAATATCGATATAAGACCATGTCCTCATCGAAAGGTATTTGGGAAATCAGATCCACCAGGGTTCTGTTAATTAAACTTAGTGCCGTATATGATGAGGTTTTGTCTCGAATCAAAAAATCTGTTGAAGACTTTGATTACTATGTTATATATTGCAGTTTCTTCTGTTGCCTTGACTAGCAAGAATGGTGACAGTTTTGTACTTTATTGTTGTACAATGATCATATACTACAATATACTAGCCATGTCTTTGTTTTTGTATTGAGGCCTGAAGCAGTACTGTATCTATAAAACATTGGCATATGTTTAGCCAATATACAACCCAGTCAGAAACCTCTGCGTGATCAAGAAAGTCTAATAAAAACAAGGTTTCTTCTGTCATCAGTGTATGGATTATGCATCAAATGCTTCTTTCTTTCCTTCCTTTCTTCATGTTGGATACATTTCCACCTGAGGCCCACATAGGTCAAACTATAGGGCAGTCCCCCACCAAACCTCTGCCCTGCTTTTCTATCAGTCTCAGATTGAAGATGGTGCCAGAATCAACCTGTTTATTGGCCAATTAAGGCCTTCAACCTTTTGTTGATGGGAACAATGCACATAAAGCAATGTGAACACGTCAGAGTGGGTGTTGCAGAAGAGCCACAACCAGCCCACCTGAGACGTTTTTCAAGCTTCCCCTGCTCCCCCCACCAACCTGCAAACATCTGTGCAACATATTTGAAGTGTGTAAAATTGCCAAGGGTGGTGAAAGTGTGTGAAACCTGAACACTTATTTCCCATAGCAGAGAGATCAATAATAAGAGGCCTCAGTTTTAAAACAAATGTCAGGCAAATTAATGGGGAGTTGGGGAGAAATATTCAAATACATGCAAAATACTGCAGATGCTGGAGACCTTGAATAAAGTTGAGTTCTGAAGAAGAAACATTGGACTCAAAATGTTAACTTTGTTTCTCTCTCCACAGATGTGCCTGGCCTGTTGAGTTTCCCCAGTATTTTATGTTTCTCTTCCATATGGGAGAAATGTGGTTGATTTGAGAGTGGCCTGGAACCCACTTCCTGAAATGGATAATGAAAATGGAAATGCCTGTCACATTTAAAAATTGTTTGGGTATTCACTTTAACTTCAGTAAACCACTGTAGAGATCTTGTAAGTGAGATTCAACAGAATAACTATTTTCAGGGCAGCACAACTGAATGGGCAAAATGACCTCCTTTGTGCCAAGTATTTTCAATGTTTCTGGGTTTTTTTCCATTACCTTAGAATAACAAAGAGGACTTGCAGAATTCATTACAAGAACTGAGTATGAAAATTTCAATTGAATTTTGAAACAAATAAACTAATTTTAGATTAAGGATGCAGAAGGAATTTTAAAAAAGAAACTATGAATTGGGTTTTAAATTTGATTGAATTGAGTTTGGAACAATTGTATCTTCTTTCTGCACTACTCAGAGTACCAATTGTTCATGAGGAAATAGTTTACTGGCTTCTCAAGGGATCAAAATAAACATCCACCTTGTATTTAATATATTCTTAATTGCAGATTTCAAAACAGCCTCTTGATCAGATGGGCCAATGGGCTGAGATGTGGCAGATGGAGTTTAATTTAGATAAATATGAGGTGCTGCATTTTGGGAAAGCAAATCTTAGCAGGACTTATTCACTTAATGATTCTAGGGAGTGTTGCTGAACAAAGAGACCTTGGAGTGCAGTTTCATAGCTCCTTGAAAGTGAAGTCGTAGGTAGATAGGATAGTGAAGGTGGTGTTTGGTATGCTTTCCTTTATTGGTCAGAGTATTAACTACAAGAGTTGGGAGGTCGTGTTGCGGCTGTACAGGACATTGGTTAGACCACTTTTGGAATATTATGTGCAATTCTGGTCTCCTTCCTATCGCAAGGATGTTATGAAACTTGAAAGGGTTCAGAAAAGATTTACCAAGGATGTTGCCAGGGTTAGAGAATTTGACCTATAGGGAGAGGTCGAATAGGCTGGGGCTGTTTTCTCGGGAGCATTGGAGGCTAAGGGGTGACCTTATAGAGGTTTATAAAATTATGAGGGGCATGGAGAGAATAAATAGACAAAGTCTCTTCCCTGGGGTGGGGCAGTCCAGAACTAGAGGGTGAGAGTGGAAAGGTATAAAAGAAACCTAAGGGGCAACTTTTTCACACAGAGGGTGGTACAGGTATGGAATGAACTGCCAGAGGAAATGGTAGAAGCTACTACAATTGCAATATTTAAAAGGCATCTGGATGGGTATATAAATAGGAAGGGTTTGGACGGATATGGGCTGGTGATGGCAGGTCGGACTAGATTGGGTTGGCATGGACAAGTTGGACCAAAGGGTCTGTTTCTATGCTGTACGTCTCTATGACTCTAATTGTGCAAAAATAAAGCAACATTGTAAATAAATATGATTTAGAAATGCATATAAAGAATTTTTTTTATTAATTGACAGCATGAAGGTGGCATTGGCCAGGATAATGTTTATTGTCCACTTCTAATTGCCCAGAGGGCTGTTAAAAGGTAATCACATTTTATACAATACTTTTTGATTGTGGATAGCAACACCCTATTTCCAATTGTAATTGTGAATTCAGCAGAAGTACAATGCAGGGGATTACATGGTATAATGTCATCATTTAGTAAACTAGTTTTCCTATAGAACAAGTATTTTAGCTTTTGAGGATGTTTCTGTAAGCCTAATTGCAATCACAGCATAGTTAGTGAATTTGTTCGTGTATTTTTGATGGTCTAAATGTTAGAAATTAAAGGAAATGACTCAATTGTTCACTTCATAAATGGACAATACTATATTATTTTATATGAAACACTTGCTGTATCTCATATTTATGTAGTGCCTTTAATACAGTGAAGCCAGTTTTCAGGAGCAATGCCAAGCGAATTGTAATATCATACCAGATAAGGAGTCAGTAGGGTAGATGACCATTGCTTGGCCAAAAGGGTAGATTTTAACTATTGCCTTAAAGGTGGAAAGTGAGATTATATGATTTATAAAGGAATTGCAGAAGTTAGAACCATGGAATCTAAAGGCAGTAACAAATGGTGGAATAATTAAAATTGGAGTGCTGAAGAGAACAAAAATAGTTGGTTACAGATCAACGGGAAGGATTTTAGGGTTGGAGGAGCTCACATAGGTCAAGAGGAATGAGACCATGGAAGGCTTATAAAAAATGAGTATTTTAAAATTTATATATTGCTTGGCAGTTTAAAATGACAATCAAAAATGTTACTGAATCAATAAATATGAGTGCATGGCTTTGGAGCTTTATCTTACTTGTCTAGAAATTTGTTTGTTGTTTGAAGTGTATTTGGCATTCAAATAAAAGGACATAAATTGGCATGTGTTGTATTCATATGACAATCATTGGTCAAATCTGTGTGTACTGATTAGAGCAGATGTTGGGTGTGTTTTGCTCAGCTCTTCCTGTCATGGATATGGATGTGACCATGACCAAAATGATGAAAAGGAAACAAACTGCTCATGGTTGATGTCTAATCAGCAGGAACACGTGTAGCCCTCCTGGCTCCTCAGTACTTTTGGAAGCAGTTGCCTGCCTGGAATTAGCAATCTCCATTCCAAACCTCAAGGTCCCTCTGCTGTTACATATGTATGTAAGCTCACATACACACTCACCTCAGTTCTGAGAGAGTTTCAGGCCTCCTGTTTAGAATGTGAACGGTCCATATTGCTGTTGTGTGAGAGGAAACATGCCTTAAGTAACTTTTACCTTATTGCCAACAAGAAATCTATCATGAAACCGAATATTGGGTTAGCAGCATAAAAATGTCAATTCCATTCCAGGCACTGCTTTGTACTGTGTTTATGCCAATCTTCTACATCATTATATGCATTGTATTGCTCATTATAAAATATCTTGACCTGGAAATGCTCAGTTCAGGCATTTTATAATGGATGTCGCAGAATGAGTCACAAAACAAAGCTAATTCACAGTATTTTGACAATAAAATATGATATGGATAAATTATTTGTGATTGTGGAGACGCTGCTGCTGTTCTGGGTCCAAACTTTGACAAAAACATGATATTTTGTCACTTTCTTTCAGGAAACTGCTGAAAAATAAGTTATTTATTGGGTAATAAAAATAGTACTATGCAAACGAGAATGTTTGTTCCTTCTCATTAATACAAATTGGATCAGTTAGGCTCAGCTTGAAATAAGTTAATACTCTTCAAAGGTGGTGGATTCTGTAGACTCTGAGTGGGAACTCGCTGTTCTTCCTGAGAGAACGATGGCAGCATTTACCAGCCAAAATATGAGCTGGCGTCTGTCAGTTTGATTGTTTGGCATCAGCTGAGATGCTCAACCCCATTTTGTAGAAATGTTCAATGAGCTGATGCCTTTTTCTGTCATCTGTAGATGTTCTGAAAACAAACCACAACAAAAAGAAAGTCTAATACACCGACAATCTTCATTGGTCTTTACGGTACATTTAAGGCAGTATAACTTCAAGCAGCAAAATCATTCATTTGTTTTTATTTGGTCTGGACAGCAAGTTGATAAACTGCTCAGTCCAGCAACACATTGAGGTTATGTGGTCCTGGCTATGTGGCTTTAAGAAGGTCTCAATTTGAATCAAACTTGAATAGATTGTGAGTCACCTCAAGAATTTGACAACAACAATTTATTTCTAATTGTTTTTAGAGGAGTGGAAAGTTAAACTGACTGTTGAGTCAGCTGCCTGCCAGTGATGTGTGATGTGCTTGGTTTGCATATATAGATTTTACTAATTCAGTGAAGACAGCTGTATACATTTTCATTGCAGTCAATGTTTTAAGTACAGAACAGAAATAGATGAACATCAGGTCAAGCAAGATCTGACTGATGCCCCTGAAGTTGAATAGTTTTCCAATTCTCATTGCCAGGAAGAATGGTGTAATAACAGTGACTTTAGTTAGACACTAGGTGGGTTATAACTGTGAAATCATACATCAGCATGGAGTCAGACCTTTCAACAAAGACAAGAGAAACATTATCGGACAACAGCATTGCCATAAATCTTATGGCAGCCTGTACATTGATGAATACAGAGTACTGGTGTAATAAGAATTGTAGCAATAGAAATCATAGCTGTTGTGTCTGTGATGGCATTGATGATTCTTAGAAATGTTTTCTTTGAAATTTATCATTTTGTTAAAATCTACATTGCATAGATAAGTTTTCATACAGTAGAAAGGTTTTACAAACACTTGTGTTCAAAAACAAAGACAAGCTGTTGTTGATCTTGATAAAGATTACTTTTAATGCTTTATTTCAAAAGTCAAACATTTTTTTAAGAGGTCATGGCATTTTCTGTATGCAAACCTCTTACGTTGCTTTATTGTAACCAATCAAAGAGGCATTATATTGCTCACAAAATACTGATATGGGGATCCGATATTTAGAGATTAAATAGATAGATAGTGTGTATGTACAGCCATGATTCAATTCTACTTTCTTTGTTCCCAAACTTCAACACTAAAATTTATTGTCCAGTAATGACCAATACACAACTAATTCATCAGTAAACACCAGGATTAACTTATATTATTTGAATGTGAATGAGGAAACTGTCAGGAATAGAGCAGAAACACTTTATGTTTAACCCTCAATGTATTATGTTCTTGTGATATCTAATTGTAACACACATGAGGTCCATAGATTCCACTTACTTGAAGATATCTGGTGTGTTTATCATAGCTAAACGAGTATATAGTAAAATCTGGACCCATAATTTACTCGAATTGTTACAGTACCGATGATACAGTACAGTCCGTGGTCTCTGGTCATGGGGTAACATCCAGGTATCTGTTTCATTTACATTTTGATCTTCTTAAAGGGCATCATTTTTAAAGCAATAACACACCCTTTTTTTCCAATGATAGCTCTCATATGCTATAAACAGAAATGCATGATTATTGAAGAAATCAATATTAGTTATATAAAGGTGGAAAACTGTACAATTTACAAATAGAAGTCTAAGACTTAGTGGTTTGATAACTCTTCCAGATCTTGTTATGGTTTAACTTTTTGGAAGCATGGATTCCAAAATTTGCTGTTCTTGTTCTGAGTCATCATTGTTTTGATTGTTGTCTCATTCTGCAGCATTTTTTGAGGAATGAATCATGTATCTTGGAGAATTTGGATAGGTAGTGGGTTGGTAAGTTCATTCTCACTTTCCTCTGAGCACAATTTCTGCTGACAATGTTAAACAAAGGTGTAGCTCTGAGATGTAACATGGCAACCTGAAAATCTTGCTTTGTTGTCCTAGAATTCATGATGATTGTATCATTGACCGAAGGGGCAACTTTTTCACACAGAGGGTGGTGCGTGTATGGAATGAGCTGCCAGAGGAAGTGGTGATGGCTGGTACAATTTCAACATTTAAAAGTCATTTGGATGGGTATGTGAATAGGAAGGGTTTGGAGGGATATAGACCGGGTGCTGGCAGGTGAAACTAGATTGGGTCGGCATGGACAGGTTGGACTGAAAGGTCTGTTTCCATGCTATACATCTCTATGACTCTATGACTCTATATTTCCTAGTCAGGATGATGAATGGCTTGGAGGGCAACTTACTGATGGTGATATTCCCATATATCTGGCCTTCCTATTCCAGATGGTGGTGGGTGTGAGTTTGGAAGTCACTGTTTAAGGAGCTGTGCAGTGCATCTTGTAGATGGTACACACTGCAGATACTGAGTGGTCAAAGTGAATGTTTGGGATGAGGTTCAAGATTGTGTTGCTGGGAAAGCACAGCAGGTAAGGCAGCATCTGAGGAGCAGGAGCATCAACGTTTCGGGCATAAGCCCTTCATCAGGAATGAGGCTTGTAGCCGGGGCTGAGAGATAAATGGGAGAGGGATGGGGTGGGTAGCTGTGAAAGCAATATATGGATGAAGGTGAGGGAGAAGGTGATAGGTCAGAGGAGGGAATGATGGACAGGTCAGGAGGATGGTGCCGAGTTGGAGGCTTGGGACTGGGATAATGTGGGGGGAGGGGAAATGAAGAAGCCGTTGAAACCCACATTTATCTGTGTGGTTGCAGGGGGCCAAGGCGAAATATGAGGAGTTCTTCCTCCAGGCGTCAGATGGTAACGGTTTGGCGGTGGAGGAGGCCCAGGACCTGCATGTCCTTGATGGAATGGGAGGGGGAGTTGAAGTGTTCAGCCATGCAGCAGTTGGGTTGGTGGGTGCGGGTGTCCCAGAGATGTCCTCAAAACAGTCTGCAAGAAGGCATCCTGTCTCCCCGATGTAGAGGAGACCACACTGGGTGCAAAGGATGCAGTAGATGACGTTGGTAAATTAGTAGATTACGTACAGGTAAATTTCTGATGGATGTGGAATTATCTTTTAGGGTCTTGAATGGACATGAGGGGAATGGTGTGAGTGCAGGTTTTGCACTTCCTGCGGTGGCAAGGAAAGGTGCCAGGAGTCGGGTGTGAACTGGTGGGGGGCATGGACCTGATGCAGGAGTCGCGGATGGAATGGTCTTTCTGGAACACTGATAGGGTTAGGAAGGGAAATATATCTTTGGTGGTGGGGTCTGTTTGGAAGTGGTAGAAGTGGCAGATGATGATGCGATGTATGCGGAGGTTGGTGGGGTGGAAGGTGAGGACAAGAGGGGTTCTGTCCTTGTTGCATTGGGAAGGGTAGGGTTCAAGGGAGGTGGTGTGTGAAGTGGAGGAAATGTGCTGGAGGGCATCATCAACTACACAGGAAGGGAAGTTTCGATCATGGAAGAAAGAGGATATCTGAGATTTTTTGAGGTGGATTTGATCATCCTGGGAACAGATGCGGTGGAGGCAGAGGTATTGGGAATAAGGTATGGCATTCTTACAGGAGGTAGGGTGGGAGGAGTTGTAGTCTAGGTAGCTGTGGTTAGTCAGTGAGCTTGTAATAGATGCCTAGTAGATGCCTGTGGTTATTCGATCGCTGGAAATGGTGATGGAGAGGTCGAGGAAAGGAAAGTAGGTGTCCAAGGTGGTCCAGTTGGTGCCAATACAGTCAACAATGTTACGGAGGAACAGGTGGGGTGTGGTGCCAGTGTAACTGTGGAAGATGAATTGTTCCACACATCCGACAAACAGGCAGGCAAAGCTGGGGCCCATGCGGGTGCCCATGGCTATCCCGTTGGTTTGGAGGAAGTGGGAGAATTGGAAGGCAAAGTTGTTGAGAGTGATGTCCAGTTCAGCCAGGCAGATGAGGGTGTCCGTTGAAGTGTACTGGTTGGGATGGTATGAGAGGAAGAAACGGAGGACTTGGAGGCCTTTGTTGTGGTGGATCAATGAGTATAGGGACTGGATGTCCATGGTGAAGATGAGGTGTTGGGGGCTGGGGAAACGATAATCTTGGAGGAAGTAAAGGGTGTGGGTGATGTCACAAATGTAGGTGGGGAATTCCTAGACTAAAGGGGAAAGGACTTGGGATGAAATGCTAATTAAGCTTCTTGAATGTTGTTGGAGCTGTATTCATTCTTGCAAATTGGCAGTGTTCAATAACACTTTTGACTAGCTCCTTTTAGATGGTGGAAAGCCTTTGGAAACTTAGTTGAGTTACTTGCTGCAGTAAATTCCTAGTCTCAGAAGTACTGTTATAGCCCCAGTATCCGTTTGGCTAATCCATTTCAATTTCTGTAAAATCAGCTGCATAGACTGGGTCAGCCACTTGTTTGTTGCATTGACAGATTAATAGTGCAATGTCGTTACAGTAATTAAATGTAGATACCACAAATATTTTATCTGATCTACATAAATTAGCACTAGCAGAAATATCAGCATGTATAGATCTCAACACTGGAGACTACCCATGAGATCACCAAGGCAGAATAGACATGAATACTCACATTGAGTCAGTCCAAGATTTAGAGCAATTGCATATGGACAGGCTCACAGTTATTCAAAGTTTCAAAGATGAAATTATATTTCACCTCAAAAAATGCAATTCAGTCAATCAACAAGAGAACTTTTAATGTCCATATGCAAGAAAAGCTTCAACGTGAACTGCACGACATTGAACACAACAGCATTACCCATCATTTGTAAGGAATATACAGGAGCCTCAGTTACACTGAACAGGTTATTAAACCCCAATAAAGGTGCAGACTTTCAACCTGATCTTCAAGGAAACAATTGGACATTGAGGTGAAAGATGTGCTTGAAACCAATGCATTGCGTTTTGGACATCAGCCATATAATCAGTTTCAATCAGCAACAGCTGAATAACCCACAATTCAGTGAAGAACTTATCAATGAAAGGTAATATAGCATGACAATTGAGGCTCCAGACATGCTGCATGCTTTTGACATTGCAAAGGTGAGCTTCAAATCTCAAGTGGCAGTGTTATAGAGTCATAGAGATGTATAGCACAGAAGTAGTCTCTTCAGTTCGACTTGTCCATGCAGACCAGATATTCTAACCTAATCTAGTCTTGGCCCATATCTCTCTATGACCCTTCCTATTCATATACCCATCCAGATGCCTTTTAAATATGGCAACTGCAGCAGCCTCCACCACTTCCTCTGGCAGCTCGTTCCATACATGCACCACCCTCGTGTGAGAAAGTTGCCTTTTCGGTCCCTTTCCTTTTACAACTATGGGCAATTTAGCATGGCCAATTCACCCAGCCTGCACATCTTTGGAATGTGGCAGGAAACCGGCGTACCCAGAGGAAACCCACGCAGAAACGAGAAGAATATGCAAACTCCACTCAGACAGTCACCCAAGGCTGGAATCAAACCTGGGACCATTGTGCTGTTAGGCAGCAATGTTAACCACTAAGCCACCGTGCCGCCCTTGACACCTTTTAAATTTTTCCCATCTCCCCATAAACCTATGCCCTCTAGTTCTGGACCCCAAGGAAAAGACTTTGCCTATTTATCCTATCCATGCCCCTCATAATTTTGTAAACCTCTATAAGGTCACCCCTCAGCCTCTGATGCTCCAGGGAAAACAGCCCCAGCTTGTTCAGCCTCTCCCTATAGCTCAAATCCTCCAACCATAGCAACATCCTTGCAAATCTTTTCTAAACCCTTTCAAGTTTCACAACATCTTACCGATATGAAGGAGAGCAGAATTTCATGCCATATTCCAACAGTGGCCTAACCAATGTCCTGTACAGCCGCAACATGACCTCCCAACTCCTGTACTCAATATTCTGACCAATAAAAGAAAGCATACCAATCGCCTTCTTCACTATCCTATCTATCTGTGACTTTACTTTCAAGGCACTATGAACCTGCACTCCAAAGACTCTTTGTTCAGCAACACTCCCATAAAGTGTATAAGTCCTGCTAAGATTTGCTTTCCCAAAATGCAGTGCCTTGCATTTATCTGAATTAAACTCCATCTGCCACTTCTCAGCCCATTGGCCTATCTGATCAAAATCCTGTTGTAATCTAAGGTAACCTTCTTCGCTGTCCACTACACCTCCAATTTTGGTGTCATCTGCAAACTTACTAACTGTACATCTTATGCTCACATCCAAATCATTTATAAAAATGACAAAAAGTAGAGGACCCAGCACCGATCCTTGTGGCACTCCACTGGTCACAGGCCTCCAGTCTGAAAGCAACCCTCCACCACCACCCTCTGTCTTCTACCTTTGCACCAGTTCTGTATCCAAATGGCTAGTTCTCCCTGTATTCTGTGAGATCTAACCTTGCTAATCAGTCTCCCATGGGGAACCTTGTCAAACGCCTTACTAAAGTCCATATAGATCACATCTACCACTCTGCCCTCATCAATCCTCTTTGTTACTTCTTCAAAAAACTCAATCAAGTTTGTGAGACATGATTTCCGCGCACAAAGCCATGTTGACTATTCCTAATCAGTTCTTGCCTTTCCAAATACATGTACATCCTGTCCCTCAGGATTCCCTCCAACAACCTGCCCATCACTGACATCAGGCTCACTGGTCTATAGTTTCCTGGCTTGTCCTTACTACCCTTCTTAAAGAGTGGCACCATGTTAGCCAATCCCCAGTTTTCCGGCACCTCACCTGTGACTATCGATGATACAAATTTCTCAGCAAGAGGCCCAGCAATCACTTTCCCAGCTTCCCATAGAGTTCTAGGGTACACCTGATCAGGTCCTGGAGATTTATCCACCTTTATGTGATTCAAGACATCCAACACTTCCTCCTCTGTAATATGGACATTTTGCAATGTGTCACCATCTATTTCGCTACTTTCTACATATTCCATCTCCCTTTCCGCACTCTTCCTTCAGTGGCATTGGGTCAAAATCATGGAGCTTCTTCCTAACTGCCTTTTTAAAAGATTGTAACAGCTCAGGAAGACAGCTAACCACCGGCAGCTAAGGACAGGCAATGATTGTTGGTCCAGCCAGCGACATCCATCTACCATGAATGAATAGAATTTTTAAATACAATCTCAGCTGAGCACCACGAGCATTTTACTGTCTAAAGGTAAGACAATTGAGATATGTGGAATCCATAGACAGTACAGTAGAATCTCTAAGTTTATTCTTTAGCCACCAATGCTCCAGCAAAAATAGCCCGAGCCTATTCAGCCTCTCCCTATAGCTCAAACACCCTCCAATCCTGGCAACATCATTGTAAATATTTTCTGAACCCTTTCAAGTTTAACATCTTTCCTGTAGCAGGGAGACCAGAATTGAATGCAATATTCCAAAAGTGGCCTAACCAAAGTTGTGTACAGCCATAACATGACCTCCCAACTCCTACACTCAATGCACTGGCCAATAAAGGAAAGCTTACCAAATGCCATCTTCACCATCCTGTCCACTTGCAACTCCACCTTCAAGGAACTATGAACATGTACTTCAAGGTTTCTTAGTTCAGCAATACTCCCCAGTACCATACCATCAAGTGTACAAGTCCTCCCTGATTTGCCTTTCCAAAATGCAATATCTCATATTTATTTAAATTATACTCTATCTGCCACTCCTCAGCCCATCTGACCAAGGTCCCATTGTATTCTGAGATAACCTTCTTCATTGTCCACCATGTCTTTTGGTGTCATCTTCAAACTTGCTAAATGTATCTCCTATATTCATTTCCAAAACATTTATACAAATGACAAAAAGCAGTGGATCCTTGTGACACACCACTGGTCACAGACCCCCAGGTCGAAAAGCAACCCTCTACTGCACTCTGTTTCCTACCTTCAAGCCAATTTTTGTATCCAGGTGGCTAACTCTCCCTGGATTCCACGTAATCTAGCCTTGCTAACTAGTCTACCATGCAGAACCTTGTTGAATGCCTTGCTGACGTCCATATAGACAATGTCCACTGCTCTACCTTCATCAATCCTCTTTGTCTCTTCTTCAAAAAATGTAATCAAGTTAGTGAGGCATATTTCCCATAATATAAGCCATTTTGAAATGACCCTCGGAATTTCTTACTAGCAAAGCGACAAATAAAACTAAATTATATTTTATCAATGTCTCCAAAGCTAATCGTGATGAAGCTTAAAGAACACATACTGAAGTCAACAGCAATATTAATAATTCTCACTCATCCTTCTCCAGTTAGTGGTAGAATATTGCACTTCTCCCATCCCTGTCTTCAGACCCAGCAACTAACTGGAATGTGGATCACTGGCTGGGTTTCAGATTGAAAAAGGTTCACATCTGTTGTTTTGGAATTATTTCACCATTCATCTTAATGAATTGAAAGCACTCAGTTCCCACTGCAGCAAAGGTATTAGTAGAGAAAGGCAGCAAGGTCATTTGGAAAGCAGCCCATTTAAACAACACCTGCAGAAATGCTATTCTACAGCACTGCCAGTGGCTGATGATTATGACAATGTTGTTATGTCCCATACAAAGGCTGTGCAGGCTGTCCCTGTCAATTCTGCTGAGGTTGCATAATCATCTGGATCTGACACTGTGTGTCTCATTATTAGGCAGTGCTATCATTTGAGACTTGCTCTTAGTCATCTGAGTCTAAATTTGGTTTGGATGAAAGTTACCACCCACGAACGAACAGCACAACCACGAGTGAATCCATCACCCCTGCTATTTCCATTCTCTGAAGTTAGCCATCTTTCCAATGGAAAAAGCCTTGTATTGTTCAGAATCATCTCACCATAGCGCTTGATGAAAAACTGAATGACATCTATATATTGTGAGAAAAGCATTCATAGAAACAGACAGGACAGTGATGAGTGAACATACACATTAATGTGACACCTATGGCTAAACTATGTGCTATGGTATTGTGGTGAACTGACGTGTTTTTACAAATAAGATATATTAATTTAATTAAAGATAAGTATAATACTTTAAAACAATCACTTCAAACCGAAATTTGTGTAGAATACTTTGAAATCCTCAGTTTTGGTATGGGTATCAATTGAAACGAAACAAAGATCACACAATAGCTTAGAAATAGCTGCTTAAAATTTGATACTCTACAATTATGAAACTTATCAAAAATTAAACATGCAACTTATGTTTTATGGCAATTTGAGAAAGCAATGTTATTATTGTCTTGTTCAATTTACTTCATTCACATTAATACCTAATAATTCCTATAGAACTGTTCAGAGAAATTGACTCTGTATGAACATCCCACTGAGAGAAAGATTAGAGACAATAATAGCTGATGAGTGCTAATTACATTGCAACTAGAAGGAAGACATGTGACCACATGTGGCTGTCAAAGTATGGGAATCAAAAGATTTCTTCACCAAGTAATAATGTTAGCAACTAAGATCATTTTTATTTTCTTTTGTTCTGATCTATTCAAGTAGTAGATAGACTTTTAAAAACACCAACAAGATCAACAACTTTGTTTTTTTTCAATCATTTACAGGATGTGTGCATCACTGTCTAGGCCAGCATTTATTACCCACCCCTAATTGTCCAAAGAGTCAGCAATCACTGTGGTCTGGAAACTCATGAAGACCAAACCAGGTAAGGACAACAATTTCCTTCTCTGAAGGACGTTAGTGAACTACATGGGTTGCTAATGTAGCATGTTGAACATAGTTAAATTATGGCAAATGCTTCCCATGAGCATTAAAAAGCAAATCTTGACGTCAGCTACAGCATGAACTATTAGGACAAATGATGAAAGCCTTGGTCATAGATTGATGTTTTATTAAGCATCTTAAAGGAACATAGGAAAGCAGAGAAGTTTTAACCGAGTATTCCAGAGTTTAGGGCCATAATAATTAAAGGTGGGGCTGCTAATGGAATGTTTGGAACCAGGGATTGTAACAAGATCAGAACTGGAAGAGTAGAAATTCTCAGGGAGGTTCTTTGGTGTACAGGATAATTTTTCTGCATCTGAGCTGAGGGTTCTATGTTCAAGTAGTCTCAATCAGCTGTTGTGGATCCAGGAAGTTGTTAAAACATGGCCCAAAGGGCTCTTGAGGTTCAGTGGTGGTATCCTTACTTCTGACTCACAAAACCCGGGTTCAAGTGCTGCTTATTCCAGCAGTGTGTCATCATCCAGTTGAACATGTTAGTCAAAAACAAAATGAAATGGATTAAGTACCAATCTGCACTCTACAAACACATGCCTAATGGCACAAGCTAAGAGTCGAAGAGATTCTTGGTAAGCCATGGAAGTTTGAGGCAGGAAATATATTCAATATCCTGTTTTATGTCCAAACCAAAACTCTTGTTCTATCTGGATCTCAAATTTTAAAAAAGGTTTTGTGTCAGCTTCTAGTGACCAAGTTTTTTTTTCCCCACCACAAGCTTTTATTGACATACTGGTGACTTAATGGATCTTAGTTAGTGAAATGTCTTTTAAAGAGAGGTGGTTACACACCTTGAAATGACAACATTGCAGTCAATGAATTTTTTAAAAATGCCTTTCTTAGCCATTGAAAAGCTTAGATTCTTTTATAGAATTGTATAATTTTTCAGTTGAAGGAAGATGAACCAACTCTTACTTTCATTCAGAGAAACTCATATCAATGGGAAGGAATGAATCTTCTGATTGATCTTCGCAAATATTCCAAAGTCTAAATCTAAGAAGCTAAACTCATCTGAGAAAAGGTTCCATCTGGAAGCCAGTGGATGATATTTGTTCAAAAGAATCAATAACCATTTATCAGTGGACTCTCTCTGATATCAGTTCCTCTGAATAGAATACACACAAGAAAGTGAACTTGTGGGACTTGTTATATTTAAATTCAGAGTATTAAGGTCATCATAGAGATCACTTTTTTGATATTTTAGTCATGACTGTTTCATACATTCTTTATGTTCTATTGCAAGTGAAAAGTAATGGTTGACTTTGATTTTGTTTTGAAGTAAAGAGAACTTTTATTTTTCTAGTTTCATAACCTCACGCTGAAGCACATGTAACACATTGTAATGGTATTCTCTGAAGAAACTGAATAAATAAAAATCTGCTTTTGTATTATATTATTTTTGGATATGGTACTGAATCATGATCGTAAGCCCAGAGGGTTAATAGAGTGATATCATCATCTTGCCACAGCTGCAACTGCCACATGGGAACCAAATGAAAATGATCACAATCAGATTATGAATACAAAATATAAAATAAAAATGCACTTTATATTAAGCAGAATCAATCAAGAGTAATATACAGAGAGGAATTCACTGCATGCACTATGAGGATTAACCAAAGTGTCAATCATTAGAGACTCATTCATAATAATTTTGATGAACAATGTCTCAGATTAGATTACAAAAGTAAGTAGTCCCCTGTTATGTGAATGATTGCACGAATGAAACAAGTTAATTGAAATGATCTGTTGAATAGGAAATTGTCCCATTTATCTGGGCTGCAGATGTTAATGTCCAAGAAACAAACTCAATCAGTTCAACATAACTGACCAATAGTTTATTTAGGAATAAAGATATTCATTTTATATCATTTCAACAAGAACTCTTCAATGGAGAAGGTTTTCTCAGGCACTCAATCTCATTATAATTAAAATCAGATCTTGCATATTCTTTTTAAGTGAGAATAATCAGGACTTGGAACACCCTGGAGTGTGCAATAACAGTGTTGTGCTTCTTCTGTACAAATATTGAACACAAATAATCATCATAATGTTTTACTGAAAATGTTGCATGTGAATTTGTTTGATAGTTTCCTTGTTTTTGAGATACTTCATCTGAAACATTGCTTCCAATTTACATAGTTACTAAATACCAGTTTGCCGGATTTGTAAACAGTGCATAGAAAGTTCATTTGTCTGATTCCTGGAGTGAAGAGATTGTTTTCTAAGGAAAGGTTGGACAAGTTGAACCCGTATCAATTGGAGCTAGAAGAATGAAAGGTGATCTTAATAAATCCTATAACATCCTGAGGAAACTTAACAGGATGAATGGTGAAAGGATCATTCCCTTTGTGGGGTAGCCTACAACTAGGGGAAGACAGTTTAAAAATAAGGGGTGTCCCATTTCAGTAGAAGAATAGGATTTTTTTTTCCTCAAAGGGTCAGAAGTCATGGAATTCCTTTCCCCAGGCAGGAGTAGAGGCAGGGTTGTTGAAAGTTTTAAGGCTGACTCAGATTCCTGACAGACAAGGAAATCACTGACACCATAGATGAAATCTTATGGGGCTCTGAAGAATGTGCTATGGCACAAAATCTGGGAGAATAGAGTGGGACATCAGGCAAGGTCTTTCTCAACGTAAGGGGCAATTATTGCATTTTCAAACAGAGTTCTAGGGGTCAAGAGAAGATTCTCACCAATGAGTGACAAGATGCCTATTAATGGGGGGTTATTGCTTGTTGGCTGTCTCATTAACTGCGAACTTGACCTCATTAAAGTGCAGCTCACTATCTTACCACCATCTATGAGATAAATAACCATCAACAATTCCTGACATGAAAATCTGAGCAGGAACCTGACAAATTCAGCTCACTTCTTATCTTCTGGGCTACAATCTTGGACAGCCTGTACCAACATCTCAGGCATGCCTGCAGGGCAGTGACCGCATGTACTCCTCATCTTCAGATGGTGGCATGTGCCCCTTATCTTCAGCCTCCCTACATCATCATAGCACATCGCTAATGAACTTACGGTCTGCTTCTGTACTTCAATGCTGCACCTCAGGGTGTACCAGTACCATCATTAAAATACTGCTGCAGGGATGTTTTATGTGCAGGGACAAACAGCCAGCTCACAGTCTGGGCCAGTCTACATTTCAGAGCTGCTTGCTTATTCTTTCAGCATTCCTTTCTCTTTATGCCTACATGGATTCTCATCGCATCCATGGCCTTGCTTTCCTTTTTTAAAAATTCACTCCTGGTATGTGGGTATTGTTGGTTGGCCAATATTTTATTGCCCTTCCCTAGTTGTCCTTGAGAAGTTGGTGAGCTGCCTTCTTGAACTGCTGTTGTACATTGACCCACAATGTTGCTAGGGAGGGAATTCTGGGATTTTGTTCTAGCAACAGTGAAAGATCAGCAATATATTTCCAATTCAGGGTGGCGCATGGCATGGAGAGGAATTTTCAGGTGGTGGTACTCCCAGGGATTTGCTGCCCTTGTCCTTCTAGATGGAAGTGGTCATGGCTTTAGAAGGTCTGATGATTTTTGATGAATACTTGTTTCTCCCTTAGCCAGAGTAACCAGGTTAACAGAACCTTTTGTTCTGCCTTGTCTTTTAGCACAGGCACAGAGACATGAGGTTTGTCATTTTTTTATCAGCAGCCCTCAATCAGCTTAAGAGAGGCATCCTTCAGCAATGGGGTCTCAGCACTGGAAGATACCAGTCCAGGGGTCTGGACACATTCGGTCAGGGACCTTTCTCATAAAAGGTGCAGAGTCAAATGTTAGCCCATCTTGACTCTTTTTCCCTCATTTTTATACCCTGGAAATAATGTGTGTAAGGAAAAACAAAGTGTTACTATTGGTACTATTTGTGCTGGTGGGGGAGAGAGAGCGAGGTGTTCTGACGGAGTGAATAGGCAGTGCAAGTGGAGTTAATGATATGGCGGGTTGGAGAGAGTGAATTAGTGAAGGAAGATGTTGTATGCAATAGTGAGTGGTAGAACATGAGACTTGGTGGGAGGTGATGCAGTAGCAGAGAGACTGTGAGTGTGAGATAGTAGAGTGAAGATGGTGGCAACCAGGCTGGGAGAGTGGAGAAAGGTGTTGACCTTCTCCCTACATGGCTGGTCATTCCTCTGAATAGCTGAGTCTGCAATGCCCTAGTGGCAATGTTGGACCAGGCTATCATGGCCTGGTGTTGTGTTCTCCTCTGGAAGTTCTGGAGGAAGAGCAAGAGCCTGCCTCTGCACTACCCCCATCAATCAGGTCCTCCAAGGGTCTATGTGCAAACCAAGGCACCAATTTCTCCTTGTGTGTCATTTTCAGGGCAAATGTCAGGATTTGTGCAGGATAGCTCTAGACTGATAGTGTATGCCTGGATATAAAGATAATGACAACATCAGAGTTCCCAGGGTATCCCAGGATGTGCAGGTAGTGGTGCGTTCTACTGGCTACAGTCTGTGATGTCAGAAGGTTGTGGTCAGTCAATAATGAGGAATGATGCAGCAAGAAAACTCACTCGGTATCTCAACAAAACTGACACTTCTCCAAAATATGACAAGACTGAGCCCCATGTCTTTTCCTGACAACTGTCTGAGGTCAAACCAGATGATTCACAATGTTGGGTGCCATAACAGATAACTTTCTAACCATATCTGTGCATTGCTAAGATCTCTTAATATCACTTGATTCCACCCTTGCCTCAGTTCATCACCTGCTGAAACCATCACTCAAGCCTCTGCCAACTTTAGTCTTGGTTATCCAAAATTACTGCTGGCCTGTCTCCATTTCCTACCCTCCATAAACTTACATTATCTGAAACTCTGTCATCAAGCCTTAACTTAAAGCAAGTTACACTCATCCATGGGCGGCACGGTGGCACAGTGGTTAGCCTCACAGCACCATAGACCCGGGTTCAATTCTCGCCTCAGGTGACTGACTGTGTGGAGTTTGCACATTCTCCCCGTGTCTACATGGGTTTCCTCCGGGTGCTCCGGTTTCCTCCCACAGTCCAAAAAACAAATGTGCAGGTTAGGTGAATTGGTCATGCTAAATTGCCTGTAATGTTAGTTGAAGGGGTAAATGTAGGGGAATGGGTCTGCATAAGTTGTGCTTCGGCAGGCTGATGTAGACTTGTTGGGCTAAGGGGCCTGTTTGCACACTATAAGTAATCTATATCTATCTCCACATGTGCTCCTGATTAATCAACCCTTTCAATTTCATAATTCTATTTCTTCTTTACAAATTCCTCCCCTTCCTGCAGCCACAACTCTCCAAGATATCTGGTTCCTTCAGGGCATTCTGTCTCCCCATTGATGGTTGAGCCTTTAGCTGCATGGGCACTATGCCACTGAGTTCTTCCCCTCTACCTCTCTGCTCCTTTACTTCACTTTCTTCCCTAGGACACTCTATAAAACCCAATAGTTTCACCAAGCTTTTGGCACATCTTCTCTAATAGTCCTTTTCATTGCTTGCTATCAAATTTTGCCTTATCATGCTCCCTTTAAAGAGCCTTTGGATAGGGTTAAGTTGTTAAAACAGCTTTGTTAAAAGTGCTTATAAAGGCATATCACTATTATCATCTCTCTGATAGGCTTTCATATTCTGAATATGAATATAAGAGTTGATTCTTAAGATTGTTGGCTAAGTCCAAGTTGTGTTGAGCTTTCTTGAAGATTTCTTTCACCATGAGAGTCTGGCAAGTTATTTTGCCATACCTTACCAAGCTCGCTTCATCAACTGCCTACCCCGCCTTTACTGATCCCTCACAACTGATTCTAGCTTCATTTTACCATACACCATTGCCAGAGCTACGCAACAATCAGTGGATATCCTAGAATATTCCAATATTCTTTGCATCTATGCCACCTTTAACAGGCTTGCACTCATTCATGCACCAACAATCCAGACAACATAGACATGGAAGTGTTGGTGCCCATTTTATGGGCAGGGTTCTAGAGGTCCTTCTCTAGATGGGCTGGTAAACAGGTGAGACTTCCTCTTCCCCCATGCCACTCCACTCCAGGGCAAGTGATGGAGGCTACAACATCACACTACGCCAACCTGGTCCAAGGTTGTCACCTGAGTTAAAGCCATGTCAGCCGCCTGGCATAACACTGGAGGAAGAAGGTCAACAAACCTCTCCACTCTGCCAGCATAAATGCTTTCATCTTCTCTCAAATACCTCACACTCACTCTGTCTTTGCCTCTGCATCCACCTGCTACAAGGCTTATGCATTTTCAATATTGCATGCAACATCTTCTCACCCTCGCTGTACTTCGCTGTCATTCATCCCAACCACCAAAAGCACCATCAGTACACACCATGGGTACTGCCTTCTCACTTGCCCAGTACACTTCCCAACTTGCACCAAAAGTAACAGCTGTGCCACCCACTCTTCTCTCCCTTAATATCTGCCAATCTTTCATTTTTCAGGGTGAAAATAACCTACAATAAGGCAGAAAGAGTCAAGTGGAATGCTGTGTTGCCTGATATTGGCTGCTCACCTTCAATGTGGAGACAGTCCTCACTCTAACCATCTTTCCATACTCTGTCAGGACTCCCTGAGTGAATGCTGATTTGCTTAATGCTATGAGGCCCGCTGACAGGTTTTCTGGCCTTATGCCTGTCCTAACTGGCAATGCAAGATAGAAATAATGAGCCTGGTATCCCTGACTAAGGAGGCAAAGCGTAAAAAGGCATTGCAGGGCTATGAGCACCCAGATAGTCTCAGAGTTGGTGAACATTAAGAGACAAAGACCCCTGAGGTGCAGCCTGATGAGCTGGGGGTAGGTTCCTGAGCACACACATTCCAATGCTTATTTCTCCATGCTTCAGGCTCTCTGCCTTTATTCCTGATGAAGGGCTTTTACCCGAAACGTCGATTTTGCTGCTCCTTGGATGCTGCCTGAACTGCTGTGCTCTTCCAGCACCACTAATCCAGAATTCCAAAGATATCTGTCAATGCAGCTTTGAAATGCAGAAAAGTGGATTGGTGATGTGTCATGAGAGTTTTTGACAGCTGGTACTTATTGGATGCCAATGGATGTGGACAAAGGTGCATGTGACCAGTACCCATACATCATGCCCTGGGAAGTTGGTAGCTGGTGTCCAATATTGATGTCATTTGGAAAAAGCAATGAGCTGAATCCATGAGTTACCCACTCTGAATTCCTTGACGTCTAGCTTATTTGGTGAGTTTGTTAAGATAGAAAGCTGAATATGAATAAAGTGAGTTGAACCATTAACAAGGTGTTTAACAAGCAATAAGCCCTTTTTAATTAGCAACTGCCAGCAGGAAATACTCCACATCACTTGTGGAAAACATAAAAGATGGTGTGAGATGCTCCTGACATAAAGATTTTTGTCCAATTCTGCTACACATCTCACCACAGCCCAACTCCCTGAGGTTTCTATAAGATTCTGACACAATTTTCTATTCCAAGGATAAATTCCATGTATTGCCTCTTCTGTGCATGCATGCCCATTCAGTATTCACAAAAAGATTTTCTCATCTTACAGCATTGATTGTCAAGAATATGTTCAGAGACACTCCTATGCAAATCGTGTCATTAACTACAAAAATAGGTTGAATAGACTTTGTTATTTTAAGGGAAATGTAGATAATAGAGGCAATAAGAAAGCATTTGAAGATACAAAGAGGAGAGTTACATCGCATGTACTATCAGACTCAGCAGCATGGAACAAAAGTATAACCATTAACAGTAGTTATGGGAACCACAAACAAACAGCACAAGGTTGATAGCAGGTTAAAAATGAAATGGTTAGTACAACATTCATGGAATTTTACTTTGAGGTAGATTTTTCCAGACCTCCAGATGTGCCTGTCACTTATGTTTGATCTTGTCTGCTGTTTTATGTTGAGTTGATCAATAATTTAAGCAATCCATGACTTCTTACAACTAGAGCTACTGCCTGTTTCAGAAAATCTCAATGACTGGTATTCTATTGGTTATATCATAGTAGGTTTGTAATTGATTAACAAAACGTAGTCAATGTGCTACACTCAAATTAATTTTAAAATCACACAACACTAGGTTATAGTCGAGAGTGTGGTGCTGGAAAAGTACAGCAGGTCAGGCAGCATCTGAGGAGCAGGAGAACTGATGTTTCGGGCATAAGTCCTTCATCAGGAATCTGCAGTCCTCACTTTCTCCAGGTTATAGTGCAACAGGTTTATTTGGAAGTGCTAGCTTTCAGAGCTGGCACCGCCTCATCGTGGCTCAAATTAATTAAATATGTTAGATTCCTCAATGCAATCAATCCTCTTCATGTTCTTCAAACTAGTGCTCGAGGCTGACATAGAATAAATTTACCATCTTTGCTATAAACCATTCACTCTGATTATCCAACAGCTAAGAAGCTACTCTTAGTCTCACCACAGATTTCTTAATGAAAATACTGTCCTCCTGGAACCCATAAAATGTTGTGGCTCTAATGTACACAAAACAAGCAACAAGATGTAGCTGAATTACAGTAGGGTAATGACTGAACTTTACTTTCCAAATACGATGACTCTGTAGTAGCTGAAGGTTATGCGGATTTTGGAATTTGTTAATAGAAGTATTACTGAAGATTGATAAAACAGATGTTTTGACATAGTGTCTTAATACTGCATTTGGGCTCTATAGACACTGACATAGAAATTATGTGATATTAAGAAAGTAGGTTTTGGCAACAACATACTGAAATGCTAGCAGTATGTCAGGACTAGGTAAAGTTAGTAGAATCAGGCAGCATCCGAGGAACAGGAAAATCAACGTTTTGGGCAAAAGCCCTTCATCAAGAATCTTTTGCCCGAAACGTTGATATTCCTGCTCCTTGGATGCTGCCTGACCTGCTGTGCTTTTCCAGCACCACTCTGATCTAAACTCTGGTTTCCAGCATCTGCAGTCCTCACTTTTGCCAAAGTTAGCAGAATGATAATTTAGTGCTGTTTAATCTGGATGGTTGTACTTTTGCAAAGACAGTGATAAATCTAATCTGGTAAGAATAAAGTCAGTGGCTATCAAAACTCTGGATTTATATTGCTGGACAATTTTAGTGTGGGGTACTGATGCCAATGTTCTTACATCAAGGAGAGTCTGTGGAAACTAACTAGACCCTGCAGAAGAGGGATGAGAAGAGTCCAGGCAAAATACCTATGACACAAGAGTTAGATAGTGGCCTGACTAGGATTTGGACCCTTGATCTATGGAACAGCTTGTGATGGATAATTTCACAGCAGTGAAAGTTTTAATGTAAATGTGATGATAAAACTTCGCTGTAAACAATCAACCAATTTAAAAAATACAGTTTCCAGCAGATTTTTCAGAATAGAAAATCCCAAGATAACAATTATTTTTTATTATTTCGTATCTCCTCATTGTGTTTATTATAACATCTAGTGTAATAGAAAATAAATAAGTCGTTTACTTGTACTATCATCTTACCAATTAAAAATCGTGATAATTGCCAGGCACATATTTCTTGATTGAAAAGTTGATGGCTACTTGTTGGGGTGGGGGAAATGGAGTAGGTATTATAGCTCAAAAGAGTAATTTGAGATAATAGAAGGAAGATGTTTATGCATGCAAATTCTAGCTCAACATTTGTTATCAGATCCTGATTGTAATTTTCAAGGACAAATGGGCAAAATGTAAATCATATTGGTCGTGTGTGTGCCAATCAATGGTCTTTAAAGAATTCCAAGTACTTTGTGGGATCACTTCATCAACCTGTTCCCTAGTCCTGATCTTTAAGTAGGCATCTGCAGCCTGCCAGAAGTATATCAATGAGGCCTAGCCTTTCAAAAGCTGTTGAACCTCATGTCAGCCTGAGTAGGCAGGCAGAGCAATGTCACACCTGTGGGACATGATTTTAAATTCCCTCCAAACACTTCTATTTAAACAATACAGAGTCACATGAACGTGGAACTGAAATGGCACCTGCTCCATCTAATTAAAACATTCTCCTGCATGTCTAATTCAAATTGACACTAGATAAAGTTCACCATCAGTAGTTTTCGGAAAATGATCAAGTTCGACAGCTCAAAGAAAGGTTGGAATTGCATTTCTAATAAATTACTTAAATTCTCAACGTGACCCTGATAAAAGATAGTGTTGGTAGCATAACATACCCAGCCAATGATATTCCATGATGCAATGTACAGCAAGCTCTGCAAGAAAACATTACATGCACATATTATACACTCTGTCTCTTCCTGACATCTTGAACCTAATCCTGTCATCTCTCAAATTCCTATATAAACTAGAGTAACATAACAGTTTATTAAACTCTGACAGACATCTTTAGTTTTCTTAAGAGGGTCATTCTGTGGTCACTGCACACGGTAAGCTTTCGGCAGACAAAACAATAAACTTACATGTTGACAGATAACTAGGTTGGTATGTGGCCGTATACAGAGTGGGCAAATTGGTGGCTTAATTCTAACAGAGTGTTGAGTGAATCTACTCACTCATAAAAACTGGAATGAAGGCTTTCATCCTTGTATCAAAAAGTTTCAATCAGTTGGTCGGCAATGATCAGACCACAAATGTAAACCTGTCCTTTATGGAGTGAAATGATTAAATATAAACAGTAATTCGCAAGCAAAAAAACATGGCAGTACAATAATAAGGTCCTTTTCGTAAGTGAATAAAATCAAATTGCTACAATTATAATGTTTCCTATTAAATCGTAGTGAAGGTACATTTTGAAAATAGATGGCAGTGAATATACCAACAAGTTTACAATAATGTACCTAACCCAAAAAGTTTTAAGACTTATATTATGTAACAAATGTTGAAATATATCCCACTTTCTCTCACCAATATCTTTAAGTCTTGAAAAATACAATGTATCTATGAAATTCCAATTTGTTTACGCAGATAAAAAGACAAACCCCTTCTGGCTTCATAGAGATGCTGTCATGTTACTGGAAGGTCACGTGACCTTATAAACTATAAGATACCAATATGTGGGGTAACTGCTATTTTACCATCACCTGTTGAGTAATTTGTACATCAGGGAGTTGAGAGATATTGGTTGCAATCCATTATACTGTCTTGTGGACTGGTTAATAACAGCTATAACTTAAAATGTAAAATTGCTTGCTTGCAGGCACTGGGAAGGAGATCAAAGTTTGTTTGAAGTATTTTGATTATACTGGAATTGCAGAATCAAGAGTTAATTTGTGATGTTAGATTGGGGAATTATGTTGATGCTGATAAAAGTAAAGGACAGACACTTAGGGATGAGAAAATCGGCATTGGGCCAGTCTTACTAATCCAGTACAGGCAGATGTATATGTCACTCGGAGTCTTAATAATACCACATCTGTTTACGTTGTTTTGTGTCATTACAGGAGCTTTTTTTCATAAAAAAGTTTTTTAAAAAATCTGCCATTGCTACCTTTTACTCATAATAGCCCTGAGTAATTATGACCCAAGTTAAACAATTTGCTTGTATTTGGTGCCATTTTAGTGGGGACATTAGGAGGATGCTGACTGCTCATGTAAATGTTTTGCTTACATCCCTAGGCTATTTCAATTTGGCACCTAAAGTTCATTTTTTCTACATTTTGGTTATCCCATCTTCTATTTCTTATAGGATTGTTGGCAATGTATGGTTTCTCTCCACCCAGATGTTTTAGCCAAAATAAATAATCTCTATATATCAGCTAATTAGAAGAGATGTTGTTTTAACACTTCCAAGATCCCTATCTGTAACTCTTTGTTGGTTGCACAGTTGACTTTCACTATATGATCAGATAAGGTTTTTCTACACGTGTAAAGCTATATGACAAAGACACTCAAATGGAAAATGTTACTGCAGAACGTATCCAATAGTGTTCATAATTTCTGCACAGAAGATACCATTATTGGTCCAAAATCATGCCTATATTGTTTGCACACTTTTGAAACTGGTCAAGCCATATCCATTTATGCTGGGCCATGAGAATCAAAAATGGTAAGTGGACAGATTGTAATATCAATCAAACTCTGGCAATGCCATTTTAAACCTCAGAGTTAGAGCTAACTCCCTCACATAAGAAAAGCTGCATTTGTTTGCAGGAAGAAGCTCCCTTCTCCACCATGTTCACCAGAGTTCTTTAAAAGGATCGTCAGTCCTGATCAGGCTAATTCTTGTTGATTTCTACTGCTTGCAGCTGAGTTGTTGAAGTATTTGGTGCTTTTTATTGTTCCTTAAAGTTGATGTCTACAGGGAATGGCGCGGCAGTGAAAGCTTTGATTCCCACTTCAAAGATTCAGCTCTCAACACTTGCTTCTCGGCATGGGTGCTCAAGTATCTATTCTTCTTGACCTGCAACAGTCAAAATAAAAAGAAAAATCACACATAGAAAGGCAAGCTAATCAAACTAAAGGACAATGAGGAAAAGAGTACTCTTAATGGGAGAACATATAGGGGGACATGCTCAATGAAATCAGCCACTTGTTGCAAGCAGATGTGTAGGTTCAGAAAGGGCAAAAATGGCACTGCTAATGCCTCCAGTGTCTTCACTTTGGGCTCCTTACAGACTGGAGCAGGAAACACTTGCAATGCTTTGCAATCCACCATCCTCTACAAAGAGAGACAACTACATTACATTCTCCCTTTCTGTGCATGCTTGGCAAAGATCAAAGGCAAAATTAGAGTAATGCTGGAAAAGCAGGAAAATTGACATTTCGGGCAAAAACCCTTCATCAGGCCTTTGCCCGAAACATCAATTTTCCTGCTCCTCGGATGCTGCCTGACCTGCTGTGCTTTTCAAGCACCACTCTAACCTTGATTCTAATCTCCAGCATCTGCAGTATCCACTTCTGCTGAAAGATCAAAGACATCACAATAGTAGACTGGGCCACTGACAGCATGCAATTACATTACATTGTGTATAGATTCAGTGACATACAGCAGCCAACATAGGGTTCCATTACATCACATCTATGTGGTGCGTCTGTACTCGACACATTACACAGGTCAATGCCCAAAACCCTGGAAGCTGCCATGATGCCTTACTCTGTCCCAGTCTGCTGTAATAGTAGCACTTGGTACAGCATTGTCTTGTTCATGATAATGGCATCATCAAATCCTCATCAGGGATTGATTATCTCCTTGGGTTGTTTATTAAAACTACAAATAGCAAACAAACAGCAAGTGAGTTATGGAGCATACATTATAGCAAAACAACTAACTTCCATGTGTGCAGCTTGATAATGCAGAACAGATTAATTGGGAAGCAGTGTCACAATATTGTATACATACAGCAAATGGAGCACAAAGGGGAATTGCTGCAAAGACAATTTGTGCTTGGGGTCACACACTCAGCTGATTGTTTGGAGAGGGCATGAAGGGTTAGTGCTGCCACGGATTGGAGTGGGTAAGACCAAGTGAGGGATAATGTTACAGGCTATAGTGAGAGTGGTAGAACATGAACCTTGCTGGGCGATTGGTCACATTTGCAGAGATAGATTGAGTGTGAGTTATCGAAGAGAATATAGCACTTACACAGAAGAGTGGAGACATCATTGACTTTCATCCTATATTGCTGGGCATTCATTCAGATGGATGTGTTAAAGCCTGATTGGCAACCTCAGACCAGGCTGGCATGGTCTTGAGCCAAACCCTCCACTGCTGACCCTGAGGGAAAAGCCTCTTCAACAGGTAATCAAGAAGCTAGACTTCAAAGCAGACCATTGACTTCTCCCTGTCTGACATGTCCTGAGGAAATGTCAGGAACCATGCAGGGCAACTCTGGACTGACATTACTTCTCTGCCTGCACACTAGGCCTTTTAAGATTGGGGAGTCAAAAAGTGTGGTGATGGTAAAACACAGCAGGTCAGACAGCATCCGAGGAGAGCTGAAAATGTGTTGCTGGTTAAAGCACAGCAGGTCAGGCAGCATCCAAGGAACAGGAAATTCAACGTTTCGGGCCAGAGCCTTCATCAGGAATGAGGAGAATGTGCCAGGCAGGCTAAGATAAAAGGTAGGGAGGAGGGACTTGGGGGAGGAGCGATGGAGATGTGATAAGTGGAAGGAGGTCAAGGTGAGGGTGATAGGCTGGAGTGGGGTGGGGGCGGAGAGGTCAGGAAGAAGATTGCAGGTTAGGAGGGCGGTGCTGAGTTGAAGGAATCGACTGAGACAAGGTGGGGGGAGGGGAAATGAGGAAACTGGTGAAATCTGAGTTCATTCCTTGTAGTTGGAGGGTTCCCAGGCGGAAGATGAGGCGCTCCTCCTCCAGCCGTCCTGTTGTTATGTTCTGCCGATGGAGGAGTCCAAGGACCTGCATGTCCTCGGTGGAGTGGGAGGGAGAGTTAAAGTGTTGAGCCACAGGGTGGTTGGGTTGGTTGGTCCGGGCGTCCCAGAGGTGTTCCCTGAAACGTTCCGCAAGTAGGCGGCCCGTCTCCACAATGTAGAGGAGGCCACATCGGGTGCAGCGGATGCAATAGATGATGTGTGTGGAGGTGCAGGTGAACTTATAGCGGATATGGAAGGATCCCGTGGGGCCTTGGAGGGAAGTGAGGGAGGAGGTGTGGGCGCAAGTTTTACATTTCCTGCGGTTGCAGGGGAAGGTGCCGGGGGTGGAGGTTGGGTTGGTGGGGGGTGTGGACCTGACGAGGGAGTCACGAAGGGAGTGGTCTTTGCAGAATGCTGATAGGGGAGGGGAGGGAAATATATCCCTGGTGGTGGGGTCCGTTTGGAGGTGGCGGAAATGACGGCGGATGATACGCTGTATGCGGAGGTTGGTGGGGTGGTAGGTGAGAACCAGTGGGGTTCTGTCTTGGTGGCAGTTGGAGGAGCGGGGCTCAAGGGCGGAGGAGCGGGAAGTGGAGGAGATGCGGTGGAGGGCATCGTCGATCACGTCTGGGGGGAATCTGCGGTCCTTGAAGAAGGAGGCCATCTGGGCTGTACGGTATTGGAACTGGTCCTCCTGGGAGCAGATGCGGCGGAAACGAAGGAATTGGGAATATGGGATGGAGTTTTTACAGGGGGCAGGGTGGGAGGAGGTGTAGTCCAGGTAGCTGTGGGAGTCAGTCGGTTTATAGTAGATGTCTGTGTTGAGTCGGTCACCCGAGATAGAAATGGAAAGGTCTAGGAAGGGGAGGGAGGAGTCTGAGACAGTCCAGGTGAATTTGAGGTTGGGATGGAAGGTGTTGGTAAAGTTGATGAACTGTTCAACCTCCTCGTGGGAGCACGAGGCAGCGCTGATACAGTCATCGATGTAGCGGAGGAAAAGGTGGGGGGTGGTGCCAGTGTAGTTGCGGAAGATGGACTGTTCCACATATCCTACGAAGAGACAGGCATATCTGGGGCCCATGCGGGTGCCCATGGCAACTCCTTTAGTTTGGAGGAAGTGGGAGGATTGAAAAGAGAAGTTATTCAGGGTGAGGACCAGTTCAGTCAGTCGAAGGAGGGTGTCAGTGGAAGGGTACTGGTTGGTGCGGCGGGAAAGGAAGAAACGGAGGGCTTTGAGTCCTTCGTGATGGGGGATGGAGGTGTACAGGGACTGGATGTCCATCGTGAAGATAAGGCGTTGGGGACCGGGGAAGCGAAAATCATGGAGGAGGTGGAGGAACGCCTCAGGTGTCTCCACCCCCACGCCATCTTTCGTCACTACACGTAACCCTGCCCTCACGCAAACCTTCGTCACCACGCATAACCCCGCCCCCACGCTGTCTTTCGCCACCACACGTAACCCCGCCCCCACCCTTACTTCCGTCACGACACATGACCCCGCCCCCACACCGAGCAACGTCACCACGTCTAACCCCGCCCCACGTCGATCTCTGTCCCCGCCCCTAACCCCGCCCCCACCCCCAGCTCCAGTCCCATACCAGGTCCTAGCTCCCAACCTTGCCGGATCTTCACCATCCCTCCAGACCTCCCCCTCTCTAAGGATGAAAGATCAGTCCTCAGCAGAGGCCTCACCTTCATTCCCCTATGCCCTCGGATCAATGAGTTCAACACGGGGTGAGATATTGAACAATTCTTCCGCCGCCTTCGCCTCCGTGCCTACTTTTACAACCAAGACTCCCGCCCACCCTCTGACGACCCCTTCTCCCGCCTCCAACATACCTCATCCACCTGGACACCCCGTGCTGGCCTCCTACCCGCCCTCGATCTATTTATAGCCAACTGCCGCCGCAACATCAACCGACTCAACCTGTCCACCCCCTCACCCACTCCAACCTCTCACCCTCAGAACGTGCAGCCCTCCACTCCCTCCGCTCCAACCCCAACCTCACCATCAAACCGGCAGACAAGGGAGGCGCGGTAGTAGTTTGGCGCACCAACCTTTATACCGCTGAGGCCAAACGCCAGCTCGCAGACGCCTCCTCTTATCGCCCCCTTGACCATGACCCCACCTCCCACCACCAAACCATCATCTCCCAGACCATCAATAACCTCATCACCTCAGGGGATCTCTCATCCACCGCCTCCAACCTCATAGTCCCACAACCCCGCACCGCCCGTTTCTACCTCCTGCCCAAAATCCACAAACCTGACTGCCCCGGCTGACCCATTGTCTCGGCCTGCTCCTGCCCCACCGAACTCATCTCCCAATACCTCGACACGGTCCTGTCCCCTTTAGTCCAAGAACTCCCCACCTACGTTCGGGACACCATCTGAGGAGAGGAGAATTGACGGTTCGGGCGTAAGCCCTTCATTAGGATTGACAAAGCTTGACAAGAAACATAACATTCACCAGTAGTCTGGAGATGTCATTGATTTCCACAATTCACAGTAACATTGTCTGCTATTCTTGTTTGTGTTGTCAAGGTTTTCTTGTGGGACTATCTGTTCCAGAACAGACCAAATGTACTTACAAGCAAGATTTGCAACAGACTAGTTATTGAATTATCTTGTTCTTCAAGCTGCATTGAATAGTTCAAATATTCTTGGCGATTACTATTGTTTCTGAAGAGGTTCCAGCTCAGTTTGAATCTTCTGGTTTTTACAGACTAGACTCCAGTAATTCTAACAAAATGTTAACCTTCTGTTGGTCCACTATATGTTTCTCGTTCATAAGCTGCTCCAATAACCGTCCAGTTTCATCAACTTTATTTTCTTATTCTTTTTATTGAAATTGGGGTCTGTTCTATTTGCTGCTTAAGAGGTTGTTTAGTTTCCTTGATTTTATTCTTGAGTTCTTTTACTGCATTATTATTGCTGGCATTTATTTTGAAAGGACTATTTTGTGAGTGATTTGCAGCTCCTTGTGTGTGCTGTGCATCTTTGCCTGCTTTTAGGGCTTTATCATTTTCTCCAGCACTGCTTTGAGCTCAAGCCAATGTTTTTGTAGCTGCTTCTACTGAACCTCAGCCTGATCATGTGAGTTGCTCCTGATCTTCCTGTGGACCCATAATCTTTCCAGTGCACTGATGATACAGACCTTGCTGTTTATCCTGCTCCAAATTACCTTCTTTCAGATTTTTGTTCATGTTTGTGGGCTGAACAGATGTTTTCCATTAAAAACCACATCATCTCAGTAATGGCGTGATCAAATCTGGATTTATCCTGAGCTAGTAATTCAGCATGAATTTGTCTCTTGAAGTTTCATTCTTCTCTCCACAGCATAGAGCTGAGATTATAATTCCTCTAATGCAGAAAAAAATTGAAATGCTCGATTCTTCTTTCATTTTCTGTTCTCCCCAAGTGTTTCATGAAAAGTGTTCTTCAGTTTTATCGAACTGTGATGTTATCTGACTGAGTTAAATGGATTGTGAGTCATGTAAAATCATGGAATGCTGGGATACCTGTGATTTCTGGTCCAGAAGCTACTACAATGAAGGGCATCTGCAACATCCAGGCAGATTGACTATATCTGTACTTTAGCTCTTTTGATCCTGTACATGAAATCAGTGCACCATTTTATGCTGAAAAGTTTTGCGTTTGTAGATTTTGTCATGGATTGATATGACTGTTGATATATATTTTGTATAATTTACAGAGGTAATATATTGGCACTCACCCCTCTATCAATCTTAGCCAATATTGAATATTAATCAAGTTTCTGAATTTTTGCAAATACTCTGTGATGACATTGATTTTTTTTCCATGAGATTAATATATGAAACATGTATCCACTACACATTGTTAAAAAAATTGAAATAAAATGCCAGACCGGCAGTGTCAACATTGTTTTTCTCTCTCCACAGATTTTACCAGATCTGCAGAGTTTCTCCAACACTTGCTGTTTTAATTTCACTAATTTTTGTCTCATTGTGTACTTCATCAGATTCTGGCATGTTGAACTAGTCATGCGTGTACTTTTTATGGGACACCAGATGGCCTTTTATTGTTGCTTGAAGGTACTCCTTGAGTGCTGGTTGGATGGCTGCATGGCCTTTTGTAGTTACATTAGTCTTTGCCTTCATGTCATGTCTCTATTGATGAATGTATTTGTCACAAGCCTTGAAAAATTAATTTGACATCCAGGTATTTCTTTAGTACATGCAGACCTTCCAGAGACATCCACACTTTCTATACATCTCAGTTCATGTTTGAGTGTTTCAGTGTTTGAGTTTGTCCTAAGCACCTGTATGCTTTGTCACTCTACAAGGATCACTTTCTGCTTCCATTCATCTTTCATTAATTGTTCAAACCTATAATGCTTTCATTTGTTTCATAAATCTACTTAAAAGCTTTCATGAAGATGGATGTGATCACCAGCTCAATAATTCAGTTTCGTAGCTCCCATCTGAAAAAAATCGCAATGTGTCTTTGGCTCTGTAACTGTTCACAAAGTGGTCCATGGATTCTAAATGGCATTCATGTCTAAATGACATGAACCCCAACTAATGAATATAGAATTTAATCTGACTCTGTATTGCTCTTTTAATGTGTTCCATATCTTCAGCTGTTAATCCTAATATGTTAAGTCTCTGAAGATAACTTGTCTCCAGTAATTAAGCAAATTTAATATTGACTTAGCTGTTTCAGATGACTTAGGATGCCTTGCTCTGTATTCTGTTAAAACATTTGAATTCGCTAAGGAGGTCTGTTGTGTTTTAACTTAAACTGGGAGTCATGTAGCCATTTTGATAATATGCCTTTGACCTTACCTTGCTTATTATCAATATGATAAACACTGTAATCACTTGCCTTATTCAACTGAGTTAAATTGACCTCTCATTAAGAATTTGTCTGCTTACTTTTCTACCATGAGTGCAACAAAGTATATGGGCAAAAGGGAAAAAGGAATCAATTAAACCCTTTCTGGCTGGACTATATGTGACTGGGTTGCCTGTGATTTGGTGTTATAGTTTTTGAACTCACTGTCAGAGGAATTAATGACCAAAGGATAGCTTCTCTTTATCTGCCAGCATTCTGCATTGGCTTTCTAGTGCTGCTTCTGAGAGCCTCCCTCTCTCTGCTGTGTTATTTGATCAAAAACATACTGGTAGAAGACTGTTCAACATCTGCTTCTTCTAAAATGGTGCTTACATTGGAAACCATTGATATAAATTAATCAGCCATCATGCCTCTTTTCAAAATTTGCAGTCAATTTGGTTTATTAACACCATTCCTTTCCATGCAGTACTCTGCCAAAGGAAGGCCTTCAGCTCGTTGTCTATTGATGCTTTGTCCTGGCCACTTGGCAGTTAGTTTCAGTACAATTACCTTCCATTCTTGGAGCAAAGTGCAGAGGCTGGTCTCCAGTCTTTCTTAGACAAAATGGGAATCAAACCTGCAGTGCTGGTATTATTCAGAACCATACATTAAACAATGCTAACTATCTTAGCTCACTGAACTAACCACACCCTCCCTGAGATGATATTCACTTGCTTTTATTTATAACACAAGACCATTTTACTTTTGACAAGCTGCAGGCTTTCTTTCGAGCTTAAGTGAGTAAAGACGTCTGTTCCACGATTCATTGACATCATTCAATGAGGTTTTCTGTCTGATGTCATCTGTACAAACAGTAGAAACACTGAATTACTGTTAGAGAAAGGAAATTGACTATGATGTGATCCAGAAATGCATGTGCATGAGGCATTTCTGAGAAGCTACATCATGTGTTTTATTTTTAGAATTGATTCCTAGGCTGGGATTTTGAGTTCACTCCAAAGTGAGGAATAGTGACAGTTTCTTGCAGAAGTTGCTGATAGCTGCAATACACAGAGTGGACTTTTTTCATTTGTAGTTACAGTGTTTTGTTGACTGAGTTTCATGACACCCAATCAGCCATGGCTTGGAGCAAATTTTCTCAAGCAATCTGCTCCTCTTTACTGTTTTAATATTAGCAATTGCACCACCGCCCCCCACCCACCCACCCCCGCTGTTGCCTTTCTTGAGAAAAGACATAGTTGGTCTGTTCACCACTGATGGGAACTTTCAGCATTCTCATATGGTTCCCAACACCACCACCCCCAACACATGCACGCGCACGCACACTTCAGAGACAGGGACTTTGAGGTGCAGGTGGATAGGAAAGGATGATGAAGACGAGCACCAACATCTTCCAGCTAACTGCCACATATAGTAATATGATATACAGCACAGAAACAGACCCTTCGGTCCAACTCGACAATGCCAACCAGATATCCAAACCCAATCTAGTCCCACCTATGCTATCAGACCTATCCATGCTGGAACCAGTTAGCAGTCCAAAGAGTGAAGCAAGATGTCCAGAAGTGTAGAAAGGGGTCAATGATCTTCAATTTGGAGATGCCGGTGTTGGGCTGGGGTATACAAAGTTAAAAATCACACAACACCAGGTTATAGTCCAACAGGTTTAATTGGAAGCACTAGCTTTCAGAGCACTGCTCCTTCATCAGGTGGTTGTGGAGTATACAATTGTAAGACACAGAATTTATAGCAAAAGTTTACAGCATGATGTAACGGAAATTATACATTGAAAATTATCTTGATTGTTTGTTGAGTCTTTCATCTGTTCAAATACCATGATAGTTTCACTTCTTTCATGTGTAAATCACAAAACCTTTTTTTAAAAAAGTTGCATTCTCGGGTTAGCTGTTAACAATGGTGATAGCTAGACAATATGTTGAAGGTGTGAGCCCCTGTGTTCTCTGTCTGTGCCATAATGTTTAGATTGATTCTAACCTAAAAAGTGAGATAACAGAGTCTTACATGAATTCATGCAGTTTTTGAGCAAAGCACAATGTAACTCTGCAAGTACAAATTCACCCCACAAACGTATATGTATATGTGTGCATGTGGGTCTTTATGTGCGTGTGTCTGTCTGTCTGTCTGGGTTGGGGGGTTGTGAGTATGAGAGAGAGTGTATATGTGTGTGTATGTGAGTGTAGGGTGTCTTAAGTCTGTAAGGGGGTGCATGTGTGAGAGTGGGAGTGTGTGTGTCTGTCGGAGAGTGTGTGTGTCTGGGGTGGGGGGGGGGTTGTGTCTGTGAGAGAGAGTGTATATGTGTGTGTGTGAGTGTAGAGTGGTCGAAGTCTGTGAGAGGATGCATGTGTGAGTGTGGGAGTGTGTGTGTCTGTAAGAGCGTGCGTGAGTGTCTGTGTGCATATCTGTGTATACATGTGTCCGTGTGTATGTGTGTGTATAGGAGTGCCTGTGGAACAGATGTCTTTACTCACTTAAGCTCGAAAGAAAGCCTGCAGCTTGTCAAAAGTGAAATTGGGCAAAAAGGGCTGAGGTTAGTGTCAGAGGTGGGTATAAATTTGTATACACCCACAAGCAGAAAACATTGGATTTGGCTGGGGAAGAGCTTGACTATTCATCTGAAGGGACACTTCAATGATCAACCAACCCAGAAATCACATCACACTAGGTTACAGTCTAGCAGGTGTATTTGAAATCTTGGAAAGCTTTTGAAGTGCTGCTCCTTCATCAGGTACTACCAACATGAACACATTTTTAATCTGCACAAACATTTATCCCTCTCAGATAACAAATTCCCTTTCTTGATTTGTGTAGGTGGTACTGCAGGTTTTGGGAAATTAACAGCATCAGAGACTTTCAGCTCCATCTTTAACTATGAGCAGGAAGTTACTCAACAACAGAGGATGTACTGGCAAAGCTTTTACCAATGCATTACACCAAGTCAGACTTTTTCACTTTAGTGAACATTCAATCAAGGTTAGACCCAGGATTCAATGTAGGGAGCACATCACTGACAAATCTCCACAGCTGGTCAAGGAAACAATGCCCCAGACCTCTGGCACTCAGATAACTTTGTACAGTTATTGCACAGTTGACATTCAATCTGTCATGGAGGAGAAAGTGAGGACTGCAGATGCTGGAGATCAGAGCTGAAAATGTGTTGCTGGAAAAGCGCAGCAGGTCAGGCAGCATCCAAAGAGCAGGAGAATCGACATTTCGGGCATGAGTCCTTCTTTCCTGAAGAAGGGCTCATGCCCGAAACGTCGATTCTCCTGCTCTTTGGATGCTGCCTGACGTGCTGCGCTTTTCCAGCAATACATTTTCAGCTTTCAATCTGTCATGGCAATATTCCAACCAATAGCAGTCTTGGAAAAGCTCATGTCTGAGAATGACCATCATTATATTATATCGCAGAGGGAATAGTGACAGTGAATGAAGGAACATTCCATATTGAGCTCCAAGAGGATTTTTTTTCTTTTCCTCACTGACTACAATCAGTCTGGCTTCTGTATGTAAAAGATATAAGGCTGATGAGGGTCTGGAAATTTTTAGTCTTGAGTTCTGAGAATAAGCTAATTGTAATACAAAGGGGCTCAATAGAAAAGTGAGAAGAGGCTAAAATGTCATCAGGACTACAACAGAAAAGGAAACATGAAGGCTGGGGGCAAAATCTTGTATCGCAGACAGAGCCTACAGCTGGCTCACATGGACATGAATTTGGAATGTTGCTTTGTCGGATCAAAAGTCAACTGCACAAATTGACTGACAGCATGTGCGAAGTCGGCAGAATAAGTTACTCTTTATTTCGCTGGAGCGAAGTAAAACATTTGGTATTTGAGGTCCTGCCAGAGGCAAATGCAGTAATCAAACCTCCACTGATTCAGTACTGTCACCCATCTGGCTACACTTTGCACTTCATCAGCAGGTCATTCATTGTCCAAGAATGCATGTAAAGAATTATGGCCTCAGGCAATCCTGAGCACACAATGTGTGCACTAATTTTATCCTCATCATGTCAGCTAAGCAAATATAATCAGACAAATGGATGAAAAGTATCACCTGAGCCAAAGTGAAGCTGACAGTGAGCCTCCTTAAGATGAGCTTTTGATACCTTGACTGTTTTGGTGGAGTCTTACAATGTTCCTAAAACAGAATATCCCTGATGACTGTGGCATGCCTCACAACTAGAGCTGACAAATATGAGGACAGGATGACCTGGATACGGCTGAAATTGAGGAATGACAACCATCTACTGAGGATGAAGATCAAGGCTTTGAGGGGGCATTCAATGCATGATGAGAAAGCAAAACATTGTTAACCATGAGAAGACAGAGATAACTTCTTTAAATCCTGGTTCAAAGATGAATGAGTTGGGTTTGGACTTTGTTTAATGGAGTGGCATGATGGCCCCATGGTTAGCATTGGTGCTGTGCAAAAGCACATGTGAATCCAGTTAAAATTGATGTAGTCCTTGATATTTTGTGTTGTTCTATTCCATCCTTGCATGACTGTGTGCAGTTTGCACATTCTCTCTGTGTCTGTGTGGGTTTCCTCCAATTTTCTAGTTTCCTCCCGCAGTCCAAGGATGTGCAGGTTAGGCACCATGCTATAGCGCCTAGGAATAAGATGGGGGAATGGGACCTTCTTCAGAGGGTCAAACTAGGTTTGATGGGCTGAATAGCCATCCAAACTGTAGTGATTCTACGTAATTGTTTAACATTCTGCTGATAATCTGAGAAGCAGTCCCTGTGCTGTGCAAAAGTACATGTGGATCTAGTTAAAATTGATGTAGTCCTTGATACTGTGTGTTCTATAAATGTCTCATTATCCATCTGATTGATACGTTTGATATCACTGGGTAATCACATTTTACAGCATACCTTACATGTTCTACATACTGTTGGGCAAAAAGCTATACATCACAAAGTGTGAGTTACCGTAACATGGCATATGGTTTTGGAGCTCTTAAGACTTCAGTCAGCACATCATATCCAAGTGACATCCCTCATAATAGCCAGCAGATTATAAAGAATCCTGAAGAAGTTCCTTCAAGCCTTCCATCATTGGTAACACTTCAATGTTTGAGTGTGCAAAAACTGTTAAGTTGACCTTGTCTCCCCATCCTCACAGCAACAGACAATCCTCTTCCCTCATCAAATTGAATATTTTCTCCTCAAAAGATGGGAGAAGGCTTATGTTTGATGGCCCTACCAGTCCTGCTGTCTCAGCCCAGTAGTGGGCAACCTTTTCCTGCATTGAAACTAGGAAACCTTGAGTCTAATTGAAGAGAATGAAAGAGCAGTTAGTTGGTGGTGCAGGAGTATGAGAGATAGTGAAGTGCTCCCATTCAGTCAGTAGAAAGCATAGAGCACAGGAACGATGAGCAACTTGGGACAATGAGATGGGTGATAGCCATTGAATAGACATGATGCAGGCAATAGTAAGAATTGTAATCCATGAGTTTTAGTGAGATGTGTGTGCAATTGCAGAGTTAGAAATAGTGGTGGTCCTGAGAGTGAGGTAGCAGAGAAAACATCATAGCTCTTATTCCTGTGGAATGCAAGCCTCCTTCCTGTACTTGTGCGTCTCTTTTAAGTTGGGACACAATCCTAACTGGACTGTAATCTGTATCCAGATTTACTGTGTCTCATGGCAAGGCCATTTTTCTCAGCCTGCAGAAAAAGAGATAGCCCTCTTCTCCAACATCCATCCACCAACAGCTGCGGGGCCTGATTTGCAAAGTAAAGTGCTAACGTGCATTTCTGGTTTAAGTCCTTGTAAAGAGTGAAGGACGACAATGTGAGAGCGAATTCCTGGCTTCGAACATCTGAAGTAACTGGATATAGCAACATTAACATCAGAAGGCTCCTGTTTTAACCTCGCCAACTACATTATCCCATAAGAACTTTGCCAAGAAGTCGGGTTGCATAGGCAGTGAATGGAAGAGTGGAACATTTTATGAGAAAAGCCATTCCATGCCATGTTGACTGGGTGCCATGCATCTTACTTGACAAAATGCTTTACACAAAATGGGAAAACACCACCCTTTGTGCCTATATTCAAAAGGGAAAATCTCCCAGAAATTGTAGGGAACTGAGGGATTTGTGAAAATGAAAAACTGAAAGAAATTATTATTAATAGAGAGGTAACATTTTATCAAACTGCTATTGATTTTTTTAATGCCCTGGACCCGATAAGCTATCTCCCAGAAGTGCCTACAGAGATAACAGATGACTTAGTGGTTAACTTTCAAAATGCTTTAGATTCTGAAAGGGGTCCAGTACACCGGGGAGTGGAAAGGGTAATGTCACATTATTTAGGAAGGGAAGGAGAAACCAAATAGAACTACAATCCTTTTAGTTTGACATCAATAGTAAAGAAAATGGTTGAATCTATTACAAAGGCTATGATGACTGCACAGTTTTAAAATAATGATATGATTAGAAAGAATTAACATGGATTACAAAGGGGGAAACATGTTTGTGAAACCTATCAGATTATTCTGAGGATGCTACTTGTAGCATGGATGAAGCAGAGTAATTGGATTCAGTTTATTTGGATTTTCAGAAGGCTTTTGGTAAGATTGGAAGCTAACACTGTAGGTTAGTAAACAAAATTCGAGCACATGTGATCAAGTAGATATTTTAGAATGAATTGAGAATTGGTTAATTATCAAAAAACAGAGTAAGAATAAATTGATCATTCTCAAGATAGCACACAAGAACATAAAAAACAGGAGCAAAAGTAAGCCATTCAGTCCCTCGAGTTTACATCTCCATTCAATAAGGTCCTGGCTGATCTACCCCATCTCTTCAGGGCAGCTCCTTGTAGCCCACACCTTCTCGATATTTCAAAAATCTATCTCCTCTTGTGGTCTTGCCTCAACAACTCTCTGGGCACATTCATTACCCTCTGAGAAAAGAAATTCTTTCACATCTCAATTTTTAATGAGAATCTCCTTGTTCATTAACTATGTCTGATAGTTCAAGATTCACTTCCAGTGGAAACATTTTTCAAACATCAAACTTAACCATCAAACCCTCCCAGAATCATGCATGTTTCAATAAGGTCAGCTCTTATTCTTCTTAACTCTGATTAATAAATAACTAAATTGTTCTGTGTTTAATCAGACACAGAAGCTGTTTTTACATCCAGGGAATTATTTGGGTGGAACTGAGAAATAAGAAAGGGAGGATCACCTTATTGGGATTGTATTATCGACCCCCTACTAGTCAGAGGGAAATTGAGAAACAAACTTGTAAGGAGATCTCAGTTATCTGTAAGAATGATTGGGTGGTTATGGTAGGGGATTTTAACTTTCCAAACATAGACTGGGACTGCCATAGTGTTAAGGGTTTAGATGGAGAGGAATTTGTTAGGTGCGTACAAAACAATTTTCTGATTCAGAATGTCGATGTACCTACTAGAGAAGGTTCAAAACTTTACCTACTCTTGGGAAATAAGGCAGGTGTCAGTGGGGGAGCACTTTGGAGCCAGTGAGTATAATTCTATTAGATTTAAAATAGTGATGGAAAAGGATAGACCAGATCTAAAAGTTAAAGTTCTAAATTGGAGTCAGGCCAATGTTGACGGCATTAGGCAAGAACTTTCGAAAGCTGATTGGGGGAAAATGTTCACAGGTAAAGGTGGCTGGAAAATGGGAAGCCTTCAGAAATAAGATAACGAGAATCTAGAGAAAGTATATTCCTATCAGGGTGAAAGGGAAGCCTGGTAGGTATAGGGAATGCTGGGTGACTAAAAAAATTAAGGGTTTGGTTAAGAAAAAGAAGGAAGCATATGTAAGGTATAGACAGGATAGATCGAGTGAATTCTTAGAAGAGTATAAAGGAAGTAGGAGCATATTTAAGAGAGAAATCAAGAGGGCAAAAAGGGGACATGAGATAGCTGTAGCAAATAGGGTTAAGGAGAATCCACAGAGCTTTTACATTAAAGGTAACTAAGGAGAGAATAGGGCCCCTCAAAGATCAGCAAGGTGGCCTTTTTTAGATTAGATTACTTACAATGTGGAAACAGGCCCTTCGGCCCAACAAGTCCACACTGACCCTCTGAAGAACAACCCACCCAGACCCATTCCCCTACATTTACCCCTTCACCTAACACTACAGGCAATTTAGCATGGCCAATTCACCTAATCTGCACATTTTTGGACTGTGGGAGGAAACCAGAGCACCCTGAGGAAACCTATGCAGACATGGGGAGAATGTGCAAACTCCACACGGACAGTTGCCTGAGGCAGGAATTGAACCCAGGTCTCTGGCGCTGTGAGGCAGCAGTGCTAACCACAGTGCCACCATGCCACATTGTGTGAAGCTGCAGAAAATGGGGGAGATACTAAATTAATATTTTGCATCATTATTTACTGTGGAAAAGGATGTGGAAGATATAGACTGTAGGGAAATAGATGGTGACATCTTGTAAAATGTCCACATTACACAGGAGGAAGTTCTGGATGTCTTGAATCACATAAAGGTGGATAAATCCCCAGGACCTGATCAGGTGTACCTGAGAACTCTGCAGGAAGCTAAAGAAGTGATTGCTGGGCCTCTTGCTAAGATATTTGTATCATCAATAGTCACAGGTGAGGTGCCGGAAGATCGGAGGTTGGTAAACGTGGTGCCATAGTTTAAGAAGGCTGGTAAGGACAAGCCAGGGAACTATAGACCAGTGAGCCTGATCTCAGTGGTGGACAAGTTGTTGGAGGGAATCCTGAGGGACAGGATATACATGTATTTGGAAAGGCAAGGGCTGATTAGGGACAGTCAACATGGCTTTGTGCATGGGAAATCATGTCTCACAAATTTGATTGAGTTTTTTGAAGAAGTAACAAAGAGGATTGATGAGGGCAGAGCAGTAGATGTGATCTATATGGACTTCAGTAAGGCGTTCGACAAGTTTCCCCATTCAAAGTTTGTGAAAAGATTTGTAGCTCGGGTGCTCATTGTTGGGAGACTGATTAGCAAGGTTAGATTTCATTGAATACAGGGAGAACTAGCCATTTGGATACAGAACTGGCTCAAAGGTAGAAGACAGAGGGTAGTGGTGGAGGTTTGTTTTTCAGACTGGAGACCTGTGACCAGTGGAGTGCCACAAGGATCAGTGCTGGGTCCTCTACTTTTTGTCATTTACATAAATGATTTGGATGCGAACATAAGATGTACAGTTAGTAAGTTTGCAGATGACACCAAAATTGGAGGTGTAGTGGACAGCGAAGAGGGTTACTTCAGATTACAACAGGATCTTGACCAGATGAGCCAATGGGCTGAGAGGTGGCAGATGGAGTTTAATTCAGATAAATGAGAGGTTCTGCATTTTGGGAAAGCAAATCTTAGCAGGACTTATACACTTAATGATAAGGTCCTAGGGAGTGTTGCTGAATTAAGAGACTTGGAGTGCAGGTTCATAGATCCTTGAAAGATGAGTCACAGGTAGGTAGGATAGTGAGTAAGGTGTTTGGTATGCTTTCTTTTATTGGTCAGAGTATTGAGTACAGGAGTTGGGAGGTCATGTTGTGGCTGTACAGGACATTGGTTAGGCGACTGTTGGAATATTGTGTGCAATTCTGGTCTCCTTCCTATCGGAAAGATGTTGTGAAACTTGAAAGGGTTCAGAAAAGATTTACAAGGATGTTGCCAGAGTTGGAGGATTGGAGCTATAGGGAGAGGCTGAGGGCTGTTTTCCCTGCAGCGTCGGAAGCTGAGGGATGACCTTATAGAGGTTACAAAGTTATGAGGGACATGGATAGGGTAAATAGGCAAAGTCTTTTCCCCGGGTTGGGGAGTTCAGAACTAGACGGTATAGATTTAGGGTGAAAGGGAAAAGATATAAAAGAGACCGAAGGGACAACTTTTTCACACAGAAGGTGGTACGTGTATGGAATGAGCTATCAGAAGAAGTGGCATTTGGATGGGTAAATGAATAGGAAGAGTTTGGAGGGAAATGGGCCGGGTGCTGGTATGTGGGATTAGTTTGGGTTGGGATATCTGGTTGGCATGGACGGTTTGGACCGAAGGGTCTGTTTCCATGCTGTACATCTCTATGACTCTCTGACTCTATGACATTTCTGCACCCCAGGAATCATTTCAGTAAATCTCTTTTGAACTATCTCCAATACCAGAATGTCCTTTTAAATATGGAGGCAAAAACTGTACATGATAATCAAGATGTGGCCTCCCCAACATCCTATACAGGTATAATAGGATTTCACGATATTCTAGCTCTGTCTCCATGATAATAATGGCCAAAAGTCTATTTGTCTTCTTAATTGTTTGCTGCATCAGCATGCTAACATTTTGTATCTTGTGCAAAAACAAACCATGTAGATTGCTCTGTATTGCATAGTTGTGGAGTGTCTTTCCATTTAAATATTAGCCTGCCTTTTGATTCTTCCTCCTAAAATGTTTGACCTCACACTTTCCTATATTAAACTCAACTTGCCAAGTTACAGCAAGGATCAGTTCTTGGACCATGGGCTGTTCTCAATCTTTTTCAAATGATTTGGATATGGGGACCAACTGTAATATTTCCAGGTTTGCTGAGTGGATAGGAATATGAGGTATGAAAAGGTTCCAAGCATGCTCAAGGAGATTTGAATGGTGTAAGAGAATGGGCAATCACGTGGCAGACTGAACGTAATGTAGAGTTATTCAGGTCATAAAAGCAGATAGGTGGAGTATTACGCAGTATTGACAGGCTGGGAAGTGTTGATGTCCAAAGGAACCTGGGAGTCACTATAAACTAGGACAGAGGTACCTCAAGCTTTCATTGCATGGGGATTTAAGTAAAGAAATAAAAATGGCTTGCTGCAAATATGTAATGCCTTTGTGAGACAGCGCCTGAGTTATTGTGTACAGTTTTGGTCTCCTTATCTAAGGAAGGATATACTTGCCATAGAGGAGGTAGAATAGAAGATCGCCATACTGATCTCTGAGCTTATTTAGAGCTGCTACCTGGCCAACTACAAAGTAAATGACAGGCGGAAAGGTCAACTCTGAAAAGCCAAAGGAATTCTCTCCAAAACTGCAGATCTAGGCCCAATTACAGATTTTCCATGGACAGCAGATTGGGTGGCTCAAGAAGATTAAAATTATAAAATCTTTTCAGAAGAAGATCTGATTCTCCAAGTCCCATGACCATGGGCCGCCATCATCCGTTCCACTACCTCTTCCAATCCCCAGGTATGATTTGCCTGCTGAACTACAGAAATCTGTTTCAGTCATGCCAAGGATCATGGTTCCCTGGAAAGATCTTCTGCTCGTCAATTTCAGTGCCCTTCCAGCCACTTCCCATTGACCTCCTGGACTGTCCAATTGGCAAGCAGCATGCTTAATGTGATCTAGCTTCTAAAATCCATATGCCTTCCAAATCAAAAATACCAAATTTCAGGCTACAACTTAAAGTCAAGCCTGAAGATCTCTCAGCCTTATGAGTGATTGATAAGGTTCACTTTGACTTATGAGAATGAGACAGTAAATAAAATAAAAATAATGAGCATTGCTCCAAGTTAAATTATGATTACAAGGCTAGGGGACAGTGTGAAATATTCAAAGATATGTTCATGACTGAGTTGGGGAAAAAAATCCCCATACAATGAATCAGTAATGTCAGGAATGGTTTCACTGATAAGGTACTGATGTAAAACCCCTGGAATCATTCAAGAGCTGGTTTGCTGCTATTGCAACCTCACTAAAGATGAAAAATTGTGTAATAGCTTAGGAAATCCATTTGGATGAAACATTGTTTATTGTTTAAAAAAAACATTTAAGAGGCATTTGGATGGGTATATGAATAGGAAGGGTTTGGAGGGATATGGGCCGGGTGCTGGCAGATGGGACTAGATTGGGTTGGGATATCTGGTTGGCTTGGACGGGTTGGACTGAAAGGTCTGTCTCCATGCTTCCGTAGTGTCATCTTTATGACTCTATGTTGACCATCAAAATGGAGCTATGATTATGGCGTACACAGGCTAGTCCAAGCCAAGACAAATTTATCTCTGGTTTTGCTTTATTTTTGAAAATTTTATTCAGAAGTGTTCTTCCACACAACTGAACATTATTTCTTTCTCCCCATCACTAAATCACCATGATTTTTTTGTTACACCTTCTATAAACCAACATAGTAAATCACCCGTGTAGCCAAATGGATATTTATATGCAAAGCCAACTAAAAGCAAAGCAAACCATCAAGAGGTGAGGCAGATGTAGGGAGAGCAGGAAGGGACTAAATCAAATGGAGTTGGAGAGGGCAATGTATTGCCGTGTGGTGCCCAGTTCTCTCAAAAAGTGGGTCTGCTTTTTGAGTGTGTTCGTGCACAGAGACACTGGTCTTTGTCCTGGTGCATTTGTGGATGTCATTGTCTGGAAAGAGCCATTGTGCTAAAATGATCTTTGTTGGAAACACAAGGAGCAAAAAACGTTCTTATGTTTCAGAAGGATTATTGGTGGCTGCCTAGACCTGCAAGTGAGGGCTGCACATACTCCTCCCTTTATTGATACATGCTGCATCCCAGTAACAAGGACTGTGTCTCCATCATTAAGTCATCTTCAGCCTCAGCTTTTGCACTAACCTGGTGGAGGTGCCATGCCAGTTCCTTTCCATCCCAGGCACACATCATTCATTCAAGTTTTCATTGCATTCAGGGCAGACAATTATTACAAATGTATAACACATGAGAAAGGAATGGTCTCTGCCTCGCACAGCACCCTTGGAAGCTACATGAATAATGGTTCATCTTTAAACAGCACTGTATTCCTTTTATGTCATTGCTGCTAACTTTAGCATCATTGAGTTGCCAGTGTTTATTTTACAGGAAGCAATGTCATGATGCAAATCGCCTTTTAATTTAGCACAATTGCAGATGCATGCAGATTGAATTTGCTTAAGGTTCCAACACTGATCAAAGGTGATTGTAGCTGTGGGCTTGCATTGTCTACTTCATGTATTTGCCCTTTCAATATCCTAATGTCCAGAAGATATGGAAGCTGTGCTTTCACCCTTCAAAAATGATTCTGACTCCACATTCTCATGTCATTTCCAGTTCCACTTAACATCTAGAGAATGGCAATTGATGGGAGGGAACGCATCCTGCCAAGGGTACCATCAGTACGGGGTTCTGCATGTCTGCCAGGGACTCCCAGCCCCACCATATTCTTTTATACCTCACAGTCTCCCAACAATCCATCTCCACCCATCCACCATGTGAACACTACATTGAATTTCAACTCCAAGTGCCCTCCCTGCCTCCCTCTGAACCCCAGCATTACATTTTAATAATGCCCACCCTGCTCCTCCATGACCCCACTGTGAATGGCCTGGTGGTAGTCACTTCAATAACCTCAATTCCTGTAGCTTACCATACTCTCTGATGCTCTTCTGCATACCATGTCCTGAAACATCTTTCTTGATACAAAGTCTCCATCTTTGTCCCCATGTCTATAAATGCCTCTCTTCCTCCATGCCTTGACTCTCCACCACTTGTGGCAGCGATTCCCCTGCAATCCCTTACAGGCCCTTGAACTCTTCTTAATGATCTATGTACTGACCCTTCACCTCAGACAAATCACCAAATAAATCAAGAGGCCTGAGGACATGTCTAACCAAATCCTTAGCTGCTGATGATACAATTCCCCTGATTGCTGGTGCTGACCCCACAGGATTAACCATTGCCCACTCCCTTTCTGTAATTGGACAGATTTCCTGACCATGAAGACTCTGAATGGATGACTGACTGTGGCAAAGCCTCTGGTCCTAGTGTGGACTGTGCCTGTGACCTCTGTTACTGGGATCCTCTTTACTGGACTGAGGACTAGCCCTCACCCAGATACCGACATAGCCATTTGGTTGAAAAATGTGCAGTAAAACAATGTCACCCATCCGAATAGCCACAGATGCAGCTGTACCCACGGTAACCACCACAGACATTAGGTCGGCCTTCTTGAGAGTGAACACACAGAAAGTGACTGGCCCAGATGGAGTCCCTGACTGTGCACTCAGATCCTGTGCAGACCAGCTGGCCAGGGTATTCATCGACATCCTTCACCTCTCTTTATTATGATCTGAAGACTCCAACCACTTCAAGGAGACTACTATCATCCCAGTGCGAAAACAATCATGTAGCATGCCTCGATGACTACTGCCCACTGGCTCTGATCTCCATAATTATGGAGTGCTTCAAGAGGTTAGCTATGCCTTACATCAACTCCAGCCTACCAAATTACCGGGGCAGCAGGGCCACAGCAGAAGCCATCTCCCTGGCCCTACACTCATCCCTAGAATATCTGATTAACAAGGGCACCTACATCAGGGTCCTGCTTGTTGGCTACAGTTCTGCCTTCAACACCACAATTGCAATCAAACTCATCTCTAAACCCTGAAACCTAGGTGTTGGCTCTGCTCCTCTGCAAATGGATCCTTGACTTCCTAACCCATAGACGGCAAACAGTAAGAACATTTCTTCCATGATGATCCTCAATGCTGGTGGTCTGCATGGCTGCATTCTTAGCCCATACTATACTCCCTACATACTTACAACTGTGTGATCAAATTCCATCCCAACTCCATTTACAAGTTTGCTGATGACACCACTGTTGTCAGTTAGATCTCAAACAACAATGAGACAATACAGGAAAGTGACTGAGTGCTTAGCATCATGGTGCAAAGACAACAATCTCTCCATCAACATCAGGAAAACTAATGAGCTGGCTATTGACTGCAGGAAGCGGAGTGGAGGGTACACCCCTGTCTGCATCAATGGTGCCGAGGTGGAGATGGTCGAGAGCGTCAAGTTCCTGGGAGTGATGATCACCAACAATTTGTCCTGGTGTACTCACATTGATGATGTGGTCAAGAAAGCAAAACAATATCTCGAATTCCTCAAGAGGCTAGGGAAATTTGGCATGTCCACAAGGACTCTTATCAATTTTTATAGATGCACCATAGAATGCACTCTATCTGGATGTAACACAGTGTGGTATGGCAACTGCTTTTCCCAAGACCGCAAGAAACAGACAGTTGTGAACATAGCCCAGTCCCACTGCCTCATGAAAGCAATCTACATAATCAGAGACCCTCTGACCCCAGTTATATTCTCTTCCAGCATCTTCTGTCGGAAAGAAGATATGAAAGTTTGACTGCATATACGAGTAGATTCAAGAACAGCTTCTTCCGTGCTGTTATCCAACTTTTGAATGGACCTGTCTGTCTCTGCACTTTCTCTGTGGCTGTAACTTATATTCTGGAGAACCTCCTCGACTAAGTCTGAATGACACAGATCTACCAATGTTATCTTCAGGTAATGTAAATAGCTATACTAACTGTGCATATTATTATTCTCAGCTTCTGGATCTAGCCATTGCCTTTCTTCAGTCTGCCAACAATATATCACAAGATTCATCAACTACATCTGAGCTTGGGCTGATCTGTGTCTTTTTATATGCTTTTAATTAGGTTCAGTCTTCCTGGAAGCTTTTGTTTCCAACCACAGTTTGTTTTCGTTTCCTAAGAAATACGGCAGGTCAGTTTATCATTCTCTGGTTCCTTTCTTTTGTTTTTTTCTTCAGTTTGGGTCAGGCTTAAGTAATGCAAGCTTGAAACCACAGATTCCAAGGCAATGCAGTGATGCAGAAAATACATAAGGAATTTTACTGGCCTGCATGAGGTAGAAAAATCATGCTGGGGGTAGTGGGAAAATGGCAGGGAGACAAGGGAGATCAGCTTCTGGTTATTTCCCACCATCACTGAATTTTACTGATACTGGGAATGGGACCAGACAGGCTGCTTTCCACAAGGAGACAGGAAGACAGTTTAAATACGTAAATGCCCTATTAATGACCATTTTATCAGGCTGTTGGTGTCTGCTAATGGCACATTGATCTCTCTCATGTGGGAGTCTGCCAGTTAAATATAGGTGGTCTGTCAGGGGAGAAGGATCTTAAAATCAAAGAGAGGCCTGCAAATTGGGAAGGTAGTTCCTGCAGCCCCATTGATTTCCCAAAGGGTTTTTGCTCCAGCAATTAGCTTCACTATTTTGTACATTATACTGAATATAGCATTCGCTGCAATACCACCATTTCTGATGGTGCTGCTGAGCTGTACAAGAGTCATTGGCTCCTGTTAAAATATTCTGTGCATCAGAGTAAAAGTTGTCATTGTGTTACCAGATCATAGGCCTACTCTCTCACTTGAGAGAGATAGCTGCTGGTGTGTTAAACAGAGGGCCACTACAGGGAAGGGGAGAGACTGAGAAGCTGGTGTGGGAATTGGACCCATGCTGTTGGCATCTCTCTGCAAACTCTGAGTTGAGGAGCCAACTGAGCTAACTGACCTCCTGTTAAACATCTACTGTAGCTCAGTGGATGCTTCATGCTGTTGTCAAAATGCTGATTATAGTGAAGGTGTTGCTTGGTCATCTTGTATATGGCCATTTCAGCCTTAGCAGGCAGCTGTCAGGGGTGGGCAGTTTTAACTATTGCTGTAAAATTTGAAGGAAAGTCTCACTGGACATCTGTGTATTTTAGAGAGATGGACTTCCAGCCAGAGCATCAGCAGAGTTAATTAAATCCTGCACAATATGTTTCCGTAGATGGATGTATTCATCTGCATTTTTCTTTGTTCTCAAACTAAATTCACAATGTATTAGTTCCTGCACCACACCTTTCCATCAGCTAATGTGCCAGTGCTCCTTTGTGTGGTACCACAGTGCCACCCAGCAGTCTTCTCTTAGATATTTCAATATGCTGATAGAATTACCATTTAAGTGAATCTGTTATTACCACTGCTAGCAATAACTGTAACAGAACTAGAGAGAGATTAGAAATTAATCTCCAAGTATTTTTTTTAAAAGGTAAATAAGAAAAAGCAAACTCAGATATAACTGTTACATTGCTATTGTGGAACTCATGAAATGCACCCCTCTTTACCCAGAAAGATATTCCTGTCTCTATATTACAGGTTGGCATGCACACACAACTACATAAGCAACTAAATGATAATAGGCTTTTTTTACTGAGTTGAAAAATATCAGGGAGACATCGCAATTTAAGTATTTGACCATATAAAACACAAAGTGCTCTGCTGAAAGAAATTTGCTAATTCCATTTTGAAAATTCATATACTATTAGTTACTAAAGAGTCTATAATTTTAATATAATAATACCTAATCTAATTCAGTCCTGTACATCTGATATTAGTTATAGATCCTGCACTTAAAAATAAAGTCCCCACGGAGCTTAGCTAAGAAAAAAACATTCTCTGGAATGATTGTTCTAACCTTGTATCCTGCCTAACCCTGGATAGTTTGTTATAGCAGAATTTTACACACTTTTCCCCTTTGGGTATCTGGGTACTTTGTTTTGCAAAGTTTCCGATTACTTGGGTCAATAATGGTAACATATTCTGACAAATGTGGCACAAGCACATGTATTGTAACTCAAAGTAAATTGAATCCCTCTGAAACTAAAGTGCCACAACTCACAGTATGTTCTAAATCATGAGCAGCTCTTTTCCATTATCACACCCATGAAGTCAGGCCTGGACATTGTTTTCACAGCACTTAGAGCTTCCAAAGACAGTCATTTCAATGTTTTTCTCAAGTATTGTTGGAAGAATGATCAGGTTGCAATAAATTACCCATCTCATTAAATTCATCCAATGTTTAGTCACATGATTACCTAACTAAGCTATTCATACCAATCCCTAAGCAATATCATGGCCACATGAGCCATATCTTTAATTCCAAGTGAGTCAATCCCAAAGTATTTCTCAGAGTTTATGGTGATGTTTAAAATCAATCTATAACTACAGACTTCCTAAGTGAATCCCAGAAGACATCAAGGGTAGTCTCAGAATGGAGACATGTTGGCAGAATGCTCTTTCATTACTACTTTAGAATGCAGGCATGTTGGCAGTATGCTCTTTCATTACTATTTTTGCAGTGATTGGAGTCTAATACCTATGGTTTTAAAACCAAACAATGTCTGTCCTCCATAAGAGAATTTTATCAATTTTCACATAGGTTTTGAATGAATTATGTTTGGATTAATTTTTGATTGGGTTTAATTACCAAACTGGAGAAATAAAATTCTGTTTTATAATAATTAGGATGTGCAGATCTAAGAGCAGCTGGGTGAAATATGAGCAGTTATGTAAATTCACTCTATAGCTCCAGTCTGTTATCAAAACCAAGCTGTGTCGATACAGTGAACATTTCTCTCCTAGCTATAAGATACATATATGGAATTAATTTGAAGAGTCTTGGTATATAAGCACACATCAAGTGGATAAACTAGCCACAGTTCAGTATAAATCATCAATAAATTACCAGTTCAACTGGAGACGGCCATAAAGATAACTGGCATGAAAATAAAGTATACCAGATACAAAAGATGAGATTAATTTTTGTTGCAGGATCGATTGGAGGAACTAATACTGTTTATTGTTTACTGTATCATTTAAATTATGATTAACAATAGGCATTCACTGGATGACAAAATAGAAAAAAAATCCATTGCCCTCCTTACAGCAGTTCATTTATTTATAACCATAAATGGACACTAGTTTCAGAAATAAATATGGTGAATGTAATTGTAATCTTGAATTGAGCATAACTGACAACTAAAAGTGTTTACAAAGTCCAGATCATCTTTCAGGATTCCTGTCTGCTCGTCACTTCCTGGATTCTCAAGTTGTGTTTTTGCTTTTGGCCGACTTTTGTTCCAGTAAATTGCCTCTTCCATGCAGAGGTAACTATCCCAGGGAACTCTGGAGCAGTAGCAGTCTCCTGCTTTAGCTTTGGTGTGGTATGTCCTAACTTCAGCTTGTTGATCTTTGCCAGTTCACCAGCTCTAGATTTCAAAGTGCCAATAGCACTACACCTGATTGCTGATAAGTCACAGGTTTGCTGCCTGCTTTTGCAGCTGGTTAGCCTGATTTTTTTTTTAATATAAGGTCTGTGTCTCTGTAAAGGAACTGAAATCACTTGGCTATTCAGCCACACTCCTTCAGCAAATTCAATGGTTGTATTTCAGAAAGGATCATCATTCTGAAACTTATATGTGTTAAAACTCCCACATGACATTTACAAGGCCAGATACACCAAGGGGTTGTAGCCAGAGATCAGATGGTCACCATGTGAGGACTCATTTGTCATCCTTATAACACCAGAACAATGTGCAGTGTCATTCAAGAGGTAGATCCTGCACTACTTTATTGTTAGAGGTGACAGGAAGAAGCCCTTGATAGACCATTTATGAGTCTCCATTGGCCTCCATCCAGAAGGGACATCTGCCAACATCTCTACTACTTGCAAGATTTCATGCCACCCCTCTGCCTCTCCTCCATTTTCAGGAACCCCAAACCTCCCAGTCCATTCTCACAGGGCTAATAGAATCCAACAGTTTTTTGATGGAAGAGGTGGCATCATGGTAATTGCATTGGGCTGATAATCCAGGTCCCCAGACTAATGTTCAGGGGGCATGGATCTAAAACCCATCCAAACAGATGGTGAAATTTGAATTCAATAAAAAATAATCTGGAATTGAATGCTTGTGTAATGGCAACCATGTAACTATCATCAATTGTCATAAAATAATTGGGTTCACTCATATCCTTAGGGAGAAAAATCTGCCATCCTTACCTTTTTTTGGCTATGTGCGACTCCAGACACATAGTAATGTGATTGACTATTAACTGCCCTCTGGACAATTAGCATGGGTAACAAATGCTGGTTAGTTAGCCACATCCACATTTTAAACTGATAATCTGTTATCATTAAATGTCCAAATACAAAGCATTGATCATCCTTGTTCACCCTTTGTAATTTTAAATCTTTTAAATTTTTCTGTTCTGCTCCAAATAATATGCTAAGTACATTCACAGTATCTCATACTTCTCTTCAGAACTACTTGGGACAAAGGTACAGAAGTGAGAGCTTGGGCTGAATTACACTATATGGCCAAAATACTTGTCACTACTGAGACCACCTGGAATTCATGCCCCGGCACTATTTTTAAATGTAGGTATGCTCCAGATCATAGAGTCGTACTGCATGGTAATAGACCCTTTGACTCAACCAGTCCATGCTGAATATAATCCTAAACAAAATTAGTCCCGCCTACATGCATTTGGCCCATTTCTCTCCAAAGATGTATTTATTACCTATCCAAATGTCTTTTAAATATTGTAACTGTACTCACATCCAACACTTTGTCAGGAAGTTCATTCCATACACCAATACTCTGTGTAAAAATATTTCTCCTAATGTCTATTTCAAATCTTTCTCCTTCCACCTTAAAAATATGACTCCAGTCTTGAAATTCTGCACCCTAGGGAAAAGATAGCTCACTTATCCTTCATTATTTTATAAACCTCCATAAGGTAATCCCTTAATTTCCTATGTTCCAGCGAGAAAGGTTCCAGCCTATCTCGCCTCTCCTTCAACCTCAAGCCTTCCATTCCCAGCAACATCCTAATGAATTCTTTCTGAATCCTCTCTAGCTTAATAATATCTTTCTTATAAGAAGGATGCCAAAACTGCACATTGCATTCAAGAAGAATCTTCACCAACATCCTGTACAACCTTAACATGACATCCCAAATCATATTTCAAAGGTCTGAGCAATGAAGACAAGTGTTATAAATGCCTTCATAACATGTGGTGGAACCTTCAAAGAATTATGGGCCTGAACCCCTCAGTCTCTCTGTTCTATAACACTACCCAAGGCCCTACTTTTAATTGTACAAGTCCTGCCTTTGTTTGTATTACCAAAGTGCAATATCTTGCATGCATTCAAATTAAATTTATATCTGCCACTCTTCAGCCCATTGGCCCTAATGATCAAGATCTCTTTGTAATTTTAGATAACCTTCTTCACTATCCACAATGCCACCAGTTTTGGTGGCAAACACAAACTTACTAACCATGCCTTTTATATTCTCATCTAAATCATTTATATAAATGACAAACAAAACTGGACTCAGCATTGATCCCTGTGGAATGGTTACAGACTGGTTACAGAATGATTACAGGCCTCCAGTCTGAAAAGCACCCTCCACCACTACACTCTGTCTCCTGCCATTTAGCCAATTTTGTATTCCCATTGGCAAGCTCACCCTGAATTCCATGTGATTTAACTTTACTATTAGCCTACCACTCAGAACCTTGGTAAAGAGTCAAAAAGTGTGGCACTGGAAAAGTACAGCTAGTCAGGCAGCATTTGAGGAGCAGGAGAGTCGACATTTCAGGCCTACGCCCTTCATCAGGCCTTCCTCACTCGCTCTCTCTTTCTCTCAGAATCTTAATAAAGGCTTGAATAAAGTCCAAATAAAGATCAAACTCTGCCAATCAGGAGCTGCCCTTTGCAATGCACTTAGTGGATAAGAACATAAAGGAGAAGCTTGCAAGGGGACATAAGAGGCATGGATGACAAGTCATTGCAAACACAATTTCACATTTGTAAATGTGTTGCTATTGTGCATTATCACCTGACTTATCTGATGTCATTGTATATGCAGCTCTAAGAATCAAACTACACAGACTACCCATTCTTAGCATTATCTTATCTTGCAACTCTTACTAAAGGAGTGCTAAACTTTTCACTCTGCCCAGAATAGCATAAAATCTCATTGTTCACTGTAAAAATATCACATACTGGAAAGTCTTCAAATCATTGAAAATATTCATTTCTATTTAGCAACAGCAAACGTGAAGAAATGGCAAGCAATGAAAATGTGTTATGTCTTAGACCATACAGGGACCATTTGTTTTTTGCGCGGCAAGAAATTTGCAGTCAATGAATGATCACTTCACCAAGCTCATATCCATTGGAACTGAAAGTCAATTAAGCACTGCTAGGCTTTGAGTGCACTGCTCTGTCATGCTGAAGGTGATGTTCCTCCTGTTCGACGCCAAATTTTCTTTCTCAGAAGACTGTTACGATGTTTGCAGCTCTTCAGAGTTCGTCATTCCTCCTCATTGCCTGCTCCAGCTGTATGCATGCTAAGATATTATGGCTCACCCTGTCTGCCATGTGTTGCATGCCTCCACTAACCCACACATTTTCAGTAGACCTATTGTCCACTCCACCAGAATGGAAGTGGAAGAATGGACTGCATTCTATCTATGCTCAGCCTTAGTCAGGAGCTCACAGAGTGGAGTCATCAATCAGGGTTGGAGAGGGAGCCCATCAGTAATCTGTGTAAGGTTTCTGGCTCTTGAAACAAAGCTGCAATGTGGGAGTTCTCAAGGATATAGTTATTGTGGCAGCTTCCTAGGTACCTGGCACCAGTATCTGAAATGTCATACTGATGATTACATATACATTGTACATTGATGGAACTGATCCTTTTCCTTTGATGAAGTCTGCTGTGGCATGGTACGGTGCTTGTTACAATGTACAATCTATAGCACTCTGACCCTGGTGGAAGCCACCATTGTTGGCAATGTCTACTGCCTGGGGTGCAGCATGGCGAAATTAGATGAAATTATGTTATCTGGCTCAAAGTATATTGGTAATAGTCTTAATACTTTTGTGAATTGAGAGCTGTGAAATTCCATACAGGTCACCAGTGGAACATTGGAAATAATAAGGTACGTAAAATTTTACCAAATCTGTCACTTTGATGGTCACTGGCAAAGGCTGGCACTAACCTCTTCAGGTCACAGGACCTGTTGCAAAGGTTAGCACAGTTCTGAGATGGTCTCAGTCTGTGGCAACACTCCACTTCATTCTTCTGGAGGAAACAGCATCAAAAACAATGGGATCTAGGCTGCCTTTACCTCCTCTGCATTCTGAGGGGACCTTTAAGGGAGGAAACTGGAGCACCCAGAGGAAACTCATGCAGACATAGGGAGAATGTGCAAACTCCGTACAGATAGTCGCCTGAGGCTGTCTCAGGTATGATCCATGAGCAGCGATCAACTGCACTAATTTCTCCATGCATGTATTTCTCCATGTGGACATTGCTTGCCAGCTGCTGGAGATTGCTATTGGTCTTGGATTTTTTGGAGCATCTGTTCCACCTCTATTTTTCTACATCGATGTTGCACCATGGCCACAGCAACAAGAAGACCTACTATAGTTTGATCCATTGTTCACAGTTCAAAGTGGGGAATATTAGAAACAGAATAGGTCTTTAGTAATGTGAGCTGCCAGCATTTACATCATACACAAATTTCAGTTTAGCATAGCCATCAATAGAGCAAGATAAGACAGAGCTTTTATGTTTGGAATGAGAAAGCAAAATGTAAAAAGCCAAGACAAGACAGAGTTGTTCTGACCATCCAATTAACTACAAACTGAATGAGAGTAAGTGAACAGTCCGAAGGTACATTTGAACCATTCCATGAGATGAGTGCTTATCTAAGTGAGCAAAGTAGCCCAGTAGTGGCATTACAGTGAAAGGTGCTGCTGAGCTCAAAAGTGCAGTATTGACTTGGAGAACTGTATTGTAGACAGGCCGGAGATATGCCATGATGATTTGCTAAAGCCTCTAAGTGTCTGATATCAACCTCTGTTGACATTTAGTGCAGTTGATCGCTGCTCTTGGATCATACCTGAGACAGCCTCAGGCGACTATCTGTACGGAGTTTGCACATTCTCCCTATGTCTGCATGAGTTTCCTCTGGGTACTCCAGTTTCCTCCCACAATCCAAAGATGTGCAGGTTAGGTGAATTGACCATGCTAAATTGTCCATAGTATTCAGGGATGTTTGGGTTAGGCGCATTAGTCGGGGTAAATGTAGAGTAATAGGATAGAGGAATGGGTCTGAATAGGTTATTCTTGGAGGGTCACTTGGTCATTTGTTGGGCCAAGTGGTCTGTTTCCACACAGTAGGGATTCTATGATTTTATACTGGAGACTGCTATCCAAGTTGGAAGTTTAGAGGAGCAAGCAGCAAGCTGATGCCACAAGGTACTTACCTCAACTTTCATGTTGAGAATTGTCACTGCCTAGTTTCTATCTGGTGTGTCGATGAATAGAAAATGCATGCCCTTGAGACAGGAATAGGTATTAATGAACAGTAAATTATCATCCAATAGGCTTTTTGACACTCACTGACAAGATTCTCATTTCACTAATCAAAACTTGGTTGCACAGAGTCTTTGTTCCTTGTTGCAATGTGTTCCATGAAGACAGTAGCTTGGCTGCTGGAGTGAAGAGAAAGAGGGTGTCTTGATTATAGCAAACATTAGATACAATCCTAAAGGAATACAAAATCTGCCATGAAGCAAACTAATTCAAAGGAAAACCTGTGAGAAACTGTCTTCTTTAAAGTTTAAATGATATTCAAATAAAGCTGTTAATGTTTCACTGATTACTGAGAACTAAATCAATCTCAAATTCTCCCCCTGAAGGCTGCCAAAATCCATAGCAATTTTTGTTTCTGTACTTTTCCCTGCCTTTAAAAACCTGCTTGAGAACATACTCCTGCATGTTCCTGTTCTTCTTCACCTTTGCCCTTTGTAAAATTCTCCTAGATGTCTGGCACCACAAAGGGGTATCATATGATGCAAGTAATCATTGTTGTTGCTTTTGGCATAGCACCAATATAAAATAACTGATGGAAAATTACCCAAAATTAAGCAAAGGCTTGAAGAACTTCAATACAAAAGTTTAATCTATCATATACATTTGGACAGGCCATATTCATGGAAATGATAATTAGGTACTTATGAGCATATGGACATATGAATTAGGGGGCAGGAGATAGCCACATTGTTCCTCGCTGAAAATGTGTTGCTGGAAAAGCACAGCTGGTCAGGCAGCATCCAAAGAGCAGGAGAATCGACATTTCGGGCATAAGCGCTTCTTCAGGAACATATTGTTCCTCGACCATGCTCAGCTATCTAATGAAATTCTGACTAATCTTATTACTCCATATCGCCAATAACTTTTGACATCCTTGTTTATTGAAAGTATACTCATCCCTGTCTTAAAATTATTCAAAGACTTGCATCCACCAGCTATTGACAATGAGTCTTCCAAAAACTCACAACCCTCAATGAGAAATACATTTCTTCCTATCTCTGTCTTAAATGAGCAACCCCTTACTTTTAAACAGTGATACATATTTCTTCATTATCCACCAAAGGTAATCATGGTTTCTACATCCACCCTCTGAGTCAAGAGTCCTCTGAAATTTATACTTTTCAATTGAGAAGCCTCCTGATTGAAATTATTCTGAAACTCCAGTGGATACAAGCTTCACCTTTCCAACCTTCCCTCAAAATCCATCCATTCAATCTATTAATCCAGTAAGCCTTCTATTAATGGCTTCCAAAGGATTTACATCCTTAAATAGGAGACCAGCACTGTCGAGGACTAAAATTACATGCAAACAAACATTTTGTGAGTTCTGCGATCTCATCACTTAGATAATATGCTGCTTTCATATGTTACCCCTACACCATGAGTTTCTACTTTCCACAATCAACCTTTGATTTGACATCATTTCAAATGTCTTTTGGAAGTCTAAATACAATATATCCACCAGGTGTCATTTATGCAAAGCCCAAATTGCTTCCTCGAAGAACTTCATCAAATTGGTTAAATATGATTTCTGTTTTGTAAAGCCATGTTACTTTTCCCACAACAGATATTAAGCTAAATGATCTATGATTTCATATGCAATGTTTCCCTCTTATTGAATGAATGAATTACATTCACTATTTTCCAGTCTTGCATCTAGAAAACTTTGGCAAATTAAAAGCATTACATAGACTAATCATTAGTCACTTACTTTAGGAACTTAGGGTGAGATTCTTAAGAACCAACGAATTTGTCATCACGTTGCTCTAAAGATTTGCTCAGTACCATTTTTCTGGTGATTTTAAGTTTTGTGATTCCAACTTTCCTTCGATCATCTTTCTACAGTTATTTCTGGGATGTTATTTGTGTTGTCCACAGTCAAAACTGATAGAAGTACTTGTTCAATACATCTGTTGCCTTTTTATTTGCCATTATTGATGTTTCTGACTCATTTTCTATGCAAACAACATTCATTTTGCTAACTATTTTCTTTTTAAAATATCTATAGAAATTCTAACCATCATATTTAAAAATGTTTTTAATTAGCTTTCTCTAATATTCTAAGTTTTCCCTACTTGTACACCTTTTGCTTATTCTTTGGCATTTTCTATATTCTTTACCTTGCCATCCATCATTGGATGATAATATGATGACTGTTTAAGTCTGAAAATATCTTTAAATTGTTGGTTAACCATGAATGATGTGTCCTCATCTTGGAGTTTTTCTTTTTTGTTGAAATGTACCCATTCTGCTTGTTCAGAAAGATTTCTTCAAATGTCTACCACTACATCTCCATTAATCTATCCATTAACCTAGTTTGGCAGTTCACTTAAGCTGGTTTTCCTTTCATTTCCTCATAATTGTCCTTAACGAAGTTCAGAATTTTTGTCTTTGGTCCTCTCTTCTCTTCCTCAAACTAAATGTAATATTCTATCATATTATGACTAGATTCCATACAGTATGGAAACAGGCTCTTTAGCCCAAACCAACCCTCCATAGAATAACCCGACCAGACCCATTCCCCTACTCTATATTTATCCTTGACTAATGCACCTAATACTATGGGCAACTTAGCATGGCCAATTCACCCGACCAGTACATCTTTGGATTGTGGGAGGAAACCCACACAGACACAGGGAGAATGTGCAAACTCCACATAAATAGTTGCCTGAGGCAGGATTCAAGCCCAGATCCCTGGCACTGAGCCACCATGCATCACTGGGTGCATCTTCATGTAGGGATCATTGTCCTACCTCATTGCACAATATCAATTCTAGTATATATTGCAGTCTGGTTAGCTCCCATATGTGTTGTTTGAAGTAACTATCTTGAAACATTTTGTGAACTCATTATGTAGCTTACCTTTGCCTAGCTGACATTTCCATCTATATGTGGGTTGTTTCCCTTATGATTATCATCAAGCTTCCATTATTTCTTTCTTTTATGTTCTAGTCAATCAAGTGGTTATGGTTTGGGGGCTTGAATACCACTGTGAAATGTAACTTTCTGCCTCTATCATTTGCCCATCTCTTCTCTCTCCCAGGTTAATGACTGAGAAAGGTGTGTTCCCACACTATTATCTTATCTTCACTATTTTCAAACATGACACTTTCATTAGTTTGCATAATATTTTTAACCAAGACAATTTTCATAGAGACACTTTGATGAGCCTAAAAGTTCACTGGTAATGGATCATGTTACAAGTTGCAACAATATATTACTACAACAAATTCACAGATGCACAAAAGGGTAATGTTACCATAGAGAAAGTGAGGATTGCAGATGCTGGAGATCAGAGTTGAGAGTTAGTGCTAGAAAAACACAGCAGGTCAGGCAGCACCTGAGGAGCAGGAGAATCAGCATTTCGAGCATAAGCCCTTCATTAGGAATTCCCGATGAAAGTTTTATGCTCGAAACGTCGATTCTCCTGCTTCTCAGGTGCTGCCTGACCTGCTGTGCTTTTCCAGCACCAGACTCTCAGCATTGTTACCAAGCCTACAATTATTGTAAATTTTTAAAATATTTATGTAGATACATTCCTTATTTAAAAATCAGTTCTAGTTTCAATGATTTTCCTTTAATTTTATTGCAGAATACGTAGAAATTATAATTGGATATAAGATGTAAAAATGTATTATACTTAACTTCACAAAACAAATTTAAGTTCTATTACCTTTGATGCAAAATGTTAACTAAAGTGTGCTACCTTTTCATTTGATGATAGTCTCACAAAAGACTGTGATCACCTGTCCTGCGGATGAAGAGCTCCCACATAAGGACACAAATGATTAATGAGTGGTTGATGCTGAACCAGTTAACTTCACATCAATAACAAATAACTGTTACAAGGTAAGTGAGTGTACCAACAGACTAATAACATGAAGTAGAATGGGTTCAGAGAGTGAAGCTGCAGTCTGTCAACATAATTTTCTTCTTTGAAGGATATCATTGATGACAAATAGTGACATTCCTTATGATAAAGCTCCTTTGGACTTTCAGAGCCTTGGTAAACTTTTAGTTGAAAAATGTCCGGTTAAACAAAAAGGCTGGTGTTTCATATTAAAATGCGGAACACTGTATGAGAATATTTCCCGGTTTAAAAACACATATAATACCTCTAAGCACTTCAGCTTGAAAGGTTACTCCAATAATGATTTCACAATTTAGCATCATATTAGCTTTGTTTCAAATTGAGAAACAATTCAATACTATTAAAAAAAAGTACTAAAATTCTATTCATTCATCAGTTCATGTTTACACAAGCTTATTTCCACTAAGGTTGTATTTACATGGCATCATAAATGTGAAGCTTATAAATTTCATGAAATTGCTTCCTGCTCACTGTCTCAATTTATTTAGACAGGATGAACTTGCTAATGGTTAACAACAAGCCATTATTATCTGGTCTGCCGACCCTAGTGGTGATGTATGACGACAATCAGAAGTGAGAGCTTGTAGGCCATGCTGTTATTTAGGAACATCCATTTGTCATGCCGATGTGAACTCTCAGTAAAAATGAGAGATTATTCTGCCCTTTGGCTGTGAGCCAGGAGTCACTGCTGAGCGCTCCAGAAGACCCGCTTTCATGTGGAACTGATCAGTGTATTTCTCTTGCTTCTTGACATTTCCTTGATATTTTGATTCCAAATATTTCAGCAAATTTAGGAAGATAAAAGGTTTGTGAATGCTGCTGTGGGATGATTTTTTTTAAAAGCCTTATCTGTTCAAAGTAACCAAAATTGGATCAGATTCACTGAATGTAATTCATTTAAATGATTTCAGCATGTTGGATTAAAAAATGCATTGACGTGCTTTATAATATTTTGTTCATTGCCATCTGTCCTTTTGGTCTGTGTACGGCAATAATTAAACAACAAAACACAACAATGGCTCAAAAACTGCTCAAAGAACAACCACAAGTTTATAGCACTCAGAATTATTGCCCAGTAAAACATAAGAATTTGTAAATCACTTCTTTGCAATGTGTGTCTTTCCATTATAAACCAAAGGTGAAATCCTTATGGAGCACTGAAGTATGGCCTGTTTGCCAGATAGCTAACAAAAAACCGTCACTGTTTTCTTGGGAAAGCAATCCAAGCCATGTGCCACGGGATGAGTGTCAAGGTCACCAGCAGGCTTTCTCTGGATTCAGAACCCCTACAGGTCCCACCTATCAAGAACTGCTAGCCAATCAGAGACCAGCAGCTCTTGGGCTCAGCAGCGTCGGGGAGGGCATGGCTGCTCCTGGAAAGACGGGCTTTGGAGTCCCAAGATCATCAATTTATCCGGGCCACTGTTAAATAACGTGGGGGAGAGAAGGGGTTAAAGGGATGGACATTGTGGGCAAGGGGTGTTGGCAGCAAAGAGATGGAGATAAATCTCAAAAGCAACATCTTCAAAAGGAGAATCAGCCCTTAAGGGACTACTAATTGACTAATAATGTCCTCACTTAGTAACATGGCAGGAAAATCAACAATGGGCATCCCCCACTCATAATATTTGGTGAAGATGGAAGTGTAGCAGGGTTGATTTATGTCAATATGCTACTGAAATTAAAAATCCTTTCTGCTTTAAGTTTCACTATCAGAAACAACAGAGTTTCTTTCTTTATGAGTTGCTTCACCTCAGTTCATTTACCTTCCACTTTCAAACTCTGCTTCAGTTTAAGATGATTCTGACGTCCAAGTGCAATGCTCCTGCAGATAGGTAGCTCTGACTGAAATTTTCTATCAACAGGATATAAAACAAATGAACTAATAACAGACAAGTAAATGTATTTTGACCCATCCAGCCTCTCCTATGACTAATAGTAACAAAGCTTTAAGCAGATGACAATTTTAAGGTAAAACACACTTTAAATAACCCCCAATACACGTTTTGTCATAGACAAAAGCTCTTAAGGGTTAATATTCACTTTACATTGGCTTCAACCATTCAACAGATATGACCCCCAATTCAATTGTAAAACAAATAAATCCTCACCCTTCTACCTATTTTGGCTCTTTTTGCCCTGTTATGGAATGTTTCTTCTGCAATGAGAGATGAGGGGATTGAGTGAGGTGGAAGTGGTTCTCAGAGTTGCTAGCGCTGGTGAGGAATTCGAGGTGGGTGAGTGTGTAGTGGAGTGGCCATGCACATTTAGTAGCCTGGGGTGTTGTGGAAAAACGAAAGTGGGTGAGGGAAGATATTGCATGCAATACAAGTGCCAGAGCATGTCCCTTGGTGTAAGGTTTGCAATAGCAGAGATAGAGTGTGAGGTATCAGATCGAAAAATGTAACACTTACCCTCTACATTATGTAGAGGTGACAATGGCAACCTCAGAAGCCTCCAGATCACACTTTGTGAGGGCATAACATGAGACTTCATCATAATGGATGTGAGGGTTGGTGAGTTCATTCAATAAACTTGCATCATTTATACTCCACATGTTATGTACTCATGGATTTCACATGATGATCACTGTTACAAATATACTAGCATCATGCTCCAAAGGTTCCTAATGTGTGAGGCTAGCGACAGTCAGATAGTTAGCTGCTTGTGAGAAATGAGCAATGTATGGCTATTATGACCTTTTTCATCCTTGAAATGTCTTAGCAGGTTGCCCATCTCTTGCATTGGTGTGATTTAATCAATTCCTATTGTGAAAATTACACTAAAGCGGTCATTTTAACAGCACAAATGTTACCTGTGCCATCTATGTGCCCTGAGTAACCATTTTCTTCCTCTACCTCCTACTAACTCTTAGTGCAGTCCTGACCTCCACAGCTAGGGTGTTGGCAGGCTGCTCAGAATTTGGCGCAGTTGGTAAGTTTTGCATCATCCTTGAATGCATGTGGGCCTCGTGGCTCTGAGCCTGTTGAGAGCATCCTGCTCATCGCCCCCAGCTTGAACTTCTGAGGTAGATCCTTATCGTCTTTTTTTTATTTCACATTCTCCTCATTTGGCTGTTTGATGTCCTGTTTTGTCCCTGGTCACCAGATTTGCAATTGCATGACTTGGAGATCTGTTTCTTCCTTGTACTAACAAGACCAAAATTACAGATGATTTGCCTGTGGTCTTTTTGAGAGACTGCTTGTCATCTCAGGACACAATTGCTGTTTATTCCAGCTTACACACGATTCTTTTTACTGGTTTTAATCTAATCGAATGTTTAAAAAGCCACTAAAGAGATGCGAAATATAAAGCACATCCTTATGGCAATAAAGATGCCACAAACATTAATGCACTGAATGTCATTTCATATACTATATACACTGTAACGCCAATGAAGATTCCCTTAATATTAGAATAACTAGCAGTATGCTTTCATAATAAAGGTATAAAGGCTGCATAGACATTAAAACCTATATTAAAATGATGTAAATATTAGCAGAGATGGCTTAAACTATGTTTAGAAACTTTGAAAAGAGGTGTGCAATCTGTTTCGAACAGTAATAGCAAAACAAACGTTGTAAAAATGTTGAAGCTTCCTGGTGCATGGTCTCAATGGATGAAATCTACCAGATGGGCAATTTCGTATTTAAATTTCTACTTCAATTACAGCAATAGAGAAAACATACATTTGGGAACTCATGAAATTTCTAACAATTTTAATCGCTTCAGCAAAAATTATGCTCATGGCAAATAAAGAACAGAAAGTGCCGGAACAATTCAGCAGAGTCAATTGACTCTTCTCCAGAAGGGTTTGGAAGAAAATTGATTGGACTCAAAATGTTAACTCTGTTTCTCCCTCCACAGATACTGCCAAATCTGCTGAGTTTCTCCAACACATTTTGTTTGGATTGCCAGAATCTTCAATATTTTGCTTTTATTATGCTCATTACATCTTATAGAATCATAGTCATATTCTTGGTTTCTAAGAGTAAGGTAACATATATTAGAGAACCGCATCATAAGTGCAAGAGTTCTTTTGTTAATCTTCAATCGTTAATGTAAGAAAGTAAAGCTCTTGTTAGAAGACAATATTTAAGTCATATCAGTTATTTATTTTTGGCTTTAATTTCTTTGAATGCAGCCTGGGATATGTGCTATCAATTACAGCAGAATGATAAAACTGAAGCTTCTGATTAACAGATATGTTTCATAAGTTCGTTAAATTGTCATTTCCTGCCTTGGAATGTTTAAGTAGCTGTTAGATCCAAAGGATTTCCTCAGGATTAACAGCAATTCCTGGCTGGATTTTAGGATGGAGCGTACTGAGTAATCACAGCAGATTTAATTAATTTAATATATTTATTTCTTCCAGTACATCATATCTCATGTTGAACTAGTCAAGGACAACAATTAAAAATTTATCTGCTTTGAACAGTTATTTCCAAAATTGGAAGTGGGAACAATAGACAAATTCTAGTCTTGCACCCTCTTCTCCATGCCACCACCATCTTTGGACAAGAATTGACTGGTTCTCTAACTTGTGAACTGAGATAAAAGTTAACATCCATCCTCTTTGACAATGGAATCTTTATTTCAATTTACAAATTTCAGACTCAAATGCATCAACCTGCCTGATGACTCCTGGTGGGTCATTAGAAATGAACACATGATTAATAGGTCGACCATACAGTCAAAAGAGTAAGGTTTTTCTGTCTAATGCCAACTTGGAGAATTTTAAAGTTGAAAACCTTCCAGATGAATTCATGTAGATTAGGGTTTTATTACTTCACTATGACTTCAGTGACATTTTAACTGTAGCTTGAGCAAGGAAGCTTCAAGTGAAAAGGAAATCTTCCACATAGGTCAAAAAATTTCCTTTGCAATGTATGTTTGGAGCAGGGAGTTGGTTGGTTGCAAACAATAACAGTTCAGGTGGTCTAGACCCACTTGTTTTCATGAGGTAATACACAGGGAGGAGCTTTGTCAGGATTCTGTACTTTATGACTCTGTGACTTTGTGACTCTAGGATCTCATAAGTGGGAAAAAGAGAGGCTGCAGACACCATTCTATTCTTATGAGGCTCAGAGAATCACTCAAAAGCTTTAAAAAAATTATTAGAAATACTTATCAGGTCAGGCAACATCTATGGAGGTGAAAAACAGGGAGGATGGACAAATGTGGGTACCATCTTGGTTGGAAGAGAGTCCTCAAGGGCATAAGGACATACTCCTTTCTATTGCCCAGCAGGCTATTGAGTGAAAACTGCACAATTCACCATGTTCCTTCTGCTTTTCCCCAAAAATCACAAATTTGCAGTGAAGGCAGAATGAGGCCCTTAAATGACGACTGATTGACCACTTCCGGGCCTCATTAGGCTAAGGGATATGGGGGACAGGTCAGAGTGGACAGGAAGGCAGTGCACTGACAACCCTTCAATCCTACAGGGTGAGACTGTGTCATACAATTTGCCACTACTTTTTTGTATCTATAGATGCTACTGTCTTCATTATAGCATGAGACCACAAACTACACAATGTACTGATTTGCCCACTGGAATGACATAAATGCTTAGTACAATGAGCTTCCATGAGATGAGCTGTCCATTTCCAAAAGGTCGCTACAGGTCCTCCTGCGGCGGATGTTCTAAGTCTACAACAGCCTAATTTAAGATGAATATGCTGAAAAGAAAAGTCTTGTTTTTACCATATCAAGCTGTGTGTGGAGAAGTGATAAGCAGGAACAGAATTGTAGAGCCTTCATTGTTTGCCTGTCAAAAACACTTCATGTTTTCAATTGTGCAGCACATTTGGAGCTCCCAAATGAATACCAGTCAGACTTTGTATGGTGCAATTTAAGTCGGTGCAAGGATAAGATTATTTAAAGGTTGAAGCAAAATATTGACAGGAAAATAACTATAATACCAGTAGATTCTCCAACAAAACAAACAAATATATGGAACAAAATGTAACAAACTCACTTTAAACAAAATTAAAAAGTGACTTAGTTCACTTGGCAAGGTAAATGTATGCAGTCTGATAGCAATCTCGACTTAGTGCTTGCTGACTATACCACCCTGTCAAGGTAGGTTTTGTCCATAAAATGCACAATAAATCTAACCTGGCCAATCAACTTCCTCTCAACCATCAGTAAAGTGATGGAAAAATTAATAAATCATGATACTTATTCACCAAAGTTGTACTCACTCATGTTTGGCTCGAGTTCCAAAACAACTCTGCTCAAGCCCTACTTAAGCTTTCATAAGGAAAGGAATGTAAGAGAAAACGTAAGTACTGCAGTTTCTAACATCAATGCAACATTTGACCAACCATGTAACTGTCACAAATTTAGAGTTGATGTGGGTAATGAGAAAACTGTGCGGAGAATGAATCTGACACATACAAAGATGGTTGTAGCAGTTACTTTCCCAAAGTGTAGCTATAGGACAACATTCCTGGACTAACCATCATTATCATCAGCTGTTTTATCAAAGACCTTCCCATCGTTAGTATTGGAGCTTCTGATGTTCCTGCGGCATTCAGCTCCATTCTTAACGTCTCCAAAACTGGGATAACCCAAGCAAGCCTACAGCAGGATTTGAACAAGACCAAGGTTTGGACTAAAAAGCTGCAGATCATGTTCACACCACTTAAATGTCAGGAGTTAACTGTATGTGATTGGAATATTTATCATTTTTATGCATGACACAGTAATGTAAACATTCAAAACGTTCAAGATCATTAAGGAAAGAAAATAGGTTTGATTTTTACCCTTGCCACTGAATTCAAATTCTTCCTATCTAACACCAGCATTAAGATGGCTGCAGAATGAACAATGTATGTATTCAACAAGTTTACAACAAATTGAACAAAAATTGCGTGAATATAAAGTCATAAGAAATGGAAGGCTATTCGGCCCTTCAAGCCAGTTCCACTATTTATCAAGATCATGGTTGAGGCTCAGGCATCAGCTTCAGGTTCCTATAACAGCTTGGTGACCTACTGCAACAAACTAATTAAAATTCAGTTGTAGTGATTGGAATGAGGTCAGGAAGGTAGACTTCATGGAGAATGAGCTTCCTGATTGGGGCTGTTAATCTTGTCCTATCAGGGATCTCTGGCTGGCAGATTTAACCAGGAGTGTCAGAGGTTTTGTTCACTCTGACAGCTCATAGAGTCATAGAGTCCTACAGCACGGAGACAGGCCCTTTGGCTCAAACTGATCCATGCCGACCAAAATATCCATCTACGTTAGCCCTATTTTTCCACTCTTGGCCTATATCGTTCTGGTTCGGGGGGAACTCGGTCAGTGTCAAGGACTTTTCACATGTAAATAAAGGGGTAAATGATGGGAAACCAGCCTTTGAGGGGTAATTTTACCAGTGAAAGTAAACATTACTCTTGTATTGAAGCCAACATTATTCAGGATTTCATAAGTCAACTCAGCCGTTATCAGGTATGTGCTTTGTCCTTTCCTATTAGTTCATTTCCCATTTCTTGGGAAATGGGAGCAATTGTGTTGAAGAAGATCCTGGATTAATTTAGAAATGATTAGTTGTTTAATTTAAATTTATTTTAAATGGACTGTTGTGATGTTATTTTCAGATTGGATGTTCAAAATTGATTAAACATCTATTACTCATACAAACAATGTGCATGCATTTTTTATTTATGCTGTACCCCCAAGATTGAACAAGTTGATAGGACTATCAGGAGAGAGCAAGGCAATGAAACTGCTTAGATCACTCTCTCAAAATGGCAGCCAGAAGTAAGATGAGCTAAACAATTTCTTTCTGCACTGTATCTATAAAATGTGCATCCGACAAGTTTGTATTCAGATCTGGCCTTTGAAATTGAAGTAGGTTGAAACATGAAAGCATTTTAGTTTCGTATTTGTTAATGTTTACACTCATCTGAACTCTTTGCTGCCTATTGGACAGAAAAAGAAGAGATTTGCAGTCAATTACTGAGGCAGCCTGCAAACTAACTGGTTCAATGAAAATGTACTCCTGGATTCCTTGATCATGCTCGCTGTCATCTGCTCTTGACAGTTCACTTTCTAATTAAGATTCAGGATGACTGGTAATGCTCAGCATCCAAGTGGTGCAGTCATTTTGACTTAGATACTGAACAATAGCTTACAGTGAAAATATTACTTTTTGCAGGCACTGGGAAAGAAAATACTTCATTGCAGTTCACTGCACCAAAGATCAAAGCATAAAAAGCACCTTGTACTGGTGAGTCAGAACAGCTAATTTTCTGATCTGATCAAGTCAGCAGTGACAATGTTGGCATATAGGCACTGTGCCCATTCAAGGGATACAAGGCTGACCTTGATGAAAATGGAAGAATTGCATCTAACGGGTCCTCCACCATTTAAACTACCCCTTTATTATGAGCGGACTGTTTTGGGAACAGTGCACTTGACTCTGTTGCAGATGTTTAAAGGTGTTTTTGAAAGAAAGGCTTTCTGTTACACATCTCCAGAGATGTGTGTTAGAATGCCAAAATGTTACAACATAGCAGGACAAGCACCTTTGAAAGAAAGGATACACAGAAGGATTAGTTTATTTGACACTCCCTTTTCTCTTCGGAAGAGATTTTCCAATTTGAGGATGCTGTGATCGAACATCCATAAGATCTGACTTCAAATGCAGAAATTATGTAAAACCCTGACACAATTAGCCAGCGAATCAATCCAAATTTACTCAGAGAAAGTAATTGGGAAAAACAAGCATAGCAGAAAGTGTGTTTATTTAAATGTCAGCCTGCAAGCCTATTCTGCTGCATGGCATAAATTGTAGCTGCAGTTTTTCTGGGAAATGTTCCAAAGCAATGATGTATGTGCAAGTACGCACATCAGTGAGTGTATGTTGTGATTATATAAATGAAAATTGAGGATACATGATTGGGTGTTCTTTTATATGCTGCAGCTGCTGCCAATGTCTCGATATTATTCATTTGCTAAACAGGATAGGGTGAGACATCACAGAAAGAAACAGACATGCATAACAAGAGGAAAATCATTGCTATAAAGCAAGGAAGGTATTGGGAGATGTTAAAAGTTTCTTGAAAGTTGACAGCATGTAAAACAAAATCTGAAGGGGACTGATGTAGCCAGATTTGGACATATTGACCCCTTCTCCTTCAGTAGGCATAGTTCAAGAGGCAGTGTGATATCTTGTGTTTTCCAACAAACCAGTTTCTCATTTCAACTAATGGTGCTTACTTGATACATTGTAAATGCAAGCTAAACTATACCCACCCTGGTGAGTTTGAAGACTTTGATGGGAGAGTGTCTGACATTAACTGTGAGTTGGTATCTGCTGAGTAAGTACAGGTATAGATTCTGGTGATAACAGAGGAGACACAGGGAACTGCTGCTTGAAGAGGTGAGCTTGTGTCCATCCTCAGCTGACAAGATCAGGAGACCCACGTGGAAAAGAAAGGTAGCATCTGAGCAGCAATAGTTTACACAGTTGTTTGAAAGTATAGAAAGCACTTTGAGAGTGAAGTAAATAATGCATCACCTGGCTCCTTCAGCAACAAGTCATTTTATTGCACAGACGCTTGCAGTGTCAGGGTCAAAGGCTATCAATATTCAGTGGTCACAAGATAGTCTATTCAAAGGCAGTCAGGCTTCTTGAATTCAAATACTCAGTGTTAAGGGCAAAGGCACACAATGTTCAGCTGCTCATGAAAAGACCATTGATAGACAGTCAGACTTATTACAATATGATTATAAAAAATGTTAGGCCTTTAGCCTGCACAATTTAGGAATCTCCACTGCCTTAATAAAAAAAATCTGACTGGGGCAGTCAAGTGTGCCTTAACTAACAAGAGAAATGAACTTAAATGACCCCATATGTGGTGCAATTAAAAGGGGCATCAATTTTTAAAAAATATAAGGCTGGTCAACAGGAAAGGAAAGAAAAGCAACTTAAGAGGTGTGGTTGTCAAGGGCATTGGAACCATCCTTGGCAATGGAAATAGCAAATTGAGACTGAGGGGAAAGAGACAAAGTAATAGAGGCAAGTGGGGCAATGAAAGGTGAGATCGAGACATGAATTTAGGGGAGGGAAGGTGGTCATTTGGTGAACTAAAGAGACAAAAAGAGCAGTGGAATTGAATGAAGGGCTGAATTGGTGAGGCTGGGCATTTCTACAGGGAAAGGTCAGAAAAGTAATGAGGGCTAATTTAAAAAGTATTGATGAAACAGAGGGGAAGAATGGTGACATGACTAAGCCAAAGTAGTACAGGATAAAAGTCACAAGAAAAGGGGAGGACAGAGGAGAAATAATCTAAAGAAAAGCCACCATCTTTCCAAGACTCCAACGCTAAACCAGGAATTCTGACAATGCAACATGCAGAAGGGAGGCGCCCAGATTTCTTTGCATGTGGTAAGGCATAGCAAGCATATTTCCAAAAGAAGCAATCAAAACAAAATTGGAAGTATAGATTGCATGAGCTCGGTGTTAATGAATTTGTATTGAAGGAAAGCCATCAATGCAAATTAAAGACAAATATGGTGTAAAAGCTACAAACAGCTCCCTCTCCACCATGTTGAGTTAAGTATTAAGCTTTTGCAAGAAAGGTAGCCAAGATTCACCAGCAATACTAATGGTTTTATTGGGGGAGATTAATTAACAATCAGCCATACAGAACCAATCAAAGGCCCCCGCATGTGAAAGTTAACAACACCGTAATGAAGCCTTTGTGCTGCCTGATCATTCCAATGTGCAAGGATTAGATCACAGGTGATAATGAAGGAGAAATAGATGCACATTTTGCTGTTTGGCCCGTGTATGCAAAGCAATATGATGTGAAGGGAATTTGTGGCACAGTTGTAGTGTACCTATTTCTGGGTTAGGTGGCCCATCTTCAAGTCCTATCTGCTCCAGAGGTGGTAATAACACTTCTGAACAAGTTGATTTGAAAAAAAATCTACAATTCTGGAAAAAATTGTTAATAGATCAGAACTTGGGAAATAAAACTTAAGCCCCACGTCAATGGTAGGGAAACTATTGGGGAAAATTCAGAATGAGAGCATTAACCTCCATTTGGAGATGCAAGTTTTGATCAAGAATTGTCAACACAGCTTTGTCAGAGGGAGCTCTTGCCTAACAAATTTGATTGATTTTTTTTTGAGGAGGTGACTAGCGTGTAGATGACAACAGAGTAGTTGACGTAGTTTATATAGGTTTCAGCAATGCTTTAACAGGTTCCACATCAAAGACTGATAATGAAAGTAAAAACACATGGGATCTAGGATAACTTGATGAATTGGATCTAAAATTTGCTTAGTGATATGAAACAGAGTGTAGTGATAGAGGGCTGTTTGTGTTACTGGAGACCACTGTCCAGTGATATATTATTGGGATCGGTGCTGGGTCCCTCATCGTTCATGATATATATATATTATATATATGAACTATACAGGTGAAAATGTAGGGGAGTATGATAAGTAAGTTTGAGGATAACACAAACATTGGCCGGGGGATTGACAGTGAGGAAGAAGGTCTCAGGTTACAGGATCATCTCCACAGATTGGTCAGATATGTTGGTCAGGTGGAATTTAACTCTGACAAACGTGAGGTGATGCACTTTGGAGGAAGTAACAAGACAAGGGACTTTTTTTTTGGTAATGAACCTGGTTCCTCTCATCATGTGCTGCTTACTTATCCACAGCTGCAGCACCTTGAACTTGTGTCTCTGATTCTGCTGGCATTGATCTTGTCTTCTTCTCCTTCTTTCCCTTCTTAGTGTTATCAATGCTAAAACTGCTGCTGAGTTCAGTGGTTCCAACATCTGGTATGGGATTACTGATATGTGAATACTGAGCAAGAATTATGTAGAGCTTTGCACTTGACATCTTATCATAGTCAATGACAACTTTGGGCTATTAATCAGTCTGCTCTGTCTTAAGCGAATGAAAGGGCACGAGAAGGCTCAGAGGACCAGAGGGATCATGGGGTGCTTATTCACAGATCTCTGAAGGTGGCAGGACAGGGTAATGATGTAGTTAGAAAGGCATACAGGACTCATGCCTTTATCAGTCAAGGCATAGATTATAAGAGCAGAGAGGTTATAGAGTCATAGAGTGTTGGAGCCTTGAATAGACCACAGCTTGAGTACTGCGTTCAATTATTGTCCCCACACTACAGGAAGGATGTGATTGCACTGGAGACATGCAGAGGAGATTCACCAAGGATGTTGCCTGGGATCGAGCAGTATAGCTGTGAAGAAGACTAGGTAAACTCGGGCTGTTTTTTTCAGAACAGAGAAGATTGAGAGGTGACCTGATAAAGGTGTATAAGTTTATGAGGGGCATAGATGAGCTGGATAGAAGGCAGCTGTTCCCTTTGTTTGATGGGTCAATAACAAAGAGGCATAATTTAAGGTGGAAGGCAGGAGATTTATAGAGAATTTGAGAAATTTAATTTTTATTCAGGGAGTGGTTGGAATCTGGAATGCTGTGCCTGGGAGGGCAGTTGAGGCAGGAAAACTTACAAACTGCAAAAAATACTTGGATGATGATTTGATGGCTCATCTATTGGAAAGTGGGACTAGTGTAGATCTAGAATAGCTTTTTGTTGTTACAGACTTGATGGGCCTCTTCTGTACAGTATGGTGCTATGAAGAGCACCGTGTTAGGAAGAGGGAAGAACCAGTCATGGGTTATGTAGGCTGCATCTCTCCATGTACAGGGGGCAGTAGAACAGTCTGTCGCTTAAGACAGAGCAGACTGATTAATAGCCCAAAGTTGTCATTGACTATGATAAGATGTCAAGTGCAAAGCTCTACATAATTCTTGCTCAGTATTCACATATCAGTAATCCCATACCAGATGTTGGAACCACTGAACTCAGCAGCAGTTTTAGCATTGATAACACTAAGAAGGGAAAGAAGGAGAAGAAGACAAGATCAATGCCAGCAGAATCAGAGACACAAGTTCAAGGTGCTGCAGCTGTGGATAAGTAAGCAGCACATGATGAGAGGAACCAGGTTCATTACCAAAAAAAAGCAGTCAACAGAGAATGGATGCACAGAAGTGATCCAGCTACATCCAAATGAGCGAATGGCAGTGGAAGAGACAATTTCACTTGACTAGACAGGTTGTCATCTATATCTTCCACCTGCAGCAGGTAAATCTGCAGACAGTGGAAGAGTTATGCCCATGGCACTGAAGATCACAATGGCCTGGAGCTTCCTAGTTCCTTTCAAAGTTCAACTGAAAACACGGTGTACCATCTTCCAATTGGTAGACCACAAGTGCATTTGTGTGGTTACTAATGTCCTTTACAGGAGACCATTTCAGTTTGTCCAGTTCACCATGGACCCAGATAGCCACGCTGTCCGAGCTGTGGAAGTTACAGCTAATGCTGGGTTCCTTCAGGTGCAGGGAGCCAGTGACTGCAATAAGTTTGTGCCATATCATCATCCTGTCAGATCCCTGATCAGGAAGAGTTTTCAGTCAACGCTTTTGTGATCACAGGCAACAACTCCAGCAGATGTGCACCCATTACCCATGGAGCTGTCATACACTTACATACTGAACAATTTCCCAGACACTTTCTCCACTCAAATCATCTGCAGGGCTGGCTCATGGATGACAAGGTACACCCCAATGCAAAATCCTTAGATTAACCATTAACAATGCTGCAAAGCAGCACATGCATCATTGAGCAAACAGTTGGTCTTATGAAGACGCATTTCCATTGCTTGGACTATTCAGGAGGAGCACTCTAATACTCACTAGAAAGGATCTCCAGGATCGTGAGTATTTACTTTGCACTGAACGACTTTGCTCTACAATGGATTGGAACATTGAAGAGAAGGAGATGGAGTACCCACCTGCATTCCAGAATGTGGAAAAAAGAGAATCTGATTGTTGCAGAAGGTGTTAATACTGATGCTGAGGTTGGTGAGGAAGATAGCACAGTAATAAAACCAGGTAAATAAGCTCAAGAAAAACTGATAGCAGCAGGATTTGAGAACAAATTATTTGTGAACACTAAAGATACATCTGACATGCTGTGATGTTCAACATTTTCTCAAGGAAATGTTCCTTTTATAATTTAAAAACATTATGCAACTCTATTTGCCTTAAATTTTACATTCTATTGCTCCCTTTGTACCAATAAACTCCTTTTGAGTTTGCTGGCCAAAACATCAGTACAGAGTTCTGACAGCTTAAATGGAGCCTTGCATGGATAATACAAAGTGTAGTGCACAAGGGCCACTCATGTGTCAACGACATGTAGAGAGTCTATATCTGTCCTGAAGCACAGTCATGTAGTTTATGCTCCAGCTTTCTAGAGGCTAGGTTTCTCTCAGCTGACAGCTCTGAAATGAACCTCAAATCTCTTCATAATGAGTACCTGATGTGCATATGAGAATAAAGGGGCAGCATAACCCTCTCAAAGTAGTCTACAATGAAATGATAAACAGTTAGAACTCTTAGCAAATTGAACAAGATCGAAGTAATGTAGATAAGAGTGTTATGTTTGTTTCCAATGTAATGGTTTGCAGTAGGTTTACACCCATGCACCTGAAGTGACTTCAATATTATATATTCTTTCCTTTCTTGACAATACACTGGTGCTCTGTTGGCAGCCATAGTAGAGTCTGCGGCAGACTATTGATTGCTATGCTGTCTTGCATTAGGTGACTTTGGCCAGCACTCACTGGGTCCAGTCTACTGGGTTCTCCTGCTTTGCCTGATGTTGGTGCTACCTCCTTGGGTGGAGCTCATGGAGGCACCTCGGTCTCAAGCAGAGTGCAAATAGAATATCAAAGTACCTCTAGAGTTTCTTGAGATAATAATTCCTGCAGGCTTGTCTACTGTTCCTCCTCCCTGCGGCGGGGGTAGCTGGAGGGTGTTTAATATCCCTCAAGCCTTGCTCACTGAACCAATGAATAAATGCACCCTAGGTTCAAGCACTGGTGTGAAAGTCTGTGTGTATATCCAGCAGATCAGACAGAATAAGAGCAGACCCCACTACCCTTCACTCCAGTCTGCACATGAGCTCTGGCCCCATTACCAAATATTCCAGCATTTGCTTTCACATCTCTGTCAACTCACTTTTGTCACCAAGTTTAGAGTCTGTACTCAGCCTAGCAGAGGGTTGCATCCAGCAGTTCTCTGTGTGGTATGCTTGCAATGTTTGGCACCTGATGAAGGAGCAGGCTCTGAAAACTAGTGCTTCCAAATAAATCTGTTAGACTATAACCTGGTGTTGTGAGATTTTTAACTCTGCTTTATGAAAGCATTAATATCAAATGTGGGCCTCATAGCACTTTTAATATTAAAAACTCAAGAAAATCTTTTTCACCATTTTTATTTTAAAACAGCTTTTGAAGAAATAAATTTATTTTCCATTCAAGCTCTTTTATTAATCAGTGACTTCAAATTGTGTGGCAAGTCCCAAACTTGACATGAGAGGGTGAGGAGTGGTTACAGTTATCCTCATTCTTAACTTCTTCTTGGTCAATTGTAACAAATGCCATGTCTTTCTTTTTTTAACATGAAGTTATCACACTTCAATAAACTTAGCTACCCAAATCAGAAATGAAGCAGAACTAATTCAAAGATTTGCTAGAGTGAAACAAAGAGTTTTTTTTAGCTGAAAGCAATAATAAAATGTGACAAAAAACACATACAGATACAGATAGTAAGCTTGCAAAGACCAGACTGAAAGATAGAGGCAATTGCAGTTTGCGGAATTTTTTAGAGCCTTTGTCTTTCAGGAATAAAAGCTGAGTCCAACTATTTAGCTGCTGTTTTGTTTCATCTTTAATGGTGAAACTACAGATGTCCAGATTTCTCAGTGAATCACTGCTGTTGTTTCAAGTTGCTTTTCATTGGCTGGCGCCTGACCTTGAGAGAAAGAGAGATTTCCAGCTTTTGTTCACAAATCCATTTATCCTTGTCTCTCTTCTGCTGCTCAGAAGCAGTTGTTGATGAAGGTCCATTTGTATATTCATGAGTTTCAGTGTTTTCCTGAGTGGAATATGCCACAAACAACCTTTCATCTCAACCTGTTTACTTCCAGGAATGTGTGAATCAGCCAGGAGACATGGATCGGAGTATCAATGTCCTTCTATATGTTAATTGTGAACTCAAACTGATCCTTGTTCAGGGATAAGTTAGTCAGGTGATCACAGGAATCCTTCTCAGTCAGTATTTCACTGAATCACAAAAATGATAGCACAGAAACAATCTATTTGTTCTACCCTGTCTCAACTGGCTCTTCCAGTGAGCATCATGACTAAATGCTATTCTCCTGCCTTTTTCCCAGACCTTTGCACATTAAATAATTATCTCATGCTGTCTTGAATGCCCCAGTGGGAATCTGCCTCCACTTCATTTCTATAAAGTGCACTCCAGATTCAAATCACTCATTCTTCCTCACATCTCAACTGCTTCTTTTCTAAATCACTTTACACTGTGTTCTCTCATTCTTGATCCTTTTATGAATATGAACAGTTTCTCAGTTTTCAATCTGTCCATCCCCCTCATGATTTGGAAAACTTTTATAGATCTCCTTTAAGCCTTTTTCCTCAAGGAGAGCAGTCCCAAACTCTCCAATCTATCCTCTTACATTTCCCAATCCAGGTACAATTTTTGTAAATCTCTTCTGAAGTCTGTCCAATGCATACACATCCTTCCTATAGTGTGGTACCCAGAATTGTTCACAACACTCCAGCTGAGGTCTAACAAGCATTTTGTATATATTCAGCATTACTTTTTATGCTCAATGCTCCAATTGATAAACCTGATGACACTGCATGCTTTATGAACTGCTCTCTCCACCTGTCCTATCATCTTCATCGACCTATGCAAATATACACCCAGACATTCTGCTCCTGCGCCTCCTTTATAATTGTACTCTTTATTTTGTATAGGCTGTTCATGTTCTTTGTACCAAAATGCATCACCTCTCACACTTCTTCACATCGAACGCCATCAGCCACATATCCACCCATTCCATCAACTTGTCTGTCCATTTGACATTCTACATTTTCTTCCCCACTCACAAACTTTGTTTCACCTGCAAACATCGAAATAGTTTAGATTATTAACATATATCAAGTTAAGCAAAGATACTAATACTGACTCCTGGGTAACTTTCTCCAGCCTGAAAATATTCATTGATCATCATTCACCATTTCCTATTACTCAGGCAATTTTTTATCTACATTATTGCTGTTCATTTGATTCCATGAACTATAACTTTTCTTGCAAGTTTGTTGTGTGACTCTGTACTGAGTGCCACATCAACAGGGTTACCCGCATCAAACCTTTCTGTTACTTCTTCAAAAGACTCCAACAGGCCAATTAAACATGATTTCCCTTTTAAAAATCCATGGTGGCTCTTTCTAATAAACGTACCTTTCCCCATATAATTATTAATTTATTCCCAAATAATTGTTTCAAGAAGCTCTGCACCCACTGAAGTTAAACCGACAGCTCTGTAATTGCTTGGCTTATCCGAATGAAATTATTTAAACAAGAATGTGATAGTTGCAATTCTACAGTCTCAGGCACCATGCTAAATCAAGGAAAGACTTTATTTTAAGGGCTAGGGCCCCTACAATTTCCATTATCACTTCCAACAATACCCTGATATGAATCTCTCTGGTCCCAGAGCTTTATCAATTCGTATTAGAAATAATCTATCCAATACTTCCTCCTTATCCATTTTGAACCCTTCTAGTGATGAAGTCTCCTCCTCTGACACAATGACCTGGGAAGCATCTGTCACTTAGAGAAAGACAGATGCAAAGAAGTAATGTTACATCATAACAATATCTCTGCCTCCATTTGTAAATCATGTTTTGGTATCTAATTGGCCCTACTCTTCTTTTTATTTTTCTCTTACTATTATATCTCCTTTATGTCGTCTGCTAGCGTTTTGCCATCATTTTTCATTGCTTCTCGAACATACTTTTTTCACCTTCCACTTAACCGTCCGTGTCCTTTTGGTTCTCCGGTGTATTTTTTACATGACACCTGTCCGAAGTAACATTTTTCTTTTTTATCTAAATTTTTAACTCCTTTGCTTTCCAGGGGGCTCTGGATTTGTTTGTCCTACATTTTCCTTTTGTCAGAACATACTTTGAATCTGGTGACACCATCTGCTCTTTGATGCCCATTGCTCAGTTACATGTTTTCTCTCCAAAATTTCATTCAGGTCTATTTGGCCAACTTCTGTTCTTGCTCCATGCAAGTTGGCTCTCTGCCAATTGATTTTTCCAACTCTGGGTTAACTAATTTCATTCTCCATCTTATGATGTAATGATCACTATCTCCTAAATTTTCCCCTACTGACAGTAATCTTCATTTATCTTTCTTTTACTATTATATACCTGTAGAAAACATTGAAACTCTCCTTTATGTTGTCTGCTAGCGTTTTGTCATAATTTTCCATTGCTTCTCGAACATACTTTTTCACCTTCCCTCTTAACTGTCCGTGTCCTCTTGACTCTCCAGTGTATTTTTACGTTTCACTTGTCCTAAGTATACCTTGTCTTCTTGATCTCACCTTGTTTTCAAGAACCAGGTCCAACAGTTTCCTGTTGTTATATATTGCTGTAGCAACATCTCCTGAGAACAATCTAAGAACACTTACACCTCACTGCATCTTACAGTACCATATCTCAGTACCATAAATTTTAGATAATTGCAGTTCCCTGTTAAAATTACACTGGAATATTGGCATCTAATTGTGATTTTCCTGTAGATTTGTCTTCTACATTCTTAGATGGGGGTCTATGGTCTACAGTGAACAATGTACTTGCACCTTTTTTCTTAGCTCTAGTCAAATCGATTCTGTCCTTGAATCCTCTAAGACATTCTCTTTCTCCAGTATTAAAATGCTCTCTTTAAACAATGCTGCCACCCCTCCTCCCTTCTTATCTAGTCTATCTTTTCTGAATAACTCAAACATTTAACACCTAAGCTTGCCTTTCCATGGGCTAATTTTCTGCTATCACAACAAATGTGGTTCAGGTTTTTCGAAGAGTGGCAATCTCAAGCAGATATTTTTTACAAATGTCTCCCCATTTCTTACATGAAATTCCAATCAGGGATCTTTCAGAAGTGCAGAACTATACTTCCATTCTGACAGTTTTATCATTGTGCAGTCGGTCAGAGGAAGGCACTGCCTTTTCCATAGCAACCAGTTACTGAATTCTTACATTTAACAGATCAGCATCACTGATGGTCATGTTGACAGTTGCTATCAAATGGAAAGTAAATAACAGGTGTGAGGTTAGGATCCCAGCTGAAGTGTAGGATGCCTGGTAAATTTGGTGTCAGGTGGAATAGTATGCCAAGTAGATCGGGGGTAGTTTGCTAGAGGGTAGGGTGACATGTGATAGGTTGTCACATGGGTCAAATGTCAACTCGGTGGGATACTAAGTGAGTAGGGGCCAGGATGCCAGATAAGTAGGATACAAAGTGACTACGATACCAAGTAGGTAAGGGATGTCAACTGGGTGGGATGCCAAGTGTATAGGGGCTAAGTACCAGGTGGATAGGATTTCAAGGTGCAAACTGGGAAGGGAGCCTGATTAATGTGGCAGTAGGGTAAATTGCAGGTGACTGGGAGAAATAAGATCTGCTGAGGGTGTATGGGAGGTTGGGTGTTGGGTGTCCGGTAGACAGAGTGGGGTTGCTTTCCAAGGGAGCACAGAGACTTACCAGAAACAGCATTGGGGAAGGGAAAGTGACGGCTTCAGAACAGCGGAAAGGGTTAGGGTGGACTGGAGGGGGAAAGGGAGGGCAGTTCCCGTGGGAGGAGCGTGTGAAAGCAGAACAGGGAAAGTGAGTACTCCCAAGTAGGGGAGGGGGCAGATCCCATGTTAGGGTTAATGGAAGGCAATTCCCAGGGTGGTGGGGGACAGATCAAGCTTGAGACTGGTGAAGGGAGTTAAATCCCAGGGTGGGAGAGACATATCAGATCTGGAGTTGGAATGGCAGATCCCCAAGTGGGGGCAGAGCATACAGAGTCCAGAGCAGGGGAGAAGGATATAGTGCACTTAGGGGCAGGAGACTTATATTAGGTCCAGAAGTGGGGTCCAGTCATGGTGCTGGGGGAGGCAGGATGATAGGTCCTGGGGGAAGGGAGGTGGATGTCAGGTCAGGATCTGGACGATGTCAGTTGTGTAGGGTAGCATCGTTTGGATTCTGTGAGGTAAGTATGAAGTATGTTTAATAGTAATACCGAAGTTAAACTATGCACTTAATTGTACTACTTTTCCTGAGTAATCTTGTATTTCATATCTTTAGGACCCTCCAATGCACCCAATGTAAGTAGATACATTCAGAAGGTTCCAAGTGTGGAGGAATTGCCTCAGAGTCTGTTATAATGGCAACAACTGTCTGACCATCGGAAAATCTGGGTCATTATATTTGCTTGTGGCAATCTAGGCCTCAAGCTGCCCAATTATATTAACTGCACTGCATGCACATACATGCATGGTAACCCTGAATTAAACTTCATTGCTTTCCCTCTTACTTCATGTATTAACATTATATTCTCTACCCTATTGCTATCTTTCTAAGTCTTTGTGCACCCTGGTAATCTTCTTGAACATTGTCTCTTGCCTCCCAGGCATCTGCCAAGTTAGTTTAAAGCCCTCCCAACAGCACGAGCAAAACAGCCTAGAGACAACTCTGTCTCAACTCTGTTTAGATGTATTCATTCCATCTTATACAGATGCCATACTCTCCAGAACCAATCCCAATAGCCCAGGAATCGAAAGCCCCACTTCAGCACCATCTTTTCAGCCATACAGTCAACTGCCTTCTCCTAATTCTGTTTTCACGTGCATGTGTTACTATGAGTATTCTGGATTATCACGTTCAGACGCAACACTTTTGATGATGAGTCAAGACATTAACTCTGTCTCTTTCTCCACAGATGCTGCCAGATCTGGGAAGTTTCTCCAGCACATTCTATTTTTATGTCAGATCTCCTGCATCCATGATAATTTGTGTTTATCAAATTCATGCTGTTTGTTGATTTGCATGACTGTTTTCTGAATAGAATTCAACTCATCTCTTTCCTTGGTTGCACCCATCAGCTGGCTGTCTAGCATATTAAAAATTCCAATGAATCATCAGCATAACTTTGGGGCATATTCTCTCATTTTATTGACCCATGTTGAAAAAGTCTTGAAACTTTTTCCTCACACAGCTTCCAACAGCCACAATCCACTTTCTCTTAAAAGGTATGGCCACCTCTAAGTAGTGTTAGCCATTGCAATATTGGGTCCCATCTCTTCCCTATATCTCAATGAAAAAACAAGGCAGCAAAAGTCAGTACTTCACCCTGCACTTATTACAAAATAATTAGTGAGTTATTAAAGGGTTAATTCAATAAAATTGAATAATGATGGCTTGCAATAATGATCTACATTGGAATTCCAGTTTTCATTAGATTTCTGAATGAGAAAACTGGCTGAAGTCAACATATTTGTCCATATTTCTGATTGCAAATAATTCCAACATCAACATGCAATTTGGAATTCCCTTCTTCATTATTATATCAGAGTGTTAACATATTTATTTAAAACAGGTGAACACCACTGGAAAACTTTCTGTGTTGTGTTTGAATGTTTGTAAACCACAGCATAATTTCAATTAAATCATCAATTTCCCTTTAATTACATACCAGATATAAATTTAATGTTAGTACTTCTAGTCCATGGCTAAAACAAGCGTGGCTTTTTGGTGATATTAATTCTGAGTTGTTATTTTGTTATATTGTTAGTTTTCCTCCAACTAATGTTACTTGGATGCTATTCTTTAAAAGGTGGATAAAAGTGCCTCCTGTATCCACCTTTTAAAGAATAGCATCCGAGTAACATTAGTTGGAGGAAAACTAACAATATAACAAAATAACAAGACAGAATTAATATCACCAAAAAGCCACATTTGTTTTAGCCAAGGACTAGAAATACTAACATTAAATTTATATCTGGTATGTAATTAAAGGGAAATTGATGATTTCATTGAAATTATGCTGTGGTTTACAAACATTCAAACACAACACAGAAAATTTTCCAGTGGTGTTCACCTGTTTTAAATATGGATAAATATGTTGACTTCAGCCAGTTTTCTCATTCAGAAATCTAATGAAAATATAATTCCAATGTGGATCATTATTGCAAGCCATCATTATTCAACTTTATTGAATTAACCCTTTAATAACTCACTAATTATCTTGTAATAAGTGTGGGGTGAAGTACTAACTTTTGCTGCCTTGTTTTTTCATTGAGATATAGGGAAGGGATGGGACCCAATATTGCAATGGCTAACACTACTTAGAGGTGGCCATACCTTTTAAGAGGAAGTGGATTGCCTTTGGGTGAATATCAGTTCACCAGTTTTTTTTTCACTTTTTCTCTCCAAAACAGCAAAATGAATGAGTAAGTCAACAGTTGACTTACCAGAGTTGAAAATTCTTCAGTCTACCAGAGTATTGAAGTCACACCAAACTGTTATTAAATATTCAGGAGGGTATAAAATAAGAACTCAAAGTCATAGGATAGCTTTCATATTCTTAGAAGGCTTTGAAGTGCTGCATCGTGAATGAATTACTTTGAAGTGTTGCCATTGCTCTTAGGAGGTAACGTGGGCAGTCAATTTGTCAAGAACTCAAAATCAACTGAGGTAAATGCACAGCTGCTTCAACTCAGGTACAGAATTCTGCAAGCCAAATCTGAACATCATTTAGTTTCTAAATTATAAAATAATTACTGTTATTTTGTTTTTTATTAGACCCAAAGATGCTGGGAGAAGTTGAAGTGTTAAAGTTTAAAAGTTCATCTCACACCAATATCATGCTTACTGCAATCAATTTGAAGCCACCCAAAACCTTCCCCCACACTGCCCCTTTATCTGCAGCTCCCCTTACACCCACTCCCAGTCCTGAAGAAGGGTTACACCCAAAATGTTGACTTCTCCAAATTCTGATGCTGCCTGGGCTTGCTGTACTCTTCTATCCACCTCCTTGTCTGCCTTGGACACCAGCATCTGCAAGTTCTTTTTGTCTCTCACAGTAGTGAGAGCTACCCTTTTTCAGTTTTACTTTGGACAAATCAATCCACATTAATGCCTTAAATTAGTTATGCCATAGGCTATTTTGAACGAAAAAGCATTTAAACATGCAAACAAAATTGGCACCTTGAAGGTTATTGTACTTTAATATCATACCAAATATTTGTATAATTTTTATTTCAAAAAGACTCATGATTGTCATGCAAAAATATCAAGGATGAAGGCTTTAGCTTGTAGTGCTCTTTTCTTGTTTGAGAAAATTGATGTTAATCCAAAATCATTCACAACATGTAAACATGAAACAAAAAAGTCAGATATCATTGCTACCTGAACTGTCACATTGAGGACTATTCGATTGATAAACCATGCAGATTCATGACAGAGTGTTTTCAAAGTAATTTGGGTGCGGTTTTGTAGCTCCCTGCACTTGGGAGAAGTCAGTGATGGTAGGGAAATCACTGCCCAGGCTTCTGAACACTCTGCATCACAGGGGAAGGATATAAAGAGATGGAATCGAGAGAAAATGGCATCAGAGGCATCCTAGATTTATTTGTAGTCCAAGAATTGGGAGAGACCACATCTTTCCCCATTTGATCCTTGACATGAGCTGCTGGCATAAAAATTCAATGCAACTTTAATGTTAATGGACACGAGGATAGGATGGCCACCCATTCCTTCCTGAGAGAAAGTCCTGCTTTAACAGATGTTTGATTATGGCAGCCCTACATATCCTTAGTGTTCACCTACACGGGGGTTTCTGAGAGTTGTAGATAATAACAGTGAAGTCTGTAGGTGCCTGGTCATGTCAATCTTCTTTGCTTTTTTCGGGAAACTTCAACTACTGCTCTCTCTCTAGGTGCTATCTTCACTTCAGCAGCAACATCACAAGGAAGCTGTCTACTGAGAGGTCCATGTCAGATGCATCAGCAGATAATTTGAAGAAAATGTTGAAAAGAGAATAGCATTCCCAGTTACGCTGCTCCTGAGCACTCATATCAATTGCAATAAGGCCCTACGGTCTGACAGTATACCATGGTGGCTTTGTTAGGAAGCCAACATTATGCTTCCATAAGGAGTTTTGAGCTCTATAACCTTATCCAGATATATGTTGCAGAATCAAAGTGCAAGTGCTACATTCAAAGATTGCAATTTAGCATTAATCCACTGGAATCCCCTTTCAAAACAAGCCCTTTGGACATCACATGCTATGTCCTTGCATTCTTACATTTCAAAGTGTGAATGTAGCAGCATGAAACATTGTCTTCCAGTATCAGGTGTGAAACATGATTCTGGAATAGCAAATTCAGGTAAGATTTTTGAGTTACTTATCTGCCTATCAGTCATGATAATATGGTGATTAATGTAGATTGTGCAATGGCCATGATTGTTTGAGAATATAACTTATAATGTTAATTCTTGTAAAAAGAATCACCTGCTGATGAAATGCATTTTGATGTCAGGTAGCTTTACTGAATCAGTACCTGAGTGCTATAATGACATTAGAGTAAGTAAAATATAATGATTAATGCAATTGCTGCTAGTATGATGACAAATTCAAAGAATTATACCCCTCCAAGAAATAGCAGTAACTTATTCTGCCCACTCTAACTGCAGTGACAGCCATTTTCTCTTGTCATTTACTAGAGATTTTAGAGGCAAGGTTTCTAATTCCTGTCCTCATGGGTGCCTTGCAACTTCTGCCTGAGACATAGTTTGATCCCTGCCTTTTATCTTGTCTCTTGTGTTGCTGTCCCTGTAGCTACAATGACTTTTCACCCTCCCCACATTTTTGTTCAGCCCCTATTAATGACCCTAATTTACTCCCTTTGCCCATGACGTAGTGAATTACAATGTGCTATTTGGTCATACCCTCTGCTCTTGTTGAGGCCAAAAAGTACAATGAGCATGAAAGCCTTCCAATGGTCTCCTCCAATTCTCTATGAGATCCTACTCTTTGATCATAAATTGCCCCTTTCATGCCAGTCATTCCCTCAGCAACCCAGTGCAATGGATCCCAATCTCAACAATGATCTTGCACATTTCCCAGCACTCCATAATAGGCCCCCTGACTATTAATGCCCAAAGCCCTTGGACTGACTGTGGCCCACCTTGAGACTCACTTGGGCCTGACTAAGATCAACCCTGACTGATGTCTTGATAGCACTCTGACTAATATTGATGTAATCCCCAAACTGAGTACACTTGATCTGGAGGACTGAGTATGGCCTAGTTGCCAGATTGCAAAGCTATGGACCTCCAGATTATAGTAAGACCAAGCACCTGGCAGATTGTAGGAAATCTCCTGGATTGGAACTGGCTGAGCACCATGATTAGGGCAGCATCTCCTGACTAAACCAAGGTGGACAAAGTTAAAAATCACACAACATCATTTTATAGTTCAGCAGGTTTATTTGGAAATATCTCCAAATAAACCTGTTGAACTATAATCTGGTGTTGGGTGATTTTTAACTTAAACTGTTGACCCCCTTGACAATAGTTGCCTCCTTTTGATTTTCAGATGTGGCTATTTGGTTGAAACATAAATGGTATGTTTGCCATGTAAATGACTGGCATGTGTTGTAGGTGCAACCTTGACATTTCAAGGTGCTATTAGTAATATATCCTTCCTTTTGACTGTTCAGTGCTCTAAGCTATGACAAACTGTTTAGTTGCAGTACAATCCATGGAAGCTGACAATTGTAACTTAGCACTAAAGAATGTATGTGCTGAAATACAATGCAAGGCAAGAGGCTGTTAGCTTTCAAGTAAGCTCAAAGCGAGTGAGCACTAAAAAAGTTAAGAGCCATAAGATATATCCTGTACAGATGCACGTGTCTCTGCATGCAAAGCAATCCAGCAGAAGCTGGCAAGTCATAAGTCTCCCTGATCTCCAAAGCAAAGTTCTGGAGGTTGAAATGCAGAGTGAGTTGGCCAAAAAGCAGGTTGAGGCTGGTGAGTTGCCGATGCCAAATTGTCTGAATAAATGAAGGGTGGGAGAGGGCAAGTTCACAGAGCACTGTGGTGAAAATAGATTTGGCTGAAGGCCCAGACAGACATCTGATCAAGTTGCTGGCACCAGGTAACTGCTCTGATTTTCATGTCAGAGACTGATGTCACCTAGTTTATTTGGGAAGGAGATGAGAATTGGAAGTTGCAAAGAAATTAGGAAAATTTTGCTAATAATGAGCCACTCATTAGTGGGATTCTGAACTCTCTGCTTAAAATGTGCACTAGAGATTGGAAATTTTAACTTTGGAATCATGAATCTGATCGTTTCTTTTTCCCTATATTTTTCCAACTTGCTCATCATTACCTGTGTATCAAGGGATCAATAAACTCCACTCCAGTTCATAACCATTTGTCCATTTCTTCTGGAATGGAGTATCATTCATGGTTCTGTTGTTGTTATTTCAACCTCCCCTACAGCCACACTTTATTTTTTAACTATCTCATTGCCACCTCACTGTTACCTTACACCAGAAAGCAGATATATCTTTAGCAAAACGTCAATGGTCTGGTAAAATGGCTCTTAATAAGGCCATTTTTAACGTAAACTGTCTGAAGCTAGTCGTGCCATTAATTGCCTGATAATGAAACATGTTATGATGATAATGAAACATGACCTGATCTGACATGACTCACAACAATTTTACCAACACCATCCTATCTCCATTCCCACCTTCCGTGGGTCAGGAGATTTCTGCACATCATCTCCATAGCTATATTCTCATTCTCTTCATCATTTTAAGGAGCAATATCAGGTCACCTCTCAGCCTTTTCTAGAGAGAAGAGGGTTTAATCTGTTTAGATTTTTGTAATAGCTCTTGTACTATCCTTGTAAATGTATCATGCGCCTTCAGAAATGTCTTCATTTAATTTTATTTCTTATCTTATAAGATCGGGTCTGACCAAATTAGTGAAGTCACCTTGAAGTTGAGGTCTCTTACTCCGAGTTGTAATGTAGGCTGCATTGTGGCTCCTTCCATAACTAGCTAACACTGAAATTAGTGAGAATTTCAACTTCTCTGCTCTTGCATTGCTGACAACTCAAAAAAAATGTATACCTTGTTCAATCAAAAGTAACTGGGTTTTTAACAACGGTATGTTTAATCATTTTGGTGAACAACAGAACTTGTCCTGAGAAAGTAATTTTGTGATCGTGGATCCTATTCTAACTTAAGTTTGTGTTTTTATTTTAGATTTCTCATGGTTGCAATGTTTTACTTTGGTTTTAGAATTAAGTAAAAATGCCAGTATATTTCCCAATGATTTGCTTGTTAATTTCAATTTTGTCCAATTAAACTCAAATCCTAAAGTATCTGTGATTAATTTTGGAAACAATAAGTGTCTAGTAGTCTGATCTAATTAATTTGATCAAAATTGCAGTCCGTAGAAACTTGGTATAAGTAACACATTTTTGTATTTTCTTTTATATGTGGAATAAGCTTCTGACTTCTTTTTCCAAAAGAAAATAAAAATTATTTTTCCATTCTGCAGTCTGCATATTTTAATTTTATGTATGCTCAATTATAAATAACATTTTTAAAATATGTTCTGAATATATATGTATACGTTAGGGCAATTATTAGAAAAATATATTACTTTTGTGGATGTCAAATCAAGAACTTGATGGAATTGGTGACCTTCAAACTAATCTCATGCTATGGAAACAATGTTGCACATCTAGTGAAAGCATTCCATGAACAGCTGAATATCTTTTGACAGCTGAGTGTCTCAGTATTCAGTGATATAGGTGACAAAGCAGCTGTCATCTCTGGGTTATGTAATTCTTCCATTATGAACTTGAATTGCTCTTTACAGTTAATAGATTGTAGCAATAATGCATTTATATGATGAGACTGATGATAATTTTGGTGACAATTCTGTATAGTGAATAAGCCATTACTAATGCCTCTGGCAATATTGAGTACATTCTCAAAATACTTTGCCTCACACCACCAAAAGTATTGCACTCCACAAGCAAACCCAAAAGGGTGTCATTGTATACTGGCTCCAGGCTGGCCTACTGTAACTTAGCAGCAATATTGTTGCTATATGGCCTTCTGTAATCCAATGTTGCTTCTATATAGATTTTCCTAGCCGTTGGCACATTTCTCACTGAGAAATAAAAATTATAATTGTATTTCCTCCAATTTTCTTCCACTTTTTTTTTCTTCCTTCTCGGTCTTATTCCTGAAGGCATTGATCGCTTTTTCAGGGACAGTCCACCAGGAACTGTACATGCCTTCTGAAATGTAAAACTAGAAGCTATTCCTTTTGCTGAGTCTAACAGTGAATGTCAATACATCATTCAAATATAGTAGACAGAACATCTTAGCTTAATCCTGTCCACACAGCATGGACTACCCCAGTGAATATGGTTATGCAGTTTAGAAACAATTTTCCCTTTCCTAATTCACGGCTGCTGCAAATTACTGCATCTTTCATATGTTTGTTCTTTGTTCTAACTTATCACAGGTTGAGGATTGAGCCTGAGTTATTCCATATCAATACAGAATCACAGAATCATACAGTACAAAAGAGGTTCTTTGGCCAATCAAGCCTACACTAACAAAAACAACTCTAAATTCACACTAGCCCCACTTTCCAGCACTTGGACTTAAACGTTGTGACTTCTTAAGAGCTCATCCAAGTACTTTTTAAAGGTTGTGATGTTTCCGGTCTCAACTATTCTCCCAGACAGTACATTCCAGGTTACTAACACCCTCTGAGTGAAAAAGGTTTTTCTCAACTGCCCTCCAAACCTCTTACCTTTCATCTTAAAATTTGGCTCCTGGGTTATTGACCTTTCAACAATGGAAACAACTGTTTCATATCCACCCTGTCCATGCCCCTTATAATGTTATTGCAACAATAGTTTTATATTAACACAGTTAAATAAAATCTAATTTCAAATATTCACAAGCTTTCAAATAAAATAAAAATTCCTAATCACAGTCTTGGTTGAACCTGCTATATGCATACAATCTTAATTAGTCATCAGAACATGTGAAACTGAGAAACGACTATGTAGTATTCCCAAAGATGCCCTCTCATATCCTTTCTTGTAAATAACATTACAAATAACAAAACCTCTTAATATACACTCACCTGAATGTAGACATGATCTTATTACGGAACTCTGAAGACTATGCATCCTAGTTTTCAATTCTCCAACCAAGAAACACCCTGTCAGCACCCACTCAGCCAAGGCCATTAAAAATGTTATATGTTTCAATTGTATGACCGACCATGCTTCTGCATTTTTAGATTAGATTACCTACAGTGTGGAAACAGGCCCTTCGGCCCAACAAGTTCACACCGACCCGCCAAAGCCCAACCCACCCAGACTCAGTCCCCTATATTTTACCCCTTCACCAAACACTAGGGGCAATTTAGCATGGCCAATTCACCTAACCTACACATTTTTGGACTGTGGGAGGAAACCATAGCAAACCCACATAGACACAAGGAGAATATGCAAACTCCACACAGACAGATGCCCGAGGCAGGCATTGAACCCGGGTCTCTGGTGCTGTGAGGCAACAGTGCTAACCACTGTGCCGCCGTGCCACCCACCATACTGCTAGAGAGCATTGATCCAGTGTACTCAATCTTTGCTCATGGGACAACTCTCTCATCCCTCGAATCAATCCAGTGAACATTTGTTGCCTTGCCTCCAGGATATCCTTCCTTTGCAATATAATGTATTATATACATAATTATATATGTATTAACTAAAGAAAGCCAAACAAATATCTGCACGTATTAAAACAATTTAATTTGTCTAAGCATGTAGTTCGATCACTGCACACCGAGACTGCAATGCATAGAAGTTGCAATTTACTCCTGGCTCTTCAAAGTATTTACTTTAGGAATCCCTAAAGACTTCTGTTTTAACTATAGGATTTGCCAATATAAACACGAGAAAATAATCATGCACTTGTCATCACTTTACAAATTTATCTCGAGGTAAATCATGTAAGACTAGGAATGTAAATCATTTGTACACATGGAAGGGATATCATAATGTTGCTACAGCTACTAGGGGAAGTTCACCCTACAAACATAATCTATGGTATTCTAATAAGCAAAGAAAAGGTTTGGTTCTAACAAGCAAGCTTGAGTTTTGGATTCAAATTTGGTACAAGTCTTGCAGTATTTTTTTCTTGAAGCGTGAAAGTAATACCATATTTTCCTTACTAAATTTAAATATTTAATCAACAGCCATCTGCCTAAAAGTGAAAATGAATCAAAATGCCTTTAGGAAACACAAGAAATAATTGCTTTCAGATTTTAATATATTCAACCGGAAAATAAAGTATAGTCATCTATTCAGACACCTTAATCCAATGATGGAATCTTTAATTCAAACCTTGTAAATCCTAACCTCATGCTTAGATCTGATCCAAATGGAGAACTGCTGATGACTTCAGTCGCTCCATCTCAACAACAACTTACACTAATATTGCACCTTTAAGGCAATTAAATATTCCAATGTGTTTTGCACAAGCATGTCAAAGTAACATATGATACCAAGCCACATTAGGTCAAAGGACCAAAAACATTGCCAAAGAAGTATGCTATAATAAGTGACTTAAAGGAGCCAACCAAGGTACAGAGGCCAGGATGGGACAGGAGAGAATTGAGGTGTAGGCAGTTGAAGACATGGTCACTATTGGTGCAGTAATTATGAATTGTGAATGTTCAAGAGGACAAAGTTAGAACAACGTGGTGTCTGGGAGGGTTATGGAAATAGTGGAACTTACTGAGATAGGGAGCAACAAGGCCATCTTCCACTCAACATTCCATTTAACAACAAAAACAATAAAATTTTAAAAATTAATTCACTGAATTTCAAAGTTATGGGTGGGAGTTTCCACAGGTATGGGGGAGGTGGTGGGAATGTGGTAGTTACAAAACAGACAGTGCCTATGAAGTCAATGGAAAGGAAATATTGGTTTTGTGTATAATAATTGACTGATCCATTACATGCCAGTATGGCCCAACAAAGTGAAACAATCCATTGTAGAACAGATAAGAAGGTCATTCAATGCAGGCTTGGACATCAGCTCACTCTCCAACTAAAGATGGATACTCTCAATCCATTTCCTACCTCTTTCATGAATTACCTTCTGATAATCATGTTATATATTTGCTCTTTAACCTTCGTTCAAGCAAATTGTTACTGTATTCTTTCCATGCTTATAATATTTTAACTGATGCACCAAACTTTTTTAACTGTAGATTAACCAATGTCTCAGAAAAAGTTCAGCACCACTTCTTTCTTTTTATTTTAAATGTGCAACATCTTTTCAGCTTTCTCATGGCCTTTTCAATCTGTATTCCTACTTGAAAGAACTTTTAGAATTCATTTTAACTCCCTGTGCTCAGCATATACAGTGCTTTAGAGACCTGAAAATAATGTCAGGCTACATACTGCCCAATTTACATGAAGAATTATCTTGATAGAGGTGCTGGCAAGGGTAGTCAGAGAAACTAACAGTTTCAAATTGGAAGTGCACATGTAACATCTTAACTGGGGTTTTAGGATATACAGATAATCCCAATTGCAATTTGAATTATGAGTAGGAGTAACACTTTCCCTATTTGCTTCAGATATTGAGCTCTCTAACCAAACAGCCCTTAAAGTTCAGCTGAAATTAATCTCAGCTGGAGAAGGTGTGAAGGATGATGTGAGAAAAAATCTTTTTCACACAGAGAGCAGTTAGGGATACAATGTACTACCTGGAAATGTGGTAGAGGCAGTTTCAATTGAGACATTCAAGAAGGCATTGGATAAACATTTGAATAGAAATGGTGTGAAGGGAATAGGTAAAGGCAGAAGGTTGGCACTAGGGAATAGAATTGGATATAAAGGGCAGATTAGCCTCATTCTACACATTGATAATTGTGATTCTAGGCTCTTTCTGGACCAATACACAAAATAAAATAACTTCCAGAATCAACACTTATCCCAGATCATGGACTTGCTAACTAATAAGGAGGAACGTAACGGGTACCTGGAAGAACTCAAGGATGCCCTCATAAGAACAGGGAACGATGCTCAACTTGTCGACCACCAGTTCCGCTGAGCCACAGCGAGAAACCATAATGACCTCCTCAGAAGACAGACATGAGGTGCAACCAACAGAGTACCTTTCATTGTCCAGAACCTCCGAGGAGCCAAAAACTATGCCATGTTCTTCGCAGCCTGCAACACATTATCAATGAGGATGAGCACCTTGCCAAGACCTTCCCCACAACTCCCCTTCTCACCTTTTAAAAAAACCACCAAACCTCAAACTGATCATTGTTCATAGCAAATGCCCAGCTTTCAGGACAACTTCATATAATCTTGTCACAGTGGACGCTGCAAGACGTGTCAGAATGTCGACACAGATACCACCATTATGCATGGGGACACCTCCCACACGTATGGGGCATATACTCTTGCGATTCAGCCAACGTTGTCAATCTCATACACTGCAGGCAAGGATGCCCTGGGGAATGGTACATTGGCAAAACCAAGCAGAGGCTACAGCAACGGATGAATGCACACCACACAACAATCAACAGACAGGAGTGTTTCCTCCCAGTAGGAGAACACTTCAGTGGTCCGGGACATTTAACCTCAGACCTTCAGGGGACCGTCCTCCGAGGTGCACTTCAGGACAGGCAACAACGAAAAGTGACCAAGCAGAGGCTGACAGCCAAGTTCGATACCCATGGGGATGATCTCAACTGGGACCTTGGGTTCATGTCACACTACAGGTGACTCCATTGCATTATACAGACAGACAGACAGACACACACACACACACACACACACACACACACACACACACACACACACACACACACACACACTCTCTCACAGACACTCTTAACCACCACATCTCCCCCTCCCAAATACACACCCCACATGCACACATATACGTACAAGTTTGTGAGGTGAATTTGTACTTACAGATTTACATTTTATTTTGCTCAAAAACTGCATGAATCCATGTAAAATTCTGAATCCTTTTTTTAGATTAGAATCAGTCTGACTATTGTGGCACACATAGGGAAGCTCACACCTTCAATGTATTATCTGGGCTGACATGACATCAATTGTTAAAGTTCACTTGAGAATGTAACTTTTAAATGTTCTGCGACTTACATATGAAAGAACTGAAACCAATATGTTCATTCTAAAAGATGAGACACTTAACAAACAATCCAGGTCTTTTTCAATATATAATTTCAGTTACATCACACAGTAAACTACTGCTCTAAATTCTGAGTCTTACAATCTTATTTTTTACAACCACCTGATAAAGGAGCAACACTCCGAAAACTAGTGCTTCCAAATAAAACTGTTGGACTATATCCCGGTGTTGCGAGATTTTTTAATTTTCCAACTAACCTCATCATGGCACCTCTGACCGACTCTTCATTTTTACTTACCTTACCAGGAATCATTTCAATAGGTTCATGGTGGTAGCCGGATCAGCCACTAATGATTTGTTGACACCTAGACTGCTCGCCATTCCTGATGAAGGACTCCTGCCTGAAACGTTGATTTTCCTGCTCCTCGGATGCTGCCTGATCTGCTGTGCATATCCAGCATCACTCTAGTCTTGACTGCTAGCAATGGTGTGAAGTGCAAAAATAATCAAAAAGGCATTTACCTTAAACAGTTTACATTTAAGGGTGAACATAATGTTTCAATTGTACAGAGCCTCAATCAAACCTCATCTATTCTACTGCGTTCAGTTATTGTGAATAAAGCAAAAGAGTTAGTCACCTTGCTAGGAGAACTGAGCAGATTCATTGGAAAAATACTGAGTTCAAAGGACTAACTTATAAGGATGGTGTATAAATTGTTCCATTTATTCCTTTGAATTGAGGAAGTTGAGGGGAAACTTACTTGAGGTATTCAAAGTGATAAAGAATTCAATAGAGAAGGTAAAGGCAAACATTCACTGCTTCTAACAGCCGCACAATTGTTACAATACACACTGTTTACAAATGCACAAATGCAAGCCACATTTTCTTCAAAACCACCCTCCAAATATGATCCTTGTGTCACCTAAAGTAAAAAAGCAACAGCATACTGGAACACCATCTAATCTCCCCTCCAATCTATACACCACCCTTTTTAAATAGTGATAAATGGTGATACTGGTGCAATATCTATTTTACATTTAAAAAATTTACAAACTATTTACTGTAGTGAATAAAATCCAGAGCAAAAGATATAATCATAAGATTAAACTGAGCTAGTTAGGGATAAAATTGAAAGGAAATGTATTGCACAATGAGTAGTTAAAAAAAATTAAAACTGTATTCCCAAAAGCCTGTGGATATTGGGTCAATTGAAGGATTCAGGACTGAAAACAACAAATATTAACTAAATAAATGTATCAAGGAATGTGGAACAAATATGATGAACAAAAGTAAAATAATGGTAACTATGATCCTTGAGAGTATAACTGCAGCTTCTAGATTAGAGTGGTGCTGGAAAAGCACAGCAGTTCAGGCAGCATCTGTTCAGGCAGTTCAGGCAGCTTTTTGCCCAAAATGTCGATTTTCCTGCTCCTCGGATGCTGCCTGAACTGCTGTGCTTTTCCAGCACCACTCTAATCTAGAAATCTGGTTTCCAGCATCTGCAGTCATTGTTTTTACTGTATAACTGCAGCTCAGTACAAAGCTGTCCTATCAGATGTTTCATCTGTAGTAGCAAATGGGCTTGGAAGGATTAATGTCCCATTAACCTCCTGTTGTGATAATGTAAGAAATCACATGAAAGAGAGAGATTCAGCAAGAGAAGCATCATTACTTCAGTAATGATAGTCATACTTCTATAAAGCTTTATGTTGTTATTTAATGTGTTAAAAACTAGTTCAGCTTATAACTTACTGAAAGCTTAATAGTGTCTCCTAATTGGACTAGCCAAACATATAAAACTCACGGAAGATGTTATACTGTGATCCATGACAGTTTTTAAAGAGCAGTAGAATTCATCCAGTGCTTAACCAATTTCTCACCCATTAAATCACCTTATCTGGTTACCTAGCTAATTGCTGGTTGTGGTATCTTCTCAATTTCTATATTACAGTAATAATAGGAAGCCCCAAAGGTACTCAGTAAGTGCTTTGGGACATTTTGAGGTCATGAAGGACACAACATAAATGCCCATTCCCTTTTTTGGCTGAATATAAGCATGGATCCTTGTCTCCCAAATGCCTGTCTACCATCTAAAAAGCACAATTAAGGATTGGGATGGAATACTCTCCACTTGCCTGGATCAGTGCTGTTCCAACAAGAATCAAGGGGCTAGGCCTGAGTGGAACTCTATCCACCTTCAAGGTTCATTCCCTTCATTACTGGTGTACAGTAGCAGCATTGCACACCACTTCCAAGATGCACAGCAATAATTCACAGTGATTCTTTCAACAGCACTTTCCAAATCTGTGACAACCTCAAAGGACATGAGTAGCAGATGCACAGTAACACTGACACCTGCAAATCTCCTTCCAAGCCATACATTATCCTGACTTGGAACTGTAGTTGCTGTTCTTTCTATTGTTGGAACACACTCTTGTAACTCCCTTCCTAACAATAATGTGGGAGTACTTACACCCCAAGGACTACAACGATTTAAGAAGGTAGCTCACCACCACCTTTTTTTTTACACAATTAGGGATATAAAATAAATGTTGGCCTAGCCAGTGACACCTACATTTCAAAAGTAAATAAAAACAAACATATTCTCCTCTCAAAATGTGTCAAAATTGAACCAATACAGATATTTGTTAAAATCCAATTTCCAAGATGTTCTGGTGCTTCAGGAGTTACTCTCCTACTGTTAATGTGATCCTTCTACTTTTGCATGCTCTTTATGTTTTACAGTAAGGCCTGTTGTAAAACTAAGTTATGGATTGTGCAGCAGATGTCAGTGCTTCCTGAATACCTGAACTGCAATACACCCCATGATCTGTCAAGACTGTGAAGTGTTGCTTCAGGATTCCAGTTGCATGCTCTATAATTATCCTCACAACAGCATGAATCACATTGGATCTGCACTCTGCATCTGTCCGTAATTTGGCACAAGTGTAGTTTTGGTCTCTCATGAGTCATAGTTCAACTCTTCCTTTCTTTTCAAATTAGGCTAGCACAGATGATTGGTGTAAGATAAAAGCATTGTGAGGCCATTTGGAAAGTATATAGATTCTGCACTTGTGACTACATATTGACAACACACAGATCGAGTAAAAATCCTTCTGGTTCATATAAACTACAGCATTAGGCACAGACAGCAGAATGACCATTAGTGTGCAATGATTGATCCTCTGTACTCATGATTAACCAGCAGACTGGAATATTTTGCATCCCTTGTCTGATGCGGTTACTGGCCAGTGAATTGCATATTGAAGTTGTTGACTAAGTTACACAACTACAATTTATTTGATGGATTTGAATATGGAAAACAAATTGATTTTGCAAAATTCACAAGTGCTAACCAAGAACAAATTATGAATGTTTACAAACAATGAGCTACGGTGGGCTTAATGTTTTTCAAATCTTCCTGTACGAGATGACCATGTATATTTTGCAATGCAAATGTAACTCCGACTGGCCAGGATATCCATTCAAGCAGAGATACCTTCCAAAACTAAACAAAGTTCTAGTTCTGGGGTTACTTAAATGCAGATGATTTCCAAAGCTCTTACCAGGGAGTCCCACTGTGTAGATGTTGGAGTATGGTGAGCAGTTTCTAGGAGATTAAAACAGATGAAGGCTTAACTCAAAGTTAGCGCAAATCATTAACTATCAACTATGTCCTGGAGCATTTCAGATCAGGCTTTTGCTAGTGCCTTGTACCATCAGATTTCAGTCCCACATGACCTGATATCATCAAGAAATTGCGACCAATCAAATTTAGACAACCCTAAACTCCACCTGTGACAAAGTTATCAACTATTCCCACCAGCAGAATTCTATAGGATATCTAGCAGAAGGATATCCATGATAATCTGAAGTTCCAGTTTGGTAAATGTGGATTAGTTGAATGTATGTACACTCTCAAATGACCACACCAACCAGAATGGAGTCAGCTCATACTAGTGCGCAAAATCACTGGCAAGCTTGCAGTGATAACTGCAAAATGATCTCATCATTCCTGAATGCAAATACACAAAAACATTTTTAAAGTGGATGAAATTAGACTGTTATCAGAACGTTCTTTAATGTTTAAAGATGAAACATGTAGCAAACAGTATAGTGTGAAGTAAAGAATCTGAAACTGCTATGATCTGTTCCTACGCAGATGGCACCAAAACACTATGGCTTCTCCTGATGGGAAAGTTCAAAAATCCATGGTACTTTGCAAATGTCAAGACACTATCCACGTGGTTTGAGAGTTGCAAAACTGTCTGGATGACTTCCAGTATTGTTGAGGCAGGACCGGGAAAGTAGATAAAATGTATCAATGCAAGAAAAGAAAAATTATCACCATGATGACCCAGAAAAGTCCATTACACTCACCAGTCTGTTTCACCATTTGAAGCTGAAAAGGTCAAACAGGATTTCATACACAACTCAAAAATATGGAAAACATGTTTGACTACATTTATGACATGAGCGAATGTATAGTATTCATCCAAAGACAGCATGCTACACAGAAAATGATTACTGTGTTTTTCCAGCTGCCTTTTGATGCCCCTTGCTGTACAATGTCAGATCAAACGAAGCTTGAGAAGCACCGTGAATCTTGCAGCTGCTCCTGGGACTGCAGGCTCAGTTAAAGATTTATTATAGTTTTTTTTAAATTATTACAGTCATTATAGTTTACTAATATAAGATTTTAAAAATAAATTTGGATAGATACATGAATTGGAAAGGTTTGGAGGGATATGGGCCAGGAATAGGCAGGTGGGATGAGTTTAGTTTAGGATTATGTTCAGCATTGACTGGTTGGACTGTCGGGTCTGTTTCCTTGCAGTATGACTCTATGACTCTGACTGTATAGTATAAGACGTGAACAAAGTAAAAAATAGAATAAATGAACTGTATCTGTGAAATCACGAATAGTGAATTCACCTGATTACGCCCAACGATCATATATCCATGGTATTTTTAATCATTTTAATCTACGTTTAACAAGTTCCATATTTTCGAATTTCATCATTTGTAGGAGTTCTCAGGAATGGAGCCCTTGCGATTATGGAGGCAGGACTGTCAAGATATTTTTCATATATTTACTTCATAACTGTTTTTGTTTGGTTTCTTTTTGACAAAAAGTGTATTTGCAAGCAAATCATGTTACATTGGTACGTCATTGACTATGAGGAGAAAGTGAGGACTGCAGATGCTGGAGATCAGAGCTGAAACTGTGTTGATGGAAAAGCGCAGCAGGTCAGGCAGCATCCAAGGAGCAGGTGAGTCGACGTTTCGGGCATGAGCCCTTCTTCAAGTGTGTCCAGCAGGCTAATATAAAAGGTAGGGAGGAGGGACTTGAGGGAGGGGTGTTGGAAATGCGATAGATGGAAGGAGGTCAAGGTGAGGGTGATAGGCCGGAGTGGGGGTGGAGGCGGAGAGCTCAGGAAGAAGATTGCAGGTTAGGAAGGCGGTGCTGAGTTCGAGGGGTTCGACTGAGACCAGGTGGGGGGGAGGGGAAATAAGGAAACTGGAGAAATCTGAGTTCATCCCTTGTGGTTGGAGGGTTCCCAGGCGGAAGATGAGACGCTCTTCCTCCAACCGTCGGGTTGCTATGGTCTGGCAATGGAGGAATCCAAGGACCTGCATGTCCTTGGTGGAGTGGGAGGGAGAGTTGAAGTGTTGAGCCACGGGGTGGTTGGGTTGGTTGGTTGGTCCGGGTGTCCCTGAGGTGTTCTCTGAAACGTTCCGCAAGTAGGCGGCCTGTCTCCCCAATATAGAGGAGGCCACATCGGGTGCAGCGAATGCAGTAAATGATGCGTGTGGAGGAACCCCAAGGGATCCTTCCATATCTTCCGCCTCAAGGTTTTCTTCCACATCCACCCGCCCCAAGGGATCCTTCCATATCTGCCAATTTACCTGGACCTCTCAGACTCCTCCCTCCCCTTCCTAGACCTTTCCATTTCTATCTCGGGTGACCGAATCAACACGGACATTTAGTATAACCGACCGACTCCCACTGCTACCTAGACTACACCTCCTCCCACCCCGCCCCCCATAAAAACGCCATCCCATACTCCCAATTCCTTCATCTCTGCTGCATCTGCTCCCAGGAGGACCAGTGCCAATACAATACAACCCAGATGGCCTCCTTCTTCAAAGACCGCAATTTCCCCCCAGACATGATCGCCAATGCACTCCACCGCACCTCCTCCACTTCCCACTCCTCCGCCCTTGAGCCCCGCCCCTCTAATCACCACCAGGACAGAACCCCACCTACCCCCCCACCAACCTACATATACATCATTTCATTCGTCATCGTTTCCACCACCTCCAAACGGACCCCACCACCAGACATATATTTCCCTCCCCTCCCCTATCAGCATTCCAAAAAGACCACTCCCTCCATGACTCCTTCGTCAGGTCCATACCCCCCACCAACCCAACCTCCACTCACGGCACCTTCCCCTGCAACCGCAAGAAATGCAAAACTTGCGCCCACACCTCCCCCCTCACTTCCCTCCAAGGCCCCAAGGGATCCTTCCATATACGCCACAAATTCACCTGCACCTCCACACACATCATTTACTGCATCCACTGCACCTAATGTGGCCTCCTCTATATTGTGGAGACAGGCCGCCTACTTGCAGAACGTTTCAGAGAACACCCTGGGACACCCGGACCAACCAACCCAACCACCCCATGGCTCAACACTTCAACTCCCCCTCCCACTCCACCAAGGACATGCAGATCCTTGGACTCTTCCATCACCAGACCATAGCAACATGACGGCTGGAGGAAGAGTGCCTCATCTTCCACCTAGGAACTCTCCAACCACAAGGGATGAACGCAGATTCTCCAGTTTCCTCATTTCCCCTCCCCCCACCTTGTCTCAGTCAAATCCCTCAAACTCAGCACCGCCTTCCTAACCTGCAATCTTCTTCCTGACCTCTCCGCCCCCACCCTCACTCCGGCCTATCACCCCCACCTTGACCTCTTTCCACCTATCGCATTTCCAACGCCCCTCCCCCAAGTCCCTCCTCTCTACCTTTTATCTTAGCCTGCTGGACACACTTTCCTCATTCCTGAAGAAGGGCCCATGACCGAAACGTCGATTCTCCTGCTCCTTGGATGCTGTCACACCTGCTACGCTTTTCCAGCAATGTCCTTGACTATCTCAAAGCTCCACTTAACACAAGTTTCAGGTTAGGCCCCCTGAGATTTGACTTATCATGATTTTACTCTAACTTCTCATGAATATGTTTAATAGCTATTATTACAATATTGGTACTGGTAACCCTTTACCCTGGAGAGTTAGGCTAGTGAACAAAGTATGAGTTATCCTTCATATTGCTGTATTATCAATAATCATCTAGCTACCAGTGTCAGAACCTTTTTTCATTTTTTCTAAATTATTAATGGCTTTTCAGAGGGTCTATGCATGGGAGGACTTTTAAAACAATTGCTTAAAACACTTCCGGACCTCACAGAAGGTCCCTGCTGGTGGCACAGAACCAGCGAAGTTGGATGGCAGCAGAAACTAAGGACGTATTTGTGTGACAGAGGATGGAAGTCAGTGATAATCAAGGTAATTCCAAGTTTCGATTTGAGGGAGACCTCCAACATTCCCCACCTTTCTACAGCCTGAATATGAAATAGCTTGAGTATCATTTCATCACAATAACTGAGTATTGTTGATTGTGGGGCCATCCTGTCCAATAACTTTGTTCTAGGAATCATGTGTCACTATGTCTTAGTAACAGAGAAGCACAGGTAGAAATATATACTGTTGGAAAGAGAATCAGAAATAAATCTTTGTTACTGAGCAAACATAAGACCTAGGAGTAGGAGTAGACAGTTTCACGCCTCTAGCCTGCTCTTCCATTTCATACGACCATAGCTGATCTCACGTTCGCCTCAACTCCACCCACATGCCCACTCGCCATTCCTGATGAAGGGCTCTGGCCCGAAACATCAAATTTCCTGTTCCTTGGATGCTGCCTGACCTGCTGTGCTTTAACCAGCAACACATTTTCAGCACTCTCCATAACCCTTCAACCCATTACAATTAAAAATCTGTTTATCTCCTCTTTAAATTTACTCAATGTCCAGGCTTGCACCACACTCTGGGGTAGTGAATTCCATAGATTCACAATCCTTTAAGTAAATTATTTTCATCACTATTTTAAATCTGCTAATCCTTAAACTATGATCTCGCATTCTAATTACCCCACATGAGGAATCATCCATTCTGTGTCTAATTTATTGATCCCCTTTAGCATCTCATTTTCTCAATTAGATCTGCTTTCTTCTAAACTCCGGAGGGCATTTAAACTAAGGAAAACCAAAAGAAAACCAAAATTATACACTCAAGGTATAGTCTCACTGAAGCCTTGTATAGTTGCAGTAACACTTTATGTTCAATTATTTTAGCAATGGACAATCAACAATGGAAATAATTAGATCATGTAGTTGTGATGGTAAGGAAAGAAAGTAATATGGACCATCTTAGCAAGGTTACAAATTGCTCAACATCAGGTTCTAGTCCAACAGGTTTATTTGGAAGCACTAGCTTGTGGAGCGCTACTCCTTCATCAGGTGCAAGAAGTTCACTCTCTTAATGCAACACAGAAACACAAAAACTGGATTCAGGAGGAGTCATTCAGCCTTTCAAACCTGCTCCATCATTCAACATGATCATGGCTGATAATCCAATTGTCCCTGTTTTCTCCCCATACCTTTTGATCCTTTTATATCTAACTCCTCTTAAAAATAATTTTTCGCTCAGTATTTTCCCTCCACCCATCACATTTAATGTTATTGAAGTAGTCCATGCAAACACATTATTATCCATGACCAACTACCTTCACATTAACTATTATTTGTGGTAGTGTGGCATGGTGATTCAGTGGTTAGCAATGCTGCCTTATAGTACCAGCCTTGAGCAACCATCTGAATGGAGTTTGCACATTCTCCCTGTGTCTGTATTGGTTTCCTCCCACAATCCGAAGACATGCAGGTTAGATGAATTGGCCATGTTAAATTGCCAATAGTATTCAGGGATGTTTAGGTTAGGTGCATTAGTCAGGGGTAACTATAGCGTAGGGGAATGGTTCTAAGTGGGTTACTCTTCGGAGGGTCCGTGTAGACTTGTTCAACTGAATGGCCTGTTTCCATGCTGTAGAGTTTCTAATTCCCCTAAAAACTAAATCAATGCATGTGAAACCCTTAACTCTCATTTTTCTACCAACATATTCCATGACTACAAATCTATACTGCTTGTATTTAGGACTTTTTATAATAATTGTTTGCATTTTGATGTTTTACTTGTGAGAAAAAGAAGTCCTGACAGGTATAGCTGGAAACTACACATTGCTAATAATTGTTATCTTGTTGATATTTGCACTCATCAATTTTCAGATTAATCCAATTGTAATAAAGCCCAATTTCAACCCAATTTGCAATTTTCAGCATCCAAGCTTAATAACTGTGACTTTTACGGATTAAATCAAGATGAGATGCTATCATAGCAAAACAAGGTTTAGGGTGACTTTATTTAGAATGTAAAAATGGATGTAAATAATGTAAACAAACTATTTTACTCAGAAAAATAATGTTTTGTGGAAAAATAAATTAAATAACTCTGATGCAAATATTTAAAAACATTCTCAGCCACCAGTAAAAATTCCTGTAGAAAACAAAATGTATTGAAAAAGTGTTTTTATCAATTATTCTGTTTTAAAACATTAGCTAAATGTTAGATTGTAAATAATGTAAAGTTTATGTTCAAACACAAGGTAGGGGAAATAAGGTGGAAATGAGGAAGATAGATAGGTGTATTTCAATTTAGTTCAATTGTGTTGGTGAACAGAGAGCATTTTTGGAGAACTTTAGCTCAGAATATTCTCTCAGTTCATGAGAGAATCATAGTTACATGATCTGTAGAGGAAACAGATTTGAAAGATCAACTGGTCATTCACATTCCATACCTTATGCTAGCATGCTAATTCCATGAGATTTTCCTTGTTTCTGCTTCCAGTTGAATACCTGAACTCCTGCAGCAGCCCATTTACTTATCCAATTAGGGTTTCTACAAACATCTCTGACATGATGATGTCTGATTGAAAGATAATTGAATAAATTCCCAGGAGTGATATCCATTTGTTAAACTCATGGGTGCTACATTGGAACACTTTTCATTGGTTGGCTTTGAACAGCAAGTAACTCTCTCAGATTGTTCATGCCATTTTTCTATTAATCACCAACCTCATTTTTAGAGGTAGAAGTGTTAACGTTCACAGTAGCTCTTTTGTTAATACATTTCAATGAAGGCACAGAATGTTATTTGCATAATCATCTGTTTAGGCCTTCTTTCAGCACTTTGTAATTTTATCCTCAGAGCTTCAAGTTTGAATTCATGCCTATTTTGTATTTGATTTGATAAAGTGAAAGTGACAAAAGTGCATACACCTTCATTAGTGGGGAATTAATGAACTTCAGTTTCCTATCTTACTGATGTGTAGAAATTCACTAATGCATTTTGTGCTCCTGCTCTTTTTAAGAATTTCCTGCAGCTTTCAAGTTCCTAAGTCGAAACACTGCAAATTAATTTTTATGACACATTGAACCGTGGAGAGCCAAATCTTTGTGATCTCATAAACTGATCAAGCTTCCATTCTCCTTATTCTGCAAAATGGACATAATTCTTTATCTTAGAAGATTGTATTATTTCATTAATAAAGTGCATTTTAAGTAGGCATAAATTAGAATGAAAAAAATCAAGAATTCAGTCTGTATCAGTTCCTGGAACTTACAAATGGGAACAAGTGTTCTGGTACATATCAGTTTCCTTCCTGTTCATCTTTACTTGTTTGCTGGAACAATTTATACTGCTGTTCTATTTTCATAGTTCTTCGCTAGAATTGCAACTCATCAATAACTGTACCCACAAATAAAACCACAATCAATCTACACACTTTCATTTCTTACAGATGTAAAACCTCAATATATGACTGTGTTCATCGGTTCCAAATCTTTCCTCACATCATTAATACCACTTTAAGCATTCCACGCACACATGCAATGAACATTTCCTTTCCAACAAAATTACTCTGACCAATTATCTATGAGACTTTCCATTGTACTTACAACAGAAGTCAGTTCTATTTACATATATGTTAATCAACTGCCATGAATTTTGCAATGAATATGGAATCTCCTTCACATTTGAATAATGCAATACAAGACATCCAATTGGAAAAATACAGTGGGTATGCTTTATATTCCATTGTCATTTCATGTAAATCTATTGTGAAGACAGGTAAATTAATCTTTTGTGAAATTTTCATACCAGTCAGGTTCATTTCACATGTTTGACAAGTTCTTTGTCTCTTAGTTCCTTAATAAGAAAAGGACATAATCAAATTAAAAGTAAATTTTCTAACAGCCCACATCTTAGACACAGCAGATGGTCCATTGGAAAATCACATATGGCCTGCATACCATTACATTGGAAAAGGATTAAGCTATTTAGCCTCTCAAGCTATTCTGCCAGTTAAATAAGACCTTTGAACTACCATCTAATTCCACACATTCACCTTTTCTTTATACCACCTAATTTGTTTGGTTGAAAAACTGTTCATCTCAGATTTAACAGTTACCCTCTGTAAGAATAAGATGAACATTTGTACCACCTTTATGTGTAGAGTGTTTTATTCATATTTGGGATGTGGTCATTGCTGGCTGGGCCAGTATTTATTACCTATCCTTAGTTACCCTAGAAAAGGCAGTAGTGAACTGCCTTCTTGAACCACTGCAGTCCAATTGCATTCTGGGAATGAAGCAGGGTAAAATGTGAATAGAATTGGATGCGAGGATGGCATAGTGGTGGGGTAGGTAGTCAATGAAGCAAATTTGGTAATATAAGCATTGCAGTAAAAATCTCCTGAAAATCTCAATGCATCTTGCACTTAGCCTGGGAAAGTATGAAATTCGGTGCAGTAAGTATACTGTATATTTAATAATTACCAATTTGTGAAGTGATATAAAGAATAGGCCACCACATGGTAAAAACAGTACATTTAAATGTGGAAAGAAAGTACAAAATTTAAATCCTGGAATAGTGCAAATAAAAAAAAGTCAAAATGAGAAGAACCTTGTAAAAGATGCTTGAAAGAAATTTAAAAGTAGATGTAAAGATAGAATAATTAAAGATTGACTAATACATCGTAAAACATCTCATGATGAAATATTATTCATTGGGAATTAATTTTTGATTTGCAGCAATAATATGCCATCATTTACATTACTGAAACAGATTAGTGAATGATACCTTGGTGCTCCAGCTGAATTGTTTTGGCACAAACTTTTGTCGTTAGTTCTGTAATGATAATTCACTTGGTTTTAAGGTCACTGCCTCACTACAATGAGAGTTGGAATGGTGAGTGGTCTTGGATTCCCTGTCAAAGTAATAAAGGATTGCAATCACTAACTGAAGGCTTTTTCGAGGAATGTTGCCATACAAACGTCTGGAATCTTCCAGCAAAATTAACAGCGCTCCCTGGAGGTCTGGTACTGGTGCACAGTGATCAATTTCATTGTTTAAATAAATTAGCTTGCAATGTGCAGCATCTGCAAAACATACAATTTCTGTTCATTGTTAAACTAAGCACATTTATAAAATTCACGTATTCATACATTCAATTTAAATTCAGCAGTAAGGTTTAGCAATATCGACAATGACAAATTACATTGTTCAAAATGACAGTGGAAAGAAGATGACTCAAAAACATTTTATTTGGACTGTATCTTTTTTCAGAAATGTCCTTTTAATTTACTTGTTATTTCTTCCCTTTCTATACCCTTTTCAATTGAAGGCATAACTTGTCCCCAGCATTTTGTCAATGTCCATCTCCACACAAACCTAACAGGTGCAGTTTCACAATGACATTCTTAATATTTTCCTCCCATATTTTGAGGATGTATTTGCCTTCAGCCTGTCATTTACAACAGATGGTTATATTGACATTGTTCAAATTCACAGTGAAGAACATTAAGGTATCAACACCATAGGCCTGCCAGCTTTTGTTAATGTTGATTTAATATGGAAGAGTTGCATTAATTAAAGCTACATCAGAGATGACAAACATTCTCAAAATCTATCACTTTTGCAGTTGATCAATCAAGTGCTGCAAATCATTTTGCAACTAATTCACAGAATTTATAAGTAGAGAAAACATACTTTTACTGTAAAGAGTTCCACAACCTTCTGGAACAAGACCTGTTGCCTCTTCGACCAAGGTGCCATGCTTTACCACTGATTATCATAGTCACCACCACCCTGCCACAGTCTCTTCTCCCAACAGGAGACATACATATTGTTCTGCAGTGTACCAACATGTGAAGCAGATGTAATACTCCCTTTGTCATTTTCACAGTAATTGTTTTCTCTCACATCCAGAGCATTATTAACTGTGCACATGTTGCTAACAGGATCCAGAGTACTAATCTTTATAAATGGGAATAGCTACCACTGCTTTTATTTCCAGATACAGAAGAAGTGTAATACAAGCTTGAGTCAGGCTCCTATGCAGCTAGCTTAATACCTTACATTTGCAATTCATTATCAATGTTCTTGATATCTGATTCTTGAAGGAAAGTTATGGAACATCTGCTGTGAATACTGATTTATCACATCCTGTACAATCCCAACAGATCTAAACAATACACATTCTAGCGACTTTTGTGAAGATTTGTAGCTCAAGTTGATGATATGGATGTAAGTTATTTTCAGACGTTTCATCACCATGACTAGGTGAGAGCCTCTGGTGAAGCACTGGTGGTGCGTCCCGTCCCACTATTTATAGATCTTGATTTCATTTCCAGTTCTTTTTTCAAGGGAAGGTAAGTGGGGTATGAATCATTGTGTTTATTGATGGAGTTCCAGTTAGAATGCCAGGCCTCTAGAAATTCCTGTGCATGCCTTTGTTTCACTTGTCCTAGGATATGTATGTTGTCCAGTCAAAGTGGTATCCTTCTTTGTCTGTTTGTATAGAAATTAGTGATAATGGCTCATGTTTTTGGGTGGCTAGTTGGTGTGCATGTATCCTGGTGGCAAGTTTCCTGCTTGTTGACTGATGCAATGTTTTTTACAGTTCTTGCATTATAAATGATGTTAGTTTTGCTGGTAGTACTTAAGGGATCTTTGAGGTTCATTAGTCATTGTTTAAATGCGTTGGCATGTTTGTGGGCTACCATGATGCCAAGGGGTCTGAGTAGTCTGGAAATCATTTCTGATATATCTTTGATGTAAGGTAATGTGGCTATAGTTTTTGGTTGTGTTGTGTCTGCTTGTTTGGGTTTGTTTCTGATGACTCGGTGGATTGTGGTCATTGGGTACACATTTTTCTTGAAAAGATTGTATAGGTATTTCTCTTCTACTGTTTGTAGTTCTTGGGTGCTGCAGTGTGATGTAGTTCATTGAAATAATGTTTTGATGCAGCTCCATTCGTGGGTGCTGGGATGATTATTTCTGAAGTTAAGTATTTACTCTGTGTTTGCTGTTTTTCTGTAGAAATTGGTTTGAAGCTCTCTATTAACTGTATGTTCAACTGTCACGTCTAGGAATGGAAGTCTGTTGTCGTTCTCCTCCTATTTTGTGAATTTTATGCCTGTCAGGATATTGTTAATGATGTTGTATGTTTCCTCTAATTTGTTCCATTTTGATGACAAAGGTGTCATCCACATAGCGGACCCAAAGTTTGTGTTGGATAGATGGGAGGGCTGCTTGTTCTAGTCTCTGCATAATTGCTTCTGCCATGAGTCCCGATATTGGTGATCCTATGGCTGTTCTGATGATTTGTTTTGTAGGTTTTGTTATTGAATGTGAAATGGGTGGTGAGGCACAGGTCCACTAGTTTGAGGATGTTGTCCTTCCTGATGAAGTTGGTGCTGTCTGGTGTTTGTGGTCCTGGTTTTCCTTGTAGTGTTGCCAGTGTTTCTTTGGCCAGGTCAATGTTAATTGATGCAAAAGGGGCGATAACATCAAAGGAGACCATTATTTCATCCTCTTCTATTTTGGTGTCTTTGATGGTATTCAGGAATTCATGCATGGAGTGAATGGAGTGGCGTGATTCTTCAATCAGGTGTTTTAGTTTTTGCTAGTCTGTATGTTGGTGTAGCAGGTAAGGAGATTATGTGTCTGAGGAGGGTCCCAGGTTTGTGTACTTTTGATAATCCGTAAAAGTGTGGTATGTTTGATCCATCTGGTTTCATATTTTGGAAGTCAGTCCTGTTAAATTCTCCTGATTTTTGAAGTCTGATTTTCAAGGATGAGATTTGGTTTTCTCGTTGTGGGGTCAGGTCTATCGCCACCTACTGATAAGTTTCAGTATCTGCAAGCAGAACATTTGCATTTTTAAGATAGTCTGCTTTGTTTAAAATAATGGTCACGTGTCCCTTGTCATTTTTAAGTCGTTCAAAGGTTTCATTTTCTTGTGAGTTGAGTGTGTTTCCTTCCAGTTTTCTGCCTAACGTTGGTGCAATTGATTGTCTTACCACTTTGACTGAGACTACACACACATCCAAGGACAAACAAAACAAAGACACACATGAGAATTCCTAAAGGCTTGGCATTCTAACCAGAACTCCATCAATAAACACGTCGATTCAGATTCCGTCTCCCTTCCCTTGAAAAAAGAACCGTAAATGACATCACCCACCTTTAGAAACCAAGACCTACAAATAGAGAGGCGGACATACCACCAGCGCACTCAGACATACCAGAGGCTCTCACTGATGATGTTGCCTAGTCATGGTGACAAAATGTCTGAAAACAAACCTTCCAGCTCAGTGAGCTAACTTATATCCAAGACACATATTGTCAAAGGCATGGGACTTCCAGGACCATTATAAAACACACAATTGGGCTCCTCAAACCAAGGTTTGTATACTGTCTACAATATGGTTCATAAAGAATTGCCTGCATCATGGAGTGCAGCACCTTGAACAACATTACCAACAAGAAAGGACTGTTTCTGAAGCAGGCAGAACAGCAGCAGCAGTCTTCATCAGATAATAAAGATCTGGGGGGGATGTGAGAAAGCAACAAAAGTTGGAGGACCGACAAACTGTAGCAAGAGAAGTAAGAGATAAATTAGTTACTGAGCAATCCTGCAGTCCTGTTTCTTGTCTGTCCTGAACATTATCGGACATAAATTCCCAATCCTACTGTGGTCAAACAAAGTGTGAAACATTGGATTTCTAAAACTTGTCAAACTTAAATAAAGCCTTTGTATGTTTTATCAGTTGAAAATTGAGGGTGTGATCATTTACAAATTAATTGTTACATGCTGAGGACTTCTCAGCTATCTGACTCCCTTTATTTCTTTATATTGACCATCTGCATATAATTGATCAGTAGAGGAGAAACTGAGGACTGCAGATGCTGGAGATCAGAGCTGAAAATGTGTTGCTGGAAAAGTGCAGCAGGTCAGGCAGCATCCAAGGAGCAGGAGAATTGACATTTCGGGCATGAGCCCTTCTTCAGGAATGAGGAGAGTGTGTCCAGCAGGCTAAGATAAAAGGTACGGAGGAGGGACTTGGGGGAGGGGCATTGGAAATGCGATAGGTGGAAGGAGGTCAAGGTGAGGATGATAGGCCAGAGTGGGGTGGGGGCGGAGAGGTCAGGAAGAAGATTGCAGGTTAGGAAGGTGGTGTTGAGTTCGAGGGATTTGACTGAGACAAGGTGGGGGGAGGGGAAATATGAGTTCATCCCTTGTGATTGGAGGGTTCCTAGGAGTAAGATGAGGCGCTCTTCATCCAACCATCATGTTGCTATGGTCTGGCGATGGAGGAGTCCAAGAACCTGCATGTCCTTGGTGGAGTGGGAGGGGGAGTTGAAGTGTTGAGCCACGGGGTGGTTGGGTTGGTTGGTCCAGGTGTCCCAGAGGTGTTCTCTGAAACGTTCCGCAAGTAGGTGGCCTGTCTCCCCAATATAAAGGAGGCCACATCAGATGCAGCAGATGCAGTAAATGATGTGTGTGGAGGTGCAGGTGAATTTGTGGCGTATATGGAAGGATCCCTTGGGGCTTTGGAGGGAAGTAAGGGCGCAAGTTTTGCATTTCTTGTGGTTGCAGGGGAAAGTACCGGGAGTGGAGGTTGGGTTGGTGGGGGTTGTGGACCTAACGAGGGAGTCAAGGAGGGAGTGGTCTTTTTGGAATGCTGATAGGGGAGGGGAGGGAAATATTTCTCTGGTGATGGGGTCCGTTTGGAGGTAGCGGAAATGACGACGGATGATACGATGTCTATGGAGTTGGTGGGGTGGTAGGTGAGGACCAGTGGGGTTCTGTCCTGGTGGCGATTGGAGGCGCGGGGCTCAACAGTGGAGGAGCGGGAAGTGGAGGAGATGCAGTGGAGGACATTGTCGATCACGTCTGGGGGGAAATTGCGGTCTTTGAAGAAGGAGGCCATCTGGGTTGTATTGTATTGGAACTGGTCCTCCTGGCAGCAGATGCGGCGGAGACGAAGGAATTGGGAATATGGGATGGCGTTTTTACAGGGGGCAGGGTGGGAGGAGGTGTAGTCTAGGTAGCTGTGGGAGTCAGTCGGTTTATAATAAATGTCCATGTTGATTTGGTCGCCCGAGATAGAAATGGAAAGTTGAAAATGTGTTGCTGGTTAAAGCACAGCAGGTTAGGCAGCATCCAAGGAATAGGAAATTCGACGTTTCGGGCATAAGCCCTTCATCAGGAAGATGAAGGGCTTATGCCCGAAACGTCGAATTTCCTATTCCTTGGATGCTGCCTAACCTGCTGTGCTTTAACCAGCAACACATTTTCAACTGTGATCTCCAGCATCTGCAGACCTCATTTTTTACCCATAGAAATGGAAAGGTCTAGGAAGGGGAGGGAGGAGTCTGAGTGGTCCAGGTAAATTTGCGGTCGGGGTGGAAGGTGTTGGTGAAGTGGATGAACTGTTCAACCTCCTCGTGGGAGCATGAGACAGCACCAATACAGTCATCGATGTCGCAGAGGAAAAGGTGGGGGGTGGTACCAGTATAGCTGCGGAAGATGGACTGTTCCACATATCCTACGAAGAGGCATGCATAGCTGGGGCTCATGTGGATGCCCATGGCTACTCCTTTGGTTTGGAAGAAGTGGGAGGATTGGAAAGAGAAGTTGTTCAGTACCCTTCCACTGACACCCTCCTTTGACTGACCGAACTGGTCCTCACCCTGAACAACTTCTCTTTCCAATCCTCCCACTTCCTCCAAACCAAAGGAGTAGCCATGGGCACAAATTCACCTGCACCTCCATACACATCATTTACTGTATCCGCTGCACCTGATGTGGCCTCCTCTATATTGGGGAGACAGGCCGCCTACTTGCGGAACGTTTCAGAGAACTCCTCTGGGACACCTGGACCAACCAACCCAACCACCCCAGGGCTCAATACTTCAACTCCCCCTCCCACTCCACCAAGGACATGCAGGTCCTTGGACTCCTCCATCGCCAGACCATAGCAACACGACGGCTGGAGGAAGAGCGCCTCATCTTCTGCCTAGGAACCCTCCAACCACAAGGGATGAACTCAGATTTCTCCAGTTTCCTCATTTCCCCTCCCCCCACCTTGTCTCAGTTAAATCCCTCGAACTCAGCACTGCCTTCCTAACCTGCAATCTCCTTCCTGACCTCTCCACTCCCACCCCCACTCTAGCCAATCACCCTCACCTTGACCTCCTTCCACCTATCACATTTCCAACCACCTCCCCCCCCCCAAGTCCCTCCTCCCTACCTTTTATCTTAGCCTGCTGGACACACTTTCCTCATTCCTGAAGAAGGGTTCATGCCCGAAATGTCGATTCTCCTGCTCCTTGTATACTGTCCGACCTGCTGCACCTTCCCAGCAACACATTTTCAGTTATATTTGATCAGTAAGCAACATGTCTCTTTAATGACAGTGATACCCATTATTCTTCCATGAAGCATTGTTTTCAAAGTAAACCTTTGTTGTCCATCCCTAATTATACTTGAATAGAGTTGGCTTGCTGTGACATTTCACAAAGCACTTAAGCATAAACGACATAGTTGCAGATCTCAAGTCACATATAGGCCAAGCAGCAAGGAAAGCAGTTTTCTTTCCTTGAAGGGCTTTAGTGTTAAGGACAGAAAGTGGAAGAACTACTTGTTATCTGCCTGGTTCCAAAAGAGAGTGAAGTATTTTTGTTTTACATTAAATAGATCCAAGAGAAAGGTTTTTGTAGTTTGGCATGAATTTGAAAAAGTTTGACATGAATTTCTAAGAAAAAGCCCCTTTTCATTTGAAGTCCCTTTCACAAATAGTTTTGCAATCAGAGGTAGTTAGTACTGAGAATATAAAGGACAGCCTTCTTCCAGGCCTGTTTTATTCTTTCTTAAGATGTATATATCTTTAACAAGACCAATATCTGCTGCACATCCCCAGTTCCAGTTCACCACTTCTCCTACGCTGAGCACAGTACAAATCAGAGACTCACACATAAATCACTGAAGTTTAGAATGACTAAGAATAGTGAAATGTCAAATATTTTATTTTCCCTTCAGAGGTATGAGTTTGCACTCTGAAAACTGTGAACAACACACGGCCAAATTTCGTTCATTCACTGCCAGGGGCCAAATCTCTCTACTGGTGGTAGAAATCTAAGACACAACACTTCCTGTACTGAAAAAGTTACATTTTATTTTGAAGGGAATTATAGCTCTCTTACTAGAGTGACCTTTTGGAAAATCTGGAGAATTAATAGTCGGTATTTCTATCAAATATTCATTCAATTAATTCAATTAGATATTTGTAGTAACTTGATTGAATGCTTTAAACATGCACCTCCTTGTTTCATTCATCCACTTTAGTATTCGCCCTAATATTTTTCTTTATTTTTAATTATTCTTAAATATTATTCAAGTACTCCAACTTAGGTTTCTTCATTTATCCATCCTACTACATGAGCCATTCATGAGTACCCACCGCATCCCCAAGCTTATTATTTCAACCTCTGACCCACAGCTTCATTCCAGTTGACACTGGCATGTGTTTGGTTTAGATGATGTCCATCCTGCTGTGCAACTGTCTTCTGCTCCAGAACAAATCAAATGCCAGGCAAATCTAAAACGCACCCTCTTAAAACATTATCCAAGCCATTCATTCAGTGATTGAACTTACCTCTACCTATCTGGGGTTAGTGAATACCACAGGTATTATTCAGAATGTGAGGTGTGAGATGCTTTTGAGTTTTGTTTCCAACTCCTGAAATTCCGGAACTCTTTCCTTGATATTACGACACGGGGTAAACTCTCCCTGCTAATTTAAACCAGCAACACAGAAAAGATTTACACTGTGGAGTAATCCATGAAAATTCAAGAGGCCAAGACTATCTAAAGTAAAAATTAACAATTTTATTTCTTGAAATATAAACAGAGAATAATTAACTAACAACTAACAACTATTTACAACTCCTTCCTCTGACCTATCATTTACTTTCCCTTCTATAATGCTAGTCAGATAAAACCTCATGATTAGATTTTACCAAAATTTAAATTTCAAAACCAGACAGCTGTCAAGTCTTCTCTTTATATCTTCCTGCAGATTTTCTTCTTAGGAATTCTCTTTCACAGGTCATTGATAAATAACTGTACCTTCAAGAGAGCTGTGTTTTGGACGCTCTGTACATGCTGGTGTCTTGGCAGTTCTGCCCAAACTGTTCAATTTTCCCCGGTCTTATAGCCCCAAAGTATCAGATTGTGTCATTGTCTCTTAATATTGTCAATATATTAAATTAAAACTTGATTGGAGTTTGTTATTTTTTGGGGGTGGATAGGCATAATTTAAACTAATTGGCCAAATTCAAATTTGTTTTTGTCTCTGGACAACCAGCTACACTAACTGCTAGACCAAAAGGTTACATTGTATCTTGTTTAGAACACTTGGTGCTATCTGGTAATTCTGCTTGCTTTTAACTTCCTTCAAGGTACAGTACACCCACATGTTCATAAAAGCTCCTCCCTTTAGAAAAAAATGAACTATCATAATGAAAAGATGGCTTTTTTTCCTACTCTTTAAACACATTACCCTTATATACAGATAACTTTAATATAAGTTCACTTTAGCTTCTTCCCATATACATATATATATTATATATATACACACATACACACATATATAGCATTAAATAAATACAAATCTCATCTAAACTCTATCAGCTAAATCCACGATAATGCATCTGCAATTATATTCTTATGACCTGCACCATGAATGATTTTAATATTAAAAATCTGTAACATAGGACTCGAATGAAATAGTCTCATATTCTTGTCTTTAAAGTGTTGAAAGAATTTAGGATGATTGTGATCCATGTACACAAACATTTCCGACACATTGTTCATGACATATATATTAAAGTATTGTAAGGCCAGTACCAAGCCAATAGTTCTTTTTCAATGGAGGAGTATTTCCTCTAATGGATGTTGATCTTTTTCAAAAAGTAACCAACTGGCAATTCAATTCCATCCTCAACTTCCTGTGGGAGTACAGCTCCAACTCCAATGTCACTCGCATCGATGGCGACTTTAAAATGTTTTGATAAGTTTGGTGCAGCTAAAACTGGTTTGGTGTTAATATTGATTTCAAATGGTTGAATGCCTTCTGGCATTGTTCTGTCCACCGAAGCATTGTGTTCTTCTTCAGCAAATCAGTTAATGATGCCACTACACTGTTGAAGTTTGGAACAAACTTCCAATAGAATCCGCTGAGTGCTAAGAATGGAAGCACCTCTTTCTTGGAGGTTGGTTTTGGAAATTCCTTGATGGACTTTGTCTTTACATTCTGTGGAGTCAACCTTCCATGACTGATGTTATATCCCAAGAACATCACCTCTGCTTTCAAGAATTCAGTTTTGTTTAAGTTTATCACCAGTTTTGCTTCTCGTAGTCATTCAAAGAGCTCGGCTACCTGTACCACATGATCTTTCCAGGCCTTACTAAAGATCACTACATCATCCAAAGAGACTGCACGGTTTGTTAACTCAGCCACAACTCTGTTCATGTGTCTTTGGAATGTGACGGGTGCAGTCCTCATTCCAAAGGGCATCACTTAAAACTGATATAGCCCTTTTGGGGTTACTAACATAGAAATTTCTTTTGCCATCTCTGATAAAGGTACCTGCCAGTAACCTCACATTAAGTCCAACTTGGCGATGTAACTGGTTTGTCCGGCTCTCTTGATTCAGTTGTCTGATCTAGGAATTGAATATGAGTCTCATTTTGTAACACCATTGACCTTCCGATAATCCATGCAGAATCATTGAGTCCCATCCGGTTCAGGAACTGAGACAATCAGTGAAATCCACTTGTTCTGGCTTGGGTCGATGATGTCTTCATCAAGCATGGCTTCCACCTCCATCTGGATCTGTCTGGCTTTGAAAGGATTAAGTGATAGTGGCGTTGTTTCATTGGAGCAGTGTTCCCTATGTCTATTTCATGTACAATAACATTAGTCCTCCCCATCTGATTCTTACATATACCCTTATACTGCAATAACAAATCTTTCAACTGCATTCTATAGCTTCCTAACCTTTCTCACTATCCATTTTTAAATCTATTTTGAGGCACCTCAAAATCCACATCATTTGGATTTGATTCCTCACTCTACGGGGCAGGGCAGTGCCTAACACCTGTTTCTCCAGTTCTTTCTCTCCAGTGTAATATGGTTTCAACTTGTTCACATGACATATTCGATAGTTTTTTTTCTATCTAGCATCTTTGCTAGATAGATCAACTGACTCACCGTTTTCTCAATTTGGATGGGACCAATAAATCTAGCTGTGAAGGGATCACCTATCACTGGTAACAGTACTAACATGTCAGCCCCTTGGGAAAACATCCGAGTCTCAGAGCTTTTATCTGCCATCTGCTTCATTCTACACTGTGCCGTCCTTAGGTGCTGTTTAGCTAACTCACCTATTCAGTTTAAGCTCTTCCTCACCTCCAATACATAATCTAAGTGTGAGATCTCTGATTTTGGTCCTGTAAGATTTTCTTTAATTAATTTCAAAGGGCCTCTCACTTCATGACCGAATATTGACTCAAAGGGAGTAAACCGTGTAGATTCATTTGAGGCATCTCTAATGACAAACAATATGAATAGGATACCTTCATTCAAATCATTCAGGTAATCTTGACATTATGCTCTCAATATGGTCTTCAAGGTCTGATGCCACCTTTCTGAAACTCCCTGGGATTCAGGATGATATGCACTGGATTTAAAGTGCTGCATACCTAAGCTATCCATAACCTCCTTAAACAGCCTTGCAGTAAAATTTGACCTTTGATCCGACTGAATCTTTCTGGGTAGCCCATACCATGTGAAGAAAGCTATTAACTCCTCTACCACCCTTTTTGTCTTGATACTCCATAACAGAATTGCCTCCGGAAATCTGGTAAACGCATTGATTATAGTTAACAAGTTCTGGTTCCCACTTTCAGTTCTCGGGAATGGCCCTACACAATCAATTATAACCCGCATGAAAGGTTTTTCAAATGTGGGAATTAGCAACAAAGATGCTGGTTTTATTAATGCCTGTAGCTTACCTATCACCTGGCATGTATGACATGTACAGCAAATGTTAAACGCATCCTTGTGCATTCCAGGTCAATAAAAATGTTTTTGTACCTTAGCCTGAGTCTTTCATACTGCTAGGTGACCCCCTACAGGTAGTTCACTTGCTATCCAAAACACCACCAGTCTGTATGCTACCGGCAACACAATCTGGTGCACTTCAGCTCATTTCACCTCAGCACTAACCTGCCATGATCTCCATTTCAGTCTTAGGATTCTACCTTTCAGATAATAACCCTCCAGAATATTCTCTGTCTCTTTTTCGGAGTACACATCCACATATGTAGCTTATTGTCTTGTCTTGCTGTTGCAAGTCCCTTAACCTTTCAGGACTAAACACTTCTGTTGACCCCCTGCCTGTTCAGGTTTTTCCTGCATCATTATGTCAAACAGGCTATCCGCTAACTGAACCTCAACTCCTTCACCTTTCTCTTTACTTTTCGCTTTGTGCTGTGACTTATGATAGTGGGAAATGCTTTCTACACAGTCTGGGAAAATACCAGGATATTTCTGTTTTAACTCCTCAGTTTCTTGGTCTTCCTTGGGCTTCTCCACAACAAGGGGTCTCACTCCCACCTTGGATCCTGCCAAATCATTCCCAAAAACAAACTGAATTCCTGGAACTGACACACTGTCAATCACTCCCATTGCAATTTCTCCAGTCTTGAGTTGGCACTCCAACCTGATCTTACAAAGGGGAACACTAAATTTCTGTCCATCGATCTAAATTGCCACAATCTCCAGTAACAGATCAGAAAGAGTGCATATTCGCTCATCCCATACTGTCAGTGATTGGTTCGATCCTGTAACTCTCAAAATTGTATCTTCTTGTCCTTCTCCCCTTGTTCTTTCTGAGTAAGCTTTACCCACAGATGTAAATGCTTTGTAGAGATCAGGTACTAACTCCATACCCAGCCCCTGCTGAGGCTGTGCACTCTCCTGCGGCTTCTAGGCTCTTCTTTGGGTCTCTTTTACTCCCCTCATTAAAGTCACTGGCTTAGCTTCTTTTACCACATCTTCTCCACTGGCACTGTAATTTGCTGCATCGCACTCTATTACAGTGAAAACACCCAAGACCTTTCACCTCCTGTCCACCTTCTTGGGCTTCTTTTTTATTCTGTGATAAATTCTTACCAGTGCTCGCGACTCCTAGTTTTGGAGTGTAGGATCTCCCGTTCTCCCAATTTCTATCCCTCACAGGACAGACGTCTGGCCGGAAGCTTTTCTTAGCACCAGCATGTATTAATCTGCTGATTCTGCTGCCCTTCTCACTTCCCGAACTTTCTGTTCCTCCACGTGAATTCTTAACATCTCCGGAAGTGAGTTTTTAAACTCCTCCAGCAGAATAATCTCTCGTTGAGCCTCAAAGGTCCTATCTATTTTCAAAGCACACACACACATTAGTCTGGTTCCTTCTTTGTGTTTCTGAATCACTATCTATATGCTTCTTGTACCAATTCACGAGCACTCAAAATAGCCTGTTTAACCTCTTCATAATCTCTTGACCCCTCATCTGACAGCGTGGCAAATACCTTACTAGCTCTGCCTACCAGTTAGTCTAAATTAGCATTACCCATTAATCCTTGGACCACTCCATCTGCTTAGCCAATTTTTCAAATGAAATAAAGGTTTCAAATTCTTTCTCTTGACATATTTGTATATTTCACTACAATTGCTTTTAATCTCCATACTGTTAACGTGACTTTACTGACAAAGTTGCAACTTCTTAAGCTCAAATTCTCTCTCTTTTTGTTGCTCTTTTTCTTCTCTCTCTCTTTCTCTCTCCCTTTCTTCTCTCTCTCTTTGTTTCTCACTTCTCTCTTTTTTCTCAGCTAAGAACATCCTCTCTTTCATTTTCCTCTCTCCCTCTCTCTTTTTCCTCTCTCTTTTTCCTCTCTCAATCTTCTCTCTCTTTCTCTTTCTCTCTCTCTTTGTTTATCTCCTAATTCCATTTTCCTCAATTGTAATTTAAGTTTTTCTACCTCTACTACATTTGTCTGTTTCTCTGACACAGCTAAGCGTTTGAGTAATTCCCTTACAATTTCATCTTTACTTTTGTCTTTGGTTGAACCCAAATCTAATTCCTTTGCTAATTCTAGAAGCATGGCCTTTTTTTTTCCTTCTAAACTTCCTTGGCAAATTTGAGAATCATTTTCAAATCCCAAAAGGTCTTTAACAATTTTAAGAGCCATTTCTCTCAGTTTTAAGATAATCAACCACAATCACCAAAATTAAACAAATTGTCTCACCTGAGTTTTATTTAAGGATCTAGGACACTAACCTGTACGTTTTTGGGATTTTTTGTCCCCTCAAAATCTATTCAAATCTGCCTAAACCAGTTCAAATCATAAATCCAAGACCCAAACTATTCAAATCGTGGACAAACCACCGCCCCCCCTCCCCAAACTATTCAAATCCCAGATGAACCTTCAAATTGTTATGACACGGGGTAAACTCCCCTTGATAATTTAAACCAGTAACACAGAAAAGACTTACTCCGTGCGATAATCTGTGAAAGTTCGAGAGACCAAGACTATTTAAAGTATAAAGTATACTTCTTAAAGTATAAAGAGAATAATTAACTAACAGCTCTTTACAACTCCTTCCTCTAATCTATCATTTACTTTCCCTTCTATAATACTAGTCTGATTAAAAACCCCAATTAAGGTTGACCAAAATTCAAATTTCTACTCCAGACAGCAGTTGAATCTTCTTTTTGTATCTTCCTCTGGAGATTTTCTTCTTAGGATTTCTCTTTGATAGATAAATGCACCTTCAAGAGAGCTATGTTTCATGCAGTCTGTACAGTGGAACCACGATTATCCGAATATCAATTATCTGAAATCGGATTATCCGAAGGAGATCACAAGGTCCCGATGGAAACATTACATCAAAGACGTGTTTCCAATGGTGATCGCGTCTTTTGTTTACAGTGACTAAACAGGCACTGTCTCCAAATGACTAACATCCCACCCTCTCTCTCCCCACAGTTTCACTGGAGTTCTAAGAGGGGTGCACCCTAATGCCCCCACCTACCCCTCACCCCCCTGCTTCCCCAGATAACATTGTCCTGTACAGGGCAAATGTGGAACCTGTCAAAAAGTTGCAGTAAAAAGATATCTGTATGGCTTTGGCTGTGTGTGTGCTATTTGGAGACTTACCTCACAAAGGCGGCAACAGCAGCAGTCTTGTTATGGTGTCCCATCCAGCTGCCCCAGAGAGGGGGTGGGGCATACGGGGGGGGGGGTAGGGGGGTGCATGGGGGTGGGGGTGGGGGCCGGTGTTGGACGGGAAAGGGGGAGGGAGGGCAATGTTGGACGGAGTTGGGGGGGGAATGACAGGGGTAGAGTTGCAAGGGGTTGGTGGGCGGGGGATGAATCTGGATACGGTTGGGGGACAGGGGGGTGATGTTGCACAGCTTTGAGGGGTGGGGTTGGGTTGAACATGGTTGACGGGTGGGGGAGAAAGTGAGGACTGCAGATGCTGGAGATCAGAGCTGAAAATGTGTTGCTGGAAAAGCGCAGCAGGTCAGGCAGCATCCAAGGAGCAGGAGAATCGACGTTTCGGGCATGAGCCCTTCTTTACGAATGAGGAGAGTGTGTCCAGCAGGCTAAGATAAATGGTAGGGAGGAATGACTTGGGGGAGGGGCGTTGGAAATATGATAGGTGGAAGGAGGTTAAGGGGAGGGTGATAGGCCGGAGTGGGGGTGGGGGCGGAGAGGTCAGGAAGAAGATTGCAGGTTAGGAAGGTGGTGCTGAGTTTGAGGGTTGGGACTGAGACAAGGTGGGGGGAGGGGAAATGAGGAAACTGGAGAAATCTGAGTTCATCCCTTGTGGTTGGAGGGTTCCTAGGCGGAAGATGAGGCGCTCTTCCTCCAGCCGTCGTGTTGCTATGGTCTGGCGATGGAGGAGACGAAGGACCTGCATGTCTTTGGTGGAGTGGGAGGGGGAGTTGAAGTGTTGAGCCACGGGGTGGTTGGATTGGTTGGTCCGGGTGTCCCAGAGGTGTTCTCTGAAACATTCTGCAAGTAGGTGGCCTGTCTCCCCAATATAGAGGAGACCACATCGGGTGCAGCGGATGCAGTAAATGATGTGTGTGGAGGTGCAGGTGAATTTGTGGCAGATATGGAAGGATCCCTTGGGGCCTTGGAGGGAAGTGAGGGGGGAGGTGTGGGCGCAAGTTTTGCATTTCTTGTGGTTGCAGGGGAAGGTGCCAGGAGTGGAGGTTGGGTTGGTGGGGGGTGTGGACCTGATGAGGGAGTCACGGAGGTAGTGGTCTTTTCAGAACGCTGATAGGGGAGGGGAGGGAAGTATATTCCTGGTCATGGGGTCCGTTTGGAGGTGGCGGAAATGACGACGGATGATACGATGTATATGGAGGTTGGTGGAGTGGTAGGTGAGGACCAGTGGGGTTCTGTCCTTGTGGCGATTGGAGGGGCGGGGCTCAAGGGCGGAACAGCGGGAAGTGGAGGAGATGCGGTGGAGAGCATCGTCAATCAGGTCTGGAGGACATTGCGGTCCTTGAAGAAGGCGGGAGTCTGGGTTGTACGGCATTGGAACTGGTCCTCCTAGGAGCAGATGCAACGGAGACAAAGAAATTGGGAATATGGGGTGACGTTTTTACAGGGGGCAGGGTGGGAGGAGGTGTAGTATAGGTAGCTGTGGGAGTCGGTCGGTTATAGGGAGGAGTTGGATAGGGTTGGAGGGTGGGGGCGGGGTTAGAGAGCGGGAGGTGATGTTGGATGGGTTTGGGGGGCAAGTGGCAGGGCTGGGGTGTGGAGGGAGAGTTGGATGGGTGTGGGGGGGTGAGTTGGGGGGACAGGAGGTGGTGTTGGACGGGGTTGGGGGCGAGGCGGGTTTGATTGGACGACAGCAGTGTTGAATGGGGTTGGGGATTGAGCCGATGTTAGGCAGGGTTGGGGGACTGGGAGTGGTGTTGGACAGGGTTGGGGCGAGTTGCAGTATAGGACGGGGTTCAGGGGCAGGGGCAGTGTTGGACTGGGTGGAGGGGTGGGCGTCGGGGTCGGGCAGTGGGGCGGTGTTGGACAGGGTTGGAGGCCAGGGGGGCAGGGTTGAGGTGCGGGGGCAGGTAGAGGGGCGGTGTTGGATGGGGTTCTCAGGGCGGGGGGACGGTGTTGGGGGTAGGGGCTCATGTGCTGTGTGCTGCTGCAGTCTCCTGAATGGGGAGCAGACTTTAAAATCTCTGAGTCCCAGATCAAAGGCATTTAATCAATTAGCAGCCAACTTCCTGCTCCTCAGATGCTGCCTGAACTGCTGTGCTTTTCCAGCACCACTCTAATCTAGAATTTAATTAATTAACCAAGTAATTGATTATCCAAACAAAATAGTGTCTGCCCATCATATTCGGATAATCGAGGTTCTCCTGCACATACTGGTGGCTTGGCAGTTCTCCCCCAACTGTTCAATTTTCCCTGGTCATATACCCACAATATTGGCTTTCAATATTGTCAATATGCTAAATTCAAACTTGACGGGAGTTTGGTTTTTTGGGGGTGTATAACTTAAACTGATTCGCCTAATTTGAATTTGTTTTTGTCTCTGGGCAACCAGTTACCCTAGCTGCTGGACCAAAAGGTTATATTATATCTTGTTCAGAGCACTTAGTGCTGTCTGATTGTTCTGCTAGCTTTTAACTTTCTTAAAGGCACAGTATACTCACATCTTCATAACACTTAGTTCTGCCAACATCATTTGTATAAAATAGTCATTCTGAAAGGGATAATGATAGAAATTGCATTAAGCCTCAACCAATGTGATGATGTGATAAGGACTTGTTTGCGAAAGGCTGAACAGTTTAGGGCAAAGAACAGATTTTTTTTCTGAAGTATCCTCATAGATACCTTAATTAACCTGTTCAGACATGTTACAACACACCTCTGGGACATGTACCTGGGCCCTTAAGCCCAGAGTATGGATACTTTTACTGCATCAACATAGCTTTGTAACAATGTCTGATTGCTATCATGCGATAAACTACATAGGCTTAAGACAGGACCCACTTCTCATTACAACAATTAGAAAAGGGGATGGTGACAGTAATCTATGCAAATACATGTTGACATGTTTTGCATTGCATATGATTTAGATTGCTTACAGTGTGGAAACAGGCCCTTCGGCCCTACAAGTCCACACCAACCCTCCAAAGAGCAACCCACTCAGACCCATTCCCCTACATGTACCCCTTCACCTAACACTACGGGCAATTTAGCATGACCAATTCACCTAACCTGCACATTTTTTGGACTGTGAGAGGAACCCGGAGAAGACCCACGCAGAAACGGGGAGAATGTGCAAACTCCACACAGGCAGTCACCTGAGGCAGGAATCGAACCCAGGTCTCTGGCGCTGTGAGGCAGCAGTGCTAACCACTGTGCCACCATGCCGCCCAATATGTCTTAGTGTCAGAAGTGTGTGGAGTTTGCACGTTCTCCCCGTGTTTGCGTGGGTTTCCGCCGGGTGCTCCGATTTCCTCCCACAATCCAAAGATGTGCGGGTCAGGTGAATTGGCCATGCTAAATTGCCCATAGTGTTAGGTAAGGGATAAAAGTAGGAGAATGAGCGGGTTGTGCTTCGGTGTGGACTTGTTGGACCGAAGGGCCTGTTTCCACACTGTAAATAATCTAATCTAATCAAAGTGGCCATTTGAAGGTTTGTTCTAGCTGCATCAATAGGACGTCTTATTTCCTTGAGGATCAGCAAATACTCCATCTATTATCATACACCTTGATCAAGTTTATCTAGCAACAGGATGGCAAACCATTAGAATTAGACCTGGAATCCCTACAGTGTGGAAACAGGTCCTTCAGTCCAAAACATTCATACCGACCCTCCGAAGAGTAACTCACCCGACCCATTCCCCTATCTTATATTTGCCCCAAATAATGCAGCTAAACTACACATCCCTATGGGCAATTTAGCTTAGCCAATTGACCTAACCTGCACATCTTTGGACTGTGGGAGGAAACCAGAGCACCCAGAAGAAATCCATGCAGACAAAGGGAGAATGTATAAACTCCATTTTAGATGATCGCCGAGGCTGGAATCAAACCTGGGCCCCTGACGCTGTGAGGCAGCAGTGCTAACCACTGAGCCACCGTGCCGCTCCATGGTAGCTCACTGCTTAGCCATACTGAATCCCAAGTCATAGCCGCAGGCTGACGTGTTAAATGTCTAAATAATTGATATTCCCATTATTGATACTGTCTCCTATGCACACTGAATACCAAGGTGACCAACCACATCAACGGATTTGCATTCCATTAAATGACACCAAGTCTCTACTTTCATTCACAGCTTGATTCTCAATTTACCTGACATTCTAGACAGAGGGAGAAATAGCCTATGCCAGCTGACAGCCTCCTCACCTTGACTCACTTGAACATCTTCCTGTTCAGATCTGCTCAAACCACCGAATGTCTATAAACAGCCTGTTCATTGGGTATAATATTGAGATGCTTCTCAAGTTTAACATAGAGTCATAGAACATAGAACATAGAAAATACAGCGCAGTACAGGCCCTTCGGCCCTCAATGTTGCGCCGACTGAATCCTACCTAACCTACACTAGCCCAATAACTTCCAAATGCCTATCCAATGCCCGCTTAAATGACCATAAAGAGGGAGAGTTCACCACTGCTACTGGCAGGGCATTCCATGAACTCACCACCTGCTGTGTAAAGAATCTACCCCTAACATCTGTCCTATACCTTCCACCCCTTAATTTAAAGCTGTGTCCCCTTGTAACAGCTGACTCCATTAGCGGTAAAAGGTTCTCAGTGTCTACCCTATCTAAATCCCTAATCATCTTGTACACCTCTATCAAATCTCCCCTAAACATTCTTTTCTCCAATGAGAACAGCCCCAAGTGTCTCAGTCTTTCCTCATACGATTTTCCTACCATACCAGGCAACATCCTGGTAAACCTCCTCTGCACTCGTTCCAATGCCTCCACATCCTTCCTATAGTATGGCGACCAAAACTGCACACAATACTCCAGATGAGGCCGCACCAGAGTCTTATACAACTGCAACATGACCTCAGGACTCCGGAACTCAATTCCTCTGCCAATAAAGCCCAGTACACCATATGCCTTCCTCACAGCACTATTTACCTGGGTGGCAACTTTCAGAGATCTGTGTACATGGACACCAAGATCCCTCTGCTCATCCACACTACCAAGTAGCCTACCATTAGCCCAGTAATCCATCTTCTTGTTACTCCTACCAACGTGAATGACTTCACACTTAGCTACATTGAATTCCATTTGCCACCTTTCTGCCCAGCTTTGCAACTTGTCTATATCCCGCTGTAACCTGCCACATCCTTCCTCACTATCCACAACTCCACCGACTTTTGTGTCATCCGCAAACTTACTCACCCAGCTTTCAAGCCCCTCCTCTAGATCATTTATAAAGATAACAAAAAGCATTGGTCCCAAAACAGATCCTTGAGGTACACCGCTAGTAACTGCACTCCAAGATGAACCTATACCATCAACTACTACCCTCTGTCTCCTTCCAGCCAGCCAATTTCTAATCCAAACCTCTAATGCACCCTCAATGCCATACCTCCGTAGTTTTTGCACCTCGTCCACCTCTTTAGTCACCTGCTCAAAGAACTCAATAAGGTTTGTGAGGCACGACCTGCCCTTCACAAAACCATGCTGACTATCCTTGATCACGTTATTCCTATCCAGATGTTCATAAATCTTATCCCTTACAATTCTCTCTAAGACTTTGCCCACCACAGAAGTCAGACTCACTGTCCTATAGTTACTCGGGCTATCCCTACTCCCCTTCTTGAACAAGGGGACCACATTCGCCATCCTCCAGTCTTCTGGTACTATTCCCGTTGACAATGACAACATAAAAATCCAGGCCAATGGCTCTGCTATCTCCTCCCTAGCTTCCCAGAGGATCCTAGGATAAATGCCATCAGGCCCAGGAGACTTATCTATTTTCATCCTTTCCAGTATTCCCAAAACCTCTTCCCTACATACTTCAATGCCATCCATTCTAATCACTTGTGACTCAATATTCACACCAGCAACAGTGTCCTGTTCCTGAGTGAATACTGACGAAAAGTATTGATTTAGTGTCTCTCCAATCTCCTCCGCCTCCACGCACAACTTCCCACTACTATCCTTGACTGGACCGATACCTACCCTAGTCATCCTTTTATTCCTGACATACCTATAGAAAGCCTTTGGATTTTCCCTAATCCTACCAGCTAAGGACTTTTCATGTCCCCTTCTCGCTGCTCTTAGCTCTCTCTTTAGATCCTTCCTGGCTACCTTATAACTCTCAATTGCCCCAACTGAACCTTCACGCCTCATCTTTACATATGCCGCCTTCTTCCCTTTCACAAGGGATTCCAATTCCTTATTAAACCACGGCTCCTTCACAAGACCCTTAACTCCATGCCTGACTGGTACATACTTATCAAGGACACTCAGTAGCTGTTCCTTGAACAATCTCCACATATCATTAGTATTCTTGTCTTGAAGCCTGTTTTTCCAATCCACACATCCTAAGTCATGCCTCACCGCATCATAATTTCCCTGCCCCCAGCTATAACTCTTGCCCTGCAGTGCACACTTATCCCTCTCCATCACTAAAGTAAAAGTCACCGAGTTGTGGTCACTGTCCCCGAAGTGCTCACCTACCTCCAAGTCTAACACCTGGCCTGGTTCATTACCTAGAACCAAATCCAGTATAGCCTCACCTCTTGTTGGCCTGTCTACATATTGTGTCAGGAAACCCTCCTGCACACATTGGACAAACACCAACCCATCTAACGACCTCGAGCTATAGCTTTCCCAGTCAATATCTGGGAAGTTAAAGTCCCCCATAACAACCACCCTGCTACTTTCACTCTTCTCCTGAATCATCCTCGCAATACTATCTACTTCTCTCAGACTATTGGGAGGCCTGTAGAAAACACCTAACAGGGTGACCTCACCTTTCCTATTTCTAACCTCAGACCAAACTACCTCAGATGGCAAGTCTTCCTCCATCGTCCTTTCCACCGCTGTAATACTATCCTTGACAAGTAATGCCACACCTCCCCCTCTTTTACCCCCATGTCTGACCCTACTAAAACATTTAAACCCTGGAACCTGCAACAGCCATTCCTGCCCCTGTTCTACCCACGTCTCTGTAATGGCCACAACATCGAAGTCCCAGGTACCAACCCACGCTGCAAGTTCACCTACCTTATTTCTTATACTTCTGGCATTGAAGTCATTGAATCATAGAGATGTACAGTACGGAAACAGACCCTTCTGTCCAATTCATCCATGTTGACCAGATATCCTATCCTAATCTAGTCCCATTTGCAGCAATTGGCCCATATCCCTCTAAATCCTTCCAATTCATCTAACCATTCAGATGCCTTTTAAATGTTGCAATTATACCAGCCTCCACCACTTCCTCTGGAAGCTCTTTCCATACATGTGCTACCCTCTGCATGAAAAAGTTGCCCCTTAGGTACCTTTTAAATGTTTCCCCCTCTCACCTTAAACCTATGCCTTCTCGTTTTGAAATCCAGGACTCCAGGGAAAGGACTTTGCCTATTTATTCTATCCATGCCCCTCATGATTTTATAAACCTCTATAAGGTCACCCCTCATCCTCCAAGGCTCCAAGGAAAACAGCCCCAGCCTGTTCAGCATCTCCCTGTAGCTCAAATCCTTCACCCTGGAAACATCCCTGTAAATCTTTTCTGAACCCTTTCAAGTTTCACAACATCCTTCTGATAGGAGGGAGACCAGAATTGCACAGAGTATCCTAAACGTTAACAACTCAATGGAAATCTGCGTAACCCTGCTAAAAAATCTTTGCCTATCATACTGTAGGCATTTCACTTGCTCCACAATGGCACACACTCATTTTAATTTGCTTGTAACTTAAGCTTTAAAAGAAAAATCATTCAAAATGTTTCAAATCTGGGCATTTATCTTTCACAAAATATATTTCTGTAAGATCGCAGCAGTAAAAATATACTGACATAGAAAATCTCACCCGAAATCAAGCTTTATAAAGAGCAGCATGAATCATAAAAATGTCAAGATAATAATCCTCATCACTGAACCTAAGCAACCTCAGTTAATCTTTCAAACTCAATTAAAAATAGATATTTGATTGTGAAACTAATTATAATGCATTTTAGACTTTTATATTGACCTATAATATCAAGAAGCATGGTTAGTAAGTTTGTGGATGACACAAAGACTGCGGATGTAGTGGACAGTAAAGGAAGTTATCTAAGATTACAAAAAGATCATGATCAGTTGGGTCAATGGACAGATGGAGTTTAATTTGGATAAATATGAGGTATTGCATTTTGGTAAAACAAAAAAGGGCAGGACTTATACAATTAAAAGTAGAACCTTGGATAATATTATAGAACAAAGAGACCTAAGGGTTCAGGTACATAATTCTTTGAAGTTTGCCTCACATATAGATAGGGTGGTTAAGATGACATTTTGCATACCTGCCTTCATTGTTCAGACCTTGCAGTACAGGAGTTGGGAAGTTATGTTGAATTGTATAAAACGTTGTTCGGCCTCTTCTTCAATACTGTGTCCAGTTCTGGTTTCCCTGTTTTAGAAAAGATATTATTAAACTGGAGAAGGTTCAGAAGAGATTTACCAGGCTGTTGGCAGGAATGGAAAGTTTGAGTTAAAAGGATTTTCTTCACTGGAGAATAGGAGGTTGAGCAATGACATTATAGAGGTTTATACAATGATATGGGGTTAGATAAAATGAATGACAGGTGTCTTTCCCTTAGGGTGAGGGATTTCAACATTAGAGGGAATATTTTTAAGGTGAGAAAAGAAAGATTTAAAAAAGACATATGGGCATTTCTTTTTACACAGAGAGTGTTTTTTGTGCAAAATAAACTTCCAGAGCAAGTGCTGGATGAGGGTACAGTTTCAACTTTGAAAAGACATTTGGATAACTACATGATTAAGGAATGTTTGGAGGGATTATGGGTCAAGCACAAGCAGGTGGGACTAGTTTAGTTTGGGATTATTGCCCACATGGACTGGTTGGTTTGAAGGGTGTTTCCATGTTGTGTGACTGTGATTCTATAATAACTGCATAAACTTCATTGAACAAAACAAATATTAGGTCATAATGCAAATTTTATGACAAAAAATACAGTGTGATTTTACAAATAAAATTAAAATACCACTGTTACGGCACTTCGATCTTATAACTGCAGACCTGCAGAAAATATTGGTCTTGGAACTGCCCTTATATAAAATCTGACCTCAGCTAAAACTCATTAGAGTCAATATTGGCCATAACTGACAACAAGCTGTACTTTTGGCTGTGAATGCTACCTGCCAGTTGAGCAAATTTTGAACCACACCCAAAATGCCTTATTAATAACACACAAGTAAAAAATTGTCAAGCATTCAGCATGAATCAACTTGTAAAAAGGAAATAACAGTCAAGGTTAGCTGCTATATGTAAGCCACTGAGGATTCATTAAAAGTGAGTCCACAGAAAACTTCACAGAAAGCTATACACTCTGTAAGAACAAACGTGGTAGTTAGCAGGTAAATATGTAGGAGAAGATAATAAATAGTCAGTGACACAAAATGGGATGGTGGAGAAATGAGAACTGACAGGAAAATGGTTGGCTACAATATTGAACATTGTTTTATTATGGAACATTTTCAAAATTAAAAAAAATAAACAGAGCTAAAATAGAGTTCAGATTTTAATAGGTTTGCTGAAAAATGTTATTTCTCTGAAGAGATATGAGTTGTAGAAAATAACTTACCGGTATTTACAGACAAGTGCAGATTATTTACCAAAAAGCCTTCCTCTATTTTTAGTGATCACCAGGGACATTTGTAGAACTTATCCTCAAAAATAAAGTCACAACTTTGGTGAATTTGGACGGAATGTTATAGATGTCTGAGCGATGGGGGCTATTGTGAACCAGAGTTATTGATGGCTCCACCAATTCAATTTCCACCAGACACTGCTCAAGTAATGTTCCCCAACCTGATTTTGATTTCTTATTCCTTCTATTCTGCAGATCAGATGAGACCTAGTACCAAAATTTGTCAAGAGGTGAGAGGGAGGAGCAGAGGACTGCTGGGAAGGTAAGTAAAACCATGTTAAAAACTTACCTCAGGCGCTGGGGCCTCCATTTATCAAGAGGTGAGAGGCAGAATCACACACTTTTTAAAGAAGCAGCAGAGGGAAAGGCCTCAACGAGGAGCAGAGGACTGCTGGGTATATATTTGTGCAGCGGCGTTTCAATTTATATTTCTTGATTGATGTAATTGATTAAAATTACTATCAGTTGGTTAGTTGAATAAGACCATAGAGAAGTACTAGAAATTATTTAACTCATAAACTTATATAAATTAATTAAATAAGTAGAGATGTCTGGACAGGTGATGTGCTGTAGCTGTATGATGTGGGACCTGGCTGATCCCATTGTGAAGGGCAGTGACAACATCAGCAGAAAGTGTTGGTTTCCAGAACTCCGGATCAGAATTGATGATCCAGAACCTGAGCTTCAAACACCACGCCATGTCCGGGAGGGGGAGAGTTACCTGGAGGCAGTCACACCCTGTAGATTAATTGATTCAAATTCAGTCAGTGATCAAGGACAACAGGGTGTGACTGTAAGTGAGGCAGATAGGGGGATTCTGAGTTCAGGAGTGGAGGAGCCTCAGCCACTGACCTTGTTCAACAGGTATGAGATTTTTGTCCCTGTATGGATGAGGAAAGGGGCTGTGGACAGGATAAGCCAGCTGACCATGGCACCATGGTACAGAAGGCCATTTAAGAGGGGGGAGCAAAAAGACAAATCGTTGTTATAAGGGATTCTATAATTAGGGGGAACAGATAGTATCCTTTGTGAGCCGGATCGGGAGTCCCGCAGGGTGTGTTGTCTGCCCGGTGCCAGAGTGCAGGGCATTTCCGACCAGCTTGAAAGGATATTGGAGTGTGAGGGAGAGGATCCAGTTGTTGTGGTCCACATTGGCACTAACAACATAGGCAAGGTTAGGAAGGAGGACCTGTTTGGGGATTATCAAACACGAGGAAGGAAATTGAAGAACAGGTCCTCAAGGGTCATAATCTCTGGATTACTGCCCAAACCACATGCTAATTGGCACAGCAATAGGAAAATTAGGGAAGTAAACATGTGGTTAAGAGATTAGTGTGGGAAAGAGGAATTCCATTTCATGGGACATTGGCAACTGTTTTGGAATCGGGACGATCTGTACCGATGGGACGGTCTCCACTTGAACCGATCTGGAACCTGACGAAAAGGATAAATGGGGTGGTCATTAGGACTTTAAATTTGTGAGTTGGTGGTGGGGGGAGGGGGGTTGAATGTTGGGGCTGCAGCTGTTCACTTTTTATATATAAATGATCTACATGAAGGGACTGGGGGCATTCTGGCAAAGTTCGCCAATGATACGAAATTAGGCGGACAGGCAAGTAGCACTAAGGAGGTTGGGAGGCTGCAGAAAGATTTAGACAGTTTAGGAGAGTGGTCCAGGAAATGACTGATGAAATTCAACGTGAGCAACTGTGAGGTCTTGCACTTTGGAAAAAAGAATACAGACATGGACTATTTTTTAAACAGTGAGAAAATTAATAAACCCAAAGTGCAAAGGAATCTGGGAGTGCTAGACAAGGATTCTCTAAAGGTTAACTTGCAGGTTGAGTCTGTGATTAAGAAAGCAAATGTAATATTGTCATTTATCTCAGGAGGGTTGGAATATAAAAGCAGTGATGTGTTTCTGAGACTTTATAAAGCTCTAGTTAGGCACCATTCAGAATACTACATCCAATTTTGGGCCTCACACCTCAGAAAGGACACACTGACACTGGAACGTGTCTAGCGGAGATTCACATGGATAATTCCTGGAATGGTAGGCCTAACATATGATGCTCAGCTAAGGATCTTGTGATTGTATTCATTAGAGTTTAGAAGGATGAGAGGAGATCTAATAGAATGTATGGCTTAGAAAGAGTGGACGCTGGGAAGTTGTTTCCATTAGGTGGGGAGACTAGGACCAGTGGGCACAACCTTAAAATTAGAGGTGGTCAATTTAGAATGGAAATGAGGATTCATGTCTTCAGCCAGAAAGTGGTGGGCCTGTGGAATTCGTTGCAGTGTAGGTCGGGACATTGCGTGTCTTCAAGGCAGAGATTGATAAATTCTTGATCTTGCAAGGAATTAAGGACTATAGGGAAAGTGCAGGTAAGTGGAATTGAAACGCCCATCAGCCATGAATAAATGGCAGAATGGACTCAATGGGCCAAATGGCCTTGCTCCCACTCCTATGCTTATGGTCTTAAAACCCTATAGCAGCTCCATGGCTAGCCAATTTCTCAAGCTGGTTGACACCACTCAGGAAACTATCAAAAATGGGAATGAGATCCCGCTATTAGAATCTTTAAGTTTTCATGACCCTAAAGCTGCCTGGCCCCAGCAAAGCACCCTGCCTCACTGTGTCCTTTGCCCTTCCAGTGCTCTTTCCTGTTAATATCAAGGGATTTATGTTCAAATATTCAGCTCAGGCAACATAAGAAAGCCCGAGCTCGCTGAAGTTGAATTAATGATGGTATCAGTTGCTTGTGGTCTGTGAAAGAATGAATTTGATGGGCAACTGTTTTTTTAAGGTATTTCACGCTTTCTTATGTTCTTTATTAGTAAACTATAACATATTTTCAAGCTTAACTTTATCAGTAGATTGTAAATTGGGTTTGTGTGTTATTTTAATGAAAAGACTTTAACAGAAATGAATCTATGCTTGTTAACCGCTTCCTAAAGGCAATATGATTTATATCTGGATCAAACACTGGAACTGGTACTAACTTTTGCCCAAATTAGAAATTGTATCCAAATCAAAATGATCATCACCCATAGATACTAAACCAGCAAATGTCTGTTCTTTATTTGCAAAATCTGCGCAGGGTGAAAACACTTTCAAATTATAGAGCTGTGTTTGACTACTTGCCTAATCTGACAAAATGTAACAATGAATGGTGGAATCAGTCTCATACATGAACTTCTATAAATGATATGAATCTCTGAATAGTAGCTATCCAAGACTTTGGCCAGTAATTCAATTTCAGAAATAATTACTCACTTCCACATATAGAACATAACCTGCCACATCCCCACCTGATCTCTGCTATTGCTAAACCCTTAAGGCTTGACTTCTATGCTCTCTTTGTAGACTTCCTGGGCTTCCGCACAGTAATGTAAACTAATCTAGAGCTTTGCAGCCTGGGCATGTTCCCAACAACTACTCCAGCCCTGCCTCCCACATACTTAATGCTCTTCTAGCTTTTTAACTCAGACCCACTTAGAGGCAAACGTTCAGCTAACAAAACCCTATATTTGGGAACTCTTTTCACAAACCTCTCAGCTTTGATACTTCTGTCTGTTTAGATTACTTACAGTGTGGAAACAGGCCATTCGGCCCAACAAGTCCACACCGACCCGCCGAAGCGCAACCCACCCATACATTTACCCCTTACCTAACACTATGGGCAATTTAGCATGGCCAATTCACCTGAACTGCACATCTTTGGACTGTGGGAGGAAACCGGAGCACCCGGAGAAAACCCACGCAGACACGGGGAGAATGTGCAAACTCCACACAGTCAGTCGCCTGAGTCGGGAATAAATCTGTTATTATCTTGTAAAATACTGAGGATCTGAGTTACAGGGAGAGGCTGAACAGACTGGGGCTGTTTCCCTGGAGCTTCGGAGGCTGAGAGGTGACCTTATAGAGGTTTAAAAAATTATGAGGGGCGTGGATAGGTTAAATAGACAAAGTCTTTTCCATGGGGTTGGGGAGTCCAGAACTAGAGGGCATAGGTTTAGGGTGAGAGGGGAAAGATATAAAAGAGACCTAAGGGGCAACCTTTACACGCAGAGGGTGGTACGTGTATGAATGAGCTGCCAGGGGATGTGGTGGAGGCTGGTACAATTGCAACATTTAAGAGGCATTATATATGAATAGGTAGGGTTTGGAGGGATATAGGCCGGGTATTGGCAGGTGGGACTAGATTGGGTTGGGATATCTGGTCAGCATGGACAGGTTGGACCGAAGGGTCTGTTTCCATGATGTACATCTCTATGACGATGAATATAATTGATCAAAGGAAAATGCCATTAATGAGAGTTAGATTCGATCCTAGAGATAAAAAATGTTTTAACAAAAAATCCTTGTAATCTTTGAGGAAGTTAACCTAATGCTTTCACATTGTTTGATATGTGCTTTCCATACCTATGCTAACATTTATGGCTCTAGCTAAATTAGAAAAAACTCATAGCACAATCAGAGAGAGTTAAAAAATGGTTTGTGAAACAGAAATCATATTTTATAACTTATAAGCATATTATGTAAAGTAAACAAGTAGACGTATCGCGTTTGGATTTACGAAAGGCATACAATTAGGGTACCCCTTCATAAGGTGAGGTCTTGTGATTTTGGGGTGACATTTTAATATGGATAGTGATTGGCTTACAAATATGTAACAGAGTGCGAGGATAAAATTGCAATTTTCAGATTGATAAACTGTAATTAATGTAATACTACAGATTTATTCCTGGGATCTCAACCCATTTATGATCTACACGAATGTTTTATATGATGCAAATAATTGCATTGTAGCTAACTTTGCTGATGATATACAAATAGATAGAAGAACAATTTGTACGAAGTACACAAAGGATATGGACAGGCAAATGACTGAGAAAAAACAGACAAATGGCAAATAAAGTGGGAAAATGTGAGGTTGTCCAGTTTGACAGAAAGAATAACAAAGCAGAATATTATTGACATCAAGAGAGATAACAGAAATCTGTGGAACAAATAGATCTGGATGAATCATAAAAGTTTAGTATGCAGGTACAATTAAGCAGTCAGGACAGCAAATGGAATATTGATTTGAATGCAAAGGGGATCAGTTATAAGATGAAGAATGCCTTGTACCACTTTACAATGCTTCGTGAGACCACATTTGGAATACTGTTTACAATTTAGGTTTGCTTATTTAAAAAGGAATATTCTTACATACTGGAAGATGTGAACACTCATACATACTGGAGCATAATCAGTGCTTGCTTATTTCCAGGATCTTCAGCCCATATAGAGATGGTTTCTGGGTGACAGGGAGTCCCTTGTTTAGTACAAAGGATATGCCTAAATTTTGATATGCTGTTCTTGACATTTTGTCTTACAGATTAAATGGTATGTTATTCATGTTAATGTACAATTATATCTTCAGCTGAACCAGTGTTAAAAAGTAGCAATTTGTATCCTGTTCTGCATCACTATTAGGAAGAAAAGCAGCAGTGAGACTTTGCTTTGCATTTCAGGAAAGTTGGGAAATTCTGAAACCACTTGTACAACTTGGACATACATAGGTTTATTGGTAACTGTTTCTGTCATGAGACCTATAGGTCGAAATAAATCCTGTGGAAGCTCTTTTTGACCCTTCTATTATGGGTGTCTTTTCAATGCTTCAAAGTGAGCAGAAAATGTATAGTTCCCTTGATATGTTCGAATATCCTCTATGACTGTGTAATCTGCAGCAGCAGTGCTTGGTTTAGCTTTTCTCTAATGACTGCTGAGCTATGCAGAACAGTGGACATGTGAGCTGACAATCAAACATCACATAACTTTGAATTTCACTGCATTCCCCCAGTAAGCTCATACACAGTGTCAACATGTCCTGGCTGAGATGTTTGACATTGGCAATGATTCTGCACTCTCATAAATGAGAAGAGTTTGTGCAGGCCTGACCCTGACACATACAATGGATTTAGCATTTACCTTCACTGTCCTCTACATTGACATGCAACATCTCAATAGGTTTAAGTAAAGATTTGATGATCCCTGATGTATGAAGACATCTACAATCAAAAGCTTGTTTGTTTGTGAGATATGAGCAATGGTTGGAATCCTTGGGATGTAAGACAAAGCTCCTTGTCTCGCATGTGGGTCTGACTTAACTGTTCCTATTGAGAAATTAATACTACAGCAGAAATTGTAACAATACAGGTAAAAATATATTGACACAATTGATGGATCATTTACATGGATGTATCACCCATAGCAATGATGTGCCTCACTGGATATTTTTCTTCCTCTTACTTCTTACACCTCTGGTTGCAGAAAAGACTTTTGTAGTTAGCTGTAGGGAGTCTCTTTGTGCTTACCTTTGTTGACTGAGAAGACTTAGGTGGTCATCTTCTGGTGCTTTTGGTTCAGAGGGCCCAAGCATGCAGAGAGTCTCCTGCTCAGATGCAGGCTTACACTCCAACTTGAACAGTTGCAGGCTTTAGGATCATAGGCACAAGGGAGCCAGAATAGGCATGGCACCTTGGGAGTGTCCTGCAAAGAAGCAACGAGGGACTGGTACCCTACACGTGCTTCTGAATCCTAGGTTTCCATGTCCCTCCTTACCTTGACGTTTACACTGACCATAATGTTGAGACTGATACAGAGCAGATCATAGTTCTTCTCTAGCAACCAATGAGCATTCTGCTCCTCCTAGGTTTCCAAGGAAGCCACCAACCTGTCCATGAAGACAGCCACGTACTGACATCCTCGAACCACCACAGTAGTGGGAAGATTGAAGGATTCCTCCATCTTTTGTTCCAGCCTACTGCCTGATGCACCTGCCTGATGTTCCTGTGCCTGGATCTGCAGGTTGATCATGTCATTTATGACCAGGACCAGGAGCAGAGCTTATTATTGAGCAGCTGCCTGATATCTGGCATTCCTTTGAGTGCCAGAGACACCAGGCTTTTCTTACTCTTCCCAAGTTTAATCAGGATTGAGTACCAAGTGAGGTGAAGCTGGTGGAAAGTGCAAGTGAATGCCTTGTTGATGCAACCTTTGAGGGTTCAGAAGCTTCCTTTTCCAAGATGGAGCTGTTCAGGCTCTGGCCTCTACCTTCAGGGGCTCTTTTGGTGCTGCTATTGCCTCTAAAGAAGAGAGGGAATTAGTTGGAGAAAATGGAGAAAAGCTTGTACGGAAGAAGAATGAAAAGGTGCTGGTTGTAATGGGAGAGGAGCATAACCACACCGTCCATTATCATCTTTGATCCATTGCCACTGTTTGTTGTCCTTTGGCATCTTCCTAAAAGCATGTGAGCCATCCTCATCTTCTCCAGGCAGCCTAACTACCTTCTCCCTAGGGAGTGAGAAGTCCAATATCCACAAACCAGAACTTCACCAGTTCTGAAGAAGGGTCACTGGACCTGAAACATTAACTCTGCTTTCTCTCCAAAATGAAAGATGACCTACTCTCCATCACCTTTGAGATCAATCATTGTGAAGTGGAGAGCAAGCCTAATTTCTTTCTGTGACATCTGGTCAGAGTTTAGAGATGTTTCAGGTTAGTTCTTGGTTTGCAGCATCTGCAGTGGTGTCCAGGATGGTTAAAACCTTGGAAGTCTGTTCTTCTGTATTATTTGCAGTCCAATTCACCAAGTAACACACACGACATTTTGCATGCATAAATAATGAGGGGAGAAGTGGTTGTTTCGATGAGATAACCCAATCTAGGCCACGAGGTAAATAACACCGAGAAATTTGCTTGCCTTCAGTCTAACTTCAAATGGGAAAATCTCAGTCCATATCTCTGCAAATTAAACACGCTCAGATTTTATTTCACAACAAGCGAGTGTATTGTCCTGATTCAAAAGGAAGGCATTCCAGGAACAATATGGAAACTTCAGAACTGATTAAAAATAACAGCACTTCTATTTGTAAATAATTGCACCTTAACTTAATCATTATATAGCTTTCAAGGTGAATTTTGCTGATTAACTTTATATGTCATAATTTCTATGCAGGGTATTATGTAATCAATTAAGCTCAGCCTAAACTTGCATGATTTAAAATGAATTTGCTGAGACAGAGTCAAGTACCAACAGTTCCAATAAATCAGAAACTGCTGAGGGATTACAAGGTTAAGGCAATCATTAGAAGTGGTACAGAATCTGCTCATTTCATTACAAGATTACGACTAATTAGCATTTCAAATCTGTCCTTATGTCAACATCCTTTAAAGAAATGCAATTAAAATAATGAAATTTAACATTTTCTCAAATATTTTAGCCAGTTTACACATTAGCCAAGAAATGTCAGCGTTACAAACATAGAGAATGCTGGAAAAACTCAGCAGGTCTGGCAACGACACTTTGAGTCTGGTATAGATTAAATCTTTCTTTCTCCACAGATGCTGCTAAACTTGCTGAGTTTCTCTAGCAATTCTCTGTGTTTCTTTCAGGTATCCAGAATCCACTGCATTTTGCCTTTCTTCAAAGTCAATGACTATGTCAAAGAAATAAAATGAAGAAACTAAAGAAAGATTAAGAAAGAAAAGGCACATTTAAAAATGCAGTGCGGACAAACAAGAATGAAAATGAAAGTTTCTGTTCAATCTCACTAGGCTGCTCTTTCTTGTATGCATAATTGTTCTGCAAGAGAGCAAGGTGAGTCAGTGTTATCCGGTTAGATGTTTTGAAGGTGTACATGTCAAAGTGGAATTGTGTTGTGGTTGGAAAGATGACCCAAGTATGAGGTCGTGAGAGAATTAATAATAGGGAGAAGTGCTGCAATGATTACAGGTGAATGATAGACATGAGGGAGGAATGGTTTATGAATCATAGTTCCTAACTTAGTTCATGAGCTTCGTTTGATCCTAAACCTGACCAACGTAGTTGTACTTATTGCTATCCTTCAATAAACCAACTTGTTATTTGATAACACTGCCTGTCCTGTACCAGTACTCCAGTACTCCACATGTGTACTCTACCACAACTCATGAGATAGGTCCAGATCAAACATAGGCAAAAGGGATTGTTTGCAAAAACCCACCTCAAACAATGCTAACTAAGTACCACATAGTGATAGAGGTGGTAAAACCACAAGGTACCGGGATTGGTCAACTGGGAAAATACCAGGCGGAGGTGGGTACTGCGGATGCTGGAGATTAGAGTCAAGATTAGAGTGGTGCTGGAAAAGCACAGCAGGTCAGTCAAAAGCTCTTCATCGGGAATGGGAGCATTGGGGGTGGAGAGATAAATGAGGGGGGTGGGGCTGGGGAGAAGGTAGGTGAGAGTGCAATGGGTAGCTGAAGGTGGGGGTAAAGGTGATAGGTCGGAGACGAGGGTGGAGCGGATAGGTGGGAAGGAAGATCAACAGGTGGGACAGGTCATGCGGATGGTGCTGAGCTGGAAGGTTGGAACTGGGGTAAGGTGGAGGGAGGGGAAATGAGGAAACTGGTGAAGTCCACATTGATGCCATGGGATTGGAGGGTCCTAAGGCTGAAGATGAGGCATTCTTCCTCCAGGCGTCAGGTGGTGAGGGAGTGGCAGTGGAGGAGGCCCAGGACTCTCATATCCTTGGCAGAGTGGAAGGGGGAGTTGAAATGTTTGGCCACAGGGTGGTGGGGTTGATTGGTGTGGATGTCCTGGAGATGTTCTCTGAGGTGCTCTGCAAAAAGACACCCAGTCTCCCCAGTGTAGAGGAAACTGCATCGGGAGCAACGCATACAATAAATGTCATGTGTGGAAGTGCAGGTGAAACTTTGATGGGTATGGAAGGCTCCTTTGGTGCCTTGAACATAGGTGAGGGAGGAGGTGTGGGCGCAGGTTTTGCAATTCCTGTGGTGGCAAGGGAAGGTGCCAGGTGGGGACGATGGATTTTTGGGGGGTGTGCACCTGACCAGGTCATTACCAAGGGAATGGTCTTTGCGAAAAACAGATAGAGGTGGAGAGGGAAATATATCTCTGGTGGTGGGGTCCATTTGGAGATAGCGGAAATGTCGGTGGATGAAGCGATTTGTGTGGAGGTTGGGGGGTAGAAGATAAATACCGGGGAGTTCTGTCCTTGTTGCGGTTGGAGGGGTGGAGTTTGAGGGCAAAGGTGCAGGAGGTGGATGAGATGCACTAGACAGCATCATCAACCATGTGGTATGGGAAATTGTGGTCTTTAAAGAAGGAGGCCATCGAGTGTGTTCTGACTTGGATCTGGTCCTCCTGGGAGAAGATGCAGGGAAGGTGGAGGAATTGGGAATACGGATAGCACTTTTTCAGGAGGTAGGGTGGGGAGAGGTGTAATCCGGGTAGCTGTGGGGAGTCAGTGGGTTTGTAAAAAATATCAGTGTCAAGTCGATCATTGTTGATGGAAATGGAGAGGTCTACAAAGGGGAGGGAGGTGTCAGGGATGGTCCAGGTGAAGATATCACATTAGCAGTGCAGGATATTAAACAAGCTTGTTAGAAACGTTATCACACTAACAGCACATGTCATGCTGGCAACTCTTCTGTTCCAACTAACTAAGTCGGAGGATAAATGTGGGCCCTTTATTAGGTCCTTGTGATAGGCTACACAATCCAAGGACAGCATCTAGATGTTTTCTAATCAACCTGTTCAGAAATGTTATTGCGTACCTCTGGAGCAGGTGGAACTTGACCCCAGGCCTGCTGGCTCAGAAGTACAGACACTACCATTGCACCACAAGAGCTCTAAGTGCAGCATCAATTCTATTCCTGAAAATGGAGTTTATTAAATAACAGGAGAAAGCGAGGACTGTAGATGCTGGAGATCAGAGCTGAAAATGTGTTGCTGGAAAAATGCAACAGGTCAGGCAGCATCCAACAAGCAGGAGAATCAACGTTTCGGGCATGAGAAGGGCTCATGCCCGAAACGTCGATTCTCCTGCTCCTTGGATGCTGCCTGACCTGCTGCGCTTTTCAAGCAACACATTTTCAGTTTTATTAAATAACAGGTTGGTTTAACTGCAGTAGTTCAAATATGTAAACCAGGACACTCTCCTATTTCATTTTTAAGATTAAATTTGATCCATTATAGTTTTGGGGTCAATTAAAATTTATGTTCAGGCTGAGTGCAAAAAGTGAGAAGTAAGACTGTATTTTGCAGTGGATCAAAATATTATCAATTTCTGACTGTAGATCCTGGTTTTCTATTCAGCCCAGACTGATGTGATTAAAAAGTTTCCTATCTTACAGCATGTATAAAATGAGGCTGCAGTCTTACTGCAGTTCTTAGTGTTTGTGGAAGCCACAACAGAAAACCAGACCTAATTTAGTGGTTTCATTCACAAACGTCACAAATGTGTTTGGTGTAGGAAGCATCACACAGATAAAGTAGGACATGTTTCTTTGAAGCTGAGGCAGAAAAGAAGCAGCTTTAATCTGCATCTGACCTGAGCTGGGAACCTTGATATTGATGTTGAAGCCTTTAATGGGAAAGTGTTCTATTTCACAGGGATAATATCCTTCATCTTGATGAGCACAAAATCTGACAGAAAGCTGAGAATTCATTCCATACTCCAGCATGGACGTCACTTACTTTGATGAACAGAAAATTTGTGAGCAATTAAAAAAGTGAAACAACAAAATTGAACTTTCATCTGTAGAAGCTAGGGAAGTGATTCAACTCCTTTGAGGAATTACTAAATAGCATTCAGAGATCAATATCCTCACCAACAGGATGCGATGGTAGAGAGAGCATTGACAGGTTAGAAAATTCTACCATGGTGTGTGATCACTGGAGAATACAGGCTGGAAATAGATTGCATGAATCAATGACATCAAAATGAGCAAAAGAAAGAGAATCAAAATTTTCTGGATTCAAAATGTACAATTGCTTTTGCTAGATTACATTTTTGGGAAACCTTTTATTTTCAACCACCCAATATCATTATGTTTATAGGAGCACACAAACTTACATGTTTGATTTAACCTCTCTCGCCATTGCTTATGTTTGGTCAGATGGATGGTGTGAATGTTACATATGGGCTAGTCTCCTCTGGTAAGGACACAGACTCTGGGTAGAATCTTACAGAGGTCTAAATGATGAGGGCTAAAGCAAGACATGTGGCAAAATCAGGTGATGAGTGCCTTGAGGCCTACCTCCATGTCAGGAACATCTCACACAAATTTTATGTTTTTCACAAGTGACATGGTGAATTTCTCATCAGCCAGCAGTGAGTTGCCAATTTAAGGAGATTATTGCTGATTAATTGCTTTTTAAATTAACTAATTGCTAAATTAGAAGGTAAACTTAAGGTCCATAGCAGTTTTATTGTAAATTACCTTCTATGCTAATGACCAAATGGTTAATGCCATTTGCATGAAATAGGCAGTTGCCTATGCTAAGTGCATACGGTTTAAGTGGTAAGAAGGAAATGCAATGAGTGTGCCGCAACGCTGTGAAAATTCTTTTTTGTGCTTTTTAATATATACAGTTGGTTCCGAACTAACTTGATAGTTCCATCATGTGCGATCCCGTGTTATAAGAAAATTGTGCAATAGCAGCACCATTTAAACCAATGGAGTCAGAATCACATGATAGCCAATACAGAAAGGAAAGTGTGCATTCTACAAATAATGGTCTAAATTATTCAATCACGTTATAGCCAATTTGCATTGAAGAAACACGCATTACTATAGAGCTGACAGTACTGTTATCAGGGTCACAGGTCTGCAATAAATGAATAAAGCAAGATTTTATGATTTCTGAGTCTGATAAACTTGAACTTTCCATATCTTTGAGAATTTGTGAATCAGTAGATTTGATCATTTTTGATGCAGATTTTCTTACAATGCTAAAACTGAAAACATATGCTAAATTGCCGCAATGCTATTTCTAACTTATTAAAAATCTTATTAGTTCTCCACTTATGATAAATCAAGTTAAGAGCTGAAGTCATACAATATTCACCATCCAGAGGGAGGCATTACGTGAATGGACATATAATGTTGTAAACGTTAACCTGCAATTATCTTAAACCATCTTGACCCTTTCTCAGTTTTGAGATTTTTTTGTCAGTTTTATTATTGTGTGTAATCTATGAATTCAAAGCAATACAAGCTGCTACATTACATATTGTAAACAGTAAGTCAGAAATGCAATAATTTTTCTCATTTCTTTCGGTGGATCAGAAAAGCATTGAATCAATTAAGCATGGTAACATTGAAATTCTACCTTATTCAAAAGTTCTGACTATGAATGAGACTGAAACATTTATATCAAACATTGCTTTGCCCTTCTACACTTCCTCCCAAAGTAGATGCATATCAATTTACTCATGAGTGAAAAATTATTAACAAGTAAATTAGTTATTCAAGTGCAGTATATATGTTTATTACATGCATTGTTTTAGTGAGGTTCAGCACTTTGGGTAAACAGAGTAAGTTTAATTTAAATTCCGAAAATGATCTCATAAATTCAATCGGCTCTAAACATATGGCATGGTAATATTAAAATTGAAAATCCCAGATGCAAGAAGTGGATATTTAAAGATCCTAGTTGCTTCAACTTGCAGCAATATTTCATTTTAACAACTGGGAGATTAAACCTGATCATGGAGCAATAAAATTATATTCCTGCCAGACAACTTTGATCAATGTTTTGAAGTCTAAACTGCAAAAGAATGAAAACTGGTTTGAAATGAAGGACCATCACTATTGATTTTAATAGGGTAAAAACTATGCTAATTACCTTATGTTACGACCTGGTGGTGAACCCTTTTGCTAATTAAATGAAACGCCCAGAAAAGCTGACCTCGCCTGGTAATCTGTTAAAGTATGAGTGACAAAGTATTCCCAACTTTCACTATTTAAAGAAAAAAAATCAATTTATTCTTTAATTCCAAAAATGAACATTAAACAACAACTATTTACAAACCTAAACCTCCTTTCTCTTAAAGATTTGTTGTCTACCTACAATTCTAAGCTGAAAATGTGTTGCTACAAAAGCGCAGCAGGTCAGGCAGCATCCAAGAAGCAGGAGAGTCGACGTTCGGGCATGAGCCCTTCTTCAGGAATGAGGAAAGTGTGTCCAGCAGACTAAGATAAAAGGTAGGGAGGAGGGACTTGGGGGAGGGGCATTGGAAATGCGATAGGTGGAAGGAGGTCAAGGTGAGGGTGATAGGCCGGAGTGGTGGTGGGGGGCGGAGAGGTTAGGAAGAAGGTTGCAGGTTAGGAAGGCGGTGCTGAGTTCGAGCGATATGACTGAGACAAGGTGGGGGGAGGGGAAATGAGGAAACTGGAGAAATCTAGATTCATCCCTTGTAGTTGGAGGGTTCCTCAGCGGATGATGAGGCGCTCTTCTTCCAGCCGTCATGTTGCTATGGTCTGGTGATGGAGGAGTCCAAGGACCTGCATGTCCTTGGTGGAGTGGGAGGGAGTTGAAGTGTTGAGCCAAGGGGTGGTTGGGTTGGTTGGTTTGGCTGTCCCAGAGGTGTTCTCTGAAACGTTCCGCAAGTAGGCGGCCTGTCTCCCCCATATAGAGGAGGCCACATCGGGTGCAGTGGATGCAGTAAATGATGTGTGTGGAGGTGCAGGTGAATTTGTGGTGGATATGGAAGAATCCCTTGGGACCTTGGAGGAAAGTAAGGGGGGAGGTGTGGGCGCAAGTTTTGCATTTCTTGCGGTTGCAGGGGAAGGTTCCGGGAGTGGAGGTTGGGTTGGTGGGGGGTGTGGACCTGATGAGGGAGTCACGGAGGGAGTGGTCTTTTCAGAATGCTGATAGGGGAGGGGAGGGAAAAATATCTCTGGTGGTGGGGTCCGTTTGGAGGTGGCGGAAATGACGACGGATGATACGATGTATGTGGATGTTGGTGGGGTGGTAGGTGAGGACAAGTGGGGTTCCGTCCTGGTGGCGATTGGAGGGGCGGGGCTCAAGGGTGGAGGAACGGGAAGTGGAGGAGATGTATCATCCGTTATCATTTCTGAAACGTCGACTCTCCTGCTCCTTGGATGCTGCCTGACCTGCTGCGCTTTTCCAGCAACACATTTTCAGCTCTGATCTCCAGCATCTGCAGTCCTCACTTTCTCCTACCTCCAACTTTAAAACAATATTGTTCCTCCAAAAGCCCCTATTAAAATTTCAGCTACTTAATTTCAAAACCAGACAGCTACTGTCATCTATGGTGTCTATCTTCTTCTGGCTGTAGATCTCCCTGGGTTGTCTTTGGTCTTTGGTTGCAAAGATGTTTCATATGAAAAGGTATCCTTGATAGAGAGTATTTTTCTGGCAGATATACTGACGATGGCAGTTTGTTGCTCTCTGGCCCTCTCAAAATAACTATTTCTTTATACCCCAAACTTTGGAGAGTCTCATTGGTTCAAGGTTGACAAAAACAACAAATTCAAATTTGATTGGATTTTAGTATCCCAGGGCATAATTTAAACTGATTGGTTAAATTTGCGCTGTTATGAAAACAGCTAAATGTTACATATTTTCAATTTTCCAGTAAACTTTGAGACTGCTATTCAGTCACATGACAAGCGCCTGCAAGCTCTCAGTGCAAAACAGCTCTCACTCTCTCTTGAAGGTACAGTGCGTGCCTTCAACTTCATAACAGTTTCAAAAGGTGCAATAGCAGAATTGTGCAATCATTCCAAGAAAATATGTTATTTAATAATTAATAGTTTAAGTCACTTACTTCATAAGTTCCTCGATACAATCATATGGCGCATACGATCATTTGACCCAGCATGCCTTCTTTCTTTTTGCCAGTCAGTCAAAGAGTTCCATGATTTACATGTGCTGAACCATGTACATGCATAAATCCCAAGGAAACTAAGTCCCAAAGTGGTTGTTCACCTATGTTATGTTACACTTGCATTTTTTAAACATGCAACCAACACAGAAGGTTGGTAGGAAGTTATTCCAGGTTGTAAGTAATGAGAGAGTAGGTACATTCCAATGCTCAGGAATGGGGAGGTTGCTTTGATTTGGATGTTTGGAAGGTTGATCTAAACAGGAGCTGGGTGTTGTACAAGTGGATTTGAAGATTTTTTGAAATGTGAAGGAACATTGAGGCCTTTGTAATACAAAGTAGAGAGATGGACCTTATGGAATGCATAGTGTACACCTCAGGTAAACATAAGTTTCATTCTATTTTGCATTGCCAAAAATGAGGAAATAAAATACCATTGTTGATAACTTGAGTAGCCATAGTATTGTCCTTCACATTTGGGTAGTGTTTCAGAAGCAAACAATATACTATTTCTACTGAATAGATATTTTAGGAAAGAGATACAAATGAAAATGAGCTTCTGGATTTCACTACCGACTTAGTGGATTCTGTTGACCCTAAGAGCTATGGATTACAAGGCTTTGTGTGTGAACCAGCAGGTTCACAGAAAATTAGTGGTACTGATGTTGGGCTTCTCTTCCAGTGTCTGGCAGACTATTATTTTTCTAGAAAAGGCAAAGTAAGTGACTGTGTAAATTATGTTAATTTCCCCCTAAATTCTTTGTGGTTCCTTCCCTGTAAAATACTTACCTCACTCACATTCCCAATCCTGTAGCAACTTTGTCAAATAATCAGCTGGGTGTGTATTCCTAAAGCTCTTTTCAGCTGCTTATATGCACTTCAAGTGTTATCACCCATGTCACTTTCAGCCTGATCCATGAAAACTCTAATACGTTAGTTTAGTCGACAAACTGATAAGAGTCAAAACTGGCAACAAACCAAGTATTTGCAATTTCCAAAATCTTCTAATAAATTATAATTACTTCCTGGATTGTGTGCCAGTGGTAAATACTAGGGTGAAGTTCTTCACTACAGCAGTATACTTCTCTACTTTTCAATGGAATGAGCATAAATTGTCTCAAAAAATATTGCACCATACAGTGTTTACAGAAAAGATCCAAAATCTAGATTAGATTCCCTACAGTGTGGAATCAGGCCCTTCGGCCTGTTAACACGGATGAAATGATCTTCAGTCCGAGCCCAGAGTGCGGTTCGACAATCAGTAACTTTATTAAAGTATGTAACGCCGACGGAGACCAACCGAGGTTTGAATCTCGATTGCTCTAACGTTTCCCGTGCGATGTTACAAGTTATATACTTCATGAGTCAGGATGTAGGAGATTGGGTATGAATGAGTGTGAATGGTGGTACTCATGGCTGGAGTATGTGTGAATGTCAAGCTTCCTGCCATCCTCAGAGAGTCGGCAGCATACACAAAAGGTATGTTGTTTATTTTTATATGAATGGGTCCGGGTGCTATCTGCTTGTCTCTCCGTGAGGGCTGGAGGCTAGTACCCCACTTTCTTACTTCCAAAGTGTTAGGTTCATCCTTTTGTGTAGGACTGTTTTGCATGATCAGGTTATGGGTGTGTGTCAGTTGGAGCCTTGACGAGATTATAAGGTGGGTTTCGATCTGTGAGTCATGACCATTGTCTGGAGTCCTGACTAGTATCTGGTCTGGTGTGTATTTGGATCTGTCTTTGGGTCCCTTCTCCCGATCACGTGGTCAGGCTGGCAGCTGCTGTCTTAAAATGAATACTGTTTGCTTTAAAATGGATACTGCTGGCTTAAAATGGATACTGCTGGTTTTCCTGATGTGGGCCTTGCTCCACGGTAAACACGGGGCGGTTTATGCCCGCCTTCAGGCCCAACAAGTCCACACCGACTCTCTGAAGAACAACCCACCCAGGCCCACTTCCCTACATTCAGCCCTGACTAATGCACCTAACACTATGTGCAATTTATCCTGGCCAATTCACCTGATCTGCACATCTTTGGACTGTGAAAGGCAACTGGAGCACCCAGAGGAAACCCACACAGACATGGGGAGAATGTGCAAACTTCACACAGACAGTTGCCTGAGGGGGAAATTGAACCTGGGTCTCTGGCGCTGTGAGGCAGCAGTGCTAACCACTGAGCCACCGTGCCGCATGTCTAGTTGAATAAAGTGTGGAGCACTAAGAATGCTATACATATTTTTCCTGGTTATGTGCCAGTTAATAACTGATATTCTTTTTAAACATATCACATTATTATCCCTTATCACCTCCTCACCATCATTGAGGCCTAAACCTTTTAAACCCATAAATGTAGGGTTCAATCCTTGGCCTTCTTTGCCTGTATGCCTGTCTTTCCACCTCCTTAGTCACACTCAGACACCCCTCTTAATATCTTTTTCTTGTACTCCTGTCAACTAATTGTTGGATTTCTGCTGATAGTAAAGTCTCTCAAGATATTTTTCAATGTTACATATGTGAATTGCATCACTGTAGATAACATTCACTATGTTTTGAATTGGTCATGTGAAAATGTGCCAAGAGAATTGAATAAAGGTTAATCAACATTATATTTATTCTTAACTAGAAAATGCATATCATTAAGCTGCTTGGACTAGGAGCTGCATCAACTTCTTTTCAGTTGAAGGTCCTGTGGGAGATTCCAGCCATGGCATGCATAACACATAGGGGGTCTACCCTTGATTTATTAGACTGAAAACGAGACCTACCGGTGTCATTTTTCAATAGCTTCACCTGGATGCCATCTATCTAGAGTAGCAAACCAATCCCTAAAGGGTAATATTGACAGTCGTGAAAATTGACAGTAACCCAGCTGGTAACCTCATTTGCGATCTAATCACCCAATTGCTCAGGGATCCAGAGGTGACCATTTGAATCTTCTAAGTAATAGCATTGCATCCCTGCAGAGAAAGAAAACAGAAAATGCTGGCCTTGTCTGAAAATAGCTGGGCAAAACAAGATTTTACATTAATCTTGGAAAATACCAATTAATATGCAAAATAAAGCCAAAGAAGTATTATAGGACAGCATAGTAACATCAATATTTATAGGGTGTTCAACTTTTTTTGTTGATAATTACACCTTTAATCATAATACTTCCTCAAAAGATATATCAACTGATTTATGTGAAGATTTTTGGATATGATTATCAATTTTATCTGATTGTCTTTATCTGTTCTATCATGTGCTTACAGGGATAAAGTAAATGAGAATACAAAGTGTAATTTTGCAGGAGCCAATTGTCATTGCCATACATCATACATATTGAAGCAGCTATTATACTTTAGAAATAAATGAAAAACAACATTTATCTGGAGACTGGAAATGCTACAGTACCTGTGACCTTCTATTTAATTTTTCATAAACTAATAACAATTAGTTAGAGACATTTTGTTAAGGGTCACAATAACCTCACTAACCTTTACTTATCTAAATGGAATGTAAATAACATTCTGTCTAATATGACACATGACTCGCATATTTCTTGAAAGTTTCCACTCATTGTTGAGAAATGGGTGTTTCAGAAACTGCCATCCCTTTTCTTATTTTTCAATACAACCTCTTCAAAGTAATGCACCAATTGGATTAAAACAGCACTTTAGAAAATTGAATGCACCTGCTAACATTTGTGAAATTATGTGACACTAATTTAAAATTCTATTTATAAAACCAAGTATGTTATTGCTACGTTGATTTACTTTAACAACTCAGAGAGATTAAAATAAGAATCCAACACCAGAGTCATCTTTCAGAATTTAAATGCCACTTACAATGACATATTTTTAAAAATGGTGCAAAATACTCTTGTATTTTTACACCTCATTAGCCACAAATAATCTTCCAATTCCATTTTCACACAGAATGCTGCCTTGGAAGACAGTGCACTAGGAATTGAAACATTATTTCAGTTATTGTATTCAACACTGCAGAGCAGTTTGTGTTGCTGAATAAATATTACACACCCAATTTAAATGGATAACCATTTCACTTCTACCATTGATAATGGTCTGGCATTACCAAACAAATCAAATTTTGATTTCACTTTGACTTTAATAAATACTAAAGAGAGTTATTTCATTTTAAAGTTATATTTTGTAAAAGAAATTACATTAGCATGTAGTGATAAATAAGAAAGTGTTCTCTTGCAAATAAGAAATTGTTCTCTCTGAAATAAAGTTACTGTAAAATCACACTTCTCTTCTAATCCAACTGCAATAAATTGTTTCTTTTTGTAAGATCATCATTGTTCCTGAGTCCAAACATCCAGGGTGGAGTACAGTCTGCCATGATCTATATTGGTCAGGAATTCCACCCCTCGCAGCTTTGGCATAATTTCTCCAAACAACAGAAGATTTATTGTGACAGATTGGCTACCACAACAGACACCGAAACTGTTCTCTTGTGACCTTCCAAAATGACCTCCGGACTGATTTTGAAAAATCTGGAGCTTTTTTTAAAATATAAGCAGTTATCTCACAAAAAAAAATCAAAAAAAAGACCTGTCCAATAATTTTTAAAATTTTAATTATTACCTGCCAAAAAATGTGAATATCTAAATACTAAGCTGAGCCAAGTCTAAAAGTAATCTTATGCAAATAATAATGCTCTATGCAGAGGAGGCAAGTACACTCCTTTGGCTTGAGTTTTGAAACAAGATCTTCAGCTGTCCATCTGCTAATTTTTTCAGTTGAACTAGAAGGGAAAGGAATGGAAACAGGAGAGGAAAGAATTGCACAGCAACTTTACCTATTCTCACACCCTGTTAACTTGCTACTGAAAGTGTTATGTGATGCATAATGTATCAAGCTATATTGAAATCATGTGCAAATATTGGAAATCCATCACCCCTTGTCTGCTTCATTCTCGAATCATCAAAATTTATCCCAAGGAAGGGATCCATTCTATTTGGTTTGTTTGCACTGATTCTTTTAAAGAATTATATAATTTAATACCACACTCCAGCATTTTCCTTAAATCTGGAAAATCGTTCCCTTCGAGTATATGTCCATCTAATTTGAACAATACAACGAATATGATTCTATCACACTTTCACTTGTTTAGATTAGATTACTTACAGTGTGGAAACAGGCCCTTCGGCCCAACAAGTCCACACTGACCCACCACCGACCCATACCCCTTACCTAACACTAGGGCAATTTAGCATGGCCAATTCACCTGAACGGCACATCTTTGGACTGTGGGAGGAAACCCACGCAGACACGGGGAGAACGTGCAAACTCCACACAGTCAGTTGTCTGAGGCAGGAATTGAACCCGGGTCTCTGGCGCTGTGAGGCAACAGTGCTAACCACTGTGCCACCATGCCACCCATTGTGCATTCTAGATCTTAGTAACCTGCTGAGTGAAAGCATTTTATCCCCTATTAGGTCTGTTGGCAATGTTATTAAATTTTTTATTTGTTGTCAATCAACTTCCAAGGGGAAAAAACCCCTTTCAAAATTATTCAATTCAAACTCCTCAATTTTAAGTCAGTCTCCCCTTTTCTGCTCTGAGGAGAATAATCAAAGAATTTCCAATCAACCTGCTCATGGTGTGATCTCAGTAATTGCTCTCAGCAGCAAATCCAGAACTTTGAAAGCTTTCTCTGAAAACTAGCCAATGATTTATAAAACATGCCTTCTCAGCTTTTGCATACAAAAGGCACATATTCTTTATGATTTCTTAACATCTTTACTGATTGTTTTGAAGAATCCTCACCACAGTTTATCATGGTGTCAGATACATATACGCGTTACTTCTACACCCTCTCTCACAGTAAGGATCCATAGGCCTTGGTTGGTTTAGTGTGGTAGAGGCAAACCAGTTGGTAGCCTATTAAGAAAAAAATGTTCTTGGCTTAAAGAAGATGTAATTTATTGTCCCGCATTCCATCTTTTATACTTTTCGGAAGCTGCGTGATGAGATTCTCACTCGGCAGCAAGTGACAGGATTAATGCTCGTTGAACACTTTGTTAGCACACAACTGATTAATATTCAGAATCACATCTTACCAAACCTGCCAAACAAACTAACCATCGGGAAAACTCAGCAAGAAAGCCAGAGCACATGCCTGCCGGATTCAGCCTATAACTTGCTCCAAAGCATCTCTATATGGATCACCAACCTACAACATCTGTGAGCAAATTATTTGGGCATTGGCTGAATGCACAGCTCCTTCGTGTATATTTGTATCTGCCTTCTGTCAACCCATCACAACTATCCTGGTGCACTTACTTTTCTTTGCCAGCATGTTCTGGAAGTACTAGCTCTTTGCACTGAAAGGCTGCAGTGGGGACACTATGCTCCCAGCGACAGCACCCAGCTCACAGACTGTATGTCAGTTCTGTTCACTTTGTCTCTTTGTGTCTACTAACTTAGCATCTACCTGCTAGCTCACACCTTGCCTTGCTGTGCCGTGCCATGCCAATTAATGCAGTCACAGCTTACCTTGCTACAAAGCAGCCCTCAGGCTATGGAGCACACAGGTTGCTCCACAGCAACATCCTGCATCAATCCCACATTTGCACAATTTATCAGCTGCCTATGCAGCAAACAAACCACACATGCAGCGAGAGGCATTTTTCCAACACTTAGGGGAGTCCATGGAGCTCCCAGCAGTCAGAGGGTCCCGGCACAACAAATCAAGCAGAATCCCAACCAGTCCAGAGGATTGGACATGGTCAGGCATCTAATCGGGGACTGTCTCAGTTAGGGACCAGTGCTTCTGCCTTCCAGGGAGTGGATCATAGGTCAGCCTAGTAGCTTCATAATGGCTAGACTGGAGGTAGGGCGAATGCAGTTGGGGCATCAGTTAGCGGTCAATGTATGAACATTCCAGGCATGGTCACCTCATATGCCAGGGTCTGGGTGGGAAGGGAAGGCAGATGTAGTTAAATGGGGATGGGTTGTTTAGGTTCATTGCCAAGTGTGAGTCCAATGAGGTTGATGGCTTGGGCCACTAGGAAGGGGATGCATATTTTTGGGGCTCAATGGCACAGACAGACTGAGGCTAGAAGCTGCTGGAAGAGGAGAACTCACTGTCACCTTCCACCATGCTCAAAATCAAAAAGGTAGAATGGGAGGAAAATGGCCATGACCAAACTCTGAGTGGGCAGATAAGCTTTTCAACCAGTGAAGGAGGAAGCTGCAGTAATGACCACAATAGAGCTTTTACAGGGGAAAAGCAGAAGTTACAGACCTAAGAAAACTATAACACACAGAGACGTAGGGTGCCTTACTCGCTGGCCCATCCTGCAGCATCGACTCATCCTGTAAGTGGCACTTCCCTGGGACAGCCACTGGTCAAATCTGTCTTCAAACATGCGGCTTTCAAAGGGAGCCAAGCATGAGTGATGTAAGACCAGGAGGGCTATAGGTGCCAGCAGCACCCAACTCTGCACCATCTTGACTGGAACTTGCCAAAAGACCTGTGTGTGATTTCACTTCTTTCTGGAAGCCTCCTGGCACTGCCCTGTCTCCTTGTGAGAATTGGGTACCTGGAGTGGGCTCAAGGTTCCCTGACTCATGTTGCCATATATTTAGTCCTGGGATCAAATGTTGGGACAATGGAGTGAAGATGTGTGCCCCTCTCCACTAGATGTGGTTCTCAATAGCAACAACCAACCTGTCCATGGAGGCAGATAGATGGTCACATGTCTCACTGCATTGATGCAGCTTCTGGGCAATGAGGACTGTTTCATCCCATGTACCTATCTGCCGTCGCTACTCCTGCCATCTGTATTTGAGTAAAGTCTGTAATTGCTGACAACACCGGTTCCTCTCCTGTGTGGGGCTGAGCAGGTGGAGGGTTTCTGGCCATCCTCAGAATGTCACTTGCCTGAGCCATTTCTCCTCAGCTGGTGTGGAGCTCTTGTGGTGAAGTGTTCAGTCGGTTGTGTACAGACAATCCCTGTATCTACGGTTCCTCGATGTGTCAGTGTCTGGGCTTCTTCAGAGGCCTCAGTACTCTCACACTCAGAAATCCAGGAGGGCAATTCCATCACAGACATCACCAGATGGCTTGCAGGTCCTGGAAAGTAGAGAGAGAGATTGCAGCATGGTCATTGGTTGCCAGTGGTCTGCAATGACTTGGAGTAATAGCATGGTTAATGAGAATGCAGAGTGATACCTACTCATTTGGTGACACATGAATATTTTGACATCCACAAGGGATCAGTCCTAAAAAAAACTTCCCTTGCAAGGGTCAGGATTCTCTCTTCATAGGGACTGAGGCCACAGATGCTGAGTGCCCTCTATCCTTACATGCTGTCTCTTTAACCTGTTATATTCCATGTTCTTCTGCAATGTGAAAAAGAGGGGAAATAAGTGAGATGACAGTAGGTGGCAAGGCTGTTCATGTTGATACACAGAGGGAAAGACACTAAGATATTCTGAAAGACTAAAAAGGCAGTGAAAAGGCGTGCAGGACGAGAGGTGTGGGAGGCAGTATGGGAAAAATGGGGGAGAAAATGCTGATCAACCAGGAAGAGGATTCCTTTCCTTTACAACACACTATTCACCAGAACCTCCAGGTCTCTGCTGGAGGAACACAATGTTCCTCCACCATGTTCTGATTCCATCCACCAGCAAGCAGGGCAACTTGAGAATGCCAGTGAATGCCATGTCTGGGTGAACAGCAGCTTTTTAAAAATGGCGTGACACAAGGGATTTAGATTAGATTATTTACAGTGTGGAAACAGGCCCTTCGGCCCAACAAGTCCACACTGACCCGCCGAAGCGCAATCCACCCATACCCCTACATTTACCCCTTACCTAACACTACGGGCAATTTAGCATGGCCAATTCACCTGACCCGCACATCTTTGGACTGTGGGAGGAAACCGGAGCACCCGGAGGAAACCCACGCAGACACGGGGAGAACATGCAAACTCCACACAGTCAGTCACCTGAGTCGGGAATTGAACCCGGGTCTCAGGCGCTGTGAGGCAGCAGTGCTAACCACTGTGCCACCGTGCTGCCCACTGGATGGATATCCAGTGAATGCCAAGATCTTTCAGGAACAGCATGTGATAAGATAGGGTGGAAATCAGACATGTGAGGTCCGTTAGGGTGAGGTCAGTCATCAGTGAGGTGACTTTGGTAAGATAGGGTGAGAAAACCTATAAGGCCTCGTGTAAATAAAAACTATAAAAAGCTTGATGCAACACAGATATTGCCAAAAACCAAATAAGATTCAGCACTTGGTACTTGGGTTTGATGGATGTTGCTACAAAATTGTGAGGGAGAACCTTGATTTTAGGTCTTACCCTCTCAAGGTCCAATGCTGTTCTCCTTACAAATTCCTAAGGCACCATATGTTGGTGCTTAATGCACTCCTCAGCATTAACTCTTTCAGAACTTTATACATCATTATCAACTTTCCCTGTCACTCAGATTTGTAAAGATGCATCTCATTCCTTTCACAAAGTCTTCCAAGTATCAACATTATTACCTTCTCAAAGAAATAGTGAATATTAGACATCAGTTTATTCCAGCTCTTCAGCAGTGCTATGGTGGCAATTTTGTCAGCAGACGGAATCCTTGAAGCCAAGTTGAGTTTAATGCTCACCGATTAATGATGTACAACATTGTTTTTGTCTTTTTGCAAGTCCATAAGAGATTTGTACTCAGGCCACAGCACTGAAGATTAGCTACCCACAGGCCCTCACTTGTTCTGAACCAGTTAGGGACCACTCACACTGTTGTAGAACAAAACCTGCCATATACCAGTCATAGTATGTCACAAGGAATTAGTTAGTGAATTCTCATATTTTCCACTCCCATTTCAATGAAGTTAGGGAGGGATGAGGCGAAGCATTTCATTATTGACCTCCTAAGAAGGATATAAATATTCATTAGCCTGCAGACAACAGGAGCCAACAATACCCAATCCTGAAATATTTCCCTGATGTTAATTGGGCCAGTCATTAAAATATTTCATTGAACATGAGGCCAGTTTTTTTTATATAACAGTCAGAATTACCAATAATCTGGAGATGCTCAAAAGACTAAATATTAAGGTCATGATGTTTTCTTTGCTATTGATGGAAGTTCACTGAAAACCTGAATAATCTAGTGTTTGGCTTAGTTTTTAAATTATTGAACAGTTTTCTGAAATGCATTTATAGATGTAAAGTCAAAAGTGAGACTAAAATTACAAAGCCAAGGACTGACATTATTCATTTGTCATTATTCATGCTCTTTAATGCATCTTTGACTAATTTAACACAGAATGACACACAGCATGGTGAACAAATAGTAATTACAGATTAAGTCTGATGTCAGATGCTGAGAAGCAAGTTCAAGCAAAATATTTAATTACTCAGCTGCTCAGGAAGAATCCTTAGTATCAGTCAAGTCAAGCAAGAAGTAATTTTCAAATAGTCTGAATGATATCAACATCATCCATACTATAATCACCAAATGTGAAGAAAGCATCCGAATTAAGCTACAACTTGAATTACAGTCTACATGCTTCAGTACAGATTTACTGGAAGACTGAGAATTCATGCAGATTGAAGGTGTGGTACTTACAACTTCATGGAAATCCCTTTAAAGATAAGACGTCGAATGTCCGCAGATTCAAGATACATATGATTCCTGAAGAAGGGCTTATGCCCGAAACGTTGATTCTCCTGCTCCTTGGATGCCACCTGACCTGCTGCGCTTTTCCAGCAACACATTTTTCAGATTCAAGATACAGTCAAGCTCAAATTACTTGGTTTAGAGATCCAGATTACAGAGAGAAAATTGTCTTAACCAGTAATCTGGAATCAAGAAAGGAAGGAAGTTAACGGAATGAAAGATCCTCCAGATCCAGTATTAAAATAGAGAAATTGTCCATTTCACTGGATAAGATGTCCTCAGTGAAGGAAATCCAAGAGATAAAATGTCCTCCAGTTGAAAGCAACTTACAGAGCTCACACTGTCAAAAACAGTATCAATGTCAACAGGCTTCAGCACAGAGACCAACTAATCTTCCAAGTTGAAAGAGATTACATTCTGGGATAACAATAAAATCTCCAGAGCAACTAAACTTATAAAATCATGAAGTTGGGGAGTGTTGGGGGAGTGGGGCGAAGAGATGACTTAGTGATAAAACAATTGGAGACACAAAATGTAAAAGTATAAACCATGGCAAAAAGAAATGTTGCATAAGGATGTAAGCATCTAAAGTATTAATGCTGAGGAGTGTTTTAAAGACCACTCACTATGATAAAGTTAGCTCAGGAACTCAGAGGAGCAAGACCTGCTATCTGGATCTTTCTCTATCTGTGTAACAATGTATGTCATATATGGCATACTTAGTTGCTTTTATGAAATGAAACACAACTTGTTCAAGACTACAGGCAGCTTCCTTCTAATACATGAAACCAAGCAGGCCTTCTCAACAAAAAGCAGATGGAGTGGCAGCAAGTCTCCCAGATAGCTGATGCAAAATGATGAGCATTCATGTGGAGTCATTTGACAGCAGGTGGCAAGACAATTCAGAATATCAATATACATAACAACCAATTTTTATTTCCATTTTCTATTACACTTAAAGGATTGTTGATTCTATCAACTGTTTTGTGTTAATGGGGCTGAAATTGGACATTGCCAATGTGCTCAGTACAATTCTGCTTTGCATATTCACATAGAAATTAATATTTACTCCTTATTTCTGGTGCCTGACAAGGCAAAATTAAGTTCAATCATCTGCTTATATTGCTTTTTATGTTAAAATGTTAAAACATGTTAGAAAACACAATATTTTGACTTATGACAGATATTTTCAACCCCAACTCCACAGGATGACTGTTCCATACATTGCATCCAAACTCCAATATCACAAAAGTTTTGTGTTACACTCTCCTGTCCACTTCAAATGAGATAACGGTTGCCCAAGCTCATTTAATTTAGGACCCGGAGATTAAAAGGACACTTTCATTTCATAAATCGGAACAAAATTCAATTCCAGGCTGACAGGAGTGAAAAAAAAGTGTTCCAATCCACCCATACTTCTGGTCTTCTCCATGTGATTGGATTTTCAAAATCTAAACAACGCAATCAAATCACCGTAACCTAAATTCTAGCTCTCAGATTCAATATTTCAAAGCCAAATTGTATAGCTTTCACTCTCACGTTCTGTGGCATAAAGCAATGCTGCAACACTTGCTCAAACTGTAATTCCTTATTTGAAATGAAGGAAACCACTCAAATTTTTTTTACGCACGTAGGTAAACAGAAATGTCAGTTCTTAGCAAAACTGAAATGACAGAGCAGAAAGCAAGATTTTTGGCTAATTGAAACTAATGCAATGTTTTTTGTTGACCATATTTTAAAAAAAACAAAATATGCAGCATATTAACCATGAAGTAGAAGAGAGATATGATAATTAAAATTATTTAATTGAATTGAATTAATATTGGGGTTAGAAATTTGTTTGCATTTCACCAAATCCCAAGCATGAAATCATCATTTCACTCACCAATTAAAATGTTTAAACATGGAATCTATGTTCATATTAGGAACCCTTTGTGAGAAATGGTGTGCTCTGTGGAGAGGAGGGTGGGGCACACCTGTGGGAAAAAAAACATACCACAAGCATTGAACAAGCATAAATATTTAAAAGGACCGCTGTCTCCATTCGTTTAACATTCTTAATAGAAATTTATTGTCACTGAGATTTGTCAGTTTTAAAATCAAATTAGTTCTTGAATAGTTTTGGCTGCTGCTGCACTCTTATGTCTTCACTTCTTACAAGAATTCTGGAAAAGATGTCAATATTGCTGAAACTGGTATTGAGGCAGCCAAAGCAACAATGATCTTTGAAGGCTCAAAGAAGACATTGGGATTGTGGACTGGATACATCAGGCTTGTCAGGCTTGTCCGTCTGGAAGAGAACTTGGGTTTTTAGCCATCTGTTCCAACTGATTGAGATCCCACAATCACAGTCTATTCCTGATAAAAAGATTTGTCCTTCCCATTAACTGCAATTACTTTCTTCCATTTTGGAACCTGAAACTCCAGATCTTAAAGCTGAACCTGAACACGTGGGTGGCACGGTGGCACAGTGTGGGTGGCACGGTGGCACAGTTGTGGGTGGCACGGTGGCACAGTTGTGGGTGGCACGGTGGCACAGTGGTTAGCACTGCTGCCTCACAGCGCCTGAGACCCGGGTTCAATTCCCAACTCAGGCGACAGACTGTGTGGAGTTTGCACGTTCTCCCCGTGTCTGCGTGGGTTTCCTCCGGGTACTCCGGTTTCCTCCCACAGTCCAAAGATGTGCGGGTCAGGTGAATTGGCCATGCTAAATTGCCCGTAGTGTTAGGTAAGGGGTAAATGTAGGGGTATGGGTGAGTTGCGCTTCGGCGGGTCGGTGTGGACTTGTTGGGCCGAAGGGCCTGTTTCCACACTGTAAGTCTAATCTAATCTAATAAAAAAAAGAGTAAGACATTCTTCCAGATGACCTAAACAAGCATGAGCTTAGATACTGCCATCCTATTTGATATGGAAAGCAAGCAGGCATAGACACTGAAAAATTCAAGAAGGACAAGACCAAAGGGTACAGGATAGACAGACAGGTTAGCGGTGGTATGGTAGTAAGATAACTTTACATTAGAGTGTTGTTGCAGAGGCTGGAGATGAAAACTGTAAGGATTTAGCTTATAATACGGAACTGACAATTGTGCAGTACACATGTCTAGATGCACTGGATAGATCGCTAATGACCTTCTGCATTACTAGCAGAAGACATGAATACGTCCAACCTATCTGGAATCTTTGAACAAAGCATCTACATAATTCAGTCAGCTGTGGTTCAAGTATCCAACTCTGGGAACACTCCATTGGGAGCCATAATGTTAAAGAATTGGATGACAAATCTGACAGCTTTAATGGAAGATCAGACTGCTGTTTTCTTGCTCCTGGCTTCCAGTGGAGTTTGCAAAGCATAATAGAAAACGTGGCTATGAAATTTGAAGTATATCACTCCTACAAATTGTTTTCACACATTAGGACTGCATATGTGTAATCCCAGAAGAGAATAACAGATTCCATAGCAAAGGGATATTCTGTTCTCAGGATGTCAGTACACTTGGGCCTTCAGATCAAACTTCATATCTGTACCATCACGGTCCCTTTAAGTTCTTGTGTTTTAACTTCATGGAGCAGCTTATTATGTGACGCTATATGAACTGTCTTTTGGAAGTCCATGTTGACCACACCATTCTTCCTTCAACAAAAAGACTTAAGCAAGTTAGTTAAACATGATTTGCCTTTAACAAACCTATGCTGGCTTTTCATAATTTATTTGCTTATGTTCAAAAGGCTTAATTTTGCCCTGCATTATTGTTTCTAAACAATCTCCTACCACTGTGGTGAAAATGACTGGTTTCTGATTGTTTGAATTATCCTCACATTTTTTGAAGACGAGAGAATAGAATTTGCAATTCTCCAGTGCTCGTTTAAGAATTGGATGATTACAACCACTGCCTCTGAAGTTTCTTTAATTGTGTTTAATCCAGTCACCAGGTTTTTCCAAAATGATATGCAGGCAAACTTTCTAACATTTCCTGTATGAGAGTTTAGCCACTCCAGTGTATAAACTAACCATTCTACCACCACTTTCACTTTCACTGGTGAATTTTCTTTGGGATTTTGAGGGACTGCATTAAAGTGAGCTCTCCAATGACTGAGAGTAAGAGTTTAAACTCTCTACCCAAAAAGGCATAGCCGGATGGCAAAGGAAGACTGCGGCAGAAGTGAGATCATTCCAGTCAGAGGATGTCACCTTCAAATGACATAACAAGCCAATGGCATAACACCTCCAGGTGCCATGCTGCACACTCTGAGCAGAATCTTAGCAGTCCCCTGGAAGTGGCTTTTGAGGCACAGTTGCTTGGAGATTTCACAATTTGTGAATCCACTGTTCTGCCTGATTCATTAACTCCTCTATGTATTTGCCAAAACTGAGCTTAAAATGGCAGTGACTGTCCAGCTAGAAGTCATGGAAAGAATTTCTTTTAAGGCAGTGACCTCAGCCACTGGTAGGGTCAAGCCTGTTCACCAAGAGGCATGTCTGGACTGTACAGTCATCAGGCAGCTAACTGTGATGGGGTTTGGGTTAGGATTAGAGTCAACTGCCTCAGTTCAAGGTTTCAAACTACACATTAATCAAATGGCCAGCAGTTCTTCAGTGCCAACAGCATTACCAAGAGCAGTGGGCACTGCTGGTACTGGAGTCAGTCAATGAGAAGGAATAGCAATGGAGGCTCGATGTGTCAGCTTCACCAGGGTCAGTCCACAATGCCTCAGGCAGGGATTAGCAACAACTCAGTCACCAAAGGATGACAAACAGATGTGCTCTTGCCACCTGAGGGGGTCTTCCTTTGGCAAGAGAGTAACTGAACAGAAGATGCCTATGAGCCCACAAGTATGCCTCCTATCGACCTCACTATGTGGCATGGGATTCCCACTCCATTGGTAAAATCTAATTAGCTGATGGAGTAGCATTAATTGCCCTCTTAACAGCTTCAAAGTATTTAAGGGGTACCAGGTCTCCAGACACCTAGGCATTTCTGGTAACAACCCAGTGGAGGTTGCTAGGTGATAGACAAGCCCTACCCCCAACAGATCATGCAAGTTTATACCATAACATCTGCCAGTCTGGTTTGGGAGAGATGGGAAAACTCCAACCTCTCTATCCATTATTGCCCATATCACTTAATATCTTTGGTTAGCATGAAACTATAAATCTTGACTTTAAAAAGAAATAAGTGACCTGAATTAACTGCCATGTGTGGGAAGAAAGTTTACAACTGCTCCCACACTTTGCATGTAGAATTGTTTCCAACCTTCTCTCCTAATAAACAGCCTGACTGTAAATTCAAGTAATGCCTTCCAAATTCCTCAGTCAGCTGGAATAATTTGGCTCAACTGGTATATTTGCCTTAATATCTTGAAACATTTGATTCAATCACCAGTGGATTGTTTTAAATCTGAGGGAATACAACCCTTATTTATATATTAATTATGAATGCGCAAGACATGCACAAGGGAGCAGTGGCCTAATAGTATTATCGCTGGACAATTAATCCAGAGACAGGGGCAATGTTCTGAAAACCTGGGCTTGAATCCCACAATGGCAGATTCTGGAATTGGAATTCAATAAAAATCTGGTATTAAGGGTCTAATGATGACTGTGAACTGGTCTAGCTAATGATACCCTCATCACATGAATGATTTTTTTAAAAAAATCTATTTTGGTAAGAATATCATGGAATATTATCCACAGTGTTTTATTTTCCTGCCAGTTTATAGCTAAATGTATATGGCACCTTATTTCTAGATATCTAAATGGTTGTCAGCCTGCAACAACTGTAATGTGACGTTCCTGACCGTCCATTTATGTAATTTCCCAGTAGTTGAATGGGATTTGAAAGAAATTTCTCAGGGATTTCCTTATTTATAGATCAGTATTTTTGCATAGATTCTGGATTGACTGATTCTGAATTTCAAGTAAGCCTACTAAAATCAGTATACGTAATCCTGTTAGGCAGATTAGGGGATTATAATAGATTGTGAAATATTGTAAATATCTGAATCAACTTTTAAAGCAGAATTTACCCAGCAAACAAAAGAAAGCTGAAATGTAGCACGTGGGGGATCCAATCTTCAGTGATTCACACAGATCATGCAAGTTTAAACTTAACACGTTGTCCTGAGCAGAGGAGATGGCCACCTGACAGAAGTTAATGGGGTCCTGTTTGAAATATATAAATCATGCGCTAATTATGCCATTAGGATCCAACTGCTTTTTTAACCCCAAGTCTCCATAGGGAATCTGCATGGGGTCCCTATGGAAAGAGAAATAGTGGCCAGCAGAGGTTGAAAACTATCTTTACTTGTTTACTTTCAACATTGTGGGCCAAGATGAGAGGAATACTTTACAGATTCTTTAAGGAAATTTGCACTCCCCACCAGCCACAACATCTCCCTCTCCCCCCACACCCTCCAACCCTGCTTCCTTCATCTCTAGTCCATCCATCCCTCCTTAAGGCCCTCCCAAAACCCTCAAAACTGACCAAAATGCTAGGGACCATATTTCTTCAATCCATCTACCATATGAAATTGTTGTCCCACCAGCCAGCCATCAATTGCCACTGGCATTCACAAGAGACACTACCTGACGTTGTTTATTGTCACCCACGTTTATTAGCCCATATGGATTCTTGTCGAGTCAGGTACCTTGAAGTTTGTTTACAAAGCAAATTATTTACAAGGCTGCATTATCACAGACATACATAGAGTCTGGGCTGCACTATCACAGACATATGCAGAGTCTGAGTTCTATACTTACAGATGTTACTGTACATTCCACATACAGGGTTCTGAATACACTAATTCCATAACACGCAGAGTAACTGTGAGGTGGATACCTTTACAATGGAATATCACATGTCATGATGTAATGGAACTGTCTTAAACAAAGACAGAGAAAAAAAAACTGCAGACGCTGAAATCCAAAGTAGACAGGCAGGAGGCTAGAAGAACACAGCAAGCCAAGCAGCATCAGGAGGTGGAGAGGTTGACATTTCGGGTGTAACCCCCAGTCCTGAAGAAGGGTTACACCCAAAATATTGACTTCTCCACCTCCTGATGCTGTCTGTCTTGCTGTGTTCTTCCAGTCTCCTGCCTGTCTACTTTAAACAAAGACAGGCCTATCTCATCTAGAATCTATTAAATAATATCATGCTATCTTCCCTGAGACAATGACCTGTGAGGTAAAATATTCTGGCCTGAATCAGGATAGTTTCCAGAATGCCCATTTCACAATATGCAATTTTTACCACTAAGTGTACAATAGCAAATAATATTGCATATCTCTGTGTTCCTGTTCATAGCAAAATAAATTCCCTTCATATAATGAGAAATTTTACCTATACCTTGGTAATGTAAAAGACATTTACTTAATCAGTTTTGTAGTATAATTTGGCTTGGTCTGTACTCATCATTGTCAGGACATCCATTCTGGAATTAAGAGTCAAAGCAACTTGGTTATATCATCATGCATTTAATGTGGTATTATATTCATATATACTGCAAATTTATTAAGTAAAATACCTGTAACTTGAAAATGTGCTGAAAATATACATGTGGCTTTTGTGAAAATGTTCTGTCTAAGCATTCTACTGGATTCCTTCAGTTAACTTGAGCTATATGATAACTTATAGTCTGGAGCACCATTACAGAATGTTGTGTGATCTCGCATATGTGGTTGGGCTAAATACAACTTCCAAAGAGATATGAGTTTGTGTTGTGTAGAAAACAAGCATGTAAAATATCTGAAACCTGAAAGCAATTCATTTAATTGCAGTTTAATGGAGGAAGGTGCAGGAGTAGACAACTAATTAGCTCCTAGGAGATGGATCATTCATTAAAATATTTTAATAAGCTTGAATACTTCATACGTTTTCTCTGTGCTATCTCTAATGCTGATCATATATAAAAACTTTACTCCATTCTCTATCTCCTTTGAACAATTTGGACAATGTTACCTTCTTTCAGAACTTTGGAACTGGTACCTTTCCTTCTTGTCAAACAAGCACCCCCCTCCCTCACTGTGTTTAATAGCTCTGTTGATCATGTCCATTCTGTTTCAGGTCCTCAGTGCTTGCCACCTTCCCTTCCTCCCAGAATCCCATTGGGTTTGATATTGTCCTCACCTTTGGCCTCACAAGTACCTGTGTTCAACAGATTATGTTCTACCACTTCTGCCACATCCAGCATATTGCGACAACCAACTGCACCTTGCCACTTTTCCTTTTTCAGAGGGACAGTAACCTCCATGTCTTACTTACCCATTTTTCAATCATTCACAACGGCCATTACCTTCCCATTGCATTCACCCATACAAGCTCAGGGGATGTAACATCTGCTGTTTTATGATCTCTCTTCAACATCCAAGGCCTCAACACTCCTTTCAGATTAAACAGCAATTTACATTTAAGTTATTTTGTAATACTCACTGCTTATGTGTAGTCTGCTCTGTATTTGGGAGATGTCACTGGAACACTTTCATTCATTTTGCAAGTATGACCCCAAGCTACCAGTCTTATGCCATTTTAATTTGCCATGTTGTTATTATAATGACTTCCCTGTCTGAGCTCTGCTATGCTCCAGTGAATTCAATAAAAGCTCAAGGAACAATATCTGATTTCAACTAGACACTTGACAGTCTTATGAAATCAATAAATTCTGACTGCAGTATCTATCCCTATTCTAGTATCCTGCTCATTGCATTTTTCTGTTTTACCCTTGTTTTTGTATTTAGATGGCATCTGTTCAACATTGTACGTTCATAGCTATTGGACGAATATCTTTTGATTCTGTGTCTCTTTACTTGCCATCTTATCACTCCTTTTGGTCCTGCACAACAAACTCTTTTGTTGTTTTATTTCTTTTGTTTTGCATCCTTCTCTTTTAATCTTTTCCAAAGTGACCTCAGTATACTGGTTTGGAAAGTGATGATGGAGTAATGATATCACTGGTCTGTAATCCAAAGACCCAGACTAATGTTCTGGGGGTATGACTTCAAATTTAAGGAAATTTTAATTCAATTAAAGTAATCTGGAAGTAAGGAAAATTACTGAACTATTAGCAACAATATGGTCATTGGCAGTTGTCATAAAAATCTTGAGGGAAAGAAATTTATCATCCTTACCCAGTCTGGTCTACAATGACTTTCAGAAATGTGGTCTTAACGACTTCTGAAAATGATCAAAATAGCCAATCAGTTCAAAGCTAATTACTGGTGGGCAAAACATGCTGGTCTTCTCAATGATGACCACATCCCATGTGAAGAAAAAAGCTCTAACTTTACCTGGTGTGATAAAACGTCACCAACCAGGAACATGAGCTCAGTTTCTCTCTGTATAGGTGACTTCAGAGAGCTAAGCATTTCAAGTATTTTAAGCTTTATTGCTTTTGAAGACTTCCATGTTCATAATAAACCTGAAAAGCCAACTAATGGGCAACTCTTTCATGCAGAAGGTGATGTGCGTATGGAATGAGCTGCCAGAGAAAGTGATGGAAGCTTGTACAATTACAACATTTAAAAGGCATTATGGGTATATGATTGGTAAATGAATAGGAAGGGTTTAGGGGGATATCATCCAAGTGCTGGCAAATGGGACTAGATTAGGTTAGGATATCTGGTCAGCATGGATGAGTTGGACTGAAGTGTCTGTCTCCATGCTGTACATCTTTATGACTCTATGACTCTAATCACTTCAAGTATACTTTAAGACATATACTTTAAGATTCCTGATGGAGAGCTTATGTCTGAAACGTCGATTCTCCTACTCCTCAGATGCTGCCTAACTTGCTGTGCTTTTCCAACACCACACTTTCAATAATGTCCCTTTTTACCACACCTTGACTGACTGCAACAAGATCCCATTGATTGAATGTACTAACTCCTTGAGTGTTGAAACTATCACAAGTTGTTATCAAATAGACTTTCACCCCAGTTTATTGAAAAAAATGAAATGATACATGGGAACTTCTTTGAACCAAAAGATTTTTGATGATATGAATGAACGAGGGAAGGTCATAAAACGAACAAATACCAAGCTAGATTTAGAACAGCAGCAGTGAAAAAAAGGGTGCACAATACCCAAACTAATCACAACAAAAACCCTTTCTTCATCCACACAAAAAATGATTATTAAGGGAAGAGCTAATTATCTTTAAAGAAATGTCAAATATCACTATTCAGCTATTCCTTCAAGATCGTCAATGGAAGCATTGCAGGCCTGATAATTCTCTTGCTGCTTCTCTGAAAGAAAAATGAATTTTCTGGAATTGATTCATAATAATTCAATTTAATTCAAACAATAACAGGTTTCAGCATCTTGTAGCTGATATCTGTAGTCAAGTCGTTACAGTGAAACATATAATCCACACGTACTAGAAAAGCTCCTCTTCTCAGCCTGAGGTGGATTTTTACAAGTCAGCGACCTTTACCATTGAGGACAAGATGTTTTCTCTGAGATTCTTGTCCCAGACTGACAGAATGGGCCACCCATGTAGATTAATAAGGCATATCCTATCAAAGTTATTTCCTCACAAATGAGTGGCTGGCTAAGCAATTGGTCACACAATGGAGAAAGTTTGATATCCCAATAATGTTCTAACTATGAATAATCTCTGTTTTTGTGTGTAACTTCATATTTGTGGGACCAACACATCTTGTAGGAGGAAGTGGGTACTGCAGATGCTGGAGATTAGAGTCAAGATTAGCGTGGTGCTGAAAAAGCATAGCGGGTCAGGCAGCATCTAAGGAGCAGGAAAATCAATATTTCAGGCAAAAGCCCTGATGAAGGGCTTTTGCCCAAAACGTCAATTTTCCTGCTCCTCGGATGCTGCCTGATCTGCTGTGCTTTTCCAGCACCACGCTAATCTCAACATGTCTAGTAGGCTTTGTTACTTTGCATTCTATAAATTGAGATGAAAAGGGTGGTCATCAAAACCTGGGTAGGTAGAATGAACTTTAGTTAACTCTCCATGATATGTTCAGACATTCCCGTCATCATCTCAGTACAATACCCTCGAGAAGTCATCGGACTTAGAATCATAAAGTCATAGAGGTTTACAGCATGGAAAAAAGGCCCTTCAGCCTAACTTGTCCATGTCACCCAGTTTTCACAATTAATCTAGTCCATTTTGCCTACATTCGGTCCATGTCCCTCCATATCTATTTCATTCATCGACATGTTTAAATGTTTCTTAAATGATGAAATTGAACTCCCCTCCACCTTGGCAGCCCATTCCAGACACTCGCCATCCTCTGTGTGAAAAAATTGCCCATCTGGACCTTTTTATATCTCCCCCTTCTCACCTTAAACCTATGTCCTCTAATTTTAGACTCCTGTACAATGAGGAAGAGTTGTTAGCTATCTACCTTACCCATGCCTCCCATGATTTTACAGACCTCTATAAGGTCACCCCGCAATCTCCTGCACTGCAGTGAAAAAGTCCCAGGCTCTCCAACCTCTCTTTATAATACGAACCTGCCAGTCCAGGTAGCATCCTAGTAAATCCTTTCTGCACTCCTTCTAGTTTAATAATATCCTTTCTATAGTAGGGTGACCAGAACTCCACGCAGTACTCCAAATGTAGCCTCACCAACATCTTGTACAGCTGCAGTAAGACATTCCAATGCTCTTCTTAGACTTCACCTTGTCAAGGTAAATTGTTAGTATTCCATGCTCTATTTCCAAAGTAAAAAAAGGCTTATCATCTTCACATGTTCACTGGCATGGTGATTCAAGCATCATATTTGTAATTAATTATTCCGACCCTTGCATAAGCTACACAGTTACAGCATATATCTGGCTCACTGCACAAACAAAAGAAATCATTAGATATAGACCAGAATTTCCTGGAAACTATTATCATAACAATGACAAAAAGGACTGATTTGTGAATACTTTGCAAGGAAATTCACATATAACTGTTAAATGCAAGTTTTATGTTAAATCATCATTATGTGAAACTTATTCAACTGTTTATACTTCTTCAAAGATAAATCTGCTGAAACTTCTTGGCACTCACTCACATCATCATCTCCCTATGCTAAAAATCAACTCACATGAGATTCTCGATACTTCATGAATAATGCAATAGTATAATTCTATAATCAGAAGATCCTATGTGCACTTCTGTTTAATAACCTGATTGTATTTGTTTGTTTCATGATCTTTTCTCTTTCATTCCCATCATTTAAAACCTACACATCGAAAATTGTACTTCTGGTACAAAGAGGTTCCTGTGTTGCTCAACATGGCCTAAACTTCCTAGTATCAATCTTCCCTGACTGCTTGAAACTTGCTCTCTAATTTATTACAATATCTGCCTGTGCAGCTTTGTGCAGGAAGCTAGACCAAGAGAGGAAAATGGAATGTTTTAGTCCAATCAAGTTTGAAAAACGCTTAAATAGCTTTTAAAGACAGGTGTAACTATTTATTTTAGGTTTATCAAGCTTCAAAATCAGTTGCACATATTTGATCTTTGCCACAGGAGATGAGGATACATCCGGTATAAATAAACTGAAAAGAAACTCAATATTACTGCACAAAACTAATCCTTTGTCCAAGTGATTGAGAGCTCAGAACAGCAGCTGCTCCTATGTTTCAGAGATGGCCAAGGGCACATGCAGACCGGTTTAAGGTGGGTTGCCTAATTTTGGTACTTCAGACCACCATCGTCATAAATTACTAAAGCACCAATTGAGGCAGCTGGTGGTAAGCAGGCTGAATTCTGCGCATACTACCTGCAGAACTTAGAAAGAAATGAAAAGCAGACAGCATCAAGGTACTTAATGAGAAACCATCACTAAATAGACGATGTACAGCATTGTTGGTCCCAAGGATTAATTCCACAAAGTATTGCCTGTTCTACATATTCTCCTCAGCTCTACCAAGGCATTGTGTAAATTTACATCTCTTTCTTTATAGATCCTGTATGCCAGTGCCTAAGAAAACCCTGTTTGAACCTCTCCAATAAAAGTGTTTGTCTCTGCTGCACTGAAACAAACCTGATAATTTACATTCTGTGAATATAGTACCGCATCACTCCTCATTCTCTTTAGCTTCTCTGGGTCCTTTGACCTGTTAAACACACCAACCTATTCCCACTCCTCTCTTCAATGTTCCTGTTGAATTGCCTCCCCTTAACTAGTTTACCTCATATTAGTTACAACATCAGCACCAATGCGTTCTCTTCTCACAACGTTCCTGTTTCAATGTTCTATTTCCCCTCTACTAAATTTGTATGATGAGTTTCTTTGCTGAGAGTTTTTAATATGATCTGCTTCAACAAAAATATTCCTAGACTATTAAGGAATTCCCATTGATATATAACTAGTACACATGCATTATGAAAGGTTTAACTTTATTAACTCCCAAGATCATAAGTTAAAAATCATACAATGTCCTAGTGCTTCCAAATAAATTTGTTGGACTATAACCTGGTGTTGTGTGATTTTTAACTTTGTCCACCCTGGTCCAAAACCAGCATCTCCATATTAAGATCATAAGTGTATCATATGTAAACGCAAGTCAAAAATATTTGATTCACGCATGTAACATGAATCTTTCTGGGTCTGCCTTTGTAATAGTGGACATCTGGCAACTTTAAATAGGCAGACCATTAAGAAGTTTCTAATTAATTTCATTGACTTTAATTGGAATGACAATCAGGAGAGATTTACAACAAGTAACTGACTGGATTCTGAAAGTTAAAAATTTGCTCCAGTCCACAGATGTATTGATTGACATTTTGGGACATTTGAGTTTTAATTGGTACTAGTCACAGGGACTTTGATGCATCAAAGAAATCTCTTCAGAGGTTGCTGTGCAGCATTGTCTGTCAGGAGGAAAGTTTAAAACATAAAGTACCTGAGATCTTACTGAAGTGCAACTCAAATATTCATATAAGGTTAGGGTCTCAGCAGCACTTATTATAGTTTGATTCATAAATCAATTATCATAAATCATGCTTCTATACTCATGGGCTTTATCTTGGAAGACAATCATTATGCTCTACATTGGCTAGCTTCCTATTGCCAGCAGCATGGGTTCAATTCCTGCACTAGCTCAGGTTACTATGAAGGATTTTCTTTTTCAATCTCTCTTCTTGCAAGAGCTGTGGTGACTCTCAGACGAAACCACTACCAGTGATCTCTCTCTCTAGTGAAAGAGTAGCCCTATGGTCTGGTAAGATTATGGCAACTTTGCCTTTGTCTTTCAGTTCTGCCATGATTTCTTGTTTAATTTGACTGAGCAATCCACAGCATCATTGTGAAATGTCTCCAACGATATTTAATTGAAAACAATGTATATAGTTCTGATTTCACTAAGGAGTAAAATCAACAGCACATTTGTAAATTCTGGGGAAACTGTATCCTCATTCACTTTGGCAAGAAGCGCATACCATTTTACTCAAATAACTTCACAAACATATGACTAGAGGAAGAGTGCTCTTCTAACGAAAACTAAACTTACCTCATTGAGTGCCAAAGTAATCTGTCACCTTGAAATAGCCCAGGGTCATGCATTCAAACTATTAGCAGACACATAAAGCTATTGAGGTATGAAACATGTATTGATTTGAAAACACAAACTGAAATGTCGTGCTCTGTACTAAAATGATATATAAAATACAGAAAACATGGTAATACATTGTTATTCATAATTTTTGGGTAGTCTATTGATACATTTATGTGTAATTTAGCAAGGTGACAGCCCGTATGAAATTTGCATTTGTACCAACATCCCTGCAACATGTTAACAACTTAAATATTAACACGAGGATCCTGCATCTGAATAAGGTAATTTTTCTAAATATTTATGAGAGTCTTGGATCTTAATTTTGACAAGGAAATCATTACTTAAACTTGGGAAACAAAGTGCAAAAGCACTATTTAAAATGGATACAGAGCTCTATTAAGAGCTGTTGAACTGGAAAGACTATTGAAGAGGTTTTTGATTATTCATCAAGCTGAACTTTGAGAGCCATATGTTGGAAGTTTTAAACATTTCAAAATGACTGTATTGTTGGGACATGAATATTCTGTTAGGCTGCCATTGGTGCTATGACATGAGCAGCAAGGGAGGGAGCAGAAGGTTGCACAGGTTGGAGGGAAGCAGAATGGCAAATTCTTACACGGTGAGGGTGCACAGGCACCAGATTTCCAGTTTCACCTGAAGGGAGAAACAGTATCACGTGGCTCCAACTTGCCAGGGAGGCAGAAACTGAGCCCTGATGCTGCTCAATCAAGAGGTTTAATCCAGCACCAGGGCACTGTAGCACTGCCAGTGTCTTTGAAAGCCTCTGTAACTCGATCTTTGATGCACTAAGCTCCTTTCACAACAGCCAACAGATGTCATTGATTATGATCTACACATTGGAACCAAGGATGACACAGACAAGTTGTTGTTAGTGCCAGAAAATTCACCACTTTCCCAACAGAGTTGAGGATGGAGGAAATTGTGAGTTTTAAGAGTTGTTGCGTTTTTACAGATGCAGTGAGTGGACAAGTTCCCCTGCATGCTCTCATACAAGACCAAACTATTAAAACAATTGAGAAGGATTCTATTCCATAAATGTTTACCTGATCTGCTATCATAGATAACAAATTAAGAATACATATGCTTTTGATTGCAGTAGTGGTCAGGGACTTTCCTCCAAACCCCACCTATTTCCAACAAAGCCATCAAACACAAAGCTGGCTGTATAAGCATATGCTATCTCCTGAATTTTCTGTTCATGACTCCTGCTGGGAACTTCTGAAGAGATATGCAGTCTGAATACAATGTGTGCCACTCTACAACAAGTACTCTTCAAGTATCGCACCAGCAATGCAAACAAACATTTTCATGCCCTAACTGATTTGGATGCAGGTTCAATTTGGTTCAGGCTGTTTCAATAAGTGCCATTGTGCACTGATGCACCTCCACAATCTACATGGAGACTGTAGTTATTAGAGGTTAGTCAACTCAGGAGTTCTTCAAAGTACTGTTTGATGCCAAACTAATTAAAGGGTTCTTGGTCAATTACCTACCTAGACAGATTTGGACAGAAAAGTAACTAGAAACATTCATGCCACAAAGTGCCAGGCAATGACCATTTCCAAGAAGAGAATTTAACCATCTTCCCTTGACATTCAATTGCATTATTATTAATATTATTATTATTATTATCAGTATGAGTCTCCTATTATCAACATCCTGGAGACATTGACCAGAAACTAAACTGAATGAAACTATGTAAATATTGTGGCTACAGGAGCAGGTCAGTGATATAGAATTTTGTGACAAGTTATGCACCCTTTGATTTCCCAATGCCTGTCCACCATTTTACAAGTCACAAGGCTGCCATGTAATGGAATATTTGATGATCAAATATCCATGTACTGAGACACACAACAGAAGACCTTTAGAGGTTTACAGCTGTTTTATTGTTCAACTGTAGTCCACTATAAGTTGTCATCTTTCCCTACAAGATCCTTTGCCTATTCAGATGCCAACACCCCTATTAGGGTGAAACCCGGATTCTAAATATCTTCCTAATCACCTTATTCAGAAATGTTATCATTCGCTTCAAGAGGAGGCAGGACTTGAACCCAGGGCTCCTGATCCAGAGTTATGGACATTACCACCGTGCCACAAGAGCCCCTCAAGCTTACTGCAACAGGTATTCCCAGGCAGTCTCCCAATAAGGTCCTAACCAGACCTGCTTTTGCCATCTGACAAGATCAAGTCAGGGTTAGGGTTTCAGACTAGCATGGCTGTTGGCCAAACCCAGCTTTTAGATATTTTCTAATCAATCCATTCAGACATGTGACTACACACACCTGAAGCAGATGGCATTTGAGCCCAGGGCTCCCTGCCCAGAGGTAGGGACACTACACCTGTACCACAAGAGCCCTAAAACTCATACTTTCCAATCACCCTGTTCAGAGCTGTTATTACACACCTCTGGAGCAGGTGGGACTTGAACCTGGGACTCCCAAACCCAGCTTTTAGCTTTTCTTTTATATCCAGAAATGTTATTGCACACAACTGAGTGGCTTTTTCCCACCAAGTCACCCATGGTGCTTTTCATCCATTATCCATTAGCAGTAAATTGCCAATTTTTTCAGTTCATCAATTTTCATGCAAAACTCAACAAGGGCAGCACTTGCCTTTTTCCCAGTAGGTTCTGTGGTTCAGTGGTAGTATCTCTATCTCGAGCCAGGGGAACCAGGTGTGTCATAATATCTTGAATAGTTTGGTAAGAAATAGCTATTCTAAAACCTCCAATCTGCATCTACTAGCAATCTGAAATTGTGTGGATCACAACAATCTGCAGGCCCTGTTGTCACTCTGTTGAAAAAGAGAATCTTGGTTTCCCTTAGGAGGGAGGCAATAGCCCAGTGTTATTATCGCTGGACTATCTGACTAACAGAGACCATGTTCATATCACCCAAAGAAAGTATTTAAGCTTTGTATGGGAAAATGTTGAGGATCAAGAAGATGGTCTAGAAGTTCAGATTGCAGAGATTGCACAGGAACACCAAAATCCAGTGGTGATGCTGTCATAGCTCACAAGTAATAAGTTAGTACTAAGATATTCTCAAGAATGTCCCATCTCCTCTCCAATAAACTAACAATCCCTCCATTGACTTAATCCAGCTTATTCAACCACCATCTGATTCGTCTCACAGATATCAAAATCATGTTCATGTCTTTATATGACTAGGAATTTCAAAACCAATGTCACCATTGGAACGGTGGAGCTATGAGAGAGGGGCTGGCCAAAGTTCAATGGTACAACGGCTTATGCCCGAAACGTCGAATTTCCTGTTCCTTGGATGCTGCCTGACCTGCTGTGCTTTAACCAGCAACGCATTTTCAACTGTGATCTCCAGCATCTGCAGACCTAATTTTTTACTCAATGGTGCAATACCCTAGCAGGGACGGCAGTGAAACAACAATGGCAGGTATTTCTGGGTATAATGCAGAAGATGCAGGATCAGTTCATTCCAAAAAGGAAGAAAGATCCTAAGGGGAGACAGGGGTGGCCGTGGCTGATGAGGGAAGTTAAGGACCATATAAAGACAAAGGGCAAAAGTATAACATAGCAAAGATGAGTGGGAAATCAGAGGACTGGGAAGCTTTTAAAGAACAACAGAGGAAAACTAAAAAGGAAATACACAAAGAAAAAATAAGATACGAAGGCCAAAAATATAAAAGAGGATAGTAAAGGCTTTTTTAGGTATAAGAAAAAAATGGTTAAGACTAAAATTGGGCCCTTGAAGACAGAAACAGGTGAATTTATTATGGGGAACAAAGAAATGGCAGAAGAGTTGAATTTGTACTTTAGATCTGTCTTCACTGGGGAAGACACGAGCAATCTCCCAGATGTAATAGTGGCTGAAGGACCTGAACTGAAGGGAATTTATATTAGGCAGTAAATGATGTACGAGAGACTGATTTGTCTGAAGGCTAATAAGTCCCCGGGACCTGATGGTCTGCATCCCAGGGTACTGAAGGAGGTGGCTTTAGAAATCGTGGATGCATTGGTGATCATTTTCCAATATTCTATAGATTCAGGATCAGTTCCTGCGGATTGGAGGATGGCAAATGTTGTCTACTTTTTAAGAAAGGCGGGAGAGAGAAAACAGAGAATTATAGACCAGTTAGTCTGACCTCAGTGGTGGGAAAAATGCTGGAGTCAATTATAAAGGACGAAATTATGACACATCTGGATAGCAGTAACAGGATAGGTCAGAGTCAGCATGGATGTATCAAGGGGAAATCATGCTTGACTAATCTTCTGGAATTTTTTGCAGATGTAACCCTGAAGATGGACAAGGGAGATCCAATGGATGTAATATGCTTGGACTTTCAGAAAGCCTTTGATAAATCCCACATAGGAGGTTAGTGAGCAAAATTAGGGCATGTGGTATTAGGGGCAAAATACTGACATGGATTGAAAATTGGTTGACTGACATGAAACAAAGAGTAGTGAGAAACGGCTCCCTTCCGGAATGGCAGGCGGTGACCAGTGGTGTGCCGCAGGGATCAGTGCTGGGACCGCAACTTTTTACAATGTACATTAATGATATAGATAAAGGTATTAAATGTAATATTAGCAAATTTGCTGAGGACACAAAACTAGGTGGCAGGGTAAAATGTGAGGAGGATTTTAGGAGAATACAGGGTAACTTGGACAGGCTAGGTAAGTGGACGGATGCATGGCAAATGTAGTTCAATGTGGATAAATGTGTGGTTATCCATTTTGGTGGCAAGAACAGGAAGGCAGAGTACTACCTAAATGGAGTCAAGTTAGGTAAAGGGGCAGTACAATGAGATCTAGGTGTTCTTGTACATCAGTTAATGAAAGCAGGCATACAGGTACAGCAGGCAGTGAAGAAAGCTAATAGCATGCTGGCCTTCATAACAAGAGGAATTGAGTTTAGAAGCAAAGAGGTCCTTCTGCAGCTGTACAGGGCCCTGGGTGAGACCACACCTGGAATATTGTGTGCAGTTTTGGTCTCCAAATTTGAGGTAAGACATTCTGGCTTTTGAGAGAGTGCAGCGTAGGTTCACAAGGTCAATTCCCGGAATGGCGGAACTATCATATGCTGAAAGATTGGAGCGACTGGGCTTGTATACCCTTGAGTTTAGAAGGCTGAGATGGGATCTGATTGAGACGTATAAGATTATTCAAGGATTGGACACTCTGGAGGCAGGAAGCATGTTTCTGCTGATGGATGAGTCCCAAACCAGAGGACACAATTTAAAAATAAAGGAGTAGGCCACTTAGAACAAAGTTGAGGAGAAACTTCTTCACCCAGAGAGTGGTGGGTGTATGGAATGCTCTTGCCCAGAAAGCTGTGGAGGCCAAGTCTCTGGATACTTTCAAGAAAGAGTTGGATAGAGTTCTTAAGGATAGTGGAATCAAGGGTTATGGGGATAAGGCAGGAACAGGATACTGATTGATGATGATCAGCCATGATCATAATGAATGGTGATGCTGGCTCGAAGGGCAAAATGGCCTACTTCTGCACCTATTGTCTATTGTTTATTTTGTAAAGATAATGTGTTACCATTCATTTGGTAATGACAACACCAACCATGGAGTATGAAGTATCATGCTGATGCAATGTTTTATTCTGTCTTGTGAGGTGGCTTACCTGAACTAGTGGTCCTACAAAGTGCATTCCCAATAGCTACGGCATGGGATGTAAAAGCTGCAGAATACTCAGTGATGCCCCCTGAAATAGTATGGGGAGCTCTGTTCAGCAAGGGGCAAATTGTAGGTCATGGTATTTTGGCAGCAACTGGGTTGGTCAGGCACAATCAGCTGTTTGACATCGAGAGGTTGACTATGTCTTGAGAGAGTGCAGATGCTCTCCTCTCGATGTAACTACAGACAGATGAGTGATTTCTAATGTCTGACGCCTTTGACATTAGTGTGAGTGGTTAGATTTTAGTAAGAAGCAAGAGAGTGAAATAATCAAATATCTTGAGGGAACTTGTCCTTCGGCCCTTTAGGAGTAAACATTCCGAGCTCCGAAGTATCCTGCCTGTAATGTCCTGGGTTTGCCGAGCAACAGGTCATGGTCAAACTCAGAATAACAGGCTTTGGAGATGTTTTGGAGATGTTCCTAACTGAATAGGTGCTTCAAGTGGCATGTCTACTATTTTGCCATTGTTAGTTTTGACAGCCATGAACTTGGACCTCTACGAATTTAAGTATTTATCCATTTTAAAACCCATTGTCACATCGAAATATTAGCCCCACTCGCATAAACATAGCTGCAGTTAGAGCTGCACAACTTCAAGACAGGGCTGCACAGAAACAACAGTTCAAAACTGAATTTCCAAATGCCAGTACTTTACCAATATTATAGCCAATAGACTTTCAGGGTGGAATGTTTATGTACACATCTACCAGCATACTGAACATACTGCGCAGTGTATTCAAGTCAGTCTGCCATTGTGCTGGATACTAAAAGAATCAAGGAAAATGGGGATGTTGTGGGATTGACGGAGCAATTAGGTTCCAGCCATCTGTTTTGTACTTGCATTGGATTTCTCAGTAGATTTTTGATAAAGTTTTATAACAGTACCAAATTTTCTTTCTTCCAATATATTGAACTCATTGACCTCTTTACCATATCTAAATTGTTGTGCTGGCAACACATGGCAAAGATGGAACAGAATTTAGAATTCTCTGGATACCCTGGCACAGATGGTAGCTTTATCATTCTGCAAAGCCTTCTTGTGCTCAATGAACTGTTCTGGTTTTTACGTAATACTTCTCCAAGCCAGAATAATTTTCTCAGGCTGGAATGTGTTCTGAGAATTGAACGTTTCAACACTCAGAGAAAATGAATGCAAATTAATTGTCAATTCCTGCATCAGAGATGGTAGAACAATCAGAGATGGTGAACACTTCGGAATTTCTATCGGTATTCTAGCTCAGGTTCATCAGATTTGTCTGTGCTGCAGTAACAACTAAGTTGGATTTTATGTAACACAATCCTTGCTACAATGGTCTGAAGCATTTTGCTGTCATACTTAGGTTATACAAATAATTACATAGTCTACGGTATATTCAAAAGTTTTTTCAGCCCATTTGTTCTATAATGGCATTTTCACACAGGCCTTTTAATTAATTCTCTCTTCCCATTCCATCCTTGATTTTTTTTCTTCCCCTTGCATGAATCAACCTTCCAAATTCTGACCAAGCTCTGTTTAAAGACATTTATCCGAAGTTCTTTATTTGACCTTTCTGTAGTTACCAGTGTACTGACATTGCTTTAGTCTGGACTCACTGACTGTAACTTACCCATTATCTCTATTCAACTAATATGAATTATCTCAGGATTTTTGACCTACACAATCCATGATTGTTAGAAATTTAATTTGAGTGTCACTTGGTAGTCAGCCTTCAAAGCAGACCTTAGTTCATTCACAACAGGTTTAAAAAGACTGTAATGCTACACTTACCATGGATTAGCATTATATTTCAAGGAGAAATTACTTTACAGAAAAATCAGTCTTGTTGTGCCTATTATAGGATGTTTAATTATTGATGTATTATATTATCTACCCTTTTGACAGGTTCTATTTTGGGACATCTGAAGATGCTATGGATGTTTATGTTTGCTCAGACAGAAAAACATGAATACAATGTTGTAAGAAGAATGTCAACTTATAAAACAGGATTGTATGACAGTTTGTTTTAATACTTGTGCTATAGTCTACAATGTTTAATACAAAGGTACTATTTGTTAAAAGCCAGAATGCATAAAATTCCTGGAGGAAACCAAATTCATTTTGGTAAGAAGAAAAGAGAAAGAATAATATGTTTTAAATTGTCTTACACTGTTCCATTAATTATCATGTTGAAATCACAAGGGATCTGTTCCAGAAATCAACAGGTCAGATGTTATATGCAATTACAAATCATAGGCTAAGGTATACACTGGAAATAAGAACTGTATCAATGATTTAAAATTACACTTTCAAATGCTCTTCTGCCAAAATTTATAACTGAGAGAGGGCATCAAAAATGGCTTTGGGAACTTAAAAATAATGATGTTCATTTTGAAAAAGGATTTTTATCAGCTGAAGCTATAATTAATGAAATGGTCAAAAATTAATGTAATGAAAATTTGCATGTTTTCTTAAGTATTTGTTTCATGACAAATTGCATGTTAATTTAGCTGTAATACTTCTCATCAGTTTAGTTCTTTCTCTCAGCATTTTGTTCAATGTCTTATTCTGGCTTTCATAGTGAGCACAGCACAATTAAATAACTCTGTGCTATGCCATAGATACACGTTGCAATATTTCAGTCTTACAAGCTAAGGACAGTAAGCAAATTCATTTCTAAATTTCTAAGTCAGCATTTCCTTTCAATTGTACAGATAAACTGATGAGGCTAATTTCATCAGGAACAGGTGTTTATTCTAAAAGGAATTTCTTTGCAAACAATGGTATTAGGTGGGTTACATTACTGCATTATTCAGCATCAGTTTTCCTCTGCAGTCTTTCAGCTGAATTGAAAATAATCAGTTCTGCAACCTTCGAGTTATCAATGGCAATGCTGAGAGCTGGAATAATCCAAGACTACAAAATTGAACTCTAGGACATTGCTAGTTAGAGGTAAAGAAGCTCCTAGTGCCAAAAAGTGTATTGGCCACATTTCTGGCCACTTCTGTTGTGGCCTTTGTAGTATCCCATGTTGTGAAGGGCATTCGTATGGGTGTATTCCATGTGTACCATGTCCCCAGGAGCAGCAGAAGAGATTCTATCATGATGCCAGCCATTTTGGTTGATTTGAAAAAATTTCATGAACTTGGTCTGTGCATGTCCACTAAATGTCTGTGTCAATCTCTCATTGCTGAACGTCCATTCAGCATCAAACACACGCCACCTGTACACTGCCATTCCCAAAACCAAATAACATGATTTTTAATTAAGCCACCAAATTGGAATTGAGGTGTTTTTGACTTTCTTCTGCTTTGCCAAAATTATTGGGAGTGCTGTGAATTGTTTTGGGCAGCTGTTTTGTACATTCACGGTGGTAACACGATTTGTTACTCAACTTTGCCTAAAATATGGTTTTGATACCATTGGATTGCAATAAATTGACATGTGAATGAAGGCTGCAATCAGGGCAAGCTCTGAACAGACTGAAGGAGAAAGTGAGATCTTTCCACAGAAAACCCTATTCATCACGGACTTTTCAAGAACACACCTTAGCTCCACCTCAACCAGGAGGAATGTATGAGATGACTCACTTGCCACAAGTGAAAAGTCATTACTTCAAACTGACCTAGAGTCTTATGTCAGGGAGAGCACAACACTGCCATTGGCAGTTAAACTCACAGCAAAATGAAATCTCTATGTGTTCAGACATTTCCAGTCAGGAGTGGGCAATATTTCTTACATAACACAGTATACCATATATCAATACATCTGGAAGATAATGGAGGCTACCTACTTTAGGAGAGTTGAATGGGTCATATTTTTATCTCTTGTACATACAAGCTATATGAGAGGACACATCGTTTATCCAGGATAACAAAGCTTCAAAAACACAAGTGGCCATTGACAATGCACATGACTCAACAGGGCTCCTGTGTCAATGGACTAACGTTTAAGAATCACAGCAGCTACCATTCTATCAACATGCCATTAGTGTTTAACAGGGAACAATACAACATTTTGCGGGATGCCTACAAGCCTGAAAGCAGCCAGAATGCCTGGATTCTGAGGCAATCCACTCTCCTGCCACCATCATTCCTCCGTATAAAACCAGAGAGTGACTTCATGCCACAAATGTGATCCGCTGGATATGTGACTTCTAATTTGGTCCCCAAATCCATCAGAGCTGAAAATGTGTTGCTGGAAAAGCGCAGAAGGTCAGGCAGCATTCAAGGTGCAGGAGAATCGACATTTCGGGCATGAACCCTTCTTCAGGAATGACGAAAGTGTGCCAAGCAGGCTAAGATAAAAGGTAGGAGGAGGGACTTGGGGGAGGGACAATTGGAAATATGATAGGTGGAAGGAGGTTAAGGTGAGGGTGACAAGGTGAGGGTGATAGGCCGGAGTGGGGGTGGGGGCGGAGAGGTCAGGAAGAAGATTGCAGGTTAGAAAGGTGGTGCTGAGTTCGATGGTTGGGACTGAGACAAGGTGGGGGGAGGGGAAATGAGGAAACTGGAGAAATCTGAGCTCATCCCTTGTGGTTGGAGGGTTCCTAGGCGGAAGATGAGGTGCTCTTCCTCCAGCCATCATGTTGCTATGGTCTGGTGATGGAAGAGTCCAAGGATCTGCATGTCCTTGGTGGAGTGGGAGGGGGAGTTGAAGTGTTGAGCCATGGGGTGGTTTGGTTGGTTGGTCTGGGTGTCCCAGAGGTGTTCTCTGAAACGTTCCGCAAGTAGGCGACCTGTCTCCCCAATGTAGAGGAGGCCACATCGGGTGCAGCGGATGCAGTAAATATATGGCTCGGAAGAACTGTTTGTTTAGTGTATGGATTCTTCTGTGGATGAAGAACAGTAGAGGTCCTTTGCAGGTCTGTGAGAGTGTTGTCCTGAGCTAGGGTAGGGCTGATTGCAGGGAATGTAGGGAGTGGCTGCACCCGATGTGGCCTCCTCTATATTGGGGAGACAGGCCATCTACTTGCAGAATGTTTCAGAGAACACCTCTGGGACTTCAGTAAGGCATTCGACAAGGTTCCCCAAGGGAGACAGACTAGCAAGGTTAGATCTCACAGAATACAGGGAGAACTAGCCATTTGGATACAGAACTGGCTCAAAGGTAGAAGACAGAGGGTGGTGGTGGAGGGTTGTTTTTCAGATTGGAGGCCTGTGACCAGTGGAGTGCCACAAGGATCAGTGCTGGGCTATCTACTTTTTGTCATTTACATAAATGATTTAGATGTGAGCATAAGAGGTACAGTTAGTAAGTTTGTAGATGAGATCAAAATTGGAGGTGTAGTGGACAGCAAACAGGGTTACCTCAGATTACAACAGGATCTGGACCAGATGGGCCAATGGGCTGAGAAGTGGCACATGGAGTTTAATTCAGATAAATGCGAGGTTCTGCATTTTGGGAAAGCAAATCTTAGCAGGACTTATACACTTAATGGTAAGGTCTGAGGGAGTGTCACTGAACAAAGAGACTTTGGAGTCTAGGTTCATAGCTCCTTGAAAGTGGAGTCACAGGCAGATAGGATAGTGAAGAAGGCGTTTGGTATGCTTTCCTTTCTTGGTCAGAGTATTGAGTACAGGAGTTGGGAAATCATTTTGAGGCTATACAGGACATTAGTTGGAATATTGGAATATTGTTGGAATATTGTGTGCAATTCTGGCCTCCTTCCTATTGGAAAGATGTTGTGAAACTTGAAAGGGTTCAGAAAACATTTACAGGGATGTTACCAGGGTTGAAGAATTTGAGCTATAGGGAGAGGCTAAACAGGCTGGGGCTGTTTTCCCTAGAGCATAGGAGGCTGAGGGGTGACCTTATGGAGATTTTACATAATCATGAGGGACATGGATAGGATAAATAGATCAGTTCTTTTCCCTGGGTTGGGGGAGTCCAGAACTAGAGGGCATAGGTTTAGGGTGAGAGGGGAAAGATATAAAAGAGACCCACGGGGCAACCTTTTCACACAGAGGGTGATACGTGTATGGAATGAGCTGCAGAGGATGTGATGGAGGCTGGTACAATTGCAACATTTAAGAGGCATTTGGATTGTTATATGAATAGGAAGGGTTTGGAGGGATATGGGCCGAGTGCTGGCAGGTGGGACTAGATTGGGTTGGGATATCTGGTCAGCACGGGCGGGTTGGACCGAAGGGTCTGTTGATTTTATGACTTTACTTTCTCCAATTATAAGACTTCAGAAGATCTTCTAACAATATATGTGTGAGTTGTCATTGACTGTTTGTCTGGCATCAGGTTCCTGGGGTGATTTTCATTCAACAGAATTACTGTTCTGTTTGTGTTAGCACTCTTATACAAGTACAAGAGGTTATCCTTGCTGCATAAAGGTTGCTCCAAGCCCCATCACATCCACACTGTGCTACAGCATGAGTTCATCATTCACATCATACTACCTCAGTACTGGCATTATCAACACTAGTTATTTGATGCAAGTAAAAGTTGCTTTTTGTTCTGTATACGAATAAACCTAAACACTCTTTGCAGTAAGCTTGTGTAATTTTCACAACCTGCTGACAAATTATACAGGAACCTTGCTACTTTGTTCAATAATCCAGCAAGTTGTTGTACTTCTTCCCATCTGTTGATTGCTGCAGCATCTCTACTACCTCATCACCTCATCAGGATAAGGGCAAAGTCTTTTCACTGTCAGTACATAAGTTGAGTTCAATCACCTTCATTGATCTCTGTTTTTTCTTCAGCTTCAGTTATACCTGATAGCTTTTCTCTTTTAAAAAAAACTCATGAGATTCTAATCTTCTCTATGATTTCTCCACATCTGTAGATTAGCAGATCATCCATAATCACTTCAGCTTTGGAAGATCATTGACTATCGCATGATGTCTCCATTGCCAGTTTTCTTGAGCACTATCTTGAGAAATACCCAATGGTATCTGTGATCCTAAATGACATGTCAGAAAATACAATCAGAAAGTTGTTGCTTGCATCCAACTTCGTTTGTCAATATCTGTTGCTCACATCTCAGATAGTAATTATTTTTGTCTTAGTGCATTCTGGTTGCTAGACGAATTAAGATTGCTGCAAAGCTTTATTGATGTCCTTTGGATTTATCCACACACTCAGATTTTCAGGACCTTTTCATTGCTGCCATGGGAATGTGACAGTCTAGTGGTCTTGTTGCTTGACTGTTAATCCAGAGGCCCAGGCCAGACCTGAATTCAAACTGAATTTGAATACAATTAATAAATCTAGAATTAAAAAATTAATTGTTGAAAAAAACATCTGATTCACTAATTTCCTTTCAGGATAGAAACAGCAATCCTTACTTGCTCTGACCTACCAGTGACTCCAGACCCACAGCAATATGGTTGACTCTTAACTGCCCTCTAGGCAATTAGAGATGGGCAATAAATGAAGGTGAAGTTTGATCCTATGAATGAATTTGTAAAAATGCTGCTAATCCAGGATGTAATTGTTACTTTCTTGATTAAGGTTCTCTTTTCCATAAGACCACAAGACATAGGGGCAGAAATTAGGCCAGTCAGGCAATCAAGACTGCTCCACCATTCAATCATGGCTGATTAGTTTCTCGACCCTTCTACCACTTTCTCCCATAACCCATGATCCCTTTGATACTCAAGAACCTATCTATCTCAGTCTTTAATATACACAATGACCTGGCCTACACAGCCTTCTGTGGATTCACAGAAATTCTGTGAATTTCGTAGATTCACCACTCTCTGGCTGAAGAAGGTTCTCTTTATCTCCCTTCTAAAACATCTTCCCCTTACTCCAAGGTTATGCCCTCGGGTCCTAGTCTCTCCTATCAATGGAAATATCTTCCCAACGTCTACTCTGCCCTGGCCACTCAGTATTCTGTATTTTTCAGTCCTCAAGCGTTCCTGATATGTTAAGTTTTTCATTCTTGGGATCATCTTTGTGAAGTTCCCCTGAACATGCTCCAAGGCCAGTTCATCCTTCCTGAGATACTCTTCCAACTCTTTTACATTGTCATGAGCTTAACTTAAAGCATTCATTTTGGAATGATGGTCTCACACTTTCATCTGTTTTGAGATAATATTCACCAGGGAGATATCCAAGACCTGTAAAAACACCTTTTTAATTTTTTTTTAGGATTTCTTCAGTAGTTAATGGGCTGGTGCCCTGAGAAACACTGTGAAGCTCATTTGGTATTTGTTGGGTTACCAATAAAAGCTTTACACTTGCTTTAGTTAAGGTGACAAGATTTTGCTTAACCTCTACTATCTGTAACTATAGATCTTCAATCTTCCTATTGTTTTGGGTGCTCAGCATCAATTGCCCCTTGGGATGAGTACTGATCCTTTACTTGGCCTCAACTTTACTTCTAATGACTTCATTCTTGGTTCATCACCTTGAGGCACTTCATGAAGATCTGCAAAGCTCATTATGTTGCATATATCGTCAATGTTAATCTCATATTCACTTGACACTTTCCTTCTGCAATCATCATGCCAACAGTCATAAGTCATTATCTATTTGCAATGAGATAATGCTATGATGTAGAATGATCTGACGGAGTCATCAGTTGCCATCTCTCCCACAGCTATCTTTATAGATGCGCATTTATTCTTCTTAGCTAGCTACTTATGTGCAAAGTAATTACAAACTTTACAGTTGGAGCACTACTTTCCTCACACTGAGGCATGTTTTCTTTGCTTTCACAGGGTATTCTTCATAATATTTACCTCCAATGCACTAGTAGTTTGAACTGGCCCTTACGCAAGTAATTCATCTTCTCATTGTGCTATTTTTTGTTACACCTGGACTTCACTCAGAGTAATGCAAAGCCTTTTCAGTTCTCCCATTAAAAGTCTCTGTTTGATGATTACCAACTGCAGAGCTTCTGCATACTTTGGCATATTTCTTGAGAGTATTTAATTCCCTCAGCAGATATGCTATCAAAGCAGAATCTCTTATGCCCAAAACAATTCTAGCTCTGAAGAAATCATCTTATAATTGTCTAGATACATACATAAGATTCAGCTCGATGTCTCAGTGCAGCCATTTATCGGTTAATATCTTTCAATTCTTCTTGGGTTCTGATATTGAACACATAAATAGCATAAGTAAATGGTTCAAATTATTCTAAAAGACTTCAACGTTTCTCCAGCCTTGCTTTACTGCTCCGAAGTGAGGTCCAAGGTGCAACACAACTTACAGCATTCTTTCCCTTAAACAAAGAACAGATTTGCTACATTTATTTGTACAGACTTTCTTGTTTAACTCTTTGGCTTTCTCATAATTTTGCATTAAGACTGTAAGGAGTTCGATTGCTGCCTGAAATTTTCGCAGGATCATGTTTGGAAAACTCAAAGATAATTCACCCAGCTACACAAAGCAGTAGATTGAACTTTTAAAATTATTCTATGGCATTCCTTGGAGGTAGCAGGCTCTCTTCCAGCTATTGCAATCCACACAGTTTCAGCTGCACACTTGTAACACCATCTTCTAGGCTTTAATGGTTCCTCCCTTCCATGGAGAAAATAACTTCCCCAAAGCTCACAAGATTATGGGAAATCCCAATTTACAAACTGCAGCAGAAAGACATTGGAAAGCTCAACAATTTCAGCAAACAAATTGTCTATGACAGTAGAAAGGATGGTCTATAAACCAGACATGATACCCTATGTTATATTACAGCAAAAACTCCTTAACAGTGATAGCAGGCTGTCTAGCATGCAAATGTATCAATCTTCTTAACATGGATTATTTTGTGCAACATTCCTTTAAAGTCCTCTTCCAAGCCCCCACCCCCCAGCATAACATGATTGCAACTTCATCCTTTAGCGGATCTAGCAGATAAATCTTTCCTCTCCCCACTTCATCTGGCTGCATCATACTCAGGCCAGTGATTCACCTTGTGCAGACTCAGACTCTCCAGAAGTCTGCCAGCTTTGCACAGTGCCAATATCTGAGCTGGTAACAGTGGGTGCTAAATAAAAGGGCAGGGTTTCAATTGTGGAAGTCAAGTGCGGTTTCACTTTCTTCTCACTGGTGTTGCTGCGTCTGTGTGGAGATGGTGGGCCCAGGTGTCATATAAGGGTGTAGCCACTGACTTTGATGATTCAAATAAGATCAATGTGTTGTGTAGTGCTGCCAAGTTCTCAAGTCCAGGGTCAGGGAGTTGACTTCATTTGCCATTGGTTCCCAACCCCTTGAGAGGTTGGATCTTCAGGGTTTTCTGACTCTGCATGTCCCTTCTTGTTACGAGGATCAGAGCACCATTATGAACCAAAGACTGGATGAATTCCGTATTTGTCTCACATACTGCTAACCAGGAATACTGGGTATGAGTAGAAATTCTGGAATTTGTATGAAATGTGTGTGCTGTCTGCCTAAATGGGAATGGGTGGGCACAGATCATAAAACATCAAAAGATGGGAGTTAGTGAAATCTTAACCTCTTATCTTCGCATAAACACTAATGTATTCCATTATCAATGGGTTAAACCTAATTTAAATTTTAGAGTAATATATTTCTAACAAATCCACCTCAGCCTGTTTAAAAGTTATTGCATCACACCAACAATTATGACTGCTCAAGGTGTATTGATTTTTAAAGATGATGCATATTGATAATAACTCACATTCCCCTAATTTCTTAAGAATTATAGTAAGCAAAATTTTGGAAGGGAGCTGCACATTACTAATTTGTAGCTCCACTCATATGAAAGTCTGTGACATTATCATGGCATACTCAGCGCTGTACACAACCATAAGATAGAAAGAAATACAAACAACATGGATCACAATATTCCAAAGGGCCATTATTGAAAAAATATATAAGGTTTACCCTGATGTATACAGAAATATTACATTAAGTGTTGTTGCTTGATGTTAGCAATTCAAGAAAATGGTACATCGGCCCCTTCTCAGGGGCAATTAAGTAAGGGCAATAAATGCTGGCTTAGCCAATAAGACCCACATTCTGCAAACAAATAAACGATAATCTGGGTAATTATAATGAAGCAGTGCATCAAAATGACATGATTCAGAGAAATTGAGACAGAATATTTAGGATGTACAATAAAACAAAGAACTGTGGATATTAGTGATTGGAAACAAACAAAAACAGAAATTGTTGGAGAAATTCAGCAGGTCGGGCAGTATCTGTGGAGAGAAAACAGAGTTAATGTTTCAAATCCACTGTCTTTACTTCAAAACATGCTGAGGCATTCTGAAGAAAGGTCAGTGCACTCAAAACATTAACTCTATTCCTCTACACAGATGCTGACAAACCTGCTGATCTTCTCCTGCAATTTCTGTTTCTATTTGTTTACATAATATGTTCATTGTCTAAAATTGATCTCAAATATTAACAAAGACCTCTGACTTAACAAGTGTGATTTTTCTTACAAGTATTTTGTCTCCTGAAGCATTTACTTTGATCCTTTCAAAGGCTGCAACATTCTTCTGACAATTAATATCTCACCAAATATCATGCTCGAGTTGAAAGTTGTTTGTCTGTGTATGATGTGAATGTAGCAATTTGACTGTATTCATGTTCAAATGTGCAGGTCAGAGCTGGCCTGAAATAGAGGTTTACCTAAATCACCTGGATGAGTTGGACTTGCTGTCCTGTAAGAATAAATTTCAAGCTACCTACCTCACCAGCAGTAATGTGCTGGGGAAGGCTCCTTGCAAACACAATTTCAGCAATGTGCTTTGGAACCAGGAGAAACACTTCTGCACTTCTCAAATCCATAGGACTGTATAAAGAAATGATTAATACTCTTTGGTACTGATTAATTTCTAGAATACAGCGTCCAAGAAACGTGTAGTAGATTTAGTGCCAAGTTCTCTCCAGAGAATGCTAATTTCTTGAGGGACTTTCATTTAGATATGAAAGGGAACTTGGGCTGAAATGTAATCTCCTCTCATTTTTCAGGTATAATGATTCATAATCAGACCATACCTGATCCTGTTTAGGCAGCTAGTACGCAAACTTGATTTTGCCTCCCTTGCCTGATTTTAACATTAAGTTGAACATGGCTTAGGGAGCTAGCTGGTTGACCACTTAACAGCAGCCTGCATGTGTTCTAGTTAGTCTGCACTTCTTAAAGGGGACCTGCAGTAAGGAAACAGAGACTGCTGCCAACTGTGAGTATGATAATTGATGGCAAGGAAAGGCTGGATAAATAGAACATCAGGGGATCGAGGCAGGCTCCCATTTTCAAGGATAAAGTCAGAAGTCAGACGACACCTGGTTATAGTCCAACAGGTTTATTTGAAATCACTTGATGAAGGAGCAGTGCTCTGAAGGTTTATGACTTTGCCCACCCCAGTCCAACACCAGCACCTTCACATCATTTTCAAGGGTTCATTAGGCCTCGGGAGAGACTACATTGCTACGTAGGGATTTGGGGTATGCTAGCCCTGAAAACATAATGGAAATGGGAACAGGTGGCAAAGGAGGTCAGTGGTCCAGAGGACATGAAAGCTGTGCCACAAGGCATTGAAGGATTGCATGCTGTAAATATCACTCACAGCCTTCAAGCACTTCCAGATATTCAGTTATTGCAGACACATCATCCAATCATGGTGCAAAAACTACTGCCATCCTTCTTTCTATTTTACAGAATAAGGTGAAGGAGACTTGCTGAAGGATAGGCATATCTGTGTCTCCTATAGAGCATATGGTTCTTCACATCATGGGATTTGCAGCTACAGAGCCCTGTTGTATCTAGTATTGCTAAGGACATTGCAGTGAATAGTATATTCTTGCCATATGCCTCTTCTCAGACCATTGCTCAGCCTCAGCCTTCTAGCTGGCATGAACTGCTAGCTGCTCATGCTCCTTGTTTTTCACTTCTTACTCTTTTCTGCTCTGAAACCTCTCCTTCTAATTTCCTGCCTAAGGTATCTGAAAATAACAACTGGCTCAGGAGGAGAATTGAGAGCAATACTATGTCACTGATGGAGCAATATTATCAGTTGATCTTATACTGTGAGAAGTATAAACAGCAACGTTTGGTTGGAATCAGCACACGATGAGCCACCAGATACATGTGGGCTGCAGTCAGGCTAAGTACTGAGGACATAATCCTCATCTCAACTTATACTAAGGTTAAGTCACACACAAGTTCTGCTACAACAGATTCAGATGGGTACATTGATGGGGAAGCTGGCTGATGAATATCATACCAAGACGCCTGGGGCATTGCCAGACCCGCCCGACTGTCACCATAAAGGATCATAAAGGTGGCACATGAATTTGCAAACAGCCTGCAACCCATCCAATAAAACCTGAAAGTAGTGTCCAACACAATGACAGACCTTGTGCACTCTGCAGGATGCAGGTTCTGGTACCTTCTGCCTCAGCTTCCATTATAGGACAGCAGAAGCCACTCCACGTCCCAGGGCTGCAATCCCAGAGGTCAAGCAATCCATGTTTGCTGCCAGATTGACTCAGACTGCTGTCATCTTGGCTGTGGAACGCAATATTCAAATGGCCTTGCAGATTTCATGGCAGTTCAACATTCTGCTCTCCAACAGATTATGAAGATTGCTGGAATGTTATACTGGAGAAAGGCCAGTGTTTCTGTGGTGCAGAAAATTGCTGTCCCTCCTCAGGATGACAGCATTTGTACTCTGAACTATTGCCCTCTGCCAATTTTGTTGTTCCCTTTTAGCCAGCAAGCCCAGATTGCTGATTTTCAACATTTGTGCAAGTTCATTACAAAGCCAAAGGCAGTACTTGTTCCCAGTTCGATAGCTCCTGCCGTCTCTGGGGAAGAGCATTCCACAGTTTAATGAATCTCTGAATGAAAAGCTTTTCATCATCTCTGTTTTAAATGGCTGCCTTATTTTTAAACTGTGTCCTTTAGTTTTAGTCTCTTCCACAAGATGAAAGAGCCTTTCAACATCCACCCTGTCTTAATCTCCCCATGATCCTATATGTTTTATATTTTGATATAATCACCTCTCATTCTTCTATATGCCAATGGATACAAGTAATCCTGTCAAATCCTTCTTCACTAAGAACTCCTCCATCCTAAATCTTACTCAAGTGAACCTTATATGAATAAATGAACACATAAAATAGGAGCAGAGGTCAACTATTTGGACCCTTGAGCTGTTTTACCATTCAATAAGATCAGGCCTGATCGGTCTGTCAATCAAATTCAACTTTCCCAAGATTCCCCTACCTAACCATTCTCGATCCACCTTTCTCTCAAAATATTTAATAACAGTGACTCCGCCACCTTCTGTGGCAGAGAGTTCCAAAATCACGCAGCCCTCTGATAGAAAAGCTGTCCCTGAAAGGATGAGCCCTAGATTGTAAAATGGTGCAGTTTACTTCTGGATTGACCTATAAGGGGAAACATGCTTTTCATGTTCTCCTTGTCAAGACCATTCAAGATCTTCAACACTTCAATCAAGTCATCCCTCACTTTTCTAAACTCCAGTAGGTATGAATCCAGCCTGCCCAACCTAATCTCATAAGACAAACCAATCATTTCAGGACTGCTCCTAACCTCCTTTCTCAAATAAGGAGACTAAAACTGTGTGTACTAGTCAAAGTGTGACTTCACCAACTATAGTAAAGCATCCCTTTTATATTCCATTTTCCTTCTAATAAGTGACAATATCTGTTTGCCTTCTTAATCATGTGCTATATATAGATGCCACCCTTTGTGATTCATGCACTGGGACACTAAGATCACTCTGTATTACAGACTTCTGCAATTTTTCACCATTAAAATAATATGCTACTTTTGTATTTTTCTTGAAAATTTGAATAAGTCGAATTTTTCCCACAATATACTTTACTGCCAAGTTTTCATCCATCCACTGTTATTCATTTATAACTCCTGGCAGATTTCTTATGTCTTCTTCACAACTTGTTTCTCCACCTACCAAATGTTTCTACTGCCTGGCAAATTGGCAACCATAAGTATGGTCACTTCATCCAAATCATTGATAGGAATTTCAACCATACAGTTTCAAAACATAAACTGAGGGTCTGTAGCACTCATTTGTCACATTTTGCAAACATGAAAATGACAGATTTATGTCCATTTTCTATTTCCTGTCAGCTAAATAATTCTATATCCATAATAATATGATTAGATTCCCTACAGTGTGGAAACAGGCCCTTAGGCCCAACCAGTCCACACCGACCCTCCGAAGAGTAACCCATCCAGACCCATTTCCCTCTGACTAATGCACCTAACACTATGGGCAATTTAGCATGGCCAAATCACCTGAACTGCACATCTTTGGACTGTGGAAGGAAACCTGAACACCCGGAGGAGATCCATGCAGACAAGGGAAGAATGTGCAAACTCCACACAGTTGCCGAAGCTATAATCCTCAACGAGTACTTAGTTTGCACTGTAACGTTAGATGTGATACCTTGTCAAACACCTTCTGAAAGTCGAGCAGTAAATCAGATGGCTGAAGTAAGTGACTTCCAAGAAATTGAGATCACAGCCACAGATGGTGGCACAAGGTTTTCACAGGGCGATCTGATCTAGTTGGTTGTTTAACACCAACAATGGTTGATGGCCTAGTGGTCTAATGCCTTAGTCAATAATCCTGTCAGAATTGTACTTCTGCAGTCCTCTTCAACAACATGTATGTGCTCATGGACAGACAAGCCAGTGTAGTTAGCAGCTCTGTGGCCTGTGTTCAGTCTTCTTATGCATGATGGACCCTCCATGTCTTTATATATAAGCTTTCCAACAGGGGTACTTTGTTCTGGTCTGGTGCCCTGACTTTGCTCATGCTCACTAGTATTGCCACATAATGATCCTTCCAGCCAATTCTGAATTAGTTCCAGGGATAAGGCAGATATGATGATAATTACTGTGGGTATGCCTTCAGAGGGGGCAAGGGTCTTTCAATAACATCCCCCTGTTACATATCATCAATCAGAGCAAAGTCATTGACATAGATGAGTGAGGCATATTCTGTGAGGAATTCCAATCAGATATTCTGCCTCTTTTATGCTGCACACTAACAAAAGTAAAGGTAAAATCATCACAGTCCAACCAGTCTATAGGCTGCTCCCTCATCAAAAAGAGGAACTAGTGATGATTTAATCTGAGGCCACCCACATCTCAGCTAAGAGGGGAGGTTGAGAAGGCAGGTCCTTCACGGTAAAGGGGAGAGACCACTTTTAAATCAGTCAACAAAGAAGTTGAATCTAAGTCAAGTAACTGGAATCCAGGAAAATGTGAGGAAGTTATTTCCTTGAATTCTACCCGAGGAAGAGTGTTCTGACTGATCAAAACCTGACCAGACTGATTTCCTGAGATGGCATGACTGACATATGAAGAGAGACTGTATTGGTTCAGACTATAGTTTATAAGAAGTTTAGAAGAAATGAGGAAGAATCTCATAGAAACTTATAACATTCTAACAAGACTGGATAGGGTAAATGCAGGAGGAATGGTCTCAACAGCCTGGGAGTCCAGAACCAGGGGTCACAGTCTGACAATGTGAGGTAGGCCATTTAGGACTGAGATGAGGAGAAATGTCTTCAACCAGTGGTGAGCCTGTACAACTCTCTGCTACTGAAAGAGGTTGAAATCAAAACATTGAGTGTTTTCGAAAAAAAGGTTCACATAGTTCTTATGGCTAAAGCGATCAAAGGGTATGGGGAGAAAGCAGGAACAGAGTATTGAGTTGAATGTTCACCCAGGATCATATTGAATAGAACAACAGGCTCAAAGGGCCAAATGGACTACTCCTGCTCTTATTGTCTCTGTTGTTGTGCTACTGTTCAGGAGCTACTGTATGGGATAAAATATTGAAGATGCTGTTGTAATAAACACTGCATCAACCATTAAATTTAGATCTGAGCTGCAGTAAATAGAATAGTAAGGGGGCAAGTGGGGGTGCATGGTATAGGAGTAAAGGTCCCAGAAACAGGAGAAGCAGTAGAGCCCATGATTTCTCACCTTGACTTTGTTCTGAATTATGTGAGCCGTCATATGAAAGTACCAGGGAGCAGCGAACGGAGGATTGTAAATGCTGGGGTTATAAGAAGAGCTAGACAAAGCTAAGAGTCATGCAAGGTACAAGTTCGGAACCTTATTTTACCCATCCCTCTGAAGTCAATGGCCTTTTTCTTGCATTGTAGCCATGCCTTTGGGCTGATGCTTCTGTTGAATTTTAAGTTGCCGACAAATAACGGAGTAGCATTGGCTAGCTACCTAGTTTATTTAAATCCACTAAATCAACCATGATGGGGATTTGATTCCATTCATATCTGATGTGTTCTAAATGCAGTGCCTGTTCAGAACCTGAAGCTGGGTTTAAATCTACTTCATTCTATTTTGCCTGTAAGAGAGTTTAAAATTTACTAGCAACATGACCTGCTGTGGTATAATTAACATTCTCTGCCTATCAGTGTGCTGATTCCAAGAACTTTTTCCTTCAACAATTCCAAAGCCAAATTGTAGACTAAAAGTATTTCTCTCAAGTATTTGAACCATATGCTGTTAATGTCATTGCATAGCAACTGAAGTCATTGGATAATTATGACTTAAAATGGTCACAAAAATTCTTTACATTCAATATGAGTGTAGAAAATATGCAATCAAACTTTCATAATGTGTAAGCAATGCTCAGTTTGAATAGTTAAAAATGGACTACAGTTATTTTGACAGCAAGCTTGCTTTAAGTACTGTGGACTTTCAAAGTGAATTATGGACCTGTATATATAATTCCATGGTCTGCCATGGCAACAAGCGTCTCACTAGAACACTTTGAGACATGCATCATCCAAACTTCCTTAGTGATCTGTAAGATATTACACAGGCACTGAACTTTATGACCCCATGCAGTGTTACAGCCAATATTCCCTGCTGACATTTCTGAAGTTCACAGGAAAGAATTGTATCCAATTTCAACTGTGGACTTGCTTATGCTTTAATTTTAGATTCAACTTAAGAAAATGTGCTTTTATTAACGCTGGTGCCTAGTACTAAATAAATACATTAATTCTGACCACATGATGCATGCTTGCCAGTTTCCACCTGTGCAAGCTAACTGGAGGATATTTTAACTCTGCAGCCTTCAGGGATTTTTGAATCTTGGACAAAAGCTTTGAAGCCAATATTCCATGAATGTGCTCCATTGTCAGAGCAAAATGTGGCTACGAAACAGATTCTAATTTTTGATTTGGTGTAGTCTTCCTTTTATAATTCCAAAGATGTTACTCACATTTTTTGGTACATCACAAATGGTATCAAACTAAATGAGCAGTCGTCAACACTTTGGTTGTATGTAACACTGCTGATGATTGAAACTCTTGCTACCTTCTGAATATTATTGTTCCTGGCAACAATAATGTTAAGGACTAAAATGGTTACAAAATATGCAGAGGAAATTATAAAGATCCTTTTCTTTCTGTAGTGTGATGACTATGCAAAAAGTGGCTGAGTGAACCAATGTAATTCTACCACTTATTAATCTATTTAGTGAACTCACAGACAATAGATACACCTGTTACTTCACTGTAATCGATACAAGTACATTATAAAGTGCCAATTTTCTAACTGAAATTGTTGCCTGAGGGTTTAGGAATTGTAGGAAAGTGTGACAACTTCCTTTCTTTTGCATAAATTCAGCTACAGAAGTGGTAAGAGTCAAATCATAAGATCACTGTGGATGAAGAAAGCCCATCTGATATGACTTGCTGTTTTCAAGCCATTTTGATTCTGTTTAAATTAGCATTGTGGCCAAACATTTACAGCAATTATTATAATGTGTTGCATTGCGCAGTACATTTGCAATGTTAGCTTTAAAAGACATAAAATGCAGATAAATTTGACTAATGTGTTTGGTAACTGATTAAGTTGATTTCTGATCTTGCATTTTTGCATCTCTGTGACTAAACCCTACTTTCAAATTTGATAATATTTGTTGATAGTATCCAGATGAATTAATAAGAGAGGACAAACATATTTAAACATGAAAGTGACCAATATATTTTTTTAAGAGTTATCACTTTATATTTATAATGATGAGCTTTGGACCAAATGAAACTCTGAAGGTGTATTGTAAGCAAACAGAAACAACATCCAGTTATCATTCCAAAAGAGATATTGTTCATAGACACCCTACAGTGTGGAAACCGACCATTCTGCCCAACTGGTCCACACCAACCCTCCGAAAAATCCCACCCAGAGCCATCCCCCTACCCTATCCCTGAGATGCTGCATTCCCCATGGCTAATCCACACTGACCTTCCAAAATGCATTATACCCATACCCATCCCCCTACTCTATCCCTGTAAATCTGCATTTCCCGTGGTTAATCCATCCAGTCTGCACATCCTGAACACTATGGTTAATTTAGCATGGCCAATCGACCTAGCTTGCACATCTTTGTACTGTGGAAGGAAAACTGAGTACCCCACAGAAACCCAGGTAAGCACGGGAGAACATGCAAACTTCACACAGACAGTTGCTCAAGGGTGGAATCAAACATGGGCTGTGAGGCAGCAGTGCTAACCACTGAGCCACCATGCCACCCGAGACAGAGAATGAGAAATGGTCAGAAGATAGAAGTAAAGAGAAAGAAAGAATTACATCTCTATAGCACACACCCTTGAAAATGTTTATGGTTAGTGAAGTACTACAAGTGTAGTTGTTGCTATAATCTAGGAAATATTGCATTATATTGCCAATTTCTGGCAGCCGGCTCCCACAAACAATGATATGATAAGAAACTGATAATCTTTTTGTGATGCTGACTGAGGGATAAATCTTGGCCAGGCATAGAGGGTTTCTTCTCTGTCCTTCCCCAAAATAATATCATACTCTCATTTATGTCTGCCTGTGAGAGCAGACTGGGGTCTCAATTTAATGCCTATCTGAAAGATAGTTACTCAGATTATGCAGTACTCCCTCAGTACTGAATAGGAGGGTTAGCTGAGATCTTTGTGCTTGGTTCTCAGGAGTGGGATTTAAACCTTCCACATTCTGACTCAGAAATGAGATGGAGTGCATCAGTGATGTTGTTTGAAGCATGTTTTGAAGTTCAATGAGAAGAGATTAAAAAAAGATGTTTTCCTGTTCTCAAGGTACTTATCTCTTAGCAGAAATATGCCTGCTGTGATGTGGACTGCTGTGTAAAAGCAGTCTGCAACTTTAAGGAGATGAAATCTGATGAAGAACATGGTACAATCCAAGTCTGCCAAGGTAAGAATAGCCAGTTTTCTATTATATCAAACAGATGAGTAAATGTTGTGTGCCTCTAATGGTTTCCCTTTATTGTTTGCACACTGTCTAAGGCTACATGCTGAATCTTTAGGGCACCATTATTTTCAAAATTCCGCATGTAAGGCTACACTGCAGCAGAGCACAATTAAAAACTAAACGTTATAGCTCTAATTATTTGGCTACTTAAAGAGTGTTCACATAAAGTCATTACCATGTAGCTAACCTGCATGTTCATCTACTCACACACATTGTGTTGCAAAGTGGATAAAAACAACAACAAATCTTGTGTTTGGGAGCTGCTGAGTGAACATACTGCATGTAATCGTGAGAGTTGCAGTCCATGAGATTCGGTGATAAGCATGTACAGTAGCAGAATTAGAGTGTTGGCCCAGTGAGTGTGAGGTAGCCCAGAGAAAATGGGTGCACTTAACTTTGCAGAGCACAGGAGATCATTGACTTCTCCTTGCTCTCCTGGACATTTACTCAAGAAACTGTACTAACCCAGAGCATTATCTTAGCCTAGGGTAGCTGGGTCTAGTGAGGTGGCCTTCTTTATCAGTCACCATAATACAACACTACCCTGTTCACTACCAGTGTCACCTGGTCCCATTCAGTGACCTTGAAGAACTAACTAGCCTTTCTGGGCCATTTCCTTGGGGATAAAAAGGTGGGACCAAAGTGTGAGTAGTAGTTCCAAGCTTTTAGTGTCTGCAGTGGTGTGCAACTGAGGATTAAAAAATGCAATGTCCTAGCAGCAACAAGCACTTATTCATCTCCTACAGCACAATTCCATGGGAAGAGAGCTATGACACTCCAGGTGCCATGTATCTAATTCAAGAACACTTTACCTGAAAGTCGGAAAATTCAGCACAATATGTAGAAACTTATTAATATCAGTCTCGAATATCTACAATAACTAGCACTTTTGAGCCCTCTGGGACAGAGAATTCCAGAGATTCACCACCCTTTAAATGAAAAAGTCTTCCATGTTTCAGTTCTAAATATTATTCTTTTTATCCTGAGAGTGCATCTCCAGATTCTAGACATCCTCATAAAGAGAAAATCCTCCCTGCTACTACCATATTTGAGACCTGTAAGAATTTTCAATTTCTGAATTAAATCACCTCTCATTCTCCTAAACTCCTAAAGGCCCTGTCTGTTTTATCTTTATCAATCCCTACATCCCAAAAATTAGTTTAGTCAACTTTGTTGCACATACACAGTGTATATGAATGAATAAATTATGAGCTGGAGTAGGTCTTTTAACCCTTGGAGCCCATTCCACCATGCAACGGCTGAACTCTTTCTCTTCTTTATTGTTTCTAGTTATGTGGATGTATCCATAATTGCCCTTCAATGTATTGGTTTACTAGCTGTTGTGATCTCATTGATGGTAATACTGGACAACACTTACTTACAAACGTAACAGAAAAGTGCAGAGGAAGGGAGGAGTTGTCATATCTATCCATTGTCTACAGGAAACAATTTTCTTATTTCCAGGCAACTGTTCCTATCATGTGATACTATAAACGGAAGAGCCTTGGGAAAGGTTCAGGTCCATTGTACCCTGAAGGTGGATAGAGTGGTCAAGAGGCATATGGTATGCTTGCTTTCATTGGACGGGGTATTGAGCATAAAAGTTGGCAGGTCATGTTAAAATTGTACAAGATTTTGATTTGGCTGCATTAAGAATACTGTGTACAGTTCCGGTCACCACATTACCAAAAGGATGTGAACGGTTTGGAGAGAGTGCAGAGAAGGTTTATGAGAATGTTGTCTAATATGGAAGGTGCCAGCTATGAAGAGAGGTTGAGTAGGTTAGGATTGTTTTCATTAGGAGAAAGGAGATTGAGGAGGTGCCTGACTGGGGTCTACAAAATCATGAAAGGTATAGACATGGTGGATAGAGAAAAGCTTTTTCCCAGGGTGAGGGATTCAATAACAAGAGATCACGCGTTCAAGGTGAAAAGTGAAAAGTTTAAGGGGAATACATGTGGAAAGTGTTTTACACGGAGGGTGGTAGGTGCCTGGAACGTGTTGCCAGCAGAAGTAGTAGAGGCAGACACGATAGATTCATTTAAGGTACGTCTGGACAGATGCATGAGTAGGTGGGGAGCAGAGGGATGCAGATCTTTAGTAATTGGGCAATAGCTTTAGACAGTGGATTTGGATCAGCACAGGCTTGGAGGGCCAAAGGGCCTGTTCCTGGGCTGTGAATTTTCTTTTTTTCTTCTTTGTATGTCATCATTTCACTAAGGAGGCGTTGAGTGAAATTTGTCACCTCTTGTATGCGATCCTGCAGCTTCAAAGCAGGATGAGGATGGCAATGCTGGTGATGAGTCAAAAAGTGTGGTGCTGGAAAAGCACAGTTGGCCATGGCATTCATTGTATCCATTGCTCCTGACGCGGTCTCCTCTGCACTGGGGAGACAAGACACCTCCTCACAGACCACTTCAGGGAACATCTCTGAGATACCCGCACCAATCAACACTCACCACCCCCCCTCCCCCCACCACCGTGGCCCAACATTTCAACTCCCCCTCCCGCTCTGCTGAGGACATGCAGGTCCTGGGCCTCCTCCACCGCCACTCCCTCACTACCCGACGCCTGGAGGAAGAATGCCTCATCTTCCGTCTTTGACCCCAGGGCATCAATCTGGACTTCACCAGTTTCTTTATTCCCCCTCCCCCCACCTTACCCCAGTTCCAACCTTCCAGCTCAGCACTGTCCTCATGGTCTGCCCTACCTGCCAATCTCCCTTCCCACCTATCTGCTCCACCCTCCCCTCTGACCTATCACCTCCATCCCCATCCCCATTCACCTGTTGTACTCCTTGCTACCTTCCCCCACCCTCCTCTCTGACCTATCACCTCCATCCCCACCCCCATTCACCTAGTGTACTCCTTGCTACCTTCTCCCACACCCCTCCCCCCCCATTTATCTCTCCACTCTGGAGGCTTCCTGCCTCTATTCCTGATGAAGGGCTTTTACCCAAAATGTCAATTTTCCTGCTCCTCGGATGCTGCCTGACCTGCTGTGCTTTTCCAGCACCACTTTGATCTAAACAGTTGGTCAGGCAGCATCCGAGGAGCAGGAGAGTCAATGTTTCGATCATTAGTTCTTTATTAGGCATGATGAATTTCCTTCTTCAATTTAATGGACTTGGGATAAAATGTTAGATTTCCTATGTGCAGGGAGTGAATAAAATAAACGGAGAGGGGCTAGTCGAGCAAAGTGCGTTTCAGGTTAGACTTACCGCTGCTAGTCCTTTCTCCCAATGCTGGTGATCACACAGCTGTAGCCTGAGATCTTTCTGCTGGTTACAGTGCAGGTCTGGCTCAGGGTAGTCACCAGTTCCAGTGCAAATTTGACCTGATTGATAATGATCCTAGATCAAATGTCACATTTCATATTAAGCAGGAAATTATGCAAATCTCTGATCTCCTACTCTGAGTAACTGAAGATTTACATTTCCATAACGTTTTCTAAACTCAAGCAGTATTATTTAATTGTGGAGGACTGTGGTTGTGAACTTGCTTTGATGAATTTCCTTCCTAGTTGTGACGGACCTGGGATAAAGTATTAGATTTCCCATGTACAGGGAACGAATAAAATAAACAGAGAGGTGCTGGCCAAGCAAAAATGTGTTTCAGGTTAAACTTACAGCTACTAGTCCAGATGCACTTCTGACAGATAACTGATTTTGTTACATTTCCAAAAATGGGGCTTCCTGGATGGTTTTCATACTTAAATATTAGCCTTCTGAAAGGAATACTTCAGAAACTGTACTTAAAGGATTCATTGTCTATTAAAATATCAAGCTCACAGCAAATAGCAACTTGAAGATTGAATGTAAGTAAGCAAATATACTTTTCATTTTATTTTATAATTTAGTCAAAATGGTGAAGACAGTCTCCCAAGAGCAATAGTTTACAATCGATCGATGACCTTATTCATCTCATTCAAGAACTTGTAAGAATGCTGAACTGTTGAATGAGATTACTGACCTTTCACTGCAAATGACCCATTGAGTGAGATTGTGTCTGGTAGAAACATGGCTGAAGCACCTAGAAAATTGAATAGTTACGCATTTCTCCTGCCTCTGGTTTATGTATGGAGTGTCAGTCACCACCCTGAGATGATAATGGATGGCATTATCTTTTTTTGGGTTCAGATATTGCATCAATGACTGAAATATTTATTTCTTCTTAGGTAAGAGAAAATAAAATGGACTTTGCAAAGAAATGTGGATATGGTCAATTTAACTACATTCACAAATGTTAGCTTGCTTTGTCTCATTTTACTATCAACAAAAATGATTGTGAATGCCTTTGCTTTTTTTTTCTGTGGTGTTTAGCAAAAACTATCATGCCATCATAAATTTGGCCTTTGGCTACCGCATTTAGAATGTTCACATTTTAGAATTAAAAGTACGATATCCCACTTCTAATTTGATTATTAATTGTCACAATTTTATGATTTATAATTTTGGTTGAATAGAATACTGTTTAAGATGCTCTATATTATATTAATTTCCATTATCTTTGTACAAAATGTTATGACACATTTAGACAGTTCTCATGGCACACCAGTGTACTGCGGCACACCAGTCAAAAACCATTGATATAGGGGATATAGCATGCTCCAGCCTGAGAGAGGCGTGCCAAAAAAAAATTCAAAACAATTGCCAATCAGTTCAAAAGCGCTTTGGAGTTGCTATCTACCCTGAATCAGACCTGTACTTTAACTAGCAGGAGAATCTCTGAGAATCTCACACAACTCAGGGATAAGATCAGCTTTTTGCCTCATTGTGTAAACCAGCAGGTGAAGGCACTTAACAGAAACACAAAAACTTACATGATGGATATTAAGGAGGGAATTTGTAATTGGATGCAATTTCTCTACACAATTATAAGTTAGGGAAATAAATTAATGAGTGAAATTAGAAAGGTTTCTAATCAACAAAGGGCCAGGTAGAGCTGTGCTATGTTGGTGTGTTGCATCAATTCTTTGCCAAGTCCATCAAGAAGCATGTGGGCATCAGAGGGGTGAAAAGTCCCAAGCAGCAGAGGCAGACAGGTCAACCTACATACGCAAGGTCACAGTTGTTTGCTCTGATAGTTGGTTCACAGACTGATGAACATCTGTAACTAAGAACTACGAACAATACTGCACAGGAACAGAGTTGAGAGTGTAGTGCTGGAAATGCACAGCAGGTCAGGCACCATCCGAGGAGCAGGAGAATTCAACTTTTCGGGCATAAGCCCTTCATCAGGAATGGTACACAGGAATCAGCCATGAGGCCCTCCAAGCCTGCGCCGACACATTTTGCACTTCCCTTTCAAAACTGTCTTCACTTACAGGATCTGTATCGCTCTATTCCCTTCCTATTCATGTATTCGTCCAGGTGCTTCTTGAATGCTGCTGTGTGTCTGCCTCCTCTGGTAATGAATTCCAGTAATTCACTACCCTTTTTGTGAACATCTTGCCTCACACATTTTGTTTAAATAAACTGCCCAACCCCGCAACTTGAACCCGTATCTTCTAGCAATTGACCTCTCACCCTGGGAAAAAGCCGTATACTTTCCACTCCATCCATGACACTTAAAACTTTATAAATATCTATCAACCTCTCAACCTCCTGGGTTCCAGTGAAAACAAACCCATGCTAGCCAACCTTTCTTCATAACTAAAATCCCCATACCAGGCAACATTTTGGTAAACCTTTTTTGAATGCTTTCAAAGCTCCTACGTCTTTCTGATCGTGTTGTGACCAGAATTGTATGCAATATTCCAAGTATGCCCTAACTAAAGCTTTATAAAGCTGCAATACAACTTGCCTATCCTGATACTCAATGCCCCTTCCAATGAAGACAAGCATGCCATAGACCTTTTTTCCTATCTTATCTACCTGCGCTGCCACCTTCAGTGATCAGTGGACCTGCACACATAGATCCCTCTGCATATCAATACTCCTCAGGGTTCTGCCATTCACTGTATAATTTCCACCTGTACTTAACCTTCCTAAATGCATCACCTCACATTTGCCCAGATTAAACTCCATCTGCCATTTTCTACCATGCCTCCAACTACTCTATAACCTGCTGTATCTTCTCACAATCCTCCTCATTATCAAAGTTTGTGCAAAGATTTGTAGCTCGGGTGCTTGTTGTAGTGGTTCTGTTCGCTGAGCTGGAACAGCTCGGCGAACAGAACCACTACAACAAGCACCCGAGCTACAAATCTTCGCACAAACTTTGGACACTTACGGGCGAGAGACGCTGAGACAAGCCAGGAAATGGGAATCCTGCGCTAACCGCCTAAGCGCAACATATGAACAACTCCGGTTTCTACACGAATGCCGAAAGAATCAGATCCTTCCACAATGTGTCAGGTACAGACCACCAGTCAATAATCCACAAGCCAGGGAAACAGCCAAGCAGAACGGACTCAGGATGATCCAGGTAATGATCAGAGACGCTCACAACCGACTGCACAAATACAAACAAGAAATTGCGCGCCAAAAGTCGTTAATTTCAAAGACCGCTAATCATGAATGGACCCGGACCATAGAACAGGCTGTCACTATAGGACAGTACAGGACAACACATCGCAAGAAAACGGCACTAAAAGAAAAACTGGCCAAACTAACACACAAAAAAGAGGACACCACAACACACACCTGGGTTAAAAACCTCTCCCACAGACAGCTCACAGACATGGAAAGAACTATACTGACCAAGGGACTCAACTACAACCACAGGGACGCCAAGACAGCAGACTTCCTAGCAGCACTGGAATGCACACTCAGGAACAATGGACTGACTGAAGAGACACAACAAACAGTGAGACAAACAGTCGTACCTATGATGATAAGAAAAAGACAAACACATAACCTCAACACCAAGGAGAGGGAAGCACTGAAAGCACTAAGAAATGATAAGAACATAATCATACTACCAGCAGATAAAGGCAGAATGACTGTCATCCTAGATAAATCAGACTACATCAAAAAAGCACAACAACTACTCGCAGACACCAACACCTACCAAATGAAGGACTCGGACCCCACACCACAACTCACCAATAGAATAAATAACACACTAAGGAATCTCCAAAAAAACGGACAGATAACCAAAGCGGACCTATGAAGAATGAAACCGGAAAGCAACAACACCCCCAGATTCTATGGACTACCTAAAGTACACAAACCAGACATCCCACTCAGACCCATAGTATCACTACCAGGGACACCATCATACAAACTGGCCAAAGAACTACAACAGAAACTGAAACACCTGGTCAGCGGATCCAAACACTCCATACAATCAACACAGGAATTCTTGGACGCCATCAGGAATACACACATAGACAAAGAAGAAACCATGATCTCATTCGACGTGACGGCACTGTTCACTTCGATTGACAAAACCCTAGCCAGAGAAACAATAGCCAACCTACTGGACATACACAACAGAAAACAGGAGGCGGAACCTATCAACAAAGACGGCATACTTAAACTACTGGACTTATGCCTCACTACACACTTTACATTCAACAATCAGATATACGAACAAATCAACGGAACACCCATGGGATCACCAATCTCGGGACTCATAGCAGAGGCAGTTATGCAAAGATTAGAACAAACAGCCCTACCACAAATTCAACCCAAACTCTGGGTCAGATATATCGATGACATTTTCGTAATCATCAAAAACACGGAAATAGAAAAAACACACCGGATCATCAACGCAACACTCACAGACATCCGATTCACAAGAGAAGTAGAAAAGGACAGCCAACTCCCATTCCTAGACGTGATAGTACAGAGAACACCGAACGGAGAATTCACCACAAGGGTACACAGGAAAACAACACACACAGACCAAGTCCTAAACTATGAAAGTAACCACCCCAACACACACAAACGAAGCTGCATCAGGACACTATTCAAAAGAGCTACAACATACTGCAGTACACCAGAACTGCGAAAAGAGGAAGAGGAACACCTATACAAGGTATTCGCCAAAAACGGATACCCGCAAAACTTTATCAACAGATGCCTAAGAGATAGACCACGGAACGAGGACATGCCACAACCAAAAGGACTAGCCACACTACCATACATCAGGAGCGTTTCAGAACTGACAGCCAGACTACTGCGACCCCTAGGACTCATAACAGCACACAAACCAACAGCCACGCTCAGACAACAACTTACTAGAACAAAGGAGCTAATACCCAACATGAGCAAAACTAATGTAGTTTATAAAATACCATGCAAGGACTGCACAAAACACTATATAGGACAAACAGGAAGACAGCTAACAATCCGCATACATGAACACCAACTAGCCACGAAACGACACGACCAGCTATCCCTAGTAGCCACACACTCAGACAACAAGCAACATGAATTCGACTGGGAAAACACTACTATCATAGGGCAAGCCAGACAGAGAACAGCCAGGGAATTCCTAGAGGCATGGCATTCATCCACAAATTCCATCAACAGACACATCGACCTGGACCCAATATACCAAACACTACAGCGGACAGCTGAAACTGACACCCGGAAGCGGCAAGGACAGACCACTATAAATGCTGGAAGAAACATCAAAGAAGCGCTTCGCAGGCGGCTCCACAGCACTAATGATGTCTCCTAGCCAGGGGACGAAACGTTTGCAACAAAAACTTCCAGCTCGGCGAACAGAACCACTACCTCCTCATTATCTGCAACTCCACCAATCCATGTATCATCATTAGACCAGCCAATTTTTTTTCTGTATCATTTATGTGGACCACGAATAGCAAAGATACCAGCACTGATCCCTGTAGAACATCACTAGTAACAACATTCATTCCAAAAAGCATCCTTCCACCACTATCCTATGGCTAAGCCAGTTCTGTATCCATCTTGCCAGCTCACCCCGATATCATGTGCCTTCATCTTTTGTACCTTGCCAAAGGCTTTACTGAGGTTCATGTAGACCACATCAACCGCTTTGCCCCAATAAATTATCTTCACCACCCCCTCAAAAAACTCAATCAACTTAGTGAGGTATGACCTCCCCCACACAATACCATGCCGCCTATTGCTAATAAGTCTATTTGCTGCTAAATGTATACAGATCTTGTCCCTGAGAATTTTTTCCAATAACGTCGGTGGTGGGCAAGTCGTTGGAGAGAACTCTGAGGGATAGGATGTACATGTATTTGGAAAGACAAGGACTGATTAGGAATAGTCAACATGTCTTTGTGCAAGAGGAATCATGTCTCACAAAATTGATTGAGTTGTTTGAAGGAGTAACAAAGAGGATTGATGAGGGCAGAGTGGTAGACATGATCTTTATGGACTTCAATAAGGCATTTGACAAGGTTCCCCATGGAAGACTGGTTAGCAAGATTAGATCTCATGGAATACAAGAAGAACTAGCCATTTGAATATAGAACTGGCTCAAGGACGGTGATGTTGGAGGGCTGTTTTTCAGAATGGAGACCTGTAACCAGTGGAGAGCCACAAGAATTGGTGCTGGGCCCATTACTTTTCACCATTGATATAAATGATTTGGATGTGAGCATAAGAGGCACAGTTAGTTAGTTTGCAGATGACAACAAAATTGGAGGCGTAGTGGACAGCGAAGATGGTTACCTCAGATTATGACAGGATCTTGATGAGATGAACCAATGGGCTGAAGAGTGGCAGATGGAGTTTAATTTAGATATATGCAAGGTGCTGCATTTTGGGAAAGCAAATCTTAGCAGGATTTATACACTTAATGGGAATGTCTTTGAGAGTGTTGCTGAACATAGAGACCTTGGAGTGCAGGTTCATAGTTCCTTGAAAGTAGAGTTGCAGGTGGATAGGATAGTGAAGAAGGCGTTTGGTGTGCTTTCCTTTATTGGTCAGAGTATTGAGTACAGGAGTTGGGAGGTCATGTTGCAGCTATACAGGACATTGGTTAGGCTACTTTCGGAATATTGCATGCAATTCTAGTCTCCTTCCTATTGGAAGGATGTTGTGAAACATGAAAGGTTTCAGAAAAGATTTACAAGGATGTTGCCAGGGTAGGAGGTTTTGAGCTACAGGAAGAGGTTGAATAGCCTAGGGCTGTGTTCCCTGGAGCGTCAGAGACTGAGGGGTGACCTTATAGAGATTTATAAAATCATGAGGGACATGGATAGAGTAAATAGATAAGATCTTTTCCCTGAGGTGGGGGAGACCAGAACTAGAGGTCATAGGTTTAGGGTGAGAGGGGAAAGATATAAAAGAGACCTGAGGGGCAATGTTTTCACACAGAGGGTGGTGCAAGTGTGGAATGGGTTATCAGAGAAAGTGGTAGAGGCGAGTACAGTTGCAACATTTAAGAGGCATCTGGATGGGTATATGAATAGGAAGGGTTTGGAGGGATATGGGCTGGGTGCTGGCATATGGGACTAGATTGGGTTGGATATCTAGTCTCCATGGACAAGTTGGATGGGTTAAGGGTCTGTTTCCATGCTGTACATCACTATGACTCTATAACTCTAATTTTCCTTCCACTGACATGAGGCTGTAGTTTTGAATCAGTCTTAACTTATTGTGTAGCTTCTGAAAGAATCTGACAGAGGTTAACGTATGGTTGCATGCATACGCACTCTTCCCATTAGCCCAGGAGACTGTTACCTTCACACATAGTAGGTGAGCTTCCCAATTTATTATGGTTCAGACAGGATTTCACAGTCTGTTCAGCTCTTAGGTGAAGACCAGTGAACAGACTTCCCTCAGTTATGGACATGCTCCTCGTTTGATATGGATCAAAGTTACTTTTAAATGGATCCCTTCCCTTATGAAATGCTTCATCCAGACCAAAATCTATATTTAAAAGAAACCAATTGAACCAGACTGTATTGAATTCTCAAAAAGAGTGAGTCTATTAGTAATTAAACATAAGAAGAAATGATATTGCAATATTCACACAGGTTGAGAAATAAGAGATGAGTCCAATATGATGCAAGTTGTACGATTTATATAGTTTGGTACAAGCCATTTTGGATTTTAAAATTATAAACGTGTGGCTTATGTATTTTCTGTGTGTCTGAAGCTGTTAAATTATGTGCACAATGGTGAATTCATTATTTCTTTAAATGGTCTGAGAATGATAGTTCAGGGAGGCTAATGAGAATTTGTTTACATTGGGAGTGTCTATGAGCAACAAAGTAAACTGTGTAGTGCATTAGACTCTCAGATAGGGGAGAATGGAATAGATTAGATTCCCTACAGTGTGGAAACAGGCTCTTCGGCCCAACAAGTCCACACCGACCCTCCAAAGAATAACCCATCCAGACCCATTTCCCTCTGACTAATGCACCTAACACTATGGGCAATTCACCCGCACATCTTTGGACTGTGGGAGGAAACCACAGCACCCGGAAAAAACCTTAGCAGACACGGGGAGAATGTGCAATACAAACTCCATACAGATAGTTGCCCAGGCTGGATTGGAACCTGGGACCCTGGTGCTGTGAGGCAGCAGTGCTAATCACTGAGCCACCATGCCGCCCCGATTTGTCTTTGAACTTGGGAGAAATCTCAATAGCTTGGGGAAAAAAAGCTCTTAATTTCAGTTTGGGTAGTTTATTGATGTCTTGACAAAAGCTGCATGTACAAAACATTTGCTTCTGAGAAAGGAAGGTAGTTAAGGACTGTCAATAAAGAAATTACCCCAGTCAAAAGAATTTAGTTTAGAAGTTCCAAGCCAGAGCTGTTTAGCTAAAACCCTGAATGGGTTATTGGAAACTGAAAAAGTCTAAGTTCAGTTGATGAGGTTCCAAGATGAAGGGCTTATGCCCGAAACGTCGAATTTCCTATTCCCTGGATGCTGCCTGACCTGCTGTGCTTAACCAGCAACACATTTTCAGCTGAGGTTCCAAGAGGGGCTATCAACTTCTCAATACAAGGTAATGAAGTCACTGCTAAATTAAACATTATAATGCTGAATTCTAAAAAGGAATGCCTTTAAGATTAATGGGATTGTTTTCTTACCATATATTTCAGAATTCTTATAGTTGCGTTATATGTAAATCATCTGGTTTATTCAAGTTTATCCTCATTTCCTTTTTATAATAATTTTTTGTTTTACTGTTAAACCCAAATCTATAACATTGCATCTTTCTGTTTCAATGAAAGACCTTTCTATTAAAACCAAGACAGTCATGACAATTCTTTCTTCATTTATTGTTGAGGAGAATCACAGGACTAGAGGTCATCAATATTTTATCTCAAAAGAGGAGATATTTCCTTGTGCTTCAAATCAAACTAATAAACATCATAAGAAACACTGGAGCAAATCAGTCTTTTATAATATTCTTTGTCGTCTAGAGTGTTTAATGAAAGAGAAAATATTATTCAGAGGTTTGCTTTGATGTTACAAAATAGTTTCATTGTACAGAGTTTGATTTAAAAGTGACCTGTTAAATTAAATGCTTTATTGGTAGTTATGAAATAATATCCAAAAGAAGGAATTGACTTTATTTTGGGAAATGACCTGACAGGTTCAAGAATATTGGCTTCGCCAAAGGTGGAGGAACAAATTTTGTGGTATAAGGAACTGAAATGTTACAGGAGCAACATCCAGAATTGTTTCCTGTTTTTATTCTGACGAGATCAAGTATATATTGAATTAGACAGAATGAAAAGGAGTCTATGAAACAGGGCATTGATTTGGCAATTCAGTTATTGGATGCAATTTTTGAATATTGAACTAAAAAGTAAAAAGGTGCAAAGAATGAGGTTAAGAAGTTTAGTTTGTCTTGTTGAATAGAAATGGAACAAATGGATTCAGAATTGAAAACTTTATACAGTACAGACTACTCCGAAATTGAATCAGAAATAATACCAGAATGTTACTTTTGAAATACAATGTACTGATGAGGGAATGGAGACCATCTCAATACCAGGGGATGAGGATTTGGCAATTATCAATCAGTTGGTAGTTCCACCTGGGTATTGTGGCTTGCAAAATTGCAATGGCAAGTTACTTAGGTATTAGGAAAACACAAGCTAATATAGTAAAATGTTTTATTAGCCGGGGTTACATAAAGATGGAGTCAATTTTTGCAAGACATGCCATGTGAAGTGGGAACCCCTAACCTTCGATTAAAACTGTAACATTGAATCTAATAATCAATTATTGATGACACATTTAGCAGAGTCTTAGTAGATTTTTTAGGACTCCTACCTAAAGCCAGGATTGGGAACCAAAATCTTCTGAGCTGAAAATGTGTTGCTGGTTAAAGCACAGCAGGTCAGGCAGTTTCGGGCCAGAGCCCTTCATCAGGAATGAGGAGAGGGTGCCAGGCAGGCTAAGATAAAAGGTAGGGAGGAGGGACTTGGGGGAGGGGCGATGGAGATGTGATAGGTGGAAGGAGGTCAAGGTGAGGGTGATAGGCCGGAGTGGGGTGGGGGCAGAGAGGTCAGGAAGAGGATTGCAGGTTAGGAGGGCGGTGCTGAGTTCAAGGGAATCGACTGAGACAAGGTGGGGGGAGGGGAAATGTGGAAACTGGAGAAATCCGAGTTCATCCCTTGTGGCTGGAGGGTTCCCAGGCGGAAGATGAGGCGCTCTTCCTCCAACCGTCGTGTTGTTATGTTCTGGCGATGGAGGAGTCCAAGGACCTGCATGTCTTCAATGGAGTGGGAGGGAGAGTTAAAGTATTGAGCCACGGGGTGGTTGGGTTGGTTGGTTCGGGCGTCCCAGAGGTGTTCCCTGAAGCGTTCTGCAAGTAGGCGGCCTGTCTCCCCAATATAGAGGAGGCCACATCGGGTGCAGCGGATGCAATAGATGATGTGAGTGGAGGTGCAGATGAATTTGTGGCAGATATGGAAGGATCCCCTGGGGCCTTGGAGAGAAGTAAGGGAGGAGGTGTGGGCGCAAGTTTTGCACTTCCTGCGGTTGCAGGGGAAGGTGCCGGGAGTGGAGGTTGGGTTGGGGGGGGTGTGGACCTGACGAGGGAGTCAGGAAGGGAGTGGTCTTTGCGGAACGCTGATTGGGGAGGAGAGGGAAATACATCCCTGGTGGTGGGGTCCGTTTGGAGTTGGCGGAAATGACGGCGGATGATACGCTGTATACGGAGGTTGGTGGGGTGGTAGGTGAGAACCAGTGGGGTTCTATCTTGGTGGCAGTTGGAGGGGCGGGGCTCAAGGGCGGAGGAGCGGGAAGTGGAGGAGATGCGGTGGAAGGCATCGTCGATCACGTCTGGGGGGAATCTGCGGTCCTTGAAGAAGGAGGCCATCTGGGCTGTACGGTATTGGAACTGGTCCTCCCGGGAGCAGATGCGGCGGAGGCGAAGGAATTGGGAATATGGGATGGAGTTTTTACAGGGGGCAGGGTGGGAGGAGGTGTAGTCCAGGTAGCTCTGGGAGTCAGTCGGTTTATAGTAGATGTCTGTGTTGAGTCGGTCGCCTGAGATAGAAATGGAAAGGTCTAGGAAGGGGAGGGAGGAGTCTGAGACAGTCCAGGTGAATTTGAGGTCGGGATAGAAGGTGTTGGTAAAGTTGATGAACTGTTCAACGTCCTCGTGGGAGCACGAGCAGCGCCGATACCGCTGAGTCGAAAACGTCGAATTTCCTGTTCCTTGGATGCTGCCTAACCTGCTGTGCTTTAACCAGCAACACATTTTCAGCTCTGATCTCCAGCATCTGCAGACCTCACTTTTTAACCAAAATCTTCTAACAATTACAATTGTCTCCATAAGATTTGCCATGCCTTTTGGGAAATTTACTACAGGAAAGGTGGTGAAATCATAAATTCAATTTTTAAGGAGATATGAAAGAGATACAATCAGATTCAGAGCTTAGATTTTAGATAATAAATATTCAAAAAGTGATGAATAGTTCAACAATAAATCAATTTACACTTGCTGCTTAAAGCCACAATCTTAAGTTTTATTAGAAAGATGGCATTAACCTTGGAAGAACATAATTAAATTTTATTGCTAAGAATGACCAAACGATTAGGATAAGGGGATTATTTTGTTCCTGTTTGCCATTACTAATTCCAAAAACACACAGTATCTTTGCTGCAGCATTGCAATGATAGGCTGCAGTGCCTCACAAATTGCAGCCTGACGATGAAGAAGTATACTGTAGGTGATTCAGAGATGTGCTATGAGTGTGTAGTGAGGATGGTATGTTATTTGCCAATCTGTTGACATGGTGCTGTTGCCCATGAAGATGCCATGCTCTCCAGGATAGAGGTCCAGAGGAGCAAGCAGCATGCTGCAGTCACCAGTTACCCCCACTCTGACTGTCAAGTCAGAAATTCTCTTGTACCTATCTGGCAGGTTGAGGAATTGGAGAGTGTTTATTCATGAGGTGGGCTGTAGTCCTAACGAAGGTTGCAATGAGCAATAATACCTATTGATAGGCCTCTCACTGTCAAGCATCTTGACTCCTAGAATGTAGTTGAAAAATGCACCTTGTTAAATTTCTTGACTTCAAGAAAAGGCCTCACTTAGTTTCTTATGGTGTTCTCCCAAGGTTCTGGCATAGCTCATTTTGTTCAGGACCTGTGAAGATTCCATCTGATGGTTTTCTAAGAAATTATATCTGCTAAACCTTCCAGTAACTTATCATGTGACCAAGCTGCCTGGAAGATAAACAACAAATACAGATCAACAGGAAGTTAAGCAGATTGTGAATATGCCTCTGGTCTGAAGTTAGGTTTAGGAAAGCTTGCAATAGGAAGCATCTCCTTCAACCAGAGTTCAACTGAAATTTTTTTGTCAAACCTAAAAGTATTTAAATTATTGTGAAGCAAAGGACTACCAGCTGTGAGTTGGACTTCTGAGATAGCAAGCTGAGAAGAGAGAAGTTGAGTTAGTTTTAGATGTAAGACAAAGCGTTGATTCATATTAGAACTAGGAGAGTTCTGACCTGAATTGGCTATGCTTAAGATGCTGGTGATGCCTGTATTACATAAGTAGTTTATGACTGTGGGGAAGGAGATTTGAAATGGATATCTTGCTGGAAGTAAATGGAAGGCTCAATTGATTTTGACCCTGACATGAATCTTTGAAATAGTAACCAGAAAAAGTGGCTAACATTCTAATAGTCTAATGAATGCCTCACTTGAGTTCCTTGGGGGTGTAAGCCATGGGAATAGAAGGACAATAGAAGGACTATTTAAACTACAAACTATATACCAGTATTCATGATCTTTGATAGTTATGTAGTAATTTATTTTGATTAAAACATTAATCTTGTTGCTTCATTTAAGGAGAAAGTGAGGACTGCAGATGCTGGAGATCAGAGCTGAAAATGTGTTGCTGGAAAAGTGCAGCAGGTCAGGCAGCATCGATTCTTCTGGTCCTTGGATGCTGCCTGACATGCTGCGCTTTTCCAGCAACACATTTTCAGCTTCATTGGTTTAGTAATGACCCAGGTTTTGGGACTCTGGAAGTATCTAAATTATCATGGATCTCTACCCATGTTCATAATACATTAGTAACCAGACATGATGAGTAAAGAATGTGTAGCAATTCACTTCCTACAAACTGTGGTGAGGAATTTACTCAAATTCAAATTATTAGGGAAGAATGGCTTATTCATGTACGCTTGTAGGGGAGGTGCAGAGCATAAAGGATCAAGTGCTTGAACTACAATTACCCAGGAGTAGGTTATATAGTTCCAATCTTCACCTTGATCATAAACCTTAATTCTGCTCTCCCATCACATTGTCCATATTCCGTGACACCTGAATCACCAAAACTCTTATTCATTTTGCTTTAAATATAACCAAAGATGGAAAACTACGACCCTGTGGACTGGAGAAATCACCAAAGAACTACAAACCTTCAGTGAATCAATTCTCTTCTTCTCAATGATACAGAATCAGTTCTTATCCTGCGACAGTGTCCTATATTCTAGAATTCCAGTCTGAGGAAATAACATATAAGTGCCTACCTTATCAAGCCCCTTCAATGTATATTTCAATGAGATCACATCTTATTCTTCAAAACTCCAGAGAATATGAGCTCAGTTCCCTCAACCTTTCATCACAGGCCAACTTTCTCATCCAAGGTATTAATCTATTGAAATAATTCATGTGTGCATTCCAATTCCTCCATTATAGGTTATTATGTTCAAAGTGAGGACAGGAAGATAGGATCCAGCAACCTATTTGCTTCAAATACCTAGGAGAAAGTGAGGACACGTAGTTGGTCACATTTCACAACTTAGTTGGCTCATTAGCTTATTAAGTGCTAAAAGCAATGGACCTCTTCAAACAAAATAGTATAGATTCTACATGTATTTCCCAAGTTAAAATTACACGTACTAAGAGTGTATGTAATGTATGTGCACATTATGGTATAGTATTAAGAAAACACATTTTTATTGGCCATGGTTACATAAAGATGTACATAATCTTTGCAAGACATGCCAAGTGAAGTGGGAACCCCAACCCTCAATTAAACCTGCCCCATTAATTCTCATACCAACTATTCATGACCCACTTCTCAAGGTTCTGACAGAAAGAGAGAGAGTGAGGAAGGCCTGATGAAGAGCTTATGACAAAAACATTAACTCTCTTGTTCTTCAGGTGCTGCCTGACCAGCTATGCTTTTCCAGTGCCACACCTTGTGCTTCAAATACCTGCCCATTAAGGTCATCAGAAGTTTGCTACAGGGCTGGGAAATGCCAGATGTTGATTTCAAAACCAAAGCCTGATGCACATTGGCAAGCAATGTTTGAGTGTGTTCTCAAAATTATTCATGCCATTTTTGGAAGACAAGGTTATTCTCTAAAAGTGGGTTTACTGGTCACTTGCCCACACCAGCATCATGGGTGCTGTTATTGAAATCCTGACATTTACTTAATGCAAGAAGTGGAGGCAGTTATGCGTCATTTTAATTGCACAAACCCCACTTTAAGGATCTAATAAAACCAGTCATGCCAGTGAAAATGGCAAGTGCTGTTTTGAGTTCAGTAGGGGGCAAACTTCACATAATTATTTTGTTTGAAAAAGGCTTGTATTTGTTCAAAGAAATTCATTTTTGCCACCAAATTGCAAAATTCAGTGTGACATGAATCTTCTGATTTCATCTCCTGCATCTGCTTGCACTAATTTAATGAATAGAGAAACACGGGAACCCAAATTTATTATATGAGCATTCATGTGCAAAATTCTGTGTGTTGAATATTAACAGTAAACGTTTACATACGCGGGAACAGAGGCATATAAAACAGCTCATGCAAAGGAGTTCTTCCAACATCTGTCATGGGTATTGTCAATACCTATGCTGGATTTTGGCTACAAGTGTCCATATTGCAGATGGCAAAGCTCCCTGCTGAATTTATAGTGCCAGTTGGCCTTAATACATCCACAACCAGGCATGCCAGTACTTGCAATTATGATTCACAATGGTTCAAGACCTACAAGGCATCTGGCACGTACAAAAAAAGAGTTCCTTGTGAGAGGTTAAGTGAAGGTACAGTTAAAGAAAAAATACATTGCAGATTTCGAAAAGTTCAGTGCTTAGCCTTAACTTGCTTATTTATTTTGCAGCCATTAATTTGGCAATGAAGGTCAATTTTGTGTGAAGTGCAGGTCAGGCAATTGTGGGGGCAGGCTGATATGGATTGGATTTGTTACAGTGACATCAATGGGTCAGTTATCAATAACTATGATGATTTTATTACTGATGACATCTGATCTGTTACTGATGTCTGTTCTGCTACCGACATTGGTTTTTGCCTTACTCATGATATTTGTCTGTTACTGATAGCGTTGTTCTATTATTGATGATGTCAATGGACTTGTTCCCAAGATGTTGATGTAAGGTCCACAATGACTTTGGTTGTCACTTGCAAAACATATCAATCATTAAAACAGAAATTGCTGGAGAAACTCAAGTCTGTAGAGACAAAGTAGAATTAACGTTTCAAGTCCAGTGACCCTTCTTCAAAACACAGTCTATTTCTAAAGTGGTTTCTCCAACAATTGCAAGTTTTGTTTTGTTTCAGATTTCCAGCATCAGTTCATTGTTTCATTTAAAATGATTAATCAGTGGTGCTGCTCCTAGGCAGCTCATTGTTTGGGAGGGTGGCAAACATAGCAAACCAAATTTTCATCACAGCTCTTTAGCAGCACCCTAAAGTTGAAAGTTGAAAGCTCTGAGAGTTCAATGGAGTAGCAGTTTTCATGTTCAGGGAAATGTTATGAGGCGAAAAATGTGGCAGTGGAAGAGCACAGCAGGTCTGGCAAAAGCAAATTGTATGGGCTCTTAAAGTGATTTATACTGACTTGGTAATTCATGTCAGTCTTTATAATTATCCTAATCAGATGTAGCCTGCACAACCCAGTACAATTTCACCTTTCATGCAACTTCTTTACTCCTACTTATCATGTCAGTAATCATTATGCATTGAAATTCTATTAGTGGTTTTGTATAAGTGCACAAAATAAAGTACAAAATAATACAGCCTACTGTTGTCTGGCAGTGCCTTTCCTTGGGGATGCCTTATGTATTTTTGTATCTCCTATTTTATTGCTTCTTTTAAGTACAGTCTGAGGATTATCATTGCAAGCCATGGCTGGTTATTCATTTTCTATGAAGGCTTAGGCATCTCATGATAGTCAATTTCTCAGAAGGAGATACTACCAGCTTGCTGTCTGTAATTTGTTTTTGTGACATTGTTGTGTTGTTTCTTTTGTATCATTGCATAGCCTTATGTGGTTAAAAAATGCATTAGGAAAGAGGTTCCCTGATACATTCTATGAACAACTGGGGACAACTCACTAATACATTTGAGGCTGACCAATAGCCCACATCTTGCGTGCCCTTTCCAGAAGTCTTTTAACACAACATCCAAACACAAAATTTGAAAAGATATCTCCAACAATATCTATGGATTTGTTGAAGCTTTTCAAACATGTTTACATCCAACTGCAAGACAGTGACATTCTAAGTGATAAAAATGAGTTGAAAATCCACCACTGAGAATTTGCTCACTCATCTATGAAAACTCCAATCTCTCTCTCTTGATGATGCTTACTGAAAATTCTAGAGAGGAGAAAGGTGAAAAGATTAAAGGTTGAGCAGCTAACTTTCTGTCACAGAAAAGACAGACTTTTTGCATGAGGTATAACAGGCCAACTTCAATAGAGTCAAGCTGTTTGCAATTGCCATTGGGACAGTAAAGTGGTTATTTATTGAATAATCAATGTAGTCTCACTTCAGTATCAGGAGGAGATTACATCCCAAGCATTATTTCCTTCTGATTTTTATCACAATCAATGCAAGTCAATTAGAGTTGACATTACAACTCATCACTGTACATTTCTTTCAAATGACTGATTTGCAATCGAAGCCTTTTTTTAAACTGTAATTTTTGTAAAACAAAACTTACTAAAGGGGTGGAAATTTGGCCAAAATGACATTGTAATGAAAGAATATATACATTTTGCTATTACAACTGTCATGTTTTCTTGTGTTGTTATTAAGTAGTGCAGATTAAGTAGTGTGTATTCAGTTTACCTGAAAAGCTCAAATGGTTTATTATCAGCTTGGGATATAAGTTGGAGTTGCAGAGAATTATATCTCCAAACTCCTGCTACCGTACTTCTGACTGGACTGAACATGGCAGTTGATCATGTTTCACAACTTGGTCCTTGGCTCTTTAGCTTATTAAGTGCTTATAGCAATGGAACTCTTCAAGCAATATTATAGATTCTACATTAATTTCCCAAGTTAAAATTACACACATTAAGAGTGAAAATGTGTGCACATTATGGTAGTTGCAAAACTATTTATAGAGAAGCAATAATTGAAACATTTCAAAGTATAAGAGTCTAAGAGTCTGTATAATGTATAGGGATTTGATAAACTTCTAATCTTTTGATGGTACAAACTTCCAGAGATTTAGACTGCACTCTGGATGTTCTCAACTCTTAGTGTATTGACATCCTAAGTGTTGTTAGCATGTTGATGGCCCAATGGTCTTCTGTACTTTCATTATCCACACATATTTTTGTGTATGTTTTGTGTGCAATTGGAGTATTGTACATTTTCATGAGTCTGCTTTTGTTTCTCCTCAACATGGTTTCATTCAAAGTTATGACAGTATAACATTTGGACTCACTGTAATTTCAGATATCACTGCATGAAACCATGGTCTCTACGTAACAGGAGGATCTACACTTGTTTGTCAGTTATGCAAGATCTTGGCCACATGTTTTTGAAGAAAGCTGTCCTGTAAAGGAGAACATAGACAGGTGGTGACATGGCAGGGTTATCCTACCTTAGCTTCTAGGCATGATGGTAAACTTACCTTGATGGTAAGCTTATGTCCAGAGGGGTTGCTGTTTTCGTAACAGATTTTTAGCATGTATTAGAATCATACCCTGTATCTTTGCTAGATGTCATTGTAGACTAGATGGTTCACTTGTCAGTGGTTTGTGCCAAGTCATTTCCGATATTTTGTGATAGGTTTCCACAGTGAATTGCTTACTAAAAGTGTGCGCAGCTGGGCATTGAGGTGCAAATCGGGAAGAATCACCATGGTTTTGTGAAATGCAAACCATGTCTGACCAATTTACTGAAGTTATTCGAAGGAGTAGAACGTGCTGTGGATAAAGGAGTACTTATAGATGTATTGTGGTTGGACCTCAATTATTGCTATATAAAAGTCTATTGTACAAAGTAGGATCTCAGGTAAAGGGGACTACATGTTAATGTTGGATAGATAATTCAGAAAACAGAGAGTATGCAGAAATGTTTTTTTTCCTGATTGTCAGGATAGTTCAAGTAGAGTCCAGTAGGGGTCTATACTAGGGTCCCAGCTTCCAATAATTTATATCGATGATTTACATGAGGGGATTGAAGGCATAGGAATTAAATTTGTTGATAGCACAAAGATACGTTGGGAAGTATGTTGTAAAAAGGACATAAAGAGCCTACAGATGGATACAGACAGGTGAAGTGCATAGGCAAAACTCTGATAGATGGAGTGTAAAGTGGGCAAATGTGAAGTTGTTCACTTTGACAGGAAGAATAAAAAGAAGTAGGATGTCACTGAAACAAAAAATAACTCCATTTAAAAAAAATAATCAGTTTTGGAATATAGATGCTTCCAGCTGGGTGAACATTGATTGCCCTTCTCCCATTTTCCTAGTGAGCTGCCTTCTTGAATGTTGCAATCCATTTGATTAAGGTAGACCTGCAATGCCATATGGCAGCAAGTTCCTGAACTTTGATCTAGTGACAATAAAGGAACAGTAATATATTTCCAAGTCAGGATGGTGAGTGGTTTGGAAGGGAACTTACAAGTTTGTGGTGCTCCCATGTGTTTGCTATCTCTGTTCTTTGAGCTGCAAGTGGTCTTAATTTGAAGTCAGAGGTGCAGGAACTAAAGAACTTTAGTAAATCTCTGCAGTGTATCTTGGAAATGGTACGCAATGCTGCTACTGTGCATCGGTGATGGGAGGAGTAAATCTTTATAGATGTGGTCCCAATCAAGCAGGCTGCTTTGTTCTGGATGGTGTCAAACCCCTTGATCATTATTGGAGTTGCACTCATTCAGATCAGAATTTCATCAAACTACTGATTTGTGTGTTGTAGATGGTGGACAGGGTTTGGTCAATTACTCACCATACTCACCAAACAGCAATGGCTAGATTCTGTCTTGCTGGAAATGGTAATTGTCTGGTACTTGTGTGGCACAAATGTTACTTGCCATTTTTCAGCCCATACATGGTGATTGGTGCACCTTGCTGTGTTTGGACATGGTACACTTTAATAACTGAGGAGTCACAAATGATGTTGAACATTGAGCAATTATCAGGGTCCGTTGCCATTTCTGACTTTATGATGGTAGGATGGTCATTGATCAAGTAGCTGAATATATTTGGGCCTAAGATGCCACCCTCCACCATTCCTGCACAGATGCCCTGGAGCTGAAATAACAGATCTCCAACAACCAGAACTATCTTCATTTGTTTCAAGTATGGCTCCAACCACTGGAGAGTTTACCCCCAATCCCCATTGACTTCAGTTTTGTTGGAGCTCCTTGATGACACATTGGATGAAATGTGGCTTTGATGACAAGGGCAGTCACTCTCACTGCTGGAATTCAGCTCCTCTGCACATGCTTGAATCAGGGCGTAACAAAGGTCAGTATGCAGACTGGCCCTGACAGAGCCTAAAGTGAGTGCCAAGGAGTAAGCGTTTGCTAGGAAAGTGGTGCTTGATTGCACTGTCAATGGCACATCCCATCACTTTATTAATGATTGAGAGTAGGCAAATGGAGTTGTAATTAACTGTTTTGAATTTGTCCTGCTTTTTGTATACAGGACATACCTGGGAACATCTTCGCATTGTTGGATAAGAGGCAGTGTTGTAGCTGTACTGCAATAGCTTGGATAGAACCATCACAAATTCTGAAGCACCAACTCTTCAGTACAATTGCTGGTTTTCTGTCCTAATTCTGAGGTGCAGAAGAATTTAGATATTCTATTGTATGAATCACAAAAAATAATACCAGGTACAGAGAGTAATTAAAAAGGTAATGGGATGTTATCCTTTAGAATGAAAGGAATTGCTGAAAAAATTAATGTTATTACATTTTAATTATATAGGGCATTGGTGAGACCACAACTCGATTCTTGTAGACTGCTTTAATAAGGTTAAGGATAATCCAAAGAGATTATAAAAGTACATAAGGGCAAAGGAGCAACTAGGAAGAAAATTAGGCCCCTGAAAGGTCAACGAGGTCATATATGTGTAGAACCACAAAAGATGGGAGAGATACCAAAGGAGTATTTTGCATCTTTTCTCTGTGGAGAAAGAAATGGAGGGTAAGGAACTTGGGAAAATAAATATCTATGTCTTGAAAACAGTCCACATTGCAGAAGAGGAAATGCTAGAGGTATTAAAAAAACATAAAGGTGGATAAATCTCCAGAACATGATCAAGTGTATCCCAGAACATTGTGGGAAGTTAGGGAAGAAATTGCAGGGCTCCTAGCAGAGGGATGTGTAAAATCTACAGCCGTAGGTGAGGTATCCGAGGCCTGGAAGGTGGCTAATATTATATCCTTTTTTAAGAAAAGCTGTAAGGAGAAACCTGAATCTGTCGACCTGTGAGTCTGACATCAGTGTTGGGTAAGTTGCTGGTTGGGAGTCTGAGAGATAGGAAAATCAACATGGCTTTGTGTGAGGGAAATCATGTCTCACAAACTTGATTGAGTTTTTTTGAGGACATAACAGAAAAGATTGAGGGCAGAGCAAAAGACATTGTCTACATGGACTGTCGTAAAGCTTTTGACAAAGTGCTGCATGGTAGACTAATTAGTAAAGTTAGATCACATGAGATTCAGGGAGACCTTGCCAATTGGACACAAAATTGGCTTGAAGGTAGAACACAAAGGGTTGACGTCATAGAGTCATAGAGATGTACAGCATGGAAACAGATCTTTCGGTCCAACTCATCCATGCCAACCAGGTATCCCAAACTGATCTCATTCCATTTGTCACACTTGGCCCATATCCCTCTGAACTCTTCCTATTCATATACCCATCCAGATGCATTTTAAAGGTTGCAATTTTACTGGCCTCTACCACTTCCTCTGGCAGCTCATTCCATACACGTACCACCCTCTGCATGAAAAAGCTGCCCCTTTTATATCTTTCCCATCTCATCCAAAATCTATGCCCTCTAGTTCTGGACTCCCCCACCGCAAGGAAAGACTTTGTCTATTTATCCTGTCCATGCCCGTCATGATTTTATAAACCACTATAATGTCACCCCACAGCCGTCGAGCTCCAGGGAAAACAGCCCCAGCCTGTTCAATCTCTCCCTGTAGCTCAAATCCTCCAAACCTGGCAACATCCTTGTAGTTCAGAAACTTTCAAGTTTCACAACATCCTTCCGATAACTGGGAGACAAGAAGTGCACACTAAATTCCAAAAGTGACCTAACCAACGTCCTGTATGAGCACAACATGACCTCTCAACTCCTATACTCAGTGTTCTGCAATAAAGGAAAGCCTACCTAACGCTTCCTTCACTATCCCATCTACATGCGTCTCTACTTTCAAGGAGCTATGAACCTGCAGTCCAAGGTCTCTTTGTTCAGTAACACTTCCTAGAACCTTACCATTAAGTCTATAAATCCTTCTTGATATGCTTTTCCAAAGTGCAGCACCTCACATTTATCTAAATTAAACTTAATCTGAGGTGACCTTCTTCTTCACTACACCTCCAATTTTATTGTCATCTGCAAACTTACTAACTGTATCTCCTATGTTCCTATCCAAATCATTCATATAAATGATGAAAAGTAGTGGCCTCTGGTCCAATCCTTGTTGCATTCTACTGGTCACAGGCCTCCAGTCTGAAAAACAACCCTCCACCACCACCCTCTGTCTTCTACCTTTGAGCCAGTTCTGTATCCAAATGCCTAGTTCTCCCTGTATCCCTTGAGATCTAACCTTGTGAACCAATCTCTCATGGGGAACTTTGTCGAATGCCCCACTGAAGTTCAGATAGATCATGCCCACCAATCTGCCCTCACCAACCCTCTTTGTTACTTCTTCAAAAAACTCAATCAAGTTCGTAAGACATGATGTCCCATGCACAAACCCATGTTGTCCCTCAGGATTCCCTCCAACAACTTTCCCACCAGCAACGTCAGCTCACTGATCTATAGTTCCCCGGCTTTTCCTTACCACCTTTCTTAAATAGTGGTAAGTTGAAAGTTCTTGCCAAATACTGTCAAAATTCATCTTCTTCAAACTTAGAACTTCAACTTTTAGATCTGGTCTATCCTTTCCATCAGCATTTTAAAACTAATAGAATTATGGTCGCTGGCCCCAAAGTGCTCCCCCACTGACACCTCAGTCACCTGCCCTGCCTTATTTCCCAAGAGTAGGTCAAGTTTTGCACCTTCTCTAGTAGGTACATCCACATACTGAATCAGAAAGTTTTCTTGTACACGCTTAACAAAGTTCTCTCCATCTAAACCCTTAACAATATGGCAACCCCAGTCTATGTTTGGAAAGTTAAAATCCTTTACCATAAACACCCTATTATTCTTACAGATAACTGAAATCTCCTTACAAATTTGTTTCTTAATTTCCTGCTGACTATTTGGAAGTCCATAATAAAATCCCAATAATGTGATCATTCCTTTCTCATTTCCCAGTTCCACCCACATAACTTCCCTGGATGTATTTCCGGGAATATCCTCCCTCAGCACAGCTGTAATGCTATCCTTTATCAAAAACGCTTCTCTCCCTCCTCACTTGCCTCCCTTTCTGTCCTTCCTGTTGCATTTGCATCCTGGAACATTAAGCTGCCAGTCCTGTCCATCCCTGAGCCATGTTTCTGTAATTGCTATGATATCCCAGCCCCATGTTCCTAATCATGCCCTGAGTTCATCTGTCTTCCCTGTTAGGCTTCTTGCATTGAAATAAATGTAGTTTAAATTATCAGTCCTACTTTGTTCTCTGCTTTGTACCTGCCTGCCCGGAATGTTTGAGTCGATTTTTTTCTCAATTGTACCAGTCTCAGATTGATCTCTCTCTTCAGCATCTCCCTGAGTCCCACCCCACCTCCTTACTAGTTTAAATTCTTGTACAGGTCACTTCTACCCCAGAAGAGATTCCAGTGATCCAAAAATGTGAATCCTTATTCCATCCACCAGCGCTTCAGCCACACATTCATCTGCTCTATCCTCCTATTCTTACCCTCACTAGCTCGTAGCACTGGGAGTAATCCAGATATTAGCACCCTCAAGGAACTCCTTTTTAAATTCCTGCCTAACTTTCTACATTCAGTCTTCTGGCAGAATCTCATTCTTTTCTCTTCCAATAACGTTGGTACAATGAGTAAAATGAAATGGTCATTCTCCCCTTTGAGAACATCCTCCACCCTCTCTGAGAATCCTTGATCCTGGCACCAGGGAGGCAACAAGCCATCCTGATTTTTTGCTGCTGGCCACAGAAGCATCTGTTTGTGCCCCTGACTAGAGAGTCACTTAACACAATTGATCGCTTGAAACCTGATGTACCCCCATTAAACCAGAAACTTGGCTGTCCGTGCTACATTCCTCTGAAAGTCCATCAACCCCTACATTTTCCAAAACAGCATACTTGTTTGAAATGGGGATAGCCAGAGAAGACTCCTGTACGCCAACCTCTCGTACCTTTCTAGGAGTTAACCCATCTACCTGACTGTATCTGCAGCTTTTCTCCATTTCTATAGCTGCCATCCATCACACTCCCTAGCTTTTGTAACTTCCTCATGCCTCTAACTGTCCTCCAACTGATCCATTTGATCTAACAGGATTTACAACCAATGACATTTATTGCAGGTATAATCATCAGTAATCCTTAAACTCTCCCAAAACTCCCACATCCAACAAGAAGAGCAGAACACTCTACTAAAGGCCATTTTGCTCCTTCCAACCTACAGATCCAGAAAATAGCACTGTCTTATTACTCTACAAAACACTGCTCCAAGCTAACTTTATACTTATGATTTATATTTTAAAAATGATATAAAGAGACAGATCCCAATAAATACATACAATCAAGAAAGAACCCACTCTACTCAGTATTGTAGATTTACAGCAAGACTACATTTAAAACTATTTACTTATCTGTTTCTGTGCTGTGACCTTTCCCAACAGGTTCCTTCAAGTTCAGTTGTGAATTTTGCTGTTTGTTAAGTTTTCCTAGGCACACTCTGATGTCCAGTGACACATGAATTCAAACAGCAAAGGCAGTAACTGTGCAGATTCACTGCTGTGAGAGCAGTGTGGTTTGTCTCTCTCTCTCCCTTACAGCCTTTGTTTGTCTTTCGCCCTTTTAAAAATGCTGTTGTTTTGACTTTTTTTTTCAAAGTTCCAAAACAGTTGCAGCAGCATATAAAACAATAATTGCTGCTCCTGGAATTTGAGGAAATCACCTCCAACACCAAAAATACCTGAAAAAAAAAGCAGCTTGTTACTGCCAGAAAATTTTCCCGTCTTCCATACTGGATTAGTTGCTTTTTGGATTGGAGGAATATGTCCAGTAATGTTCCACAGGGATCAGTGCTGGGTTCATTTTTTTTTTATCATTCCTATAAACCATGTAGATGAGAATTTAGGAAGCAACAGCAAAAAAGGTTATCCAAGATTACAAAAGGATTTTGATCAATTAGGCCAACGGGCTGAAGAAAGGTAGATGGAGTTTAATTTGGATAGATGTGGGGTTTTATGTTTTGGTAATACAAACAAGGGCAGGATTTATACCATTAATGATAGAGCCCTGGGTAATTTGTTGAACAGAGAGACCTAGCGGTTCAAGAATATAGTTCTTTGAAAGTTGCACATTTGCCTTCATTGGTCAGACCATTGAGTATAGGAGTTGGGACATCATGTTGAGGTTGTACAGGATGTTGGAGAGGCCACTTTTGGAATACTGTGCACCATTCTGGTCACCCTGCAATAGGAGGGATATTATTGAATTGGAGAGGATTCAGAAAAGATTTACCAGGATGTTGCTAAGAATGGGGGGGGGTTGAGTTTAGATTAGGTTAGATTACTTACAGTATGGAAACAGGCCCAACAAGTCCACACCGACCCACCGAAGCGCAACCCACCCATACCCCTACATTTTCCCCTTACCTAACACTACAGGCAATTTAGCATGGCCAATTCACCTGACCCACACATCTTTGGACTGTGGCAGGAAACCGGAGCACCTGGAGGAAACCCACACAGACACGGGGAGAATGTGCAAACTCCACACAGTCAGTCGCCTGAGGCGGGAAATGAACCTGGGTCTCTGGAGTTATAAGGATAAGCTGGGACTTCTTTCACAGGAGAATAGGAGGTTGAGGGTTGAGCTTTTAGAGTTTGTAAAATCATGTTGGACATAGATAAGCAGAATATCAAAAGTTGTTTCACTTATGTGTGGGATTTCAAGACAATGGAGCGTATTTGTAAGGTGAGAAGAGAACGATGTAAAAGGGACCTGAGGGGCAACATTTTTAGACAGAGAGTGGTTCATATGTGGAATGACTTGCCAGAGGAAGCAATTCAAGTACAGCTACAATACTTAAAAGACATTTGGATAGGTACATGATTAGGAAAGGTTTTGAAGGATACGGGCAAACACAACTCAGCGGGACTAGTTTAGTTTGGGAAACTTGGTCGTCATGGATAAGTTGGGTCATTGGGTCTGTATCTGTGCTGTCTGACTCCATGATTCTATGATCCCCTTATTTATGGAAAAGAAATATTCTTTTCCACTGTGCCACCGTGCAGGGCGGCACGGTGGCACAGTGGTTAGCACTGCTGCCTCACAGCGCCAGGGACCTGGGTTCAATTCCCGCCTCAGGCAACTGACTGTGTGGAGTTTGCACGTTCTCCCCGTGTCTGCGTGGGTTTCCTCCGGGTGCTCCGGTTTCCTCCCACAGTCCAAAGATGTGCGGGTCAGGTGAATTGGCCATGCTAAATTGCCCATAGTGTTAGGTAAGGGGTATATGTAGGGGTATGGGTGGGTTGCGCTTCGGCGGGTCGGTGTGGACTTGTTGGGCCGAAGGGCCTGTTTCCACACTGTAAGTAATCTAATCTAATCTAAAAATATATTATAGGCAATTCAGAGGAACCTTACTTGACTGACACTTAGAATGAATTGGGTGTCTTATGAGGAAAGATTTGACAAACCAGACCTTTTAGAAAAGTGAGGGGTGGTGTAATTGATGTATATGTGGTGGATGGGGAAACAATATTAACTCTTGTGAGTGAGCCAGAAGACACTGTGTTAAGATTAGTTGTCTCCCTTCAAGGGTAGTGATAGGGAACACTTTGGTTTTTTTTAGTGGGTTGTGAGACTTTGGAACATTGTGCATCAGAAGAAAGTGGAGGCAGGGTCATTGAATATTTTTGAGGTACTGCTAGATAGCAGGGAACAAAAGGTTAGTGGTATTCGATGAGAATATGGAAATAAAATAACAAATGTTCAAACACAATCTGATGGATTGGCAGACCATTTTTGAGAGGGCAAAGGGTGTACTGCTGTTCATCTTTTTTATGCTCATATGGAATCCTGTGCTGACAAACACTGGAGCAAGTGTTTCATGCACTTACATTGGAATAAATGGATTTTGCTTGCTGTAGACTTTAAGATCCAAATGCAACTTATTTGCTATCTTGTTCAATGCACATTCTTAGCTCTTTCTGAGATGTATCAGCTTCCAGGATTGTCTTCTTCCTGGGGTCATAATACAGTAGAATAGTATAAGTTTTTATCGACAATTCTTGCTTGAGTGATTTGAACACCTGTTGATGGTCCTCCTACCAGACATACAGCACATCTTTCCTTAAGAGTTCTCTTAATGACAAGGTTTTATTAGGAAAGTTTAGTAAGCATGAGGGTAGAAAATTCAAAAATATGGAGTCATCCCTGAAGGTCGTCTTTATGTTGGGAAGTAAGGATGTGACTGACATGTTTGTTTTTGCATCAGTAAGGATGGATTCCATAACTTGAATAAATAGAGCTATAAGAGTTGATCTGACCCACATTCATTTGGTACTACTTGGTGCTGAAGAAAAGTCCTTTGTAATTGGCCATGATTAGTGGATGGTCACAATACTGAGGTGCCAGTAATCCTCCTTTTGCTAATCCACGCATGTTCACTAGGTTTCATAGCAGAATTACCATAGCTGCATGTCATTGTCAATGTGTCAGTGCAAGGGCTGGGTGTCCCAGTATATTCTAGCAGTTGTAGGTTCTATCATTGTTTTCCAGATTTCCAGGTGCATTACCTAGCATTCTACCTAGATGGGCATTTACACTCGCTCCTATTTTGAATTTTGACTTGATGGATGCTTGCCAATTTTGATGTGACATATGAAGATAATAGTGGCAAAACCTTCTGACTGCTTCAATTTGAAGTTTCCACTCTGAATTTTCACCTTGTTCTGTCTTACTGCTAACGTTATGTAAGTGCTTGGATTGATGCAGGCTTCTGGTGTTGCTGTGAGCATGGCGCTCATGCTTTTTTATTTGGCTGCATTGTTTGTACCATTTCTGAAATGACATGTTTTTGTATAGGCAAACTCATTGTCCTTTTGCACCACAGACATGCAAAGATCTTGGAATACAAGCACAGCACAGAATGCACTTCCAACAGTACCAGCTGGCTCACTTATGTTCTGGCTACTGTGCCAATACTGGTAACTGCTCTAATGCTTGCAGAAGGTAATATCTGGCAACAATGGCTTCATATTTTCTTCCATGTTTAGGCAGTTTCTCAATGTCATGACCTTTCTTTTTCTCCAAGAGGTCTTGATGGAAATCTTCATCATGTGGCTGTTCTTGCAAGGCATCAGCTCGAACAGTGGTTTCTGAAACTTACTTTAACATGAAGTTTTTTTTCTTGCATTTCCAATAAATTGTCAGTTATCCTGAACCATGTTCAGATAGACTTGAGGTGTTGACTTTGTGAAGCCTCTGATTTTTCATAAGTATTCTTCTTTTCATTGCTTGCAAACCATGTGTAAAAAGTATAGGTCCATCCTCTGCTGTTCTTAGTCTTTGGCAAATGCTATCAATATGTAAGGATTGTTTTATTTTTCAACTCTATTCTGCGACCTGCAACTCAATTTTATCAATAATTTGTTATAAATAAGCACTCACTCTTTGTGGAGTGATTTTTCTTTTGTTCTTGGTGTAGATGTAACTTGTACATTGTTCAATTCTTGGCTGAGGCCTTCTCCTGTGATTTCAAGCTTATATTTTTGGAGGAAAAACAATCCCTTCACTAAGCTTCAGGTCATGGTTTCTTGTGTTATCCATAACACAGATTGAGTAGCTTGAATTCAGTCTGCCTGAAAATCTCAAAAAGGTTTATAAATAGCTTAGACCACAATTTGCAGTTCCAGATAAGTACGTAAGTACATATCTGCCTCCTGCTAGCATACTTCTTGCTGGACTAGACACGGCAGTTAATCTTATGGTTTCCATTCTAGTGCTTGACTGATTCATATATCAAACTTTAAAAGCAATAATACAACAAAAGCCAGCAGGTCATGTTTATAATTGTGTTAAATATTTTAAAATTTAGCTGGAAAATTATACCAAGTTTCTTTATCCTATAGGCCTCTGTGAAACTGTTGCGATGCTAAGATAGGTTGCACAATGCATGCATTCATCTTCCTGTTCAATATTTTTTTAAATGAAATCAGGTGCAATGTAAGGCACAGTTATTATATGAACCCCAGTTAAATGGAAGCTCTTGCAACTCACCCACCCATTAACTCAATGATTAGCTGAAGCAACGATGAGAGAAACATGCCAAGGCATTTCACAAAAGGGGACAACAACTACCCAGCAGGAATTGAAGAAAGATTCAGGGGAGTTAACTGAAGCCAGACTTAAAGAGAATATGTTTTGAAAATGGACAGTGATATTCAAATATATGTGAAATACTCTGTGGAAATATTCATGTGGTCCATTAAACGTATTCCATTAAATCACGGTGGAACTCCTACATCAACTCCACTTCCTTTTAACCATTTCCTTTGATTTCTTTCATACCCAGCTCCTATCCACCATTGTCACTGGGTCAAAATCCTGGAATTCTATTTCTAACAGCACTGTGGATGTCCCTACATCTCAAGGACAGCAGCACTTAAAGCAGGCAGCTCATCATCACCTTCTCCAGAGCAATCATGGAGAAGCAAGAAATGTTGGCTTAGCCAAGAACTCCTGCATCCTACAGGCAAGTATATTTTTAAAACATCAGTCTCAAAAATATCAATCAATTGAGCATTCACAGAACTTCATAAAACACAACACAAATCAGTTGCCCTCCAAACTGAGTTTCCACCCCACGTTTGCCAGAGTGGAAGGACCCCTGCCATATCTGGAATTATTGAAATAGCAATATGAGAGGTTAATGTACATCAACAGTATGTTTGATCATTCATTTAGGATCCAACTTGCTTTCAGAGCACTGCACAATGAGAATTACACATAGTTAGGAATGATGAAACAAGTATTTGAAATTGTCACAAATAAGAAATCACTCATTATAAAAACTTTTTAAAAGTTATATTAAGTGATCTATACTTCAAAATAATATATATAAAATTACATACAACTGATATAGAATTTAGTATGAGATGTATAAACAGATAAATTTTAAAATGCATTTCATCTCATACAACAGTATAAATTTTAATGATAAAATGTAATTTCAATTTTGTTTTAGAAATATGGTACTTTTGATAAATATTATTTGTGCAGATATATATAACTGATCTTTGATGCCTTTTTAAACAAAATTGAAGGAGTGAGTAGTGTTTTTGTATTTTGAGATATGAAAACACAGTCAAGTTTCTGTCAAAATAAACATGGACATTCCCTTACTCACAAATCACCATTAAATCCAGACACCTTGGCCTCAAATAACACCAAAAATTATGAAGTGCATCATATTCCCACTAATATTCATACTATAATATTGAAAGTGACAATCCTTGACTATCAGTTAGACAAGAGGTTTACAAACTTGACCTTTACAGCAGTAACAACCACTGAAAGTATTTCCTGTCATTGAAGTAGATAGCATAAGGTACCTGCCACTATTACTGATAATATGAATGAAGTATAGTGACTTTACTGGGCTGAACCTTGTAGGAGTCTGAGCAATGTGGACTGTGGCAAGTTTTCAGGCTGAATGAAGTGAGAAGTACAGTGAGGCCTATTTTAATGTTGAGAACAACTCGCTGCATCTTTTATGTATTTGCTGAATGGTGAGGCAAGTTGCCAATTAAATTGGATCATAGCATGTTAAACATTTTATTAATGACTCAATTCACCTCATTAATATTCAGCTTCCTGTGATACCAAAGGAACTGAACAAGTTAGCTGTCAAGGATTCTCCATGATGAAGCCAGAGTGGGTACTTGGTAATTTCCTCTCACTGCTGGCTGCAAAGAGCAGCCATGTTGCTCAGCACCAAACAGCACTCAGGGTAAGATCCATGGCTACCAGTTCACAAGCATCCTTCATCCACTAATGTTGGTGTCTGAAATTTTGCCAACCTCTCATAACCATTGTGGTACTGCTCCAATCCACTTGCTAGTTGCTTGGGAAGAACAGACCTGTATTGCAAGGCAGATTAGAATTGAAAGGCTGCTACAAAGACACTTTTGTGCAGAGGACAGACATCGGGTTGCAGATTGAATTTGGCAATGTCTAGCTTGTTCTCTTAGCACTTATTCATTTTGTGCCTGACTGCATACTCACATCATCCACGCTTTGCCTTGCCTTGTCTTGCCATGTCTATTTGCACAATAACACAATCAGGCAGTCTTCAGTCAATGGGCTCCACATTTGCTACGCACACAGACCCATGTACAGTACAGGACACTAACCTAGGAAATCCCTTACCCCAGGTGAGCCTAATGCATTGCTTTCCTATCTGCCATGTATCTCCTTGCCCCAGACATTACTGACCACATCACTCACGCCCGCATGTATGGACACAGAGACCAGGAAAAATAAATGTGTGTTTCAGGATGAAGGGCAATAAAGTCAGCTGAAACCACAGCCCTATATATGCCTTTTTCATCTCACTAAATGCTCCCAACAAAGACATTGATCCATGATACATCCTGAGTGGACATAAAGTTCAACACATTTACAGTTACAATCAGTGCTACACAGAACATCACAACAAAAACGCAATAGAAAGACAATGACCAGGAGGAGTCGGCCTCGATGCTTCATCAGAGGTTTCAGTACTCCTCTCATTCTCAGAGACTGATGAAGTGGATCCTGGCTGTTTCTCCACGGTGTTGGTGGACAGCCCACTGTTATTTGCAAATCTAAGGCCAAATGGGGTAGCAGCCAATTGTGATTTGCAATGGATGAACCAACAGTGGGATTAATGTGAGAGTTGCAGTGGAATGAAAACTTGCTCGATTAGCGGGGAATGGATATTTCTGTATCCCCATGGGAGTGACCTCAATCTTTTTTCTGTAAGTGCCAGGATTTTCTCCAAGTAGAGACTGAGCAGTCTGATGTCAGTATTCTCTTCAATCATCTAGGCCCTTTCTGCTTCTTTTTGAACTGTTGTCTTCTGGAATAAAAGCAAGGAATGGATTGGGGGTGAGTGGGAAACAGATAGCACTGCTGTTAGTGCTGGTTCAGGTGAGGGACAAATGGGAAGGCACCCTGGGCAATGGAGTAGGCAGTGCACAGGCCAAACAGGGTTCGTAATGTGGGAAGTTGGAGAGTTTGAGTGTGTTAATGAAGAAAGATGTTGAAGACAATTGTCAGAGTGAAAGTGCATATGCCTTGCTGGGAGCTGAATACTGTATCAGAGATAGAATGAGTATGAGGTAGCTGAGAGAAGGTCAATGACCTTACCGATGCTGGCTGTTACTCCACACCACAACAATGGTGCTGACCCATGTGACAACCTCAGACCATGTCTTCTGGGGTCTGGGTGACATGACCTTCTCTACCAGTCCTCCGGAGGGATGACTGTCCTCCTTTTCACTATACAATCTATCAGAATCTCAAAGACTCATGGCACCATCTTGCCTTTTAGCAACATCTTCACACAGAGTCTGTCACTGAGCAGGGCAACTTTGGATGGCAGCATTAATCCAGATGCACAGCAGCTTTTTAAATATGGTACAGGTGTCAGGGATGTTGGTCTCTCAGTGGACATCTGCTGAGTAGTGAGTTCCTCCAAGAATAGTGCATGGTAAGAGGATGGAATCGGACATGAGGAATTCCTTAGGGTTGGAGTAGATAGTTAATGAAGAAAATTGGATAAGATATGATGAGAAACCTCACTACGCTTCATGACAAAATGCCTTCCACAATCCTTGTTGCAACTCACACTTTGGCAAAAATACATAAAATTTAGTCTTTTGTTTTAATTTACTACAGATTAATTGCTAAATTAACATTGGGAAAATGGGAACAAACAGCCATGAATGCAGTAATAATTTGATCTTATGGCATTACTGAGGCCAGAGAACCCAAAACCTAGTACATTTCTGTCACCAAAGAACAGCAGCAAGTTTTTTTAAAAAATCTTAAATAGAACAGTTTGCTAAAACAGGTCTCCTCTAGAGACCTGTAAGCACAAAATCAAAGATGCATGTTTACCACAGGTGTAAGCAATGATATTGTACAGATATGACAATCTGACGCCAAAATATACAAACATCACAAACTTAATATTCATTTTAGCACAAAGCTTTACATAGATGGGGTACATGGAACATTATATTAGTTGTGTTTTGCTCCAGTTTCTGTTTTATTATTTTTTCTAAAAATATGTTTTTAATAATATTTTAAAAATCAAATGTTGTATAATTCATTCCTCCATTACAAATGATTCCATATAAAGTATTTCTTTGGTCATTCCAATTCTGCAGCACTACGTTAAAAAATGTTAGTCCGGACATAAAGACCTCCTTGAGAACACAAGCAAATATTTTAAATCACTTGGATGTATCCATGTACAAACATGTACATGATTTTTCATATTGCTAAACCAATATTGCCATCTACTGATGGGTACTACAAATATACCATTAGGGGTTTTACCTGCCATGCATGTGTGTATATATTTTCTGCTGTTTTCTTTTCAATGTGATTAAAAATTACTAAATCTTCCATTCTCAGTTTGATAAAGTGGAACTGCAAAGACAAAAAGAGTAATGCACCTCAACTGTCTCACATTATTCAAGGTTGCATTTTGTGGCCACAGGGTCATAAACATATTTAGACACACAAGATTTTGAGAAATAGGCCCAGCTTACATAATGCATAGGATTGAAGTATTGTATTATCTGTGCAAATGCAATGTATCCTTTAAAATGTGCAAAGACAGTTAGAGAGGCATGGATATTCTGCTCATTCTGTGCCCACAGGTCAGTGTGTCTGAGACAATTGCACTGCATCCATACACATTTCAACCATATGCAATTACTCAGGTGGAAACACCATCCCGAAAGTATTGTAACAAGACCTGTGACAAAAATACCCTTTGGATTTCTTTTACATTTTACAACCATGGAACAGTATGCATATTCCAGATACTGCAGCTATCAGGAACACTTAGACTGAGTGCAGACAATGTCAGTGAGTCATTTGTCTGACTTTAATAATTCATTTTCCTTCCATAAAACTGTCATCTCCAGTGTCTAGAGGATTGTCAATTGTGGGCATGTACACATTTGCATTGGAAAGGTAATCCTCTTAAGGGTGTTTACAATCAAGTGTTGAATTCCTAATTGTAACATATTTGACTTGGGCCAGTCAATTCAATTTATTTTCTACCTTTTACATTATTGTCTATGATGAACTGCAATTCTTCCACTATATTGTTTTACATTGTAGTTTCTAGGTTCTACATTTCAGTTTCCACATGAACTAACACATTTGGTTACAAGATTGAACATGTTATGCACGTTTTCTAGCTTTTCATTTTATTTGCTGATACCTGCATTATTTTTCACACCACTTGAAAAGCACTTGAAAATATATCGTGTTGCATTTATACTGACTTGGGATTTGTGCATGACATTAGGACTTCAGAATTATGTCACGTGTGATTGCAGCACAGATTCTGTGCACAACTATTGAGGCCCACAACAGGACTGAGGCAAATTGGTTGCTGGTTTCACCAGGTTAATACCAATGATCTGCAGGCAGCAGTTGGTTTACAAATAAGTGCGATTATTTCTGGTTAGGATGCTTCTCAGCTGAGCCCTAGACAGGGAAGGTACTGGGACAAGAATAAGCAATGGTTGGAAGTGTCTCTGAATTTTACCTTACCAAAAAGAAAGAGCTCTCCTATTCCTCCCAGCTCCGCATTCATTTTAGGTGGCAGCATCCAGCAATCCTTTAATGGATAAATCTGTTGGCTGCTGTGTATTTGAGAAAACCTATTCCAAATATATACAGGATATGTTGTTCAGTTTCAGACATGTGCCCTGCATGACCAAAGGGCGCACTAACCAAAATCCTGTGTTGATGCACTTTCAGCAATGAGTGAGTCACCCACTCTATACATCTCATCAAGTTTTGCAGATCTCATTTTTCACCTGAAAAGTAGCTGTACGCAGTCAAATTTCTAAGCCAATACCTTTATCAGACATACATTCTCCCCAGGATTTTTTTCAATTTTAGGCTTTGTCCCAACATGGATTGATTATTATTTAATTGACAGGAAAGAATCTGGCTGTAAAAGCTGACGAGCATCCCTCTACAGGAGTAATAAATCAGCATTATTCACCTAACAGTTTTATCATAATTTAAATACTCTGTCAGAATCTAATAAATTTAACCTGACGCATTGCCAATGCTGTCAACGAGTACTTCAGCTATATTTAACTTTTCCATCCACTTGTGTTCCAGTTCCATTACCACAGAGGTTTCTTCACATAACTATCTTTGGAAGTACACAAGTAGTTCTGTGTTATTTAAGTGAAATGTTAAGTGGGTTCTGCATTAGTGAGGCACCACTAAAGTGTGCACATGGCTGATTATATCAGAGGTAACTAAGAAAATGTGGGATGGGATTCATTGTGGCATTTTTAAAGGAAGATGCCTCAGCTTTTTACAAAGTGTCATTTGATAAAATTCATTTTCTACTATTTTTCATCAAGGCATGTAAGAACTCACATGTATATGATACAAAGCTGCTAATTAGTGCCTAATATTTAATAGTCTGTCCAAAGTCAGAAAAAGAGAATAACAGCTTACAACAGCAATACCAAAATATACAAATTTAGTCACTTCTGTTGTTCAAGGCTGCTGTAAATATTGAATGGGCTCAGGTTAGTTTATATTTTATCTGTCTATATTAGGTCAACATGCATGTTTTTACCTCTTCCCTACCTTTCACAGAAAGCAATTGAAGAGGATAAAACAAATCAAATCAATCATATGTGAATTGCTGCAGCACATATCATCTGAATGCAATTTTTAGATTCTGTGGGACGAATATTGCAAGTAATTTAGAAAGTACTTAATGATGAATGGAATGTTTGAGGACACGAGTTGTGAAAAATGTTCAGGAACTTCATAAAGCAAAAGATTTTTAAAAAATGTCATTTCATCAAGCCCCTGAAGTTTTCGTGCAAATATGTTAGGGAACGTTTTTTGCTTTGTAACAAAGTCACATTCAAATCTGGCTAATTGGATATATGACATGGTACATCTGTTTCAAGAGAATCTGTGCCATTTATTACACTACATTTTCACGTTCTATAAAAATTAAACGGAGATACAGCAGAAATGTACTTTTAATTTTGACTTAACAAGGAGAGGGCTAAGTAGATTTTTAACGAAGCTGTCTGTCAGAGAAGTGCAATGCACTTAGTTCCCATTTTGTCTGCGTGGTTCTGTGCAATCATTTTTTACTTGTAAAACACATATGGTAACTGATGGAATGCTGTACAGAGAATTTATTGGAAGAGTGTACATAGAGCAAGCACTGCTTATATAAATCAGTTAAATTTATTTTATTTGACACTGAAGTCAGCAATCGTTTGAACTTATGAATATTATTGTGCCTTGGCTCTAACTGTCTGTTAAAGAGAAAACAGACATCTGGGAAAATGCTTTAATCTTCATCATGATGTGATTCGTGAAAAGTAACTGTGCTCTTCTGTTATTATAGGTTGCATATCTGAAGTCACATTACCACATTCAAAGAAGGTTTACAGAGACAAAAATAACACATTTTATTATGAAAGCAAAATAATATGAAAGAATCTATCTTGTCGCACAGGATACTCAACATTATTTCTTTTCAGAATTGATTGTTTTGGAGTGGTCCGGAAAGATGGATGCCATTTCCATCAAATCAATAAAAAAAACTTTAATGAAAGGATCATTATCTCATATCAGCTGGGACTCTATCATAGTCTGAATTATATTCCCTTGGAGGTTTGGCAACATAGCAATAAATAAGAATTCCATCATTTAGATTTTTACAAGTAATAAATGTTTTGCAATATAAATATATTCCAAAGAGATTGTCATCTTCTTTGCTGATATTTTATGTAAGCTTCTTCTGTACAGTAAAAAAAAGTACTACTAGCAAAACCAATGTATGTTACGTGGGAGAGGGTGCTAGGTGAACTGTTACAGCAGTGATGAAATATTTCATCTGTGTTCTTGGCAAGGTTTAAAGATTTTCAAGCTTTTCTTAACCCACAGAATTACACAAGGTAGCCATTCAGCTCAGAGCGTGTTGCGTATTGCTAAGAAAGCCAACATTTTCCTGTTCTTTTTTTTCCAATCTGTAACTTTATTTCAAGTGTTGGTCTACCTTTCACTTAAAAAAATGTTCTTGCTTTAACTTTTGCCTGTGGCAAAGTATTCCAAGCTCCAATGAATCTCTGCATAAGAACACGTCTCCTGGCTTCTCTCAATCTGTCTGTGATAGCTTTAAATTGAAAAACCGTGATCATTGTCTCCACAACCAGATCTTCACAATTTCAATCACCTCTATTAAATTTGTGTTTTGACCTACCTGCTCCAACAAAAATTGTTTCATTATTTCAAATCCCTCCTGGTAATTGTAGTTTCCTGACTCTGTTAAATCTAGACTGTCTGTTTTGATGTTCTTTCCATAACGGAACACCAAATCTGCATCCAATGTTCTAGTATCATGGGAAGAATGCAGAATGCGGGTTTCTTTAATCTTACATTAATGTAAAACTAGACGAAGTACTGGGACTCTATCTACATCAAAGGTAAAACTGCAGCCTGTGTTCAATTACTTCCTTTCCTTACTCCTGTAGTTCTGAAAGGGTTAATTTTGGAGACTGCATTAGGCTCTATCCAATGTATTGATATCACACCATCTTTGGTAGAGAATAAGGCTGTCTAGCATGAGACTGATGGAGATATATGTGTCGCCATTGGCTTTTGATAGCCTTGGCCATTATATCCAACTAATCAATACTAAGATATGAATTAGGAGCAGGAATAGACCATTTTGCCCCTCAAGCCTGATCTGCCATTAACTGAGATCAGGGCTAATCTGAATACTCCACAGATCGGCATGCCCATTATAACCTTTCAACCCCTTGCTTAACAAAAATCTCTCGACCTCTGCCTTAAAATATAATCAAAGACTCAGTGTCCACCATGTTTCAAGGAAGGGAACTCCAAAGATCCTCATCTCATCCCAATCTTAAACAGGTAGCCCTTATATTTAATCAGTAACCCCTATTTCAATAATCTCCCACAAAAGGAAAAGTCCTTGTCAACACCCTGTCAACACCCCTTAGGTCAATCAGGTTGCATCTTCGTCTTCTGAAGAGGATGCAAGCCTAGTCTATCCAACCTTTCTTCAGAACTCGTCCATCCATTCTATATATTGTTCTAGTAAATCTCCTCTTATAAATTTCCTAACTACTTGCTGTACCTGCATACTAATAGGCTGAGGTTCATTCATGTACTAAGGCACGTAGATCACTCTGCATCTTAGATTTCTACAATCTCTCGCCATTTAGAGAATATGTTTCCTCTTTTCCTTCCTGCCAACATTTATAGTTCTACATTATGTTTTAACTGCCCAATCTTTCTCAACTCATGTAATCTATTTACAGCAAATCTTTTATTAACCAGCACCTATGGGAGCAGGAGGGTGCTGGCTGATCAAATAAACTGGTTGATTAAGAGGTCCATATAATTAATGTAAAAACATGTACTAATGTGATGTGGGGGTATACATATCATTGTTATACTTTATTTTCAACACAGATCACTTAAATAATAATGCACCTTTACTTGAAATAAAACATACTAGCAGAGAGCTTTCTCACTCATGCCCTCAACTGATTACAGGGGCATCGCAGAGATTACAATAATACAGTGAACTTCCAGTATTTCAGGTAAATACTTTTTGCTGGTTTATTGCCAGTGCCAGTTCATAGGTGCTAAATTAAAACAAGGTTTGCTGAACATCCTTTTGAAACCTCCTCATCACAACTTACTTTCCGACTTTTTTTTATCATCAGCAAATTTAGCAACGATACCGTGATAAAGAGATGACAGTCACCTTGGTTGATTTTAATCTAAATACAAACTGGAAAAGTCAGCTTAACAATGGTAGCTTGAATGAGGAGGTTGCAGATGCTTTTAAGACAGTTTCTTAGGACAGTGTGTTCAAGAAATGACCATAGAGCAGACTATTCCAGATTTCATACTGTGTAATGCATAGATTATTAAATAAATTTAGAGTAAGGGCACTGGTAGGTAAGAGTGAACATAATATGATTGAATTTTATATCCAGTTTGGAAGAGATGGGAGTGGGTCTTAAACTAAAATTTTAACAGCATGAACTGAACTGGGAGACTTATTCAGGGATATGGATAGCATCCAAAATGATACTTATCATTGTGTCTGGGTACATGTAACAATAACAAATTAAAGCAAACATTTAGAGGCTATATCAAAATACTCAGAATATGTACATTCCTACTATGAAGAAAAATTCTAAATGGAGATCACGTCATCTGTGATTAACCCAAACAGCAAACTTCAGGAAATAGCATATAATTACAAAAAATTGTGGTAAATCAAGTAGTTGGACAGAATGTCAGGCAGCATCCAAGGAACAGGAGACTCGACGTTTCGGCTTATGCCCAAAACGTCGACTCTCCTGTTCCTTGGATGCTGCCTGACCTGCTGTGCTTTTCCAGCAACACATTTTCAGCTCTGATCTCCGGCATCTGCAGACCTCACTTTCTCCTAGTTGGACAGAATATAAAGAATAATGGAGAATGACTAAAAGGTTGATCTGGCGAAAGAAATTAATGTATGAGAGCAAGATAGTTAGAAATGTAAAAACAGATAGCAAGAATTTCTACAGGTACCTCAAAGATAAAGATTGAGTTAAAGTGAATGTTAATCCCCCAGAAAGTACGAATAGGAAGTTAATAATAAATATTAAGAAACTGACATGAAAAGAACAAACGTTTTGCTTCTCTGTTCATTATAGAGGGTACACAAATATTTCAGTAATAGCTATTAATCAGGAAGTGGAAGGGAGAGAGGAACTGAGTAAAATTACATTCTCTAGGGAGGCAGTGCTGAGCAAATTGCTGGAACTGCTGTCTGACGTGTCTACATAAGGCCATAGACTTAGGAGCAGAATTAGGCCATTTGGCCCATTGAGCCTGCTCCATATTCAATCATGTCTGAAATGTTCCTCAACCACATTTTCCTACCTTCTCCCCACAGCCTTCGATCTCTTTACTAATTAAGAACCTATTTATCTCTGTCTTAAATACATTCAGTGACTTGGCCTCCACACCCCTAGCTGAAGAAATTCCTCCTCATCTCAGTTCTAAAAGTTCATCCTTTTACTCTGAGGCTGTGTCCTCAGGCCCTAGTCTCTCCTACCAGTGGAAACTCCTTATTCATGTCCACTGAATCCAGGTGTGTCAATGTTCTGTCCTCATATGACAAGCTTTTCATAGCCAGCATCAGTCTTGTAAACCTCTGGACTCCCTCCACCACCAGCACAGCCTTCCTTAAAAATGGGGTCCAAAACTGCTCACAATATTTCAAATGCAGTCTGGCCATAGCTTCATACAACCTCAGCAGTACATCTCTGCTCTTGTATTCTAGCCCTCATTAAATGAATGCTAATGTTGTATTTACCTTCCTAACTCTGAACTGAATTTGCATGTTAACCTTAAGAGAACCTGGAATCTAAACTTCAAAGTCCCTTTGTGCTTCAAATTCCCAAAGACTTTCCCCATTTAGAAAATATTCTATGACATTATTCTTCCAACTAAGTGCATAATCTCACACTTGCCAACACTATATTCCACCTGCCACTTCTTTGCCCATTCTCCCGCTCTTTCATCCCTTCTGCAAGCTTCACTCCTTCCTCAACATTACCTGCCCCTCCACCTAGTTTTGTGTCATCTGCAAATTTGCAACAATGCCCTCAGTTCCTTCATCCAGATCATGAATATGTTATGTGAATAGTTGTGGTCCCAACATTGAGCCCTGTGGAACTGTACTAGTCACTGGCAGCCTTCCTGAAAAGAACCCCTTTATTAACACTCTCTGCCTTCTGCCAGACAGCCGTTCCTCTATCTATGCCAGTACCTTCCACTAACATCATGCACTCATATGTTATTTAGCAGCCTCTTGGGCAGCATCTTGTCAAAATCAAAATAAATCATGTCTGCTAGGTCTCCTTTGTCTAACTTGCTCATTACTTACTTCATGAATTCTGACATGACTTTCCTTACATGAAGCCATGCTGACTCAGCCTTATTTTACCATGCACTTCCAAGTAGTCTGAAATATCATGCTTAATGAACTTTACAATCTTACGACAGACCAAGATCAAGCTAACTAGCCCATAATTTACCACCTTCTGCCTCCCTCACTTCTCTAATTAGCTATTTCCAGTCCTCTGAGACTCTACCAAACTTCAGTGATTTCTGAAAGATCACTGCCAATGCCACTACAATCTCCTCAACTATCTCCTTCAGAACTCTGGAATATAGTTCATCTGGTCTGGGTGATTTATCCACCTTCAGATCTTTCAGCTTCCTTAGCACCTTCTCTTTAGCGATGGCCACTACACTCATATCTGCCCCTTTACACTTGTAGAGTCTTAATATGCTACCTGTGTTTTCCATGTGAAGGTTCTGATACAGGTAATGAGCTAGTTGATGTGTTATGCAAAATTTCCAGACTTGCTAGATTCTGGAAAAGTTCCTTCAGATTGTAACGTACCAAATGTAACTTTTTCATTCAAAAATGGAGGGAGGGAGGAAACTGCAGGCTAGGTGAAAGTGAGGACTGCAGATGCTGGAGATTAGAGTCGAGAGTGTAGTGCTGGAAAAACACAGCAGGTCAGGCAGGATCCTAGAGCAGGCGAGTCAACGTTTCAGGCAAAAGCCCTTCTAGTTAGTTTGATATCTGTCATGGAAAAGGTTTAGAATCAATTATCAAGGGCATTAAAGCTACACACTTAGAAAACTTCAAAGTGCTAGGGAAGTATCAACATGGTTTTGTGAAGACACAATGTTTAACCAACATTTTGGTGTTCTTTGAAGGAGTAACATACGCAGAGAATAAAGGAGAGCATGTAGACTATTCTGCTTGAATTTCCAGAAGGCATTTAACAAGATTCCACATTCAGGATTATTGTGTAATGTAAGAGCTCAAATTGCAGAAGATAACGTATTAGCATGGGCAGTAGATCGAGTGACTGACAGAAAATGGAGAATACGCATAAATATGACTTTTTCTGATTAACTGGATGTGGTGAGGGGGTCTGTGATGGTGCCTCAGTTTTTTTTTATAATTTACCTCAATGACTTAGGCAAAGTGAATGAAAGCATGGTAGTTAGCTTTGCAATGACACACAAATAGGCAGGAAATTATGTTGTATCAATAAGGGAGGATGCAGATTAATATAGACAGCTTAAGTGAATGGACAAATGTCTGGCACATGGTATAAAATGTGGGAAAAATGTGCTGTTCACTTTTGGTAGGAAGAATATAAAGCAAAGTACTATTTAATAGAAGACAGTATGTGAATTCGAACCTGCAGATGGATCTAGATGTTCTAGTGCAGGAGTCATAAAAAGTTAATATGGAGGTATAATTTTGGTCTTCTTATTCAAGGAAGGAAGTAAAGACCTCAGAGGCAGTTCAGTGGTGGTTTACTGGATTAATAGCTGGAACAAGCAGATTATCTCATGAGGATTTATTTCCACTGGAGACTGAATGAGTGCGGGGTCATTTTATTCAAATATGTTAGCTCCTGAACAGAATTGACAAGATAAAAGTAGAATAAATGTTTCCTCTTGTAGATGAATCCAAAATTGGGAGCACAAATTTAAAAACTGAGTGTTGTTCTTTTAGGAGAGAGAGGCGATTCTTTTTCTCTCAAACGTTTGTACAAAAGTAGAAGTCTCCTCCACTTTCTGCTTAAAAGTAGAGTTATTGAATATTTTTAAGGGGAGGTAGATAGATTCTTGATAGGCAACTGGATCAAAAGTTAGAGAGATAATAATATGGAATTCAAAATACAAATAAATCAGTCATGATCTTTGTAATGGCAGAGCTTCAGGGCCAAAAAGCCTATTTCTCATCCTAAGTTTTATGTTGTACATAAATGCCCTAATAAAAGTATTTTGTAAGAAGCACCTAGCATTTCCCTATGACAAATGTTAAGCCATATTTCATAAATTTCCTTCTTTTTTTATCCCTCCATTTTAGAATAAAGGAGTTACATTCGCTATTTCCCCATCTAATGGAACCTTCTCTGAATCAGGGGTATTTGTGAAAAATTAAGCCAATTTATCAATTATCTCACTAGCGACTTGTTTCAAAACCTGCGAATGAAATTCAGCATGAGCTCCGAACTTGTCAGTCCACAACTCCAACAGTTTTCTCAGTACCACCTGGTGCTTGTAATTTTCTTGAGCTTCTTCCATTTTCTGGTTTATAGCTATTTGTATCCTCTGTAGTGAAGTCTGATCTAAATTCCTGTTCAATGCAACTGTCATCTAATTACTTTCCATTATTAATTCCCTAGACACAGTTGTTAACTGTTCTTAAATATCTACAGAAAAGATTACCATCTGTTTTCTAATTTTTCTCTCCTTAAACTTTCAGTCATTCTTTATAGTTTTTTTTAATATTCTGTCCAAACTCCTGACCTGCTACCTATCTTTGTGCAATTTTTTTTTGTTTAAGTCTGATTATTTCTGCAAATATGGAAGGTAGGTCTATTTCGTGAGAAGGTAGGTCTTTCTCATAAGAAGCAATTTTTTTCTGTGCATTCTGAAATATCCCCTTCAATGTCTGTCATTACTTTTCTATTTACCTATCCTTTAACCTAATTTGTGGGTTTACCTTAGACAGCTTTCCCATCATACCTTCATAATGTAAGCTTAAAATATGAGTTTGCAGTCGTTGTTCCTCAAACTTAACGTGAAGTTCTAACATATTATCTCTGCTTCTGCCAAGGGACACTTACCCTATAAGATCAGTAATTAATCTTTCGCTGTTTCACAATGTAAGATCTACTGTAGCATACTCTCCAATCAGCTTCACAACACTCAAAACATCGTACCATTTTGCCGATCTGTTCGTTCCAGGTTACATGTAGGTTAAAATCCCCCAGGTTTACAGCATGTTTTCTGACAAGCTCTCATTATTTCTTCTGTTGCACTGAATCATACTATTTGATTACAGTTAGGGAGCCCGGAAGTCACTCCACAAGTAACATTTTGCCTTCTCTCTGTCTCATCTTTACATAAACTGCTTCTACATCACTGGTTTCCTGAACTTGTTCATCTTTCTCTTTTGCACAATAATTTATTAACAGAGCCACCCCTCTACCTTTTCCCAGTTTCCTGTTTTAATTAATGTAGTATGTACCCATTGCTATCAAGCAGTAAACTATATTACATCTTGTGCAAGACAGGTACCTCTTGTCCTTAAGATTCAATAGTCTTATACTCTCTACCATTGTTAATTAGAGAAGCCCATCTACTTATTATAGTAAGGAGGATTGGTGGCAGAAATTTAGTCCAACTGCAATCCACCAGTGTAGGTACCCTGAGGCCAATTCAACACAGTGTTGCAGGAGATATCACTAAGTGTATTGTCAGATAGTAAGAATCTATTGTGCCCTGCTTAGCAGGGTATATCCACTGCTGTACTGGATCAACTGCAGGATAACTGCTTCCAAAAGGCTGACTAAGCAATTAACTAGAATGAAGAAGCAGCCCCTGGACTTCAATTCTTTTTGGCTCTGTTTGGAGGAAAGTAGCTTTGGCCTGGCATAGGTAAGCTACCACAACTGCAGTTACTGATTGAGGGAGGAAAAGGAGAAAGGAAAAGTTGTTTTGTTACAGTGAAGGAGGATGAACTCAACCTCTTTTAAGGAGAGGAGGAGCAGGGGAAACACCTACATCAACTACAATTGGATCTTACCAAGTGAAAGAATAGCTCCTTTGGCCTGGCTGGGCTTAATTAACTGGGCTCAGTAACTATTCCAGTTAGCTGCTAAAAGGGAAGAATGCTGTTCTGCATCAAGACCTTTTGCTGCACTTGCTCATATGGTCGGGAGGCAAGAGAGGTAAACAGTTACGACATAAACATCAATAACAGCAACACAATGACTTTGTAAAAATCTAAGTGCTAGGTGATGTTTGGGTCGTTAATTGTGGATTCTAGGTGCACATTAGGGGAGGGTAGGAAGACACACTGGAAAAGGCCGAAGTGAAACATTATCCTTGCCACCACCAATCCCTGTTTGCACTAAAGACAAAGAACCAAGCCAACCTGCAACCACTCTGCCTCTTTCCTGAGGCAAGGACTGAGGTAATTAGCAGCCCCCTCAGCCACTGACACAGTTACCGAAGCCGTGAGAAGGCAGTCTTCTTTTTTTCAGGACTGAATGGACAATGGGCCTGGCCATTGCAAAGAAGCTCACTTTGGTTCACACCTTTCTGGGACTGGGCCGCAAGAGTCGACAATGCAGTAAGTTACCCTATCAAATTTCTTGGTTTTCCTTTCTATTGAGCTCCACTTTCCCTAGTTTTGCTAACTGGGACAGCACTGATTCCATTCAGCTTTCGGTACATTTACTCCTTCCAATACCAGTTACTCATTCTTCCAGGAGGAGATTGTGCAAAGAGATTTAACATGAACCATAAAGGGGGCTGTAGATAGCTTGCTGGTGTTTGATGAAAGGTTGGTCATTATAGCTTCACCGTTAAATGAAATCCAAGGCAAGAAGCATCAGGGTTGCATGTTGATTACCAACCACAGAGGCAGGGCTTGGGCAACATTGTGGTGCCTAAGGATCTCAAAAGGAGATCAAAGATCTCATAGCTGACTGTGAAACTTGTGTTATTCACATGCCTGAGTAAGGAGAGCCATTAATCCTCACTACTTTGCCTAGCAAACCATTGGATCAAGTGGGAATCAATCTGTTTATGTTTGGAAGACATTCATACCTTATCGCTGTTGAGTATCACTCATCATTGATAGAGTTTAAAGGGTTACATACATTACCAGAAACTCAGTTGTCAATTTTTTTGTATGAAATGTTCACTATACATGTGATCATGTTCGACTATCGCCCACAGTTTGTAAACATGTCATTTAGCCAATCTGCAGCCACCTTTGAATTTGAACATGTCACCAGCTGCCAAAATACCCAAAGTCAATGGAAAACTAAATTTGGGGTCCAGATGGTCAAATTCTTTTTGAAGAAAAGCCCTGACTTTTACAAAGTCAATGTGTTGCTGTTATTGATGTTTATGTTGTAATTGTTTCCCTCCCTTACCTCCAGACCATATGAGCAAGAGCAGCAAAAAGTCTTGATGCAGAATAGCATTTTTCCCTTTTAGCAGCTAACTGGAATAGTTACTGAGGAATATTAATTAGCCCAGGCAGGCCAAAGGAGCTATTTTTTCACTCGGTAAAATTACTGGTCCACCCCACTCCAGGGTAGCTTGCTGTTATCAGAATTGCTGACAGAGAGAAAGATGAAGAGTCAATTTTATATTCTAGCAAACAGGTTGACCCAAAGTTGAATTCATGGGAGCTATAAAAAATGTTTGTAACAAGGAGTGGTTTTATCAGGAGCAGCTGGCTATTCACAATAATTGATGTTGTGCATGACAGTTGCAACACTGAAACCAAAGGCATTGGGTGTGGATTAGGGACATCAACAGGAATGTATGGTTGACCAAGAGTCAACAGACTAACAATAACTGTATGTTGTTCACACAGCTCAGGATGTTTTATGGAGGGACCGTAAGTACTTTATGTCATTGCAAAATTGCCCACTATTGTTTGATTAGGAGCATCCCAATGAAGAATGCCATAATGGAAATAGTTCACAGACTAATGATAGTCAAGATCAGATCAAAGTAATCCTCAAGATAAAGATCTACCAATGTTCCAACTGCAAAGAGATTGAATCTTGAAAGAATTTTGAAACCTCTGGCCTGAATTTGTAAGTCAAAAATTAGTGTAAAATGTGGTAAGGTAAAAATAAAACATATTTTGACATGTAAATGTTAACTGTGGAGAAAGGGCTTGGGGTGAAACATTGAATAAAGATAATGCGGCTATCAAAGAGTTAAGGTTGGTGATTACATTAGCTTCCTCCCAATCTGACGATCTCTCACAGTTGCAGGTGCAGAATAGGACAGTTAAAACAATGTCCTAATGGAGCTTGAAGTGTCACCTGTGGCAGACAACCTTTTTATTTGTGTTTAACTTGTCAGTCAATGTCACTTGTACATATTGTTGTCATACTGAACTACAACTAATTATTAGAATGAGTGCCTTCTTACATTAAGACTCAATAATGGGCTTATGCTCTACCACTGTTACAGAGAAGGGCCCTTCAATCCCAGCATAAAAAAGAGGATGGGACTCCTGAGGCACAACGGTAGCATCTCCATGTCTATGTTCAAGTTCCACCTGTCCAGAGGTGTATCTGAACAGGTTGACAGAAAATTTTGTTTTTAAAAAGGAGGATTTTTGGCTGCTCTGTACCCCAAACATAAACATAATGAGTTGGTACTATAATAGGTGACAAAATGTATTCAAGTCCTAATCACCTAGCTGTTTTAGAGTTGTGATTAACACATCCAGTTTGTGACAATTATGATGAAGCATCTGAAGGAACAGTTGAAGTAGGTCTTCTATTCAGTACTTTATATTCTGACCTGCATTGCCCTGGTGTTGGGCAGTCCTGAAGCTAGGCATCCTGAGATCTCTCTGTTCATCTACATATCTTAGGATCATTCCACTGTGTTTGTACTCATGTTCTTTATTTTCGTCCCAAAGTCCATTCCTTCATAATTGTGATCATGTTGCCACAGGTGTAAGGTTGTGTGCATCGAATAGCAACCTTAGTACACAGACAGAATATTTGCATTTCCTTTTTCTTTGAGAACAATCCTTAAGCTTACTATTGAAGTTGAGTTTTTAGCTTTACATTTGTGTACACTTTAAATCTATAATCTGAACGTTGAATTACATGCCACTAACATCCTAGCTGGTGATACAAAAGCTTGTTTCTACTCCCACAGATGTGCACCATGAAACAAATTGCATTGTTGACATTGGTGGATCTGGATGTAGTAATGACTTTGACTGGCTATTGAAAGGCAACTCCACATCTTTTCAGAAGGGTAATTATTCCACATTTCCTTGACATGTCCACAACATTGCAGATTAAAGTTGTTTATTTTTACTACTTTGTATAAGGATTCAAAATCACCCTTTGTACACTGTCTAAATGACATATATAATTGGTTGTTATTACCCAATCATAACCCTATGTGCCCTTTAAATTGCAATAAGCATTGTATTTATTTAGTTTAGCTCAGTAAATCTATTTTTTCTGTCATGACATTCTGTCTAGCAAGGTGACAAAATCTATTATGTGTCTGCTTGACTTCAAGCATCCAAGTACAGAGCATTACAATTAGAATGGTATTTACCCCTAGATCAAGCAACTTCCATAAAGGAAGATCACACAAAAAAAATACAACTTATGGATCAGAGAGGACAATATCTACTTAGGGAATTACAGTGAAAGTGAAAGCAGTATTTTAAAAATCTGAACTGTACATAACTACATAGCTGAAGCATCTGGAGCAGAACTCATTGCAAGTAATTGTCAGACCATATGCTTGCCATGTGGAGTGTAAATCATTAAATATAAAATGTGAAAAATACAGAACTGTTTATACTGCAGACAATAATGATCAATGAAACCAAATTTAGTATGTGACTAATAACTATCATTTCGAAAAGGGTTATAGCTACAAATAAGATTTGAAGCCATCTGGATGTTGACATTAGAGGACTATTTACTTTTTATGTCATTAAAATGCAGTATATTCTAGTGCTGAGCTTTAATATTCAGTTTAAAAAGATATAGTTAGTTTCCTATTCATATCTTGCCATGCTTTTTTATAAACATGCTAGTGGAATTCAGAAGATTGAATTAACGCAAAACAATTTCGAAAACTTGTAACATACAATATTGTGTAAGGCAAATTTTTCATTGTATCATTTTACGTCAAATTTAATTAATTTTATATATAATTTAATGAATATCTAGTTAATTAATGAATTAATTATATATAATTTAATTAATTCTATATTTAATTTAATTAAAAAATAGATTCCACCATTTGGAGAAAGGAAGAGCAGAACTAATCTTTGTCTTGAAGCCAGAATAATTAATATTATAAACAGATTTATCATGAATATTAGGGCCTGTGAAATATTTTCTTTTAACTTCCACAGCAAAAAGTCTAAGTTGACACTATTATGAGGGATTACTGCACTGTCAGAGGTGCTATTTATCGGACAAATCACCAAACTAAATCCCTATTTGCCCTCACCGTTGCTCGAGCTTCCACAGCACAATTCCAAAGAAGAACAGAGGAACTTTCTCCAGGAGCTTGACCAATATTTCTCCTCAACCAGCATCGCCATGACACATTTCCTTGGGAACTCCTGTGAGCAATTTGGCTACCGCATCTCCTTCATTTCAAAAGCAATTTGATGTAGACTTTTTACAGACTGTCCTGCAGGTGGAAGGATGGACACGAGAACATGATTGGCTAGGGACGTAGATTGGGAGCTATTGAACTGAGGAAGGTCTGAACCTGGATGGAGAGAACAGATAATAAGAGGGGTGGGCAGCACGACCATGTAGTAGAACTAGATCAAGGTGTCAAAGTTGGAAGAACAAAAGATATTGGAAGTCATGATCAGATGGAGTAAGAGGTAGGGGTTGGAATTGCAATTGTGGAGTACCATCAGGCAGGTGCCTGATCAATGGAACAAGTGTGCCAGTAAAAAGTCAAGTTGCCATAATCTTATCAGATCAAAGGGCTCCTCTTCCACTAGACAAACAATTTGTGGTGACTTAACTATACCTCAGGCTTGGGGCAGAGGTTAAGAAGGAGAATCCTTCCTGGTAATCTCAGCCAGTGATGGAAACTAAGCCCATGCTGTTAGCATTGTGCTGCTTCGCAAACCGACCATCCACCAAATGAGCTAAACTAAGCCTTGTGAAGATAACATTGCTGGATGAATTGACTAAACTATTTATGAAATGGTAAGTAGTAATAACGTAAACATTGTAGTATGAACGTCTGAAAACAATTATTCTTACATAGTTTCTTGCATCATTGTTTTCATAATTTGAGCGGAGCATTTACGAATGTGAAGTAATAAAACCAAATGGCCCGGTTCTGTGCTATAATGTGTATGCAGTAGTAACATTGAGCAAAAGCAGCCACAAATACCTCAATGATTTTAATACTTCAAAACATTTTGGTCAATGAAAACTACTGATAGGTTTCCCTGATTTTCTAGAATTTATTCCCAGGATTGTGAGTAAGAGTGAATGAAGAAAGATGTTGAAGGCATTACTGAAAGTGGTAAAGCACAAACCTTGGTGAGAAATGGGTACAATAACAGAGAGAAGTTGATGGAAAATACGCAGGTGAAGGTCATCGACCTACTTCCTACGTTGCTGTAATTGATCCAGATGGCTGAGCTTGTAATGACCTCAGGCTAGTTGGGTTGGATATGAGGTGGTGGCTTCCTTAGCTGGTCTGGGGGAAGAGGACATTCTGCCTTGGCACTACCCTGACCTCTTGCTTCTTGCCCGCAAACTGAGGGGTCTATTTCCACTATCTGCCTTGCATCAGACAAATGCCAGGAATAGTGCAGCCACAGAAACTGAGCTTGTCTGGGTGCACAATGATCCTTTAAAGATGATTCTGGCTGCAGGGATACTGGTTCATTCAAGGATGATTCGTCACCGGCAAGTTGTTTTCAGGAAGGACAATATAGAATGGGGGTGGAATCATTCAAAAAGGTATGTAAGGATATGGAAAGTAGTCACTGAAGCAAGTTTGGTAAGATGCAGTGAGAGGGTTTGCTAAACTATGTGGAGAGAAACCATCCATGAAACTCAATGAAGCTGACAAGATAAAGGGAAGATTCAGCCCAAGCTCTGTAAAAAAGCAATCCTAAGGTGTCTACCTAACAGTGTATGTACCTCAGGATAGAAGTCACATGATTGTCAGGAAGGACATTTGTATATGAATCTAAACATTCTCTTTTTTGGTGCAACAAAGCCATTTTGCATTCCAGTCCAAACACTCTACCAGTTTGAATTGCGAAAAGGGAAAGCCCTCTCAAAGCTGAGACAATTCCTGCTGAAAACATTCGGAATAGATTCCAATGACAGCATCAGGACCCCGACTGTAGTGTTAACCTGAGGACTGTGCAGCAAAGGTAGTAATGGTCTCCTCAGCAGACCAAAGGTGTTGGAGATGAAATATTGCATCCGGCCTGTGATGAAAGGAGAAGTAGCTCTTTGGGCTGGGAGGAACAGTTCACTTCATTTATATTAATACTGCGGTAATTTCCCCTGATCCCTAATGACAGCATCTCTCCATTCGATATTAGCAGCTAGAAAGCTGCTTCCAGCCAACTCCAGATTTTTTGTGATGGCTATTTACCAATGGAATAGAAAGGCCTGACTGTTAAAATTCAGGACTGGCCATGTAATTGCTTCATTGAATTCCAATCCAGAACTTGTTTTCCAGTGATTGACGAAACGATGCAGATCGGTAATATCTAGGTTTAATCCTTGGTTTTTATGAAAATTATCTGATTTCACTCTTGTTTGTAATGATGGTGCAACTTTCACTGATTAGCATAAAGTTTCATTATCCAAATTAGTTTGGATGATGGAGTTAGCTGGAGGAAATCAGCAAGGATTCCCAATCATAGTCCTATTTGGGACAAAATTGGTGTAAGTTCAGGCTCAGCTATGATGATTCCTGCAGTCAACATCCTGCAAGGAATTCATTTATCAAGGCTGACGGATGTATAAAAAACTATGAAGATGACAAGGACACATTGAGTTATTACAACAGGAATTTGCACCATTTACAGAATTGGAGCAGGTGGAGACTTCAAGAAGAATTGTTTTCAAAAATAATTGAGCATTTACGGAACTCTTAGAATGTCTTAGGACAATGTCCTATTCAATAGCATCAGAAGTAGAGAAGGCCAGTCAATCCTTAACCTGCTCTACAATTCAGATAGATTATGACTGATATGTCCAGTTTCCTGTCTCTGCTCCATATACGTTGATAGCTTCACTGAACAAAGACCTATTATTGTTTAAAGTTACTAATATCAAGTTTGGGGGACAAGTTTTAAATTGCCTGCAAGTAGGTGTGGAACCATACTCTCTGATTTTGCTCCTGAACAGCCTAACAATTATTTTAAGATTATATATATTTGATTCCCCAACCAGAGGAAATAGTTTTCTTTGTGCGTACACTATCAAATGCTTCCAACATTTTAAAATTGAATTATCGATATATATCAAATTACATCAGCTACTTACACAATAAATCAAAACAAAATAAAACTGACCTTACCACTTGGATGAAATATGACATTATGCAAAGTTAAGTGCATGCACAGCTCTGATTTTCAATGATATAACTGTGGAAACTGTAACAGAAATTAATCTTGCCCCTTGTTTCAGTTGCCTCTTTTGGAGCTCTATATTTTAATCAGTAGCAAGACTTGTTTTCACATTGTGTTCTATCTTAGTAAAAACATGAGGTTACATTTTCAGAAGCACACTCAGAATTGTAAAAATAATTCACAAATATATAAAACATCAGTACATATTAGGAACAAATTACATTGAAATATGAATAAACTGATGATATTGAAAAAATCTTCAGTAACTATTTATTAAATGCCACAAATTTAGATTCTTAGTCATGACTGATTAGAAAATGCCAGATATCTCTTTTGCAGGCATTTATCGAAGATAAATGAATCAATTAGTGTTCTTAAACAGTTACCCTAACCAGGCAACTCAAATACACAAGCCATTGCTATGACATGGATTTTCCAGATGTTGACGCAAATGGCTTTAGACAAAGCAATCACCTTGTTTGTGAAAGTTATACATACAGTTAAACTGTTTACAAACCATTAGTTTGCCTGACTCAACTTCAATATGTACGTATATGTTCATACAGATATGCAGAAATGGTGTAAAGGTGCACATCGAATATGTAAGGTCTATAGCTGAATGAGCAAGGAGCAGAAGCAAGTCAGTCAGTCCTTGAAACCCACTCCATCATTTACTATGATCCTGTCAGATCTGATATAACTCTAAATTGAAATCCTTCCTTCCCTTGATAATGGTTCACCTAGTTGCTTACCAAGAATCTATTCATTTCTCCATTCACATAATCTTGTCAGGAAGTCAGTTCCAAAGACTCACAACCCCTTTGAGCAAAAGTTGGCCTTATCTCTGTTTTAAATGGACAGCCCCTAATTTTAAAACAGTGACCCATTAATTCTACATTCTCCCATAAGAGGAAACATTCTCTCCACATCTACCCTGTCAAGGTCCCTCTGGAATCTCATATGTTTCAATTAAATCACATCTTATTTTTCCAGAGGCCAATGTTCCTCGTAAGACAAGCTCTTAAGTCTGGTTATTAGTGTGGTAAAAATTCTCTGAACTGCATTCAATGCATTTACATTCTTCTTTAAATAAGGTGTCCAATACAGGACTCCATGTGTGGTCACATCAGATCCCTGCACAACTGAATTAAAATCTCCATACCTTTATATTGAATTCCTTTTACAATAAATGATAACATTCTATATGTCTTGCAGCCAGTATGTTAATAACCTTAAGGGATATGTTCAAGATATCATCAATACATCATAGCAATTGACCTAAGGGTATAAAGATCTTACATCTCATCTTACCTCAGATCACTTGTAGAATGGCATCAACTGGAAACATGTTCCTCTGTTGTAAACTATTAGCTTAATAATAGCTCACGCATGTGGATGTCTAAGGAACATAAAATTCGTACATAATAATTGTAATAGATATCTGGATGATGTAACGTCCACACTCAGATTCTTATTTGCAGGAGATAAAATAAGTTAAAGACACCCTTTAGAGCTAAACACAGCATTGTTCAAGTAATGGCCATAAGAAACAGGTACAAGATTAGACTATTCAGCCTTTCCAATCTGCCCCACCATTCAATAGGACCATAACTGATCCGATGATCATCAGGTCCACTTCCCATCCTTTCCTCATAATACTTGATTCCCCTCCTGAACAGGAATTTATTTCAGCCTTAAGTCCACATAAGGATTCTGCCCTCACATCTCTTTGTGGCCAGTAATTCCAAAGAATCACAACCCTCCAAGAGAAGAAATTTTTCCTCTTCGCAGTCTTAAATTGGTGTCCCTTTATTCTGAGATTAAGCACTCTGACCTTAGACTCTTCCATGAAGGGAAAACATTCTCTCAGCATTCACTGTGTCAAGCTTCTTAAGAATCCTATACCGTTCAATGAGATCACTGTTATAGACCAGACCAAACACCTCAAAATATATTAAGATCCCACTTTATTTTAGAGGGAAGTGTAAGGTGGTGTGTTCCAGATACGATTTGATTGATCAAGTTATCAGGTTTGAAACAAAACATTCTCACACTGCAGTTTAAATACAGACAAAAGAAAGAAGAGTAGAAAGAATTAACTCTACGGGAAAACTTCACAGAATTATAGATTATTTAACTACTAAACAGCAACTGTTCTAATGTAGCAACATTCCATAAACACATCCTTGGCAAAGACAAATTCAGTAACTAGATTGTCTCACATACAATTCTAGCAGCAGGAAGAGAACCCAAGCTTTTAACTGTGCCAGAGAAAGAAGTAAGAGCTTACACATCCAAGTTCAAGATGCCAGCAACTACTGAAAGTTAAACTAAAATCCTGGTTCTATGGGAGCTTGACTGCACCCCTTCAGGCTACTTCTATTATTTCAATTTTAGAAAAACCAAAGGTCTCAAAACCTGTTTGCTTTATTGGTCAGAAAGAGAGTGCTCATCACATTTGTTTTAACCTCTCATCATAAAAAAAAGGATAAAATAGATTTCTTCAAGCCATTGTATCATCACTTCACCTCTTGCTTTCCTAAATTCCGATGAGTACAGACTCAATCTGTTTAACATTTTCTCATAAGACAATCCCTCCATACCAGATCATCCCAGTGAACTGCCCCAATGAAATAATATATTTCCTTAAATAAAGAGACCAAACTTGCTTGCTGTTTCCCAGATATGGTCTTAGCAATACCTTGTACAATGGCAGCAAGGCTTCCCTACACTTAGACTCCAAACTCCTTGAAATAAGGGCTAACATTCCCTTAACGTTTCCGATTACCTGCCGCATCTGTGTGTTAGATTTCTGTGTTTCATGCACAAGTACCCCCAAGTCATTTTATGCTGTAACTTTCCACAGTTTTTCTCCTGTAACTAATACCATGTTCTTTTGGTTCCCCCTCCAAATGAACAACTTTGCATTTCCCACATTATACTCCATTTGCCAATATTTTGCCTAGTTACTTTACCTATCAATATCATTCTCACAACTTGCATTTCCACCTTTTTGTGACATCTGCAAATCAATTTAAAAAGCAATATTCAGAGACAAATTTGAAAGCTAATTGAAGACCAACCAGACAACAGCTTTTTCACAACAGAGAATTTAGATAAAGGGATAAGATTCTGTGAATACAGTAAAGTGACTAGATTTGTAGATAGCATATTAACCACCAAGAAAACTGACTTAATTTCTTTTTGATTAAAAAAAATGTAATGACAAAAACATATCTAAGATTGTCTTTAGTATAAATAAATGTGACTACCTAACCAACACTCAACGAAACATAGTAGAGCCCAGCAAAAGTCAGCAAAGCAGCAAGACCCTACAGTTGGGATAATACAAATAAAATAAAATGATCACACAATGACCTTGATTTTGCAGTCAACTATGAATGGTAACAGTGTTAGCTATTACATTTACCCACAGAAGCTCTGAGGCCATTGTGAACACGGTAAGAATGTATGCTTCTTCTTAGTCAAGCATTGTAAATAATCTTTGCTGAGGCATGGATGCTTTTGTGAGGGTGCAGAGAAGGTTTATCAGGGCATTGCCTGGTCTGGAGAATGTTAGTTATGAGGAGAGATTGGATATACTCCGATAGTTTTCACTGGAAAGATGGAGGCTGAGAGGTAACCTGATGGAAGTCTACAAAATTATGCAAGGCACAGAGAGGGTGGATAATGAGATTTTTTTTTTCCAGAGAGGAAAGGTCAATTACTAGAGGGTACAAGTTAAAGACGAGGGGAGCAGGTTTTGGGGTGAAGTGCAGGGAACATTTTCCACATACCTGCTAAACACTGCCAGTGAAGGTGGTGGATGCAGGCACATTAGCAACATTTTAGGTGCATCTTGATAGACACATGAACAGGAGGCAAACAGACTGCTTAAAAGGCCCACCTCAATATTTTGGGATTTCTTTCCAGTTCAAATGAAAAAATAAGAATCCGTAGTCATCACCCTTTTGGGATTATGATTGGCCCAGGCTGGTAGGACTGAAGGGTCTGTTTCCATATCGTATGACTCTATCACCCCACATACTCTACATTTCCTATCCCCGGCAGCTCATTCACCCACTAATCTCCTATGGACCCATGACCTGCTAAGTGATGGCACTTCACATACCAAGACAACTCAAGCACCCCATCGACCCCGAATAGATCCTAAAGCTCCAAGCCAAACAATGACCACTGTATACTCCAAAAAAGGAATGAGATCTATAGTGGCATTGGCTGAGTTGTAAAAAGGTTTAAAACAAATCCATTCATTCATTAATTCCAGCAAACTGCAAGTCAATAAATATGTCAATCTTCCCTTTAAAATATCAATAGTAGAAACTACAAGCACTTCAAATCTGTTAGCCATATGTAAATACACAAACTGCAACTGATAGCATAGATCACAGTACCACAGCGATGATTTCTCTGGGACTCAGGTGTTTCAAAAGAATATTGTATTTCAAGGTGCTTTGGCAAACATCATGAGACATTCTTAATTCAGTGCCCAAAAATGCTTTTTTTATGACAAAAGTCATGAGGAGGGAATCCTGAAGTTGTTTCCAGATACATATGAGACGTGGTCCATGACTCCTTAAAAGCTGAACCCCATGAGAATTGAAGAAAGCTATGGCATGCCCCAATATTGTAATAATGCCGCCAAAGGTGGGGACTGCAGGACGTGGACTCAACTCAAACTAGCCTGTTCCCTTAAAAAGCATTCTGAAAATTCAGAAGCCCTGAGACTGGGATTGGGAATCCCGGAATCAGGACCTTCCACAAGTTTTAAAGAACCTTCTTGTGAACGCTGATTGCAATAATGTACTGAATTCATTATGTTAATTAGCATAATCTGGATAAGTATTTATTTTAATTAGAATACAGTATATGTCAATATCAAATAACTGAACCATATATGGGTATTTGAATTGTTAATGTGTGAGAATAGCTTAATTCTCAGTAGTGGTATCACTTAGCAGGACTGAGAAAACATTAACTCACCAGAGGAAAAGAACAGCTGCATCAGTTATCTGTAACAAACTATGACAACATCTTTTTTGAATGATGTGTCCTGTTACCGATAGCAAAAAGAACAATCCTTTTCCCCAGGTTTTCTAAATTCCTTTTGTAACAATAGGTCTTGACAGTGACCACAATGTTCACAAGACAATACAGTTCAGTGGTTACCCAGCATGTGATTCTCACAATAAGAACTTCAATATGATCCTTTAACAACTTGTATCTATCACTTTGCGACATGTCGTATCTTCTACACCGTAAAGCAATATTATCATTTGGAGGTATTGTCGCAGCAACAGAATGATACAAAGAGAATTGAGTAAATATCTTGAATTGTACTCTTGTATAATATTTTGAGAACTGCTTTCATGCACTAACAGAATAATTTTCTGAGTATATGGTTCGAATTGACTAGTGGCAGTTAATACAAAGATGACAAAATCACAACAAATCTGCCATTGCAGCATTTATATTACCAACTATATTACTGTACAAATAACAGGAAATCTAATGAACCTATTATAGGATTGGTTCATTTCGTTAAGAAAAGTATATGACAATAAAGCTTGTTTTCATAGTGCCAAAACTAGAGGCACTGAGTGTATGATTTTACACCCAAATGGTATGTACTATGTCAGACTCCATTTTGGGTAGATCAGTAGCTTCAACACTGTACACCAGAAGTATCCAGATTAGACAGATAATGACAGCAAACATCATGTAACACTGATGCCATTTTCAGATCAACATTCCAGTTAATGCTGTATTCTTGACTTCACATGTATATTCAACAGTTGGTAGGACTCTGTCCCTTCAGTCTAACCCAACCTATTCAAAGAGATCAATTCTCAGATTAGTTGTCAATTTATTCTAACTGTCTTCAGCTGAGTTAGTTGGAAAGGTTTGGTGGTCTGCACCGTGAATTGAAGTAGTGGCATGGCGCATGGTGAAAGCATTAATAATATCCTGTGGGAAGTACATCAAAATTCAGAAACATGTCAGAACTGTAAAGGGATCTAATTCCTTTTGGGTATTATGGCCATACTCAGTGTATGATACAGATCAATGGCAATCATCTTGGCAGGTGAATGTGTGTCTTTATTCGGTATCTGTCCACTATGAGTTCAGAGGGTGGCTAATGGACAACAAGGGTTATCCCTGGTCACTTTGTGTGTAGATGCGCAACACACCTACCCACATATGGGCAGCATACATCTAGTGGTAGCAATTTTACCACACAAAATGTCAAGAGCAGATCACTGGAATTCTTAAGTAATTCTTTTATTATATAGATAACTCTAAAGGAAATCTGAAGGGCTTTTCCAAAGTGCACATCACAATTTAGTGTGGTCTGCCTCATTCTACTCATCATCATTGTCATGTGGACAAAGTCCATGTCACTAGAAATAGGGCAAGTATAGGGTTGAGGAAGAGCAGGATCCAATCACCATTTCTGTCTTATCTCTATGTGATTGGTACCATAGTTGGATCGTCCAGTCAACGCAATGCAATTCCTCATTCCACTGTACAACATCAACCTCCTTTTGTTGCTAATGATTATAGTATTTATTGCTCAGAATGACAAATAAAAAACAAATATTCCAAACCAATTTTATCAAGTAAACAAACCAAGATTCCATCCAGAGGTTAATTTATCTTCCTGTCCAATCCTTAAATTAGATTAGATTAGACTTACAGTGTGGAAACAGGCCCTTCGGCCCAACAAGTCCACACCGACCCGCCGAAGCGCAACCCACCCATACCCCTACATTTACCCCTTACCTAACACTACGGGCAATTTAGCTTGGCCAATTCACCTGACCCGCACATCTTTGGACTGCGGTCTTCAGAACTGCTGGTTCAGAAATGTTGGTCTTCAGAATACCTTTGCCTGTCTTAGCATTTCTACACAATGAAATATGGATAGCTGAAGCATGGCTGCTGGGAGGCTGCTGACATTCAGTGAATGAGACTGCAGATGATGTTCCATTTTGGACTGCCCTTCTTGGCATGTGTGGCACCAATCTGTGCTGGCTGGCTGACAGCCAATGACAAAGATACTGGTGAAGTGATACTAGTGAGAGAATGAATGATTGGTCTAAGACTGTAAGAGGACAGTAGGTTAATGTTCCACAGATCCACAGCCAATTTTCCTGGAACAATGTCTCAGTAATCCTGGTTGTTTGCTGGAGCACAGATTGTTGGACTGCTGTGACAGCCTACAAGCTGCTTTGAGCATTGGCATTCACAGCGATGAGGACAGCAGTCTGAGTGTCTATAGTAGCAAGCTGAAGGTGCATGCCGTGAGTCTGAGCTTGCACTGTAGTGCTCTCTATATCTGATAAAAAAAATTGAATAAAGGATAAAATCAAATGCACTTCCAAGTTCAGCATTGTAACTCTGGCAACACTTGTTTTGCAAAAGCTGTAGAAACAAAAGCAAAACTTAGCAGCTGCAGAGTTTTCATCTCTGATTTTCCAACCATTATCCTACAATAGAAATATTTCAGGAATCTTTTATGTTGTCTGGTTTGTAATGATGACAAATGTCCCTTAGTGGCTGCCATTTAAGTGATTGCATCCAGCTGCTCATGTCATGAACAGTGAATCTCGCAAGCAAAGAACAAAATGGTAAAATGCTGTCTGAACTCACAGGTTCGGTTTTTACAATTTCCACAGACAAGAGAAAAGAAAGGATTGTAATGCAATACCAACCAACAAATCAGCCTGAATAAGAGAAAAAGGATCAGAAGTACACACTTCTAAACTCTCAAAGTCAAAAATCCACATCCATGCATAAATAACATTCTACAGTTCTTGAAGAAATGTTGCTTTAAATGAAAATTCTACAAAGCTAGAAAATGCTACAAATTAATTATTTTCAGCAAATTTTCAAAATGGTCTAATGCACATAAAGAACAGAATTTAAATTCCTCATTAACAAAGCATGGTAATAGGAATAGTGTTTTAAACCTATATCTACAACAAAACTCAAATGTGGAGAGTAGATGTTTACAACAACCTCCTGGTGAAAACACTGATCAACCATAGAGATGTGTGAATGAAAAGTAAATATATCAATACAGAAATTTAACTAATTCCCAGGTTTTCCAATCTCCAGATAGTTGCTAACTGATGAGACCCATAACTTTCCCTAGAAAAATTAACCAGCATCTGGAACTCTCCGAGAAATTTCCCGAAACTGAGTTAGAGTCAGAGATGTTAGAAAACTGTGACTTAGTTACCTGGATAATTAGTCAGGAAAAATTAAGGAGATTAAAACATACAATGACATTTGGTTGATTGTAATATTGACACCCGAATCACTCACACACTGACCACCCCACCTGAAACCATAGATAACACTCAACATCCCACATCTTCAATTGACACCCAGCCATATGTCCTTGTCACCCCACCCATGTTGAACAATGCTCCCCACAAAATCTGACTCCAGCCCTTACCCTCCACCCCAATCTGATTCACCCGACGCTCTCACCTACTTCCCATTGTATGCCATCACCCACCTGTTGGCTTCTTAACTCCTCATCCACTGACCTGGCACCCTACTTCCTCACTCACCCAGCCACGTGGTGCCCTATACCTTTATCCATCAAACATTTTTATCAATCCAGCATCCTACCTCATCACCCACTGACCACTCTATCCCTTCACCACTCACTCGACTAACCATCTCCTCACCCAAGTACCACCCTAACTTCTTTCCCACTTAGCAACCTACTTCCTTAACAACCTGGCCCATTGCCCCTTATCCTTCTGCCATCTTAGCCTTCACCCATTTATCTTACACATTTTCATTGCCTGTTATCAAAGAGGCTTTTAATCTTTATCCCTCAGAGTACAGCAGTTACTGTTGGAGGTTTGAGTCAGAAATATGAAGCTCCGGGGAAGTATAAGCAACAAGGAGCAAAGGGACTATCCAAATTGGATTGTCATTCCCAAGAAGATTCAGACCATAGTTCCTCCTCATTTTTCTTCTCTTTATTGATACCAGACCAGTGCCTGCAAAAGGCCTGGATGAGAGAGACAGGTTGTTCCTTATATTTATCTTCATAACAATGCTCAAATAAATGTGATTATTCAGTACTTAAAGAGTCCCTTGAAAATAACCTCATGCAGTCATTAATAAGAGTAATCTTGAATGCAATATTGGATATAAATTATTACCATGCATTGCTACTAGTGTGACTGACCTTGTCCTTTTTTTTACATCACTAACATAATATAAGATATATTGTTAGACAACGTATGAGAAAGTATTTCATATTCTGGAATTTTTAACTGATCATAAATTTTGTATAACAGCGGAAGCCTGAAGCTTTTTTTCCCCCTCAATTGGTGTTCTAAGTTTGAAATAATCTTAATTATTTATGTTAGTTCCTGAGTCGTGTTTGACTTAATGCCAGCTGACAGAATAGCTCTTTAGTTTGAATGCGAGGAATTTTGTTATTGGTAGATTTTTCAAAGAAAATTTGCTTTAATCTCATTGAATTAAAACAAAGTGCAATTCGTCAATCTCTTCTGCAAACCTTTGGAAAATGTTTTCCTTTTTCACATGGTTTTGTTTTCAATGCACTGATTAAAGGAATGAAAATTTACTGTGAGATAATCAACTCTATGTAAACCAATATGGAAGATTTTCTCATGGCCTAGAATTGACATTATTTTCTGTGATTTGACATCATTATCATGGTAGTAGCTTTGCAGAAAATCTCAGCACAAAATACAGAAGAAGATAGAATCCACATCCCCTCTCCAACATGAGTTCATTAACAATTAAATAATAATCTCAAAATGGCGGCAGCGGCAGGTAAGGAGTATTTGGGCTTCTGAGCGCATCCACTCCTGATCACCAGGCCAGCTGCATCCTTTTTAAAAAAATGTCTTCATTTATCTCTCATATCGAACTAGATCTCGTCTTCTTTGTGCAGCTATAGTGGATGAACACGGTTGCAAGGGGTTGTTGCAGTAGCAGCAGTGTGGTGGATCCGGTTTGTTCCTCGTGGCTATGGTGGCTATGGTTTAGTGGCAGTGACTTGGTGGGTCCAGTCCATGGCTGTGTGCGGTGCCCTTGGTAGGGAATTTGACAGCAGCAGCGTGGAGGGTCAGGCCCAGGAATCTTTGCAGCAGAAATATTGTGGATTGTGGATCCGGTCCGTTGCTATGGTGGCCTCAGCAGTGCCATTGTGGATCCAGTCCGTTGCTATGGTGGCTTCAGCAGTGGCATTGGCAGTGGTGTCCTGGAGTCCCTTCAGAAGCCCAGAAAATGTGAAGGGAACAAAAGATTAACTTTTTGTTAGTTATTTGTTTTTTATATTCTCTATAATTAAAATGGCACGAAGGAATGGAGACTTAAACACTTTTCACTGTGTTTTCCTAAATACAAGTGAGAATAAATTAATGTACTATTCTACACTATTCTCTTCAGTCTTTGGGTCTGATTTTATACTGACCCCTTTTCAGAGCTATTCACAAAATGTGAGCTGGATGGAGTGAATAACCTTCGTGTTCTTCTTATTATTATTTTATGTGATTATTCCGCAATGTGCAACCCAGGAGAAAGTAGTACTGAAGAGAAAGATTACCTTAGACCTTTAGTCATCTTCCTTTTCTTCAATAGTTTCAGAGCACCACTGATAGACACTAGGATTTCTACAATTCCCCCAGGCTTCCTACAATTTTCTACTCATGTAATGGAATAAATTCCATCAATGGCCTACTAACTGACAGCGAGTTAAACAATGTCTCATACATTTTTTGGCAATCTTGACTGATTGAATTAAGGAGTGGTATTGGTTCGCACCCACACAGCTGGCAACAAATGGTAGTGGCACAGGCAGGATAGGGAGGAATGTTGGAGGAGAACAAAAACAGCAGACACTAAGAAGAGCTCGACAAAAGTTATCCCGGCAGAAGAAACTGTTTCTGCAAGGAACATAACAGCAAAAGCAGAGAGGGAATAGAATTTAAGAAATGATGGAGATGGCATGAGAGTGATGGTATGAAAATTAGGATGGTATGGAAGGGGTGATGTAATGATAGATTTAGGACTCTGGCAAAGGCAAAGAAATCCCATTGGTATAATTTAGACTTCTGTAGATATCCTACATAGCAAAAATAAGGAATAATTAGTGTTAGAAAGTGAATGTTAGAAAGCTGCTAAGTGAATTAAAAGAAGACAGTGGTATTGATTCTGTAGGTAAAGATGATAACAATCCAGACAGTATACACAATCGAACTCCAAATGTAATGTGGATTTTGTCTCCAGCCAGATAGTTGTACCTGAGTTAGGAATATTAACGTTAGCTCTTCTAACATAAGAACTAGACATAGATAGTGTGGTATTGAAAGAATGGTACACTATTGCCAACATGTCATGCCAGATTCAGTTAAGATAGAATCTGAGATTATTATAACCCTACGAAATGATACAATGATATCATGAGCAGGATCTAAAGGTATATTTACACATTAACTGCAAGATGTAACATAACAATCAGTATGCCATCACACAAAATTATATGCAAGGGAGGAACTGTTATAATAAAACTCTAAAGTACTGCAGATGCTGTAAATCAGGAATGAAAATACAGGTTGCTGGAAAAGTTCAGCTGATCTACTGAGTTTTTCCAGCAATTTCTATTTTAGAGATGTTATAGAGTTTCCTGAAAACTTGAATCCTAATCAAGGCAACACATTTTCACTTCTGACATAGTGACACAGAGTCATTAAATTTCCTGGATTCAGAAAAAAAAGGTGTATAAAATAACAGGATTTTTGTTCCAGAAAATGGAAAGGGTATATGGTGTAGGTGATTTCTGGAATTGGACCAGCCATCTCTGGAAATAGTTTGTGCACAGCCAAGTGCAGAAACAGGTTGCTTAAGAGGCCAAACTCTACATTGTAGGATTTTATTCCAGTTGTTGGATTGATGGCCTTCAAGCCATCACTCCTCACGTGTCCTCTCCCCAAACCACACTTTACCCATGCCAAGCCATATCCCCATGCTGACCAATATTCACTCACCCCACAATGGTGCTTATACCTTCTATGACAACCCCAATGGCCGCTGATGCCCTCCATGTAAATTCATAATTTACCACCCTTAATGTCCCTCATCAAATCCATTTTGGCCTTTGTGACTTCATTAATTCCATGACCCCTCACTGGCCTTATGCAAATGTAGTACTGACACATACCAATTACTAATCCCTCCACTCAATTATCCACACATTACTCCTTACACACTCCATACCGTCCCATTCTGGATACTAATGCGAAGGCCTCTGAATCCATCCTGAGATGCAATAAAATAAATCTCTAAGTGTTTAATATAGGACCTCACTAGACAGAAAAGTAATCTGATTCAAAAAGGCCAATAAATAGATTTGAATACCTTCAAGTATTCTTTATAAAAATAAGTATTTGTATGAACCCACAAAAGATTACTAATCTGTGACTAATCCCTTGCAGTTGGCATTTAAACTATGAATTTACACACCTTCTGCTGCTATAAAGACATATCATAGAAGCATCTAAGCAGTAGTTTTGTTATAAAGACAAATCTTAGGGATACATTAATAAAACACTTTTAAAATTCCATGTACCAATTTTATTTCAACTCAGAAACACAGCCAGGCTGTTAATTTCCAAAATTTAAAGGCCCGTGAATTTGATTAACCTCCAGCTTGACAGTGCCACTGACCTTATTTGCCATGTACGAGCATTTAAAACTGCCTTAAAAATTCATCAGATGTTTACTGCAAGATAGAACCCACCACCCAGCAAATTTGGGGCCTGCTTGAATTCAAGTGACCCTCCTGAATCCAGGCTTCTTCCATGTTTGCACCACTTTAGATAGGTCTGGAGTCAGCGAACATCTAAACAAAGATTTTTGTCATGGAATAATTTTGTTTGTTCGTACACGGGGAAGATAGAAATAAGGTGAAGACATGCACTGACCACTAAGAAGAGTAGGTGGATAGCAATATTAACTATATAATTATAGTTTTTTACTTTTCCCCACCATTAAAAGTATTAACTCATATCCTCTTAGCACCATTATTTCTATTGATAGAATTTCTTAACCCTTGTCAAGTCATTTGCCCATTATTTGGCTGAGGTCAAGCTTAATTCAAGAAAGCAAGAGCTCCCAATAAGCAACTTGAAGTACGACTTGCGAGAGCAAGATCTCATAAACCACAGCGCTACACTTTCATCCAGCTAGTGGTCAGATATGTCTGTTCCTCCTTTTTAAGTTGCTGCTATCCATTTCCATTGGGTGGGTTTCCAACATCAGATGTTAAACCCATTCAGTATTTCAACACAATATGCTAATCAACAAACTCAGAAGTACCAGTGAGTTCACATTGAGCAAAAGCCCAACTCACACAGCAGTTGAGGATAGAGGAAAACTATATGCTATGAGTTTTCTTTTGTGCAAAGAGTAGGGTTTTTTTCCAGTGTCTTTTCTGTACTCCTCAATTAATTATATATATATATATATATATTAAGGCCTGATGCTATAGAGAAGAAGCATTTTCTTAACATCTTTTCATCAACCACATGATGCAACAACAATGGACATCTTTCCATCTCAAACATTTGCAATATATAGCCACAGGCATAAATCCACAAAGTAGCATGAAGGCTAGTAAATTAGCAGTGACTTCGTAATTTTTCATTAAGTATATCATTTTCATTGTCACAATTTATGAAAATACCTGAAATGGTCAATGATCTTGACATTTTCCAAACTAATCAACATAAATGAGTTGGCTGCACTTCATAAAACATGGACCACACAGATAGAATTGCTATGTTGCAGTACTGGCCTGCTCATTTTAATTACATCAGTAACGTGTTATTTAAAATATTTAAGCCTGGTCCTGAATTTTCAGAATATTATGGCTATTGGATAAATCCAGTCACTAACCTTTCGGGATCTTATTCATTGCACCATAATCCCTACTGAAAATTAGGAACTATTCTTTTCATTTACTCAATCCTACTTAGAAAAATAACGACACGCAACTACGCTGTACGGTCTCAAAAATCAAAATACTAAAAGCAAGAGAAAGCTCCAGCATCCAAAAGGTCAATCGGGAATACAACTGCTTCTCTTTGTTAGACTTAACCAGAAAGCAAAGTAGCAATGATTACTAGAATTGCCATGTCAATGTCAAAGCTATATTTCTTTAGCAGTATCTATTTATTAAATGATTCATTTTTTACAACTATATTCATATTGACAATCGCAGAATGTCTGAAACATGCAGTTTAACCCTGGAAGAATATTGTCTGGATAGATAATTGTAGAATACAGCTTGCCAATTGCCTCCCAACCATATGCTCTTTCCCGCTGCCCTTAGGAAGGACAAGCTTTGACACAGTACAAAAATAAGCAGCTGAACTTTTGAACCTCGTTCTCAAGGTCCTGATAAAACGCCATCATGTCACAGAAGGCTGTAGGCCTAATTTTCATTAAACCCAGAATAACTTGAGGTTTATCTGTAATACGTGCCAGAAGTAACATTTATGGTTCACTACAAGGTCAGTAGGTTATATTTTTCACATTATATTCACACCCTTCCTGTCTATATGCCACTTTCAATTAAACAGGTTTTAATATTTGAAGTATTCATGCAGCTGCACCATAACACACCACACATCACTGTTGATTTTGAGTATCACACGTGACAAGATGACCTATTTTTCCAAGACTGTATGCTTGAAAAAATAAATGTGATGACCACATTTAAAGTTGGAATAGTTTGTACAGTTGGCACAAAAATATATTCAAATTATCTTGATAAAATTAGGTAAGTGTTGTTATAATCAGTTGAACATATTAGTTAAGAAAAATGTATTATGTTGATTTTCTAAGTCATGCGTTAAGTAAAAACCACAAACAGTCTATGTATTGTATTTGTCCATTTAACAATAGATCTATCCTGGCACAAGATTGTTGTCAAAAGGTTATTGGGTTCCATTAGCATTGACGCCATGTCTATCAGTTGAGGACATCTGGTTCATTAAGGACTATAATTCCAACTTTATGCCTAATAGCACAGGTGCAGAGTGCCACAGTTTTCCCTGTTAAACACAGCATGGAATACTAAAACTTCATCACAAAGAACTGTGTAGACCGACATAATTTGTGCCATGGGTATTCTATGCATGATGTGGAAAAGAACTGAAAATAGCGTAGAAAGAAATCTGGAGCTGATATTCATTCCAATGTTTAGCCTGTCAACTCACTGTGGAACAAAAATAAACGAAGCCAACTGAATGCTGTATTAAGGTTCTCAAGAAGTGAATTACAAAGAAAGACCAGAGAAATCTGAAATAAGGGAATCTTAAAAATATTAAAAGTTTTCTTATAAAGAAAACCAGACAACTACAGACTACTGTTGAATAAGTTAATGGATATGAAAGAGATCATCTGAGCTAAACAGAAATGCTGTCCACTCTAATGTATAGCATAGCCACAGGCTGCAGCATGGGATGGTTTAGGGCAGTTCAGACAAACAGTAGCCTGACATGGTTTCCTGATACAATTAATATACCTAAGAGTTAATGTAACCTGTATATAGTTACTGAGATGTAATAAACGACATCCTGGTATCAAAGACATTAGCTTCTTCTACTGAGATTTATTTGTGGTCCATCCTCACCACAGACCACCAAACAGCCACTTAGAATAGCACAGGAAGGAGAATTAATAGCAGCGCTGTACTGCAACCACAACCATCAGTGGTCAGTACCCAGACATCATGTTTTGTAACTAGATGGCAATGATAATTCACATCACTTCTACAGCAAGAACATATATAGCTTTGTATCCAAAAGGAACTTTAGCTTCTTTCATAGCTAGTTCATCACACGTCATCCATCTTCATTCTTCTGTCGCGATGCTATTAATTAATTCAATACTGAAGGGTATAGAATGTTTAGAAATGGCACAAAAGGAAATGATTTAACTATGAAAAGTCAGTGCTACTTAAGATCAAAGCTGAGGAGATTCAGGGAAAAATTTAGATTGATATTTTGGATAAAACTGCTGGCTACAGGGTAGCAAACAATGGACACTGGATAAAGATGTAAGTTCAGGTTGAGAGCAAATATTGAACAAGGTGCCTGAAGGCTCAGTATTTGTATTACTGCTCTTTCTAACTTGCTAGAATAACTTAGATTCTAAAAGTAAATAAGTTAATATTGTACAAAGGAGCATGCTAAGACAAGTAGCGGAATTGAATAAGGCACTCCTTACTATAGAATTACGGAATTATTTTTAAATGATTGGATTGAACAACAACTGATGATCTCAATGCAAACTAGTATTGCAAATAAGGAAAAAAACAAATACGTATTGCAATCTTATATGATGATTTATGATAGAATTTATTCACAACCACATCTACAGCAAGCCGATTCAACCACTTTTATATCCATCTGTCTCAATTGTACCAACTGATGCACAGACACTGACAGCCTAATGCAGATCAGATGAGCATAACTCAGCTATCACCTAACATTAATATGTGTGACTAATCCGTAAGGCATTATTACATTGTACTTAAGATTGGTACACTTTTTATTTATTCCTGTCTAGCTCACGGTCACCAAGACTATTCAGAACACTTATTCCACTCCAGCTAGGGTAAGGTAACTTAGCTTAGACTAGGGAACTGAACCTTGCAACTTCCTGGTATATTAGAAAATCATAAGGTTCGTAAAAATAATCTAAATATTTTTACTTGAAGCTACTGTTTCTTCAATCATCTCAGGTCTCTTTGTGAGAACAATGTTTACATTTGTTGACAACAGGCTGTAAATTATGAAATACAGGGCAAAACTACGAGTGGCGGAAACAAATGTGATTAATTTTCTCTGTTCTTTAAAAACATTGATGACATCTATCATGCAACATCTGTGAAAAAGATTTGTTTTAATCTCTCAAAATGTACAAGGAAAATGTGATTGAAGTCATTATAGGACACTGTATACATGAATGTACAGTCACCAAAGGATTAAAATGAATATTTATAATCTTCTTAATCTAAAGTATTGTTCAAAGGATTAAGAGTTAGCAATTTAAGGACTGAGAGTAGGGTGGTAATGTGAAGATTGTTTGATACAATATACATCTTACCAGCAGCTGACCTGATAACCAAAGAAATCAAGGGTTAATTATGATCAGTGCTATAAGTGATGCATTATTTATACTCCATTAAGCTTCACTGCATAAATTGTTTATATCAATGATAAAAGTTAGTTAGATAAAGACGTTACTAAAAAAATGGTGGACTGGACAGTGCACATTATTCTATGAAGTTTGATTCCAGTGAAGTTGGAAGCAGCATATATATTTTCATTAACCCATTGTATAATGATGTGGGTTTATCTTGTTTCAGCTATAACTCTGTTAAAATGAAGTTCCAAAGAAAAAATGCAGTATTTAGAATGTCAACCCATAAAATTAGAAAATAACTTTATTGATGCACTATTAACATGCGGTAGAACTTACTGCTGATTTCTTGAAAATGCCTCCAGTTATTCAAAAGTCATTTTGAATTCCATTATGTTATCCTACTATATGTGCAGCATCTAATAACACGGTATTCATTCTGATAAAGAATTCATGCAAAACATCCTCATTGTACTCATATTTTTGTTAATATTTCCACAGACTGTTAATAGGATATAACTGCCTAATGATAGAATATTTCATTCATGTTTGAGATATTGAATACCAAAATTGCTCATCAACTGTAGATACAATTCAAGTCTAAAGTAGAAGTCAGCAATAATGCTATTGTAACGCACATCAAAATACTCATGTGTCAACTGAAACACTAAGAACGAGTTCTGGATTTAGCTACAAAAAATTAATCTATCATGAATGAGGTCAAATTGAGTATGTTGAATTGTTTAGCTGCCGTATATGTCACTCAATTACACCGTTATGTTAGTTAAAAAAAAATTACACTTCTTAATGTGTAAGACTTTCACTTTAGTTCTGTGGGAGTGACTGATCTGATTTATTTCATAAAATTTGAAACTAACTCCACTATACCATGAAATTTGGGAAACAGTGTAATATTTTGCTTATTTGTGCAACATTTGAAATCTATTTGATTGTTAGGATTTTGTTATTTATTTTTCCAAGGCTGTTTTTGTATAATCACAGTTTTAATAAATTTTATCCTAATCCCTCCTCATCTTTTGATTCAATAGATTGTTAAACTTGCTTTGTTCCTCCACTACCCCTTGACTGAAGGGTGACAGAGTTCAGATTAAATGTGCACAATGTTCTAATCACATGTTAAGTTACTTCACCCTGTAATAATGCACTAACATTATTGCTGAAGCTCTGCTTGATAACATGCCAGATTAATCATTTCACAAATGAAATGCAGTTAAAAATCAAGACTGTCACAAAAGTGTACCATTGGCTTTTAATTATCTTAATATGAACAAATAAATTTTATTCACATTTTCTGAATATATTAGCATTTGAATGCCTACCTTCATATATATTATTGATTTAATTACCCTTAATAAACAGTTTAAAAAAGAACTTAACATCTTGATTGTAAACCTTCATCAGAAGTGAAAAGATAAGTGTCGTTATAGGCTTAGAAAAAAAAATGAAGAAGAGCAGAAACTATCACATAGTGTAGAAGGTCATTTTGGTAAATCATTGGAAAGATGGCAAGAGAAAGAAAAGAATATAAAGCCATAAAAAAATTGTAAAATGCATAACTTACACAAATCAGAGGCCACAACAAAGGGAGAATTGTAAAAGAATGCAGGAAATCTGAAGTGAAAGAAGAACATTTTGAAAGTGCACAGTAAGCTTGCTTGCTCTGAAAAGAGAAAAGCGATGGGCACTCAGGCTTTGGTAACTGTTAATGTCTTTTCTTCAATTTTTCTCATTCTCTCACTATTAAACTTGGACACCTTTTATTTATCTTTTCAACATCTTAATGAATTAGACATTACATTACCTTTTGAATTCCTTTCTGCTGCCTCAGTGAATGTTCCTTTTGAAATAACTCCACAGAGACTGGTATCCCGTCACCAAGTCACCCCTTATTCACACCTCGAGAGCCCTTGACACTGATCAAGCTCTCTCAGAGGCAGCTGTTAGAGTGAACAGGATGTCTGACACTCCTATTCTTATCTATCAGTCAGGGGTCCTGACTGGACCAGATTAACAGCCCCAAATCAGGGAACTCATATTCTATGAGGTCCATCTGGCTGCCCTCATTCCTATCACTATACCTTTCTTGCAAAGTATTCTTTCCATTATAACATGCCTTGCCACAATTTTGACCAGACACATCATTTTACTGAATCACTGCTAAACACATTGACATCTGTAATGGGTTAATGTGGATTAGTTGTAGGATCCCCACTGTTGCAAGCATTTCTGGGATCTGATGGTCATCCTATCCCTTGACTCTTATCCACAGAGAATGACCGGACAGAAATCTATGGAGTATTAAAAGGGTCTTTATGACTACTTATAGCAAGGGACTCCAGAGTACCTAAAGATACCGAAGACCTCAAGCAAAGGATTACAAAGCAATTACAATCCCAGATTCAGTCACAAAAAAATTGTAAGGCACCTCTTTACAAAATGGATTTCTTTCTCAGGCTATTCCACATTCTCTCATTCAAAAGAATACTGCCAGCAAGTGTATTTTTGTTTCCTTTTATAAGCCACCATATTATGACCAATAACAAAAACAGAAGTTGCTGGAAAAGCTGAGCAGGTCTGGCAGCATCTGGGCAGAGACATCAAAGTTAACACTTGAGATGCGGTGACTGATTCTGTTTCTGATTTACACCATCCGCAGTTCTTTCGGTTTTTATTTAGTCTTATTACCAATGTCTGATAATTAACCTCCATTGCCAACGATTACCCTTCTCATAACTGATGACACAACAGATAAACATCTCTGGTATGGATTTGGTTTTAATGACTGCAGCAATGTCATTTTCCATAAAATAAGAAACTGAGCATGATGATATGGTTGTTACAAATAACTGTTATGTGCAGACATTATATTCCTCAAGCATGTAAATGTCTGGGCTAATATTAAGCAATTAGTTTACAATCGAGGAACATGTTCCTAGTTTAGACTCTTGTTTCAAGTTATCTGAGGCAAAGTGAAGTATAAGACCTTCATATCTAAATGTGAAAGTACCATGAACAATTTCTCTATTCCATTGTAAAGGTGGAAGCTACCTCCAGAAAAAAGTATTCCCCGCCACCCCCGTCCTGGCAGCACACATGTTGTAACGTAATGCCGTAGTGTTAAAGTCACTGCACTAGAGTTCTGCAGCAAGATGGCGCCGGATATAGTTGACTCCTTGCGAGCTCCTGCGTGCAGATTTAAGTTTCCTATTTACTACAATTGTTCTACTATCTACGCTACTTAATTTTGTGATTTGCCTGTTTTGTTCGCAAGACAAAGCTTTTCACTCTACCTCACTACACATGACAATAAATTCAACTCAATTCAATTCAATCCAGAATGGTAGGCTAATATTCTGAGGACATAGTGTTTTTAAAATCCCAAAAAATCCAACTATTGCATATATTTGAATTTAATAAAAGTAACATCTGGAAGGGAAAAACTAGCCAAATGGTGATCATAGAACCATTGTTGATTGTCATTGGAAAAAAATTTGGTTCGTTAATGCCTGTAAGGTAAGGAAGTCTGCCATCTTTTCCTGATCTGGTCTACATATGACTCCAGCCCCACAGCAACGTGGTTGATCTCTGAATGTCCTCTGGCCACATTCCTTGAGAGAATGTCGGAAAAAAATTCTTCTGCTGGGTATTTTATTTGTCACTAATATAAGTGCCGCTTGGCATTGCAGTTGTTTGGGCTTGATTCCTGGTTTAGCACTGAACTAGCTAGCGTTGTCCACAGTCCCAACTTGATGAAAATGTGGCCCAGGCCTCAAGATCATGTGCAGCCTCGGTTTCACCACTCCAGTCCAACAACTGATATCCAGCTGGCTCATGATCCCAAAAGAAATATAGACTTAAATTTCTGTACCTTTATTCTTCAACTTTAGTTTTTTTCATATAGATTGTATTAATTGGTGGCTGTCATTGCACTAAAGGCATACAAAATCTACTCAAGTAGCTATAAACTGCACAGCTTGGCTGGTATGAGTAAAAATGAGAGGGAGACACATGCAGCCTTTCTTTCACTGAGGAAAACAAAAACTGCTAAAAGCAATATTAGTTAACAGTCTTCAAACCAAATTACAGCTGTTCTTAAGATGAAAGGTGAATAGTTCAACTATGATGAGAACACACAATGATAGCAATCACACAGTAGCACAATTTAGAAAACTTGTTAACAGCTCAGTGCACATTTAACTAAAGTATTTTACAGATTGATTTCCAGATGCAATCTGGAAACACATTATTTGAGTGAGCATATTTGAAACTATCATCATTTTCAGCAGAAATTGGAAATTGGGATAAAAATTGCAAGGAGAAGCCTACATTTTCTGACTATTGTTAAATTTTCACATTAACCTCTTGAAAATAAATAATCAATACTAATGCAAAATAAACACCATTCAGAAAGTGAAGGTTTACAAATAAAAATGAAACTGAATCTCTATAATGCACGAGTACCATGGGCTAAAAATAAAGGCAGGTGGATGTGACTGAATATGTAGTAACAGTGAATTAACTGTATGATGGAAGCATTTCTGGGAACTAAATTGCCTCATCCTGCTGTGTTGATCACTCAATAGTTTTAAGTTTCAGTGTAGAAAGAATAATACATATTATTCTTAAAAACAAAAAGTTACATTTTAATAATAAAAATTAATAATAACTAGGGAAAAAATAAAAAATTAAAAATAAAAAAAATGAACATGAAAAATAAGAATGAAAAATACATTTCTAAGCAACAACTTATCAATATGATTTTGGTTATACAAATGTAAGATAATCAACCAAATATCTCAAATAGAAATTCCAAATTTAGTCCATTTTTAGTAGTAATTAGAATTTCTGTCAATATAAATCAAGAAGTATGTTATTTACGATACAGTGTTGCAGAAACTATTTGTTTTATTATTTTCAAAAGCTCATCAAGTGAATTTTCGCCTGGGAGCAGATATGCATTTTCAGACATGAATAATCGCACTTAGGCCTGGATTTTCACTACTGAGACAGAAAAGCTTTCAGCTTGTAAGAAATATTGGGTCTTCTACAAAGAGTGAGCCTCTTTGGCCCAATCGCAATCATCTGCTTCATCAATGACTTCCCATCCATCATAAGGTCAGAAGTTGGATATTCACTGATGATTACACAATGTTCATCAAAATTTGTAACTCCTCAGATGCTAAAGCCATCCATGGATGCAGCAAGACCTGGACAATATCCAGTCTGGGGCTGACAAGTAGCAAGTAACATTCACTCACACAAATGAAATGACTTTCTTCAACTAAAATCTAACCATTGCCATTTGACATTTGATGACATTACCATCACTGAATCCCCATGACTAACATCCTGGGATCACCAAAAACTGAACAGGACTAGCGATTTAGATACTGTAGCTTTAAGAGCAAGTAAGAGGCTAAGAATCCAGCAGTGAGTAATTCACCTTCTGACTTTCCAAAAGTCCACTATCTAAAAGGCACAAATCAGGAGGGTGATGGAACAACCTTCACTTGCCTGCATGATTACAGCTTCAACAATACCCAATAAGCTTACCATCATTCAGAACAAAGCAGCACACTTGATTGACACCACATTCATAAACATTCACTCCTTTCATTACTGACCCTCAGTAGTAGCAATGTATATCATGTACAAGATGAACTGCAGAAATTCACCAAGACTCCTTCCAAACCTACAATGACTACCACATAGAAGGACGTTAGTTTCAGGTACATGGGAACACCAATACCTGAAAGTTCCCTTCCAAGCCACTCACCATCCCGAATTGGAAATATATCACCATTCTTTCAGTGTCACTTGGTTAAAGCTCTGGAACTCCCTTCCTAATAGCGCTGTGGGTTACTTTTGCCTCTTGCAGGCACCTTGGCATCTGTACAGTCATTGTTGTGAGAGACCAGCTCTTAAAGACATTAATTCCTCTTTCATAAATGAGGAAGGATCCATTGAGTCCTCCGGGGAAACATTAATAATGCTACTGCCTGCATGCCCCACCAGTGCAGATATTGACACCTTAGTGGCTATGTTAGCTAGATTAGAGTCAGAAATACATTCTGGTGGCCACATTACCGCCACACTTCCACAGCTGGTCCATGTTGCTGGCAATCAGAGAACCATTGAGGCAGATGCCTGCTTGGCCCCAAGGCAAGTGAGGATCCCATAGATTCAGTTGTTAATCACTTCATTCAGTAGCACAGGCAGACACAGGAGCAGGAAGCAGGAGTATTGGAGTCATATGGGAACTTGACTTGAAGGTTGAGAGAGTCCAGCAACACTATCTGTACCATGTTGTTTCACTCTTGTGAGCATCTGGCTGTGTCTAGTTAGATTGGCAGTTGCCACTGAGACCTAGGTCCAGCACATGCAGTATCCACTGGATATATGCTCATATACAGGAGTTCAGGAAAAGCCAGGGAACTATAGGCCAGTGAGTCTGATATCAATGGTGGGCAAGTTGGTGGTGGGAATTCTGAGGAACAGGATTTACATGTAATTGGAAAGACAAGAACATTAGAACCATAAGAACATAAGAACTAAGAGCATGAGTAGGCCATCCAGCCCTTTGAGCCTCCTCCACCATGCAATAAGATCATAGCTAATCTTTTTGTGAACTCAACTCCATTTACTCGCGTTTTCACTGTATCCCTTCATTCATTTATTTTTCAAAGAAATATTACCTTAGCTTTAAAAGCAATTACTGAAATAGTGTCAACTACTTCCCCGAGCAAGGAGTTCCATAGATTAACAACCCCTGGGTGAAGAAGTATCTTCTCCATTCAGTTGTAACCCTGCTTCCTCTAATCTTGAGGTCATGCTCTGTTTTCCTAGTTTCACCTACCAGTGGAAACATCCTATCTATTTCTATTTTATTGCTTCCCTTCAGAATTTAATAAATTTCTGTAAGAGGCCCCCACATTCTTTTGAATTCCAATGAATATAATCCCAGTCTACTCAGTCTCTCCTTATAAGCCAATCCCCTCAACTCCGGAATCAACCCAGTGAACCTCCTCTCCACCCCCTCTAATGCCAGTACATCCTTTCTTAAGTAAGGAGACCAAATCTGCTCACAGTACTCCAGGTGTGGCCTCACCAGCACCCTGTACAGCTGTAATATTACCTCTCTGCTTTTAAACTCAACCCTTATAACAATGAAGGACAAAATTCCATTTGCCTTCCTTATTACTTGTTGTGAGGATCTGAAACCTGAATACAGGCTGAGGTAATTAGTTGTTGTCAGGAACAGCCGCTTAACAGATGTTCTTAATAATTTAGGTGGCAACAAAATGGCTTCTCAAATAATATGACAAAATGGCTTCTAGGCTGCAAATTGACAATTCTGCTAAAAGCTGCATAAAAAGGCTTTTAATTCTGTTATAGCTGCATAATTGACTCACCACTGTCTGCTTCAATAGAGATTAGCAAACAATGCTCCTTTTAGAAATAACTAGACTAGATAAGACATTACTGGCCATCCTAAGTGACCTTCAAATTCAGGTGCAATGGCTCGGTTAGTGAGATAAGGGTGGCCTGAGTGTTGAAAAACAAAGTTGGCTCCCAGGAAATATCATTGCACTAAGTAATTATCAAATAAAGCAATATCATATATTGATTGTTAATTGTCTGAATGTCCTGTGCAATCATGGCCTGTACCTTTCTTTAAGAAAAGTATAAAAATGTCTTTGTTTCAAGCCAAGTGCACAGCTCCTCTGAGGAACTCTGGTGGGCGGCACGGTGGCACAGTGGTTAGCACTGCTACCTCACAGCGCCAGAGACCCAGGTTTAATTCCTGCCTCAGGCGACTGACTGTGTGGAGTTTGCACGTTCTCCCCGTGTCTGCGTGGGTTTCCTCTGGGTGCTCCGGTTTCCTCCCACATCACAAAGATGTGCAGGTCAGGTGAATTGGCCATGCTAAATTGCCCATAGTGTTAGATAAGGGGTAAATGTAGGGGTATGGGTGGGCTGCGCTTCGGCGGGTCGGTGTGGACTTGTTGGGCCGAAGGGCCTGTTTCCCCACTGTAAGTAATCTAATCTAAAACATGGAATTGTATAACCTCTGTGTTTCTGGATGAACTGTGCCCAGCCATATGAAGAAATAAAAAGTGAAGTCTTAAAGACCAGACTGTTTGCAAGTGTTTATTGACCAATCACGGAACCGAGAGACCCCGCCAATGGTCCAGATCTACATCTGGTGCCATGATTCGAATTCGGTACAGACGGATTGTCAACAGTGGTGTAAGAGCCTTGAGTCATCCACTATTGAGTGTAAAGGAATCGGCCAGCCAGATGTGAGTATTTTCTCTGTTTGGTTTTCCTCTCATTCAAGTCGTGGTTGACTCAACCCCTTGCTGTCCATCTTCTTCTAAGTCCAGCCTGAAAAGGATCAGTCCTGGTAAAAAATTTTTTAAAAAGGAGTCAGGAACTCCCACTAACAGGTCAGGGACCTGCAGATCAGTGATCCGAATAGAGTCGGGGGCTCCACTAACAGGTCAGGGACCTGAACAAGGAAGTACTCAAAATGAGTCAGGGACTCAGATTTGATTGAATTGTTGTTGTCCAAAATTGTTCTCTGAAAGATGAAATAAAGAAGTATCGCGATACATTATAAAGAGACTGTCGAGAGTTTTGGAATGTTATGAAGGATTTGCAAAAGTTATTAGTTCTGTTGTTTGTTGTTGGGTTGTTAAATGGTGAAGGTCTTAATTCAGGATTATAAATGGAAGGTTGTTTTAAGATGGGTAATAATATAGACAAGACGGAAGATCCGTTTACTTTATAGTTTCACCAATGTGAAAGTAAAAGGAAAAGTCTGAAAGCCTGTGAAAACTTTCTGGCACCTTAAATAAGACATTGTATGATGAGCAGTGCCACTGGGCAGCCTTAAAAGGACTCAATTGGTTAAATCAGCCCAGCAATTGATTCGGCGACAAAACTTGGGCTCACAAACAAAAGAATTGATGGGACTGCAGCAACAATTCTGTTGTGAATGCCACAAAGAATTGGCTTTGTGTTCATGGCAGGATACTGCCACCAAATTGAATTAATTAATGATGGTACCATGAAACCTACCGTGGTCCTGAAAAATGAATGTGCTCAAATTAAACATCAACAGAAACAAAAAGAAAAGTCATCGGTGATTGATAAACAAAAAGAACTGTGCAGTTCGATGGTTGGCCTTGGTTAGGGTGTGGGAGACAATGAAAATTCAGCTTTAGATGATTTGTGTTCCTATCTGCACCTTGCACTGCCACCACCTCCCCCACACCCATAAGCGAATCTTAATGTATCCCCAGTTATTCCAATCCCTGCCACACCGATAAGTCAAGCAAGCACCCCTTGTGCTAACCCCTTCCCCACAGATTATTCAACCTCCTGCTTATCAAACTGTTGTTGCACCACATTCTTAAATTCCCGTTGTTCCCCTGCCGCTGGCCCCTCTCTTTCTCCCACCTGGATTCACCCCTGCTATCGCCGCTTCTTCTCGTATTCCTCCGATTCCAATTAGTCCGGCTGCTACAGCTCTTCCTCAGACATACGTTGCTGCCATAGCCATGCCTGTTCCCCCCACACCTCCCTCCTCAGTTTATTGATCCTGTTGCTTGGAACACTCGCAGTTAACTAAAATCGAACTCTCACCAATCTTTGAAAAGCTCTTACCGTGCCTTGTCACAACTCATTCAATGATCAGAAACCCCGTTGAGTTCCTCTTCTGAGGACTCAGGAGATGAAATACTCGCTCCAGGCATGTTTCATGAAGAACTGCTGATTCCACAGGCTGGCGCTGCTGGTCAAAACACCACTATCCATGTTCACTGTCTCTGGAAACCCCATGAAATTATGTCTATTCTCAGTAATGATCCACACTGCCACAAGGCTCCTCAACAGTTTGTTGATTTCCTAAGCACCATCATTAAAATTTATGATGGCACTGTCCAGGACCGTTGGGCCCTTATCCAACAGATTCTTACCCACTGAATATGCCTGTTTCACTGAATGTGTAGGTTATAATGATTTTGCTGCCCTCACCAACACTGTGGCTCAGGATCAGCAGTGACAGGATGATATCCTTGCTGCTGCATCCGACATATTGGCAAAACCTATTGACCTTACTCATATCCTCAAAGTTTGCCTAAAAGGAAGGAGTCAAGATTTTCTTGAATGCTTCCGCCAATGTTATGAATCCTATTCTGGGGATCAAGTTTGAACTTCCATGTTGCCAATGCTAAATATAACTGTTATTAAACTGTCTGCCACCCTCTGTCACCACTGCAATCAGGACAAATAACCTGGACTGGGTCGACGCTAATCCTAATCAATATCAGAGTGAAGACAAGGTGCAGACCCATGTAAAGTCAGGATTTGTTGTCCAGCAAGAGGCTTCTCAACAATTACCTATACGTTGCAGTAGCAGTCCTTCACCCATTCGAGCCCGCGGTCATGCATATGGCTGAAGGGTCCCTCCCAGACAACTCCTCATGGCTGTTTCAACTGTGGCGACCCATACCACTGGTCTTGTGACTGCCCGACCCAAGGCTGCTTTAATTGTGACCACCGTTTCACTGGGCTTCTAATTGCTGAAAAGTATCAACGGGGGGGAGCCAAGGAGGCAGATATGGAAATTACCTCCAGGACTCCTATGACAACTGGGGGAAACTCCCTAATAATAACCACCCTCTGATGCAAGCAAGAGGCAGAGAGCAATTCACTAATTTTTCACAAAATAAACCCGTTTTCCAAATGACTGCATAACTTCCCTTTGAAGACTGTATCTTTCAAGCAGGAACCCACAGTCTTTCTTAAAGTTGAAACAGATGGTATCCCCTTCTGATTGACACAGGAGCCTCAATGTTCTCAGTGAAATCTGACATGAACCTCCAATCTCTAAGAAGACCCAAAAAGTATCTGGCTTTCATGAAGAAACCCACCATTATCCAGTTTCTGATCCAGTTCCTGTCTATTTCCAAGGCTATTCCCTGGACCACCGCCTTGTGGTAACTACCACATTATCTTGCAAACTAATGGGACGAGATCTGCTGTGTGCCTTTCAAGTCAAACTCACGTGTTCCCCTGATGGTGTCCAACTTGATTCTGACTCAGTTGTACGTGTCCACTAAATCCCAATAATAGTCACTTGACCTTGACCCCCAAAGTTCTGGAAGTCGTGTCACCCTTGCTTATAATCGGACAGGCCAAGATCAATCTCTTGAAGATTTTTTTAGGGATTTAATTGGTACTGAATGGACCACCCCCAGCTCACCGGGCCAGAGGGTGAAGCAGATTATGTACAAATACCCACTCACCTATGAAAACAAGCAGATACCTCAGCCCTTCACATCACCTGGAAGGTCAACCCACCTCATCATGCTAAAGACCTAGGCCCTTTGGTCCACCATGCAATCACCAGGGCTGACCCACACTGCTATCATCTGCAAACAATCCAAGGAGGGATGACTGTCCTCTACTATCCAAATCCCTACCTCTCACAGAGCCATACTCCAGCACCATGAAAGTCGGGATGTCTTTGATTTAATCCACCCTGATGTATGGGCTGAAACATCCTCTCATTTGGACTTAAAAATGTAAACCCTTTCAGATTGCTCTCAAACCAAATGTTACTCTACCATCCATCCGCCAGTACCTGCTGAAACAACAGGCGATACAAGCCTCACTGCTCTAATTGATTACTTTCTCAACCAAGACATCCTGGTCCCTTGCCAATCACCCTGTAACACTCTAGTTATAGCTGTCCCAAAACCTGGCCAGCAAACCAGTATAGACTGGTTCAAGACCTAAGAGCTATCAAAGCTATTGTACAGCCTCTTCATGCCCTGGTCCAGCTCATATTTTAGCCTCAATACCATCAGACGCTAAGGTTTTCACTGATGTTGACCTGCAATGTGCTTTTTTCTCTCTGCCTATTCATGAAGACAGTCAGTATCTATTCATCTTTACTTTTAAGGGCCACCATTTGATGTGGATTCGACTTCCTCAAGGCTTCAGACATTCTCCGACCCTTTACTCTCAGGCCGTACAGAAACAAGTGCGGTCTCTCACCCTCACAGATGGGTCTGCACTGATCCAATATGTAGACGACCTCCTTGTTGCCAGCCTAGATGAAGAATCTAACCGCTCTGATGTCGTTGTCCTCTTCAACTATCTAAAATGCCTGGGTTATGTTGTCTCTCCAAAGAAAGGTCTCAATTGCACAACGCCAGGTAAAGTTTCTAGGTTTTATCCTGGCAGATGACTCATGCTCTCTTGAACAGAATCGCATCACTCCTATTGTCACCTTTCTGGTCCCAAAGACTGCAAAACAGGCAGTCCAGTGGCTGGGCATGGTCAACTTCTGCCAACAATGGAGCCCTAACGCTGCCCTCCTCGTCAAGATGTTGACCCCTTTTACTTCTTACGAAGATAGCTTCCAGCTCTCCTCAGACGCAAAGCAAGCCTTCTGCAAACCTAAACATGCTTTGTCACAAGCTCCAGCTCTGGAAAGACCCCTCTATGACAAACCTTTCCAATTTTACTGCACTGTGCTTCCTCTGTCCTCACTCAACTACATCGTTGCCTATTTCTCTGCTAAACTTGACCCTGTTGCCTTAGGACATCCCCGTTGTACTCAGATCCTTACTGCTATTTATCTTAGCTTACAGTCCGCCGAGAACCTCACACTTCGGAAGGACATTGTCGCCTACAGTTGTCGCCCAACAGTCTCTGTTGGGACAATTGTAAACTCAACATTTGACTGCTGCTCACCAAAACGGTTATGAGGTTTACCTCCTCAAATACCCCCGACTGACCTTTAAGTACTGCACCCCCATTAATCCTGTTGATTTCCTTTCACGTCCTCCATCACCCTTATCCATTCCAGATCATGATTGTTTTCTCCTTTTCAATGAGGACATCCAAATTCTTCCAGATCTTTCTGATGCCCCTGTCTCAGACTTTGATATCATAATGTTCTTCTGCTGACCATACAGGTGTTCACCTCTCAGGCTACGCGATAGTTCATGACCATGGCTCCATCCTGGAATCAGCCACTTTTGAGACTCCATTTTCTGCCCAACAAGCTGAACTTTTTGCCATAATCTATGTCTGCATCCTCAGGACGAGTCTTCGTGTTAACATTTACACTGACTCCCGCTTGGCTTTCAGGGCTGTGCATGATTTTGGTCAGCTCTGGAAAATAGAGGGTTTTTAACATCTTCATGTGCCCCCATTTCTCACCGCCAGCTCATCTTGAACATTTTAACCGTGCTCCTGCTCCCAAAACAGGTTTCTGTTATTAAATGTATTGCCCATACCATTGGCCAATCCCCTGTCGACATTAGTAACCATGCTGATGAGGCTACATTTGCAGCCATCTTCTGATTGTGCCTAAAATGATGAGCCAGACTGAAAGCTCTGACAAGAGTGAGTCAACCTCAGACAAACTAATGCCAACCATTAATGATGTTGTCACCTTACAGGGGGACGCCTGTAACTCTGAAAGGCTGTTGTGGTCCAAGGCCGGCTGTTATTGTAATCCTGTTACTAAACTCTGGACCAATACAGATGATCAAATTTGTATGTCAGATGTTTTTGTCTTATGGGTCATTGACTATCTCCACAATGCTACTCATTGTGGTGCTCACTCGACGTCTGACCACCTCTTGACCACTTGGTGGCACCCTCGCCTCCAGCAGATGGCCCAAAATGTCAGTGCACAATGCCTCACCTGCCAAGACCACAACCCAGGCAAGGGTGTGCCTTCCCCAGTTGGGCAGACACCCCTCCCTGAAGGACCCTTCCAAATTGTTCAGCTTGACTTCATTGATTTGCAGAAGTGTCAGCACTATAAGTATGCTTTTCTCATTGTTGACATTTTTTTTCCAGATGGGTTGAAGCTTACCCAATTTCCAATGTTACTGCCAAAACTGTTGTAAATATATTGCTCAAGGGAATTATTCCCTGCTTTGGTATTCCCATTTGCCCATCTTCTGACAATGGCCCTCATTTTATTAGTGATATTAATGAGGAACTATGCTCTCATTTTGAGATCTGCTGCCAACTTCATTGAGATTGCCCACAGGCTGCAGGGCTCATGGTGTTTTGTAACCAAACTCTGAAAACTAAATTTGCCAAGTTGACCTCTGAGACAGGCCTTTCCTGCATAAGGTTAATGCCTCTACTACTGTTCCATCTATGATACATTGTGTGGATAAAACTCGCTTGTTCCCAGCCAAAATAGTCTATGGTTGAGCTTCTTCCCCCCTCGAATGGTGCCTCCCCCTCCATTCACTCCCACCGCAAGACAAAGGACATGTCCTCCAATGTTCTTTCCTTGACTAAAATTTTGCAAGGCCTTCAGTCCCAAGTCCGTGCTGCCCACGAGAATCTACCTCCCTCAACAGTGTTCTGACTGTTGAACTGGGCTCCTTCATTCTCATCAAGAATTGGACACGCTGTGGCTCCAACCTTGATGGGAAGGACTCTTCCAGGTCCTCATCACCCCGACTGCTGTTAAGGTCACCAGGTGCTCCATCTGGGTTCATCTCCATCATTGCAAGATCATCGCATGAGCTGCTCCTTGCAAGGGGGGAGGTGATGGAGATGGAGACGATGGGGAACTGAGAGAGGAACCAGAATCAAACCAAACTACTAAGCTGCATACATAGCTGCATGTTTCGAATAATAATTATTCTTCTGTTTTAGATATCCTGATCCTTAATCCAGAAATGACCATTATGATGAAGATCAAACTTCCCCTGTGATATGGACTCATCATTGCCAGCATTGGTGCTCATGAAGGGACTGTTTACCTGTGTGACCTGAGCAATAGGAGACTGTGTACCATTTATGCTGAAAAGATGTCTTGTGTGCTGAAAGACTGATTCCTTCAATGCATGGAATGTTACCAAGAAAGATCGCCACAATGGTCAATGGCATCAAGAAGATCAGACAGTTCATTTACAGAACAAGTCTCAATGGTCGTTACCCCATCAAGTGTTTTGTATCAGTTTGACTTTAGTTGTGCTAGGGGTGGCTCTGGCAAGCCCTGCTTCTACTCAAAGAGGTCTAAATTAGCATGTCGCAAAAGAGAAAAGGAGGAAATGTTATCTTTGACTGACAATTTGTTTCTTCAAAGTCACAATAAAATATTCAGCTGGGGTGAAATGGTCTGATATGCCCTCACATCAGCAAAGGACTCTTTGACCTCTTCCCCCCGCCTCTCCAATCCCAATATGGAATACTTCCAAGGCCTTTACCAGACATTATGTTTCTTTTGACTATTACTTATCCCCACCTGCTAGTTGGTTGTGGACTTTGTCTAATAAGTCCGGGGTAGCCTATCCCAACTGGTACAGGATGGGGGTGCACTTACATGAATGTGACTAAGATTATTCCATGTGCCTTGGTCAAATGTACCAACCGTGACTGCCCTCCTGTGGGGCCTCGCATCTCATGCACATGCTTATTGGAGGAGTATGTCTCTGTTATTGCTGGTATTCAGGCTCTTTGTGGTATGGGTAATGGCACCCACCTTCATTATGAGACCCCTAATGGCACCTCCATCTTCCCAAAAGTGAGATGGAAATAACCAGTCTGGGACAATCACCGCATCTCTTACCGAACGACCCACCTCTTTTTATTGAATGGTATCACCCTAACCACTCATGACAACCATACTTTGTGGCCATGGACTACCCATATGTCCAGGGTAATCACAAAGACAGGCCTGGTTCTTATTGGGAAGCCCCCTCCATTATCTTTACCAAACCCGGTTATTATTTTTTCAATCAAGGCAGAGCAATGAACTTCCTTGTTCTTGATGAAATAGGCACGCCCCGCTCCCCCCCCCCCCCCCCTCACCCTTGCTGTAGCTGTAAGGACATTTTTCTCGATTACTGTTCCCTGTCCAACTACCTGAGAATGGTGTTGGGGTTTCCCTACCAAACATTCAATTTCATCTGAATTTTGTGCGCATTAGAGACAGCAGTAAAGCTCAATCTGTGGGCTACGCATTTCTTAGTATGTTTTCCTGAGGAGGATCTGGGAATTATTAGCCATCAAAACCAAAACTATCTTATTTGCGGCCTCACCCTCTTAGGCAATGAGACAGCCTTGGCCTTAGCAGGAGTTAAAAGCATGCTCTCAGAATAAAGTTTATTTTCCCAGCAAAACCAGTATGCCCTCGACTACCTACTCACCAAAGAGGGAGTGCTGTGTGCCGTAGTAAATGGTACAACTGGTTAATAAATCTGGCCATGTATATTGGTATTATTTTAGTTTGTCTCCTTGCTGGCATTGCTATTGTTAAATGTATTATTGCCAAGCTAATAACTTCCATTGACAACATCAGTTCCCCCAGAAATGCTTCTTCTTCATCCAAATGATGGTGAAGAGGAGTGGTTGCCTACCCCTACTTCCTCCACAGACGAGAAGGAAGTATGGCAGTCTCTAGCGTCCAATCAATCGGACTGACCTAATCTATGCCCTCTCATCCTATGGTGTGGTCATGGAATGACCAAAAGGGGGAGATGAGGATCTGAAACCTGAATACAGGCTGAGGAAACTAGTTGTTGTCAGGAACAGCCGCTTAACAGATGTTCTTAATAATGTGGGTGGCAACAAAATGGCTTCTCTATGCAAATAATATGATGCAATGTCTTCTAGGCTGCAAATTGACAATTTTGCTGAAAGCTGCATAATTGACTAACCATAGTCTGCTTTAATAGAAATAAGCAAACAATGTTCCCTTTATGGCTTAGAAATAACTAGACTAGATAAGACATTACTGGGCATCCTAACTGACCTACAAATGCAGGTGCAATGGCTCAGTTAGTGAGATAAGGGTGGCCTGAGAGTTGGAAAACAAAGTTGGTTCCCAGGAAATATCATTGGACCAAGTAACTGTCAAATAAAGTAATATTGTATATTGACTGGTAATTGTCTGAATGTAATATGGAATCATGGGCTGTACCTTTCTTTAAGAAAAATCCAAACCTGTCTTTGTTTTAAACCATGTGCGCAGTTCCTCTGAGGAACACGGAAGTGTATAACCTCTGTGATTCTGGACAAACTGTGCCCGGTCGTATGAAGAAACAAAGTGTGAAGTTTGAAAGGACCAGACCAATTGTGAGTGTTTATTCACCAATCACAGAACTGAGACACCCCACTAGACATTCAAATCTTCAGTTTTACCTGCAGACTAACCTTCTGTGCTTCATGCACAAGGACACCCAGGTCCCTCTACAAATCAGCATGTTGCAATTTTTTACCATTCAAATAATAATCTATTTTGCTGTTACTCCTACCAAAATGCGTGAGTTCACATTAACTAACATTGTATTCCATCTGACAGACCTTTTCCCACTCACTCAATGTGTGTATGTTCCTCTGCAAAGTTTTGCAGTCCTCAGCACACTTTCCTCTGCCACTCATCTTTGTGTCTTCGGCAAATTTTGACACTGTACACATGGTTCCCAACTCCAAATCATCTATATAAATTGTAAATAATTGTGATTCCCACCACTAATCCCTGAGACACACCACTAGTCACTGATTGCCAGCTAGAGTAGCACTCATTTATCTCTACTCTTTGCTTCCTGTCAGTCAACCAATCCTCTGCCCACGCTAATATTCTACCCCTAACGCGATGCATCCTTATGCAGCAGCCTCATATGTGGCACCTTGTCAAAGGTACACCACATCCACTGGCTCCCCATTGTCCACTTTACTTGAACTGTCTTCATAGAATTCCAAAAGATTTGTGAACCATGACCTGCCCTTCATGAACCCATGCTGCGTCTGTACAATTGAAACTCCTGCTATTTCTACCTTGAAGATAGAGTCAAACATCTTCCCCACTACAGAACTTAAGCTCACTGGTCTATAATTCCCCATCTTTTTTCTGCTTCCCTTTTTAAACAGTGACTCACATTTGCTATTTTCCAATCTGTTGGGACTGCCCAGAGTCCAGCGAATTTTGGAAAATTACTGCCAGCCCACCTGGTATTTCTCCTGCCATTTCTTTTAGTACCCTGGGGTACATTATATCTGGGCCAAGAGACTTATCTATCCTTAGCTCCATTAGCTTACCCAACACTAACTCTTCCATAATAATAATTGTTTCTGGGTCCTCACCCACCTTCGTCTCTTCATCACTTACTGGCATATTATTAGTATCCTCTACTGTGAAGCCCAATCTTAAGTACCTGGTCAATGCCTTCGCCATTTCATCATATCCCAACACTCTTTGTGTGGGGGAAATCATGTCTCACTAACTTGATTGAGTGTTTTGAAGAAGTAATGAAGACAATTGATGAGGGCAGAGTGGTGGACGAGATCTATATGGTCTTCAGTAAGGCATTTGACAAGATTCCACATGGTAGACTGGTTATCAAGGTTAGACCGTGTGGAATACAGGGAGAATGAGCCATTTGATTACAGAACTAGCTTGAAGGTGGTGGAGGGTTGTTTTTCAAATTGAAGACCTGTGACCAGCAGTGTGCCACAAGGATTGGTGCTGGGTCCACTGTTTATCATCATTTATATAAGTGATTTGGACATGAACACAGGAGGTATAGGAAGTAAGTTTACAGATGACACCAAAATTGGAGGTGCAGTGGACAGTGAAGGTTATCTCAAAGTAAAACGGGATCTTGAACAGATGAGCAAATGGGCAGAAGAGTGGCAGAGGGAGTTTAATTTAGGTAAGTGTGAGATGTTGTATTTAGGAAAGGCAAATCAGAGCAGGACATATACACTTAATGGTAAGGGCCTGGGGAGTGTCGCTGAACAACGAGACCTTGCAGCGCAGGTTCATAGTTCCTTGAAAGTGGAGTCGCAGGTAGATAGGATAGTGAAGAAGGTGGTTGGTAGGCTTTCCTTTATTGGTCAGAGCATTGAGTATAGGAGATGGGAGGTCATGTTGCAGCTGTACGGGACATTGGTTAGGCAATTTTTGGAATATTGTGCAATTCTGGTCTCCCTCAACTCAGAAAAGATTTACAGGCGTGTTGTCAAGGTTGGAGAGTTTGAGCTGCAGATAGAGGCTGAACAGGCTGGGACTGTTTTCCCTGGAGCATTGGAGGCTGAAGGGTGACCTTATAGAAGATTATAAAATCATGAAGGGCATGAATAGGGTGAATAGACAAAGTCTTTTCCCTGGGGTGGGGACTCCAGAACTAGAGGACATAGGTTTAGAGTGGGAGGGGAAAGATTTAAAAGGGACTTTAGGGGCAACCTTTTCATGCAGAGAGTGCTGTGTATATGGAATGAGCTGCCAGAGAAGTTGTGGAGGCTGGTACAACTACAACATTTAAAAGGCATCTGGATGGATATATGAATAGGAAGGGCTTAGAGGGATTATGAGTCATGTGCTGGCAAATGGGACTAGATTAATGTAGGATATCTGGTCAGCATGGACGAGTTGGACCGAACAACCTGCTTTCATACCGTACATCTCTATGACTAATTGATCCAGCCACTGGTGCACCAATGCAAAGGAAACTGTGTGACAAGGGACCTTGAACTCAGTCTGAGTGTCCATTCCTCATAATGAGACAGGGCGATGCTCGTAGGCACCCAGCCAGCGAAAGACCTAAAAATAGCACCACTCCCATCACCAGCCCAAGATATCTCCTCTCAGCACACTTCCAAAATGCTGGGTCACCCTGCTATGCTTTTCCAGCACCAACCCTTTGGGAATTCAAGGCAAGGAGGGTTAACCTGCATCTGGGGAGGCTATATTCAGCAATGTTTAGGCCTTCTAGCTACAAATGCACCTTTATCTGACTGATCATAAACTCAAGGTTAATAGGATCCACTATACAGCAAGCTCCCTGCACCTTGCTGCAGACAAGAGGCTTCGACACCTCGATGTACTGACAGGATAAGGATAAAGAGAAGCTCATGAAGCCACATAGGTGGCATGTGTCAACACTTCACTGTAAATATATTACCACAGTTACAAAGATATGTTCACTTATCATCCTCAGCTGTGTGAGCAACTGTCACTTTAACTGCAATTACAAGAGTGAAAGTATAGCCATCCAAATCATGACACAATGTCTCAGTCCTGTCTGAGTGATAGCTACTCTTTCCACAGCAGCCATCCTTGCATGCAGCTTTGTTATAACTGAATGAGCGACCATTGGATGCTATGAAGGCATCCATCAAAATGTTTACAGTCAATGGAAGATGACTCAATGCAACTCAATTCCATTGAACAAAGTCCACATGAAATCATGCCTTAGTGGTTCTGGCCCAGAACTCTCTGCTGTAAGATGCCAAAGCTGTTTTTCCTTCTGAAGAATCACCTCATGTTCTTACTCTGCCCAAAGGCAAAACTCTTATTAATCCTCCTCATCCAATACAACATCTTGGTGCAATGCCCAATTGTCCAGAGCAGAGATTCCAAGAATGAAATAGCACCATCTTTCTGCATGCTATTGGAACACACCCTCAGACATATCCTGCTTGAAAACTGACATTATGGCCTTGTTCGCCCCTGTGGAAGATGGTGTAGCATTGCAGATAGTCTGGATACTGTGACATGGAATTCTGACATTCACCTCTTAGGGCAGCTTGGTCACTCAGTTGTTAAAACTGTTGTTTAGATTAGAATGGTGCTGGAAAAGCACAGCAGGTCAGGCAGCATCTGAGGAACAGGAAAATCAATGTTTTGGGCAAAAGCCCTTTATCAGGAATGGAGGCAGGGAGCCTCCATAGTGGAGAGCACCAGGCACCTGGGTTCAATTCCATCCATTCGTGACTGTGAGGATGGGATGCTCTACAGAGGGTCAGTGCAGACTCGATGGGCCAAATGACCCCTTTCCACAATGTAGGGATTCTCTGGTTCTGTTATCTCTGAAAAAAGTATGGTGGCATTGTCCCTCTCATAATTGTATAGGATTCCATGGAAGATGAACAACTGTAGACTCCTGCATCTTCACCACATGAAGGGTTACATCCAGCTGGAACTTAGCTTTAGGAGGTAGCTTCATTTCTGCTGGAAGCTTCAAGAAACATTTGTACATCATTTATGTAGCAACTCTTGCTGCAGTAGCTTGAAGGACAACCATAGCACCTGCATTTGGATCCATCAGGATAGTTTCAAAGAGCATATATGAGCAATATCAGAATCAAAGCAGCTCCTCAGTAATGTGATCATTTAGCAGAAGTAGCACACAGAAATAATATTTGAACAGTGTTCTTCAACACTGTGACTTGGAAGCCCCAGACAATGAAGCCAGTGGCGATGTCTTTACATGGGATTTTCTAATGAAGATCCCAAAATGGCAGCATGGCAACAGCTTGCAGCGGCCTCTCTGGTCCGAGAGTGACTAAGTTCCAGGAGAAATAGGAAACCCAGTGTTTGCAGACACTGTTACAATCTGACAACATGGCTAACAGTACAGGATCCAGCTGAAAACAGACCTGGATGGAGAGCTGCAGCAGGAGCTATGTGATCTGGGCTTGCTTCGGAAACCTGGCCTCCAATCCTCCGCCTCGCCTGATGCCAGTGGCTGGGTCTTGAGATGTTAGAAACATTGTGCAAGGAAGCAGGAGTGTGGTAAGCATGGAGGAGTTCTCAGGTTGCTGCAGAAACCAGGCCTCTAGTCCTCAGCCTTGCCTGATGCCAGTAACCAGGTGTTGAGCCATCGGAAGTGATGTGAGAGGAGACAGAAGCGTGGTAAGTGGCAGGAGTTCATACTAGGTTTAAAACAAATCCTAGCTGGCCAGCTCTACTGTCCATTCTGCTCTCTAATGTCTGCTCCTTGGACAATAAGTTGGACTGCATCTGATGCAACAGGCGCCTCAGCGTGAATTCAGAAATCTGCTGCATCCTTGTTTTCATGGAATCATGGCTCAGTGACAGAGTTCCAGACACCGCCATCCAGCTAGACTGACTCACCTTGTTTCGCACCAACAGTAAGGCTCAGGAAGGGGTCTGCGTGTCTACATCAACACGAAATGATGCAAAGACTCTGTGCTAGGCTTCGGTTACTGCTCATCACTTGATGGAGTTTGTGATTGTTAGATGCAGACCATTTTATTTACCATGGGAGTTCACTGCCATCCTTATAGTTTGGGTGTATATTCCTCCCAGTGCTAATGCTAAGGAAGTGCTCTGTAACTGTGTGGGACTATTAGCGGCCTGCAGAACACACACCCTGATGGCCCATTCATTGTTGCTGGAGATTTCAACCATACAAATCTCAAGACTTTGCTCCCTAAATTCCATCAGCGTGTGGACTTTGCAACGAGAGGGAAGAACATGCTGGATTATGCAAACATCCCCAATGCACACAGGGCCCATGCCCCATCTCAGCTCCTCAAACCACATCCCTGTTATGCTAAATCCAGTGTACAGAACGTTCTTCAGACTTGTCAAACCAGTTCTGAAGCAGGTGAAAACCCTAGATGGCAGGAGCCTGTTCTGCTCTTCAAGACTGTTTTGAGTGCACAGACTGGTGCATGGTCAGGGAGGCAGCACCTGAGGGCAATTCCAGCAACTTAGGGGAGTACATGGCGCCAGTGATTTGCTACATTAGCAAGTGTATTGACGACATCACTGTCTCCAAGACCATCACTTCTTGCCCCAACCAGAAACCATGAATGACGCAAAGATGCATGCACTGCTGAGGATCCGTGATTCCACCTCCGGAGCAGATGATGAGGCAGCCCTAACAACAGCGAGGGCCAGGCTGATCTGGGCCATTAAAGAAGCAAAGCATGCACATGCACAGAGAATACACAGGCACTTTCAGGACAGTGGTGATACGCGGAGCATGTAGAAGGGCATCGAGGCCATCACCAACCACAGAACAGCATTGCCTGCTTGTGGTGATGACGCCTACCTCCTGGATGAGTTGAACGACTTCTATGCCCGGTTTGAGGCATGAGATGAGATGGTGGCGAGTAAATCCACATCTCCCCACTCCCAAATGACCAGATGCTGTGTCTTACCAGTGCCCATGAGGAAAGCAGTATGCAGAGTCAACTAACGGAAAGCTGCTGGAGCACATAACATCCTGCCAGAATGCTCAGAGAATGCTCTGACGTACTGGTGGATGTTGTCAAGGACATCTTCAACATCTTGTTGAGCTGCACTGTAGTTCCAATGCGCTTCAAGGCTGCTACCGTTGTGCCCATGCCAAAAAGGTCTTCAGCACCCTGTCTCAGCCACTACTGCCCTGTTGCGCTAACACCCATCATCATAAAGGGTTTCGAGAGGCTCAGGATGAGGCACATTAAGACCCTCCTGCCCCCCTCCCTGAACATCCTGCAGTTTGCGTATCGACCCAAACACTCAGCAGATGTTGCAATTTCCACCACCCTCCATCTGGCCCTCACCCACCTGGAGAAGAAGGACACCTATGCCAGACTACTGTTTATAATCTTCAGTTCTGCATTTATCACCATCATTCCTCAACGCCTGATTGAAAAGCTGAGTCTGCTGGGACTAAATACCTCACTTTGTAACTGGAACTGGGACTTCCTGACTGAGAGACCACAGTCAGTCTGGATTGGGAACAGCATCACCAACATCATCATTCTGAGCACGGGGGTCCCCCAGGGCTGTGTGCTCAGTCCACTGCTGTTCACCCTGTTGACATACGACTGTGCAGAGATGTACAGGTCGAGTCACATCATCAAGTTTGTTGATGATACGATTGCAGTGGGTCTCATCAACACAAATGACAAGTCAGCATATAGAAAGGAGGTGCAACGGCTAATGGACTGGTGCAGAGCCAACAACCTGTCTCTGAACATGGACAAGTTGAAAGAGATGTTTGTTGATTTCAGGAGGGCACGGAACAACCACTCTCAGCTGGACATCAACATCTCCCCATGGAAATCATGAAGAGTACCAGGTTTTTTGGTGTACACCTAGTGAACAATCTCACCTGGACCCTCAACACCAGCTCCATAGCCGAGGAAGCCCAGCAGCCTCTCTAGTTTCTGCACAGGCTGAGGAAAGCCCACTTCCCACCCTGTCTTCCTCACCAAATTCTGCAGTACCCTGAGCTGCTGCATCTCTGCCTGGTTCTGGAATTGCACCGTCTCAGATTGTAAGACCCTACAAAGGATAGTGAGATCAGCTGAGAAGATCGAGGTCTCTCTTCCTTCCATTACAGACATTTACACCACACACTGCATCCGAAAGGCTAAGAGCATTTTGGAAGACCCCTCACTCAAACACTTCTCCCTCCTGCCATCTGGCAGAAGATACTAGAGCATTCATTCTCTCACAGCCAGACTGTGCAACAGTTTCTTCCCCCAAGCTCCTTAACACAGAATGATTAGAATTTTTCCCATCTGAAATTCTTTGTACGACTTCGAAATGCTGCTAGAAAAAAAAACTATTATTTATCATTCTTTTATTGAACTGTAACTTACGTGTTTTACACTTCTTCTGCACATTATGCCATGTATGATTGTGTAGTTTGTGCTGTCCATGTAGTACCCTCAGTCCTGGAGGAACACTGTCTCGTTTTTACTGTATCGATTGTATATGATAGAAATGACATATAAAAAGCTACTACTACTACTACTACTACTACTACAACATTGCTGTTATGATGCAGATATCTGCTACTCAAGCCCCCCAACTCCAAGATTACCTAACATATAGGACAATGATGTGGATATTTCGGAGTCCAAGATGTGATATGGCCAGTACCTACATCTTTTATAAGCCCTGTGGATTGAAAGATAACTGAAAGTTTGGAACATAAAGTGAATCTTCACAGCTCAGTTGACTTTGAATTTTACAGCCATTAGTAGGCTTAATATAGTCAAAAGTGCTTGTGGCCAAGTCATTTACTCAAGACAGTAAGTAGGTGAATGCATGAGGGTCACATACAAAATTATCTGATAATAAATTAATTTCATCTGCACTGTGAGAGTCTACTTATAGCTAGAAGAACCTTTGAAGAACCTCACATCATAAAAATGTGGAGCTCCTCTCTCAGATTAAAAAAGCGACTAACTCAGCCTATTCCAGGCGTGGTGGCAGCCATTTTTCATTTCAGTTGTGCGCTTGTGATTTAGATGAAGATAGAAGGCAATATGGGTACGGCTTCATGGAGTGAATCACAAGTTCAAACCACCAAGCTAAGTGATGACAGTGTAGATCTCACACCACTACATAGACCAATGCAGGCACTACTGAGGCTTGCCCAAGATGGATCAGGTTAGATGTTGGAGTGCTTACTTCTGATAATCACTTAGATTATCAAGGACCATGAATCAGAGGGCAGTATGATCAATTGTACTCAGAAATCCACTGGCTTTTTTTTCTGATGCACCCATGTGCCTATGCAGATCAAGTCATATTCAAAAGGCAGTTAAAATATGTTAATATGGGGCTGGCATTTGAATACTGCACACCAAGCTTTATGCTTACTGCTGACCCTATGAAAGGTACATGGTCAGACAATCAAGAAAGAGTAGGATCCTGCAGCACAAATCCCCAAAATGATGGTAGGGTACAGTGGGAGTGACAAAAAAGCACGTATAGCTACTTCCTCAGAGGATCTTGATGCAGTAATTAAAGGACACTATTTGGATTGTACAACAATATTCTTTTATTCAACAAAACATCCTCTGAAAATCTGTATTATTAAAGTGCAAAGTTCTATTGTTTACAATCCATTCATATTAACGAGATTATTAAATAACTATAATTAGATTACTTACAGTGTGGAAACAGGCCCTTCGGCCCAACAAGTCCACACCAACCTGCCAAAGCGCAACCCACCCATACCCCTACACCTAACACTACAGGCAATTTAGCATAGCCAATTCACCTGACCTGCACATCTTTGTGACTGTGGGAGGAAACCAGAGCACCTGGAGGAAGCTCATGCAGACACGGGGAGAATGTACAAACTCCACACAGTCAGTCGCCTGAGTCGGGAATTGAACCCGGGTCTCTGGTGCTGTGAGGCAGCAGTGCTAACCACTGTGCCACTGTGCTGCCCACTGTGCTTGAATTGTTCCGAATTAATGTATCTTAAGCAAGTTCGGTTCGGAGCTACTAAATTTTAGTATTAATTTAATTGAAACAACTATCACCACTATCAATAAATTCAGATAAATAATGTACATAATCCTTTTTGCCCCAGGTATTAACTGGCTTGTGTTTTACACACTATTACAGGTAGCACATTAATCAAATCATTCAAAAATATATAATTTATAATCATATATAAATTTAAACTTCTCAAAAAAAATCAAATCTAATCTGGGAGGTTTTGGTTTAATTTCAATTTAGAAGCATTGGACTGTTAGGAAAATGTTTCATAATTCAATAACCATGCTCAACATGCAAGAAAGCAAAGAATATTTCTTTGGCAGCTGAACTGGTTCGCCCTGCCAATAGCTTCTTATTGAAACCACAAGATTGTCACCTAAGCAAAACATCGGTTCGAGTCATGCTTAATAAATGAGAGTTAAGGCACAGTATACAGGTTGAACCTCTGACATCTAGATTGGTTTTATTAATTGAATTTCCATACAGCTGTCACTTCAGCCATTGGATTGTACCTTTTTATTTTAGTTGCTGCAAATCTTTAAACTAGTACTATTGAACTTCCTTTAAAGAATGATCCCATGGGATGAATAAACTGGATAAGATCCCTGGCTAAAATGCAAATCCTAATAAAGTAATGCATTATGACATATTATTGGCAAAGAGATGCATGCAAAATACATTTTAAGTACAACTTCAAGAAAGAAGAAAGCAGTAAGAAAATACTGAAGTAAAACAATACCATTTACTAGAATTAGGATAATTCATTTTAATGTTCTCCAGGTGGTTTGAAATTAATCAACATAAAAGCCACAGCTACATAGAATTACAGGCTAAAAGATTTTGAGAGAATCAGTGTAGTTCCAATGGTGTAGTAATTCTATGGTCAAGGCCATATTGCTACAAGTAATGTAAAGTCAATCCTATCATAAGTTATTAAGTGTCCTGTCATAAGAGGAAATGAACAGGACGAAATCAGACCTTTGGGTTGCTTTCCAATAGTTTATTAGTTTGGAAGTGAATGACTACCTTGGAGACCTGACAACCAATGTTTTAACATTTCATATAGAATCCAGAAATTCTGTTAGTATTTGCAAGGAAATTCAAAATACTGAAACAGCTTAAAACATTCTTTATGTCCTTATCACCTAATTAAGTCTGAATTGGATCCATTTATATATAGGTATATTTTCATGTAGAAATGACATATAGTCAAATTGCTGCAAGTAGATTTATTGCAAAATATGTATGTATAAAGCATGAAGTTAAATCTTTCAACCACAGTAAGTTATATGTATATAGTTGATGCCTAATATAATGCAAACTGAACAAAATTTGATCCAAAAATGTGCATCTTTTAACTAGTGACAGTACTTTAACATTTGAGTTATAAAATGGGAAGATGGCAATTTGGCTTCATTGTTTCCGCATAATGAGTGTTCCATTCGCACTGGTATGACTAATAATTTTAGCGCACTGAGAAATCTATTAATCCTGATCCACTTCAAAAACTAGTACCTATATGACTAAAGCAACTGTATTAACTCATGAGGTCAATTGCTACCTCACTTGATTAACTTGGAAATGTTTGTACATTTTGTCTCAAAGTTGAAAATGCAGTGGAATGATATCCTTTCTGTTAGCTGCTTTCTACTTACCAAGAGCTTCTATAGAGACATAGAGATGTACAGCATGGAAAGAGAACCTTCGGTCCAACCCACCCATGCTGACCAGATATCCCAACTCACTCTAGTCCCACCTGCCAGCACCTGGCCCATATCCCTCCAAACCCTTCCTATTCATATACCCATCCAAATGCCTCTTAAATGTTGCAATTGTACCAGCCTCCACCACATCCTCTGGCAGCTCATTCCATACAGGTACTACCCTCTGCATGAAAAAGTTGCCCCTTAGGTCTCTTTTATATCTTTCTACTCTCACCCTAAACCTATGCCCTCTTGTTCTGGACTCCCCGACCCCAGGGAAAAGACATTGTCTATTTATCCTATCTATGCCCCTCAGAATTTTGTAAACCTCTATAAGGTCACCCCTCAGCCTCCGACGCTCCAGGGAAAACAGCCCCAGTCTGTTCAGCCTCTCCCTGTAGATCAAATCCTCCAACCCTGGCAGCATCCTTGTAAATCTTTTCTGAACCCTTTCAGGTTTCACAACATCTTTCCGATAGGAAGGAGACCACAATTGCATGCAATATTCCAACAGTGGCCTAACCAATGTCCTGTACAGCCACAACATGACCTCCCAACTCTTGTGACCAATAAAGGAAAGCATACCAAAAGGCTTCTTCACTATCTTATATACTTGCAACTCCACTTTCAAGGAGCTATGAACCTGCACTCCAAGGTCTCTTTGTTCAGCAACAGTCCCTAGGACCTTACCATTAAGTGTATAAGTCCTGCTAAGATTTGCTTTCCTAAACTGCAGCACCTCGCATTTATCTGAATTAAACTCCATCTGCCACTTCTCAGCCCATTGGCCCATCTGGTCCAGATCCTGTTGTAATCTGAGGTAACCCTGTTTGCTGTCCACTACACCTCCAATTTTGGTGTCATCTGCAAGCTTACTAACTGTTCCTCTGTAACAATTTTTTATTGTTCCACTATTATCTGGCCTTCCGCATTTTTAATTTCTGCCAAGTTGCTTTGATTTGGGTTCAGCAACTAATTAGGTTAATTCTAATTGTATAACTGCATCTTTGAGATCCTGCGAATATTTTTAAACCATGATATTACTATTTTCAGCTGGTCAGTTTAGGCTAAATTTAAACAATTTGATTAGTCTGTTCATCTCTGCATAATATTCCATCTGACCTTATTCTACCTCAACAGTTGCATATTACTGCATTGTAATCAGGAGAAGGAACAAAGTCACCTGAAGATTAACCTTTACATGATGGTTGAGCACTGCAGAAGTGACTTTCTGGACAACTGGGGTCCTTTCTGGGGAAGGTGGAACCTCTATAAAAAGGATGGGCTACACCTGAACCTGAGGGGCACCAGTATCCTTGGGGGGAGGTTTGCTAGTGCTCTTTGGGAGGGTTTAAACTAACTCCGCGGGGGCATGAGAACCAGGACTGTAGCTTTAGGGTACAGGACCTTGAGTGTAGGGAGGTTAGGAATAATGCAGCGATCTCTAAGGAGGGTGCCTGTAACCAGAAGGGTGGATTGAAGTGTGTATACTTCAATGCCAGAAGTATAAGGAATAAGGTAGGTGAACTTGCAGCGTGGGTTGGTACCTGGGACTTCGATGTTGTGGCCATTACAGAGACGTGGGTAGAACAGGGACAAGAATGGCTGTTGCACGTTCCAGGGTTCAAATGTTTTAGTAGGATCAGACATGGGGGTAAAAAAGGGGGAGGCGTGGCATTACTTGTCAAAGATAGTATCACAGCAGTGGAATGGACGATGGAAGAGGACTTGCCATCTGAGGTAGTTTGGGCTGAGGTTAGAAATAGGAAAGGTGAGGTCACCCTGTTAGGTGTTTTCTACAGGCCTCCTAATAGTCCTAGAGAAGTAGAGGATAATATTGCAAGGATGATTCAGGAAAAGAGTGAAGGTAGCAGGGTGGTTGTTATGGGGGACTTTAACTTCCCAGATATTGACTGGGAGAGCTATAGCTCGAGTTCATTAGATGGGTCGGTGTTTGTACAATGTGTGCAGGAGGGTTTCCTGACACAATATGTCGACAGGCCAACAAGAGGGGAGGCTATATTGGATTTGGTTCTAGGTAATGAACCAGGCCAGGTGTTAGACTTGGAGGTAGGTGAGCACTTTGGGGACAGTGACCACAACTCGGTGACTTTTACTTTAGTGATGGAGAGGGATAATCGTGCGCCGCAGGGCAAGAGCTATAGCTGGGGGCAGGGAAATTATGATGCAGTGAGGCATGACTTAGGATGTGTGGATTGGAAAAACAGGTTTCAAGAGAAGAACACTAATGAGATGTGGGGATTGTTCAAGGAGCAGCTACTGCGTGTCCTCGATAGGTATGTACCAGTCAGGCATGGTGTAAAGGGCCTTGTGAGGCAGCCGTGGTTTAGTAAGGAATTGGAGTCCCTTGTGAAAGGGAAGAAGGCGGCATATGTAAAGATGAGGCGTGAAGGTTCAGTAGGGGCGATTGAGAGTTATAAGGTAGCCAGGAAGGAGCTAAAGAGGGAGCTAAGAGAAGCGAGAAGGGGACATGAAAAGTCTTTAGCTGGTAGGATTAGGGAAAACCCAAAGGCTTTCTATAGGTATGTCAAGAATAAAAGGATGACTAGGGTAGGTATCGGTCCAGTCAAGGATAGTAGTGGGAAGTTGTGTGTGGAGGCGGAGGAGATTGGAGAGACATTAAATCAGTACTTTTCATCAGTATTCACTCAGGAACAGGACACTGTTGCTGATGTGAATATGGAATCACAAATAATTAGAATGGATGCCCTGGAAATATGCAGGGAAGAGGTTTTGGGAATATTGGAAAGGATGAATATAGATAAGTCTCCTGGGCCTGATGGCATTTACCCCAGGATCCTATGGGAAGCTAGGGAGGAGATAGCAGAGCCATTGGCCTGGATTTTTATGTCGTCATTGTCAACGGGAATAGTACCAGAGGACTGGAGGATAGCGAATGTGGTCCCATTGTTCAAGAAAGGGAGTAGGGATAGCCCTAGTAACTATAGGCCAGTAAGTCTGACTTCAGTAGTGGGCAAAGTCTTAGAGAGAATGGTAAGGGATAAGATTTATGAACATCTGGGTAGGAATAACGTGATCAGGGATAGCCAGCATGGTTTTGTGAAGGGCAGGTCGTGCCTCACAAACCTTATTGAGTTCTTTGAGAAGGTGACTAAGGAAGTGGACGAGGGTAAAGCAGTAGATGTTGTGTATATGGATTTTAGTAAGGCGTTCGATAAGGTTCCCCATGGTAGGCTAATACTAAAACTTCGGAGGTATGGCATTGAGGATACATTAGAGGTTTGGATTAGGAATTGGCTGGCTGGAAGGAGACAGAGGGTAGTAGTTGATGGATTATGTTCATCTTGGAGCGCAGTTACTAGCGGTGTACCACAAGGATCTGTTTTGGGACCATTGCTTTTTGTTATCTTTATAAATGATCTAGAGGAAGGACTTGAAAGCTGGGTAAGCAAGTTTGCGGATGACACAAAAGTCGGTGGAGTTGTGGATAGTGAGGAAGGAAGTGGTAGGTTACAGCGGGATATAGATAAGTTGCAGAGCTGGGCGGAAATGTGGCAAATGGAATTCAATGTAGCTAAGTGCGAAGTCGTTCACTTTGGTAGGAATAACAAGATGATGGATTACTGGGCTAATGGTAGGCTACTTGGTAGTGTGGATGAGCAGAGGGATCTTGGTGTCCATGTACACAGATCTCTGAAAGTTGCCACCCAGGTAAATAGTGCTGTGAGGAAGGCATATGGTGTACTGGGCTTTATTGGCAGAGGAATTGAGTTCCGGAGTCCTGAGGTCATGTTGCAGTTGTATAAGACTCTGGTGAGGCCTCATCTGGAGTATTGTGTGCAGTTTTGGTCGCCATACTATAGGAAGGATGTGGAAGCTTTAGAACGAGTGCAGAGGAGGTTTACCAGGATGTTGCCTGGAATGGTAGGAAAATCTTATGAGGAAAGGCTGAGGCACTTGGGGCTGTTCTCATTGGAGAAGAGAAGGTTTAGGGGAGATCTGATAGAAGTGTATAAGATGATTAGGGGTTTAGATAGGGTAGATACTAAGAACCTTTTACCGCTAATGGAGTCAGGTGTTACTAGGGGACATAGCTTTAAATTAAGGGGTGGTAGGTATAGGACAGATGTTAGGGGTAGATTCTTCACACAGCGGGTTGTGAGTTCATGGAATGCCCTGCCCGTATCAGTGGTGAACTCTCCTTCTTTATGGTCATTTAAGCGGGCATTGGATAGGCATTTGGAAGTTATTCGGCTAGTATAGGTTAGGTAGGATTCGGTCGGCGCAACATCGAGGGCCGAAGGGCCTGTACTGCGCTGTATCCTTCTATGTTCTATGTTCTATGACTTTTATTTTTCTATCTTCTGAGAAAGGACTGTTAAATGTCTAACCAATATAAATGCATATAGAATACAATCTGTCATTTCTTATGTTCAGTTATCTATTTATTGCTTAGTTCATCTGTTTGATGGCTTGTAAGCTAAGCTATGGTTGACTGAAGTATTTATTCTGCAATCATCCAAAATGAATGGAAATTACAGGAGGACTCATGACAGAACAGCAGTTCAAATTCCTCACCATGCGTTTCCTGGTTAGTTATGAATAACTTACATACAAAGTTGGTTAAGACACATTCCCATTTATAGGTAGTGAAGTTCAGCAAAGGGAATGGCCTGAGATGCTGAATCTAAGAAAAATATGTTTTCATAATAAAGATTGATCTAACATTATGGAGCAAATTACAATTAAACTACAATTCCAAGAAGAGAACCTTTATTTCCAAGCTTTAAAACTTAGTTTCCTGTCTATATTTCACCACTTACGTTCAGAAACTTACAGTAATAAAAAGGGTTTATTTCCAAAGCCCTCTCGTGTTGTTTTTATTGACAGTGGGAAGGCTTGCTCAGCATTGTGATTTTACTATCTATACCATTTGAAACATTTCACTTGTGTGTATTTGATTAGGTAGATCACCTATGTCAACTCTGGTAAAATACAAGGCCAGCTGAAAATGTACAAAAATTCTAACTCAACAAACTATTTAAAATAACAAGTTTTTTTTATATTTAGATTTTGATCCATTACTTGCAGGGAGTTGCATCACTCTAACAAGGAATGAGATCAATCCCTTTATCAACATCAATGGATAATGTTTATGTGGCATTCATGTATAGCTAAAATTTCCAAGCAAAACATCAACAGTTTGTCAAAACCATGTCACCTGCACTGAGGCCATTTTTATGTAAATAACCTATGGAGCCAATGGTTTAAAAAATCCTTAATGATCTGTATTATCCGATGAAAGCTCACTGGTTAGCTCTGCTGCTTCACAGCGGGAGGAACACATGTTTGATTTCACCCTCAGGTGACTGTCTTTGTAGAACTTGTATTTTCTCTCTGTGTCTGTGTGGGGTTTCCATGGGTCTCCAGTTTCCTCTCTCAGTCCAAAGGTGTGCAGGTTAGGTGGACTGGCCATGCTAAATTTGCCCTTAGCGTCCATGGATGTGCAGGCAAAGTGAATTAGCAATGGGAAATGTGGGGTTACAGGGTATAGGGTGGGGGATGGGTCTGGGTGGAATGTTCTTCAGAGGGTTAATATAGACTCAATGAGCCTAATAGTCTGCTTCCACATTGTAGGGATTCAATGATTCTATGATATTCAAAATCTATGTCAGATTTATTCCTTTACTTTGTTAAACTTACTCATCTGCTACAACTCTTTGAAAGACAAAATTTTATTTTTCCAAATCCACATTGCTTTCTAGCCAGAAACATATATATTATGCGTAATCTCATGATAAATTAACACACACGATGTAAGGATCTATTTTCAAAGTATATTTTGTGCGAATAAAAATTGACATCTAACAAAATCAACTAATTTGTAATGATGTTTTTGTGAACAATACATGCATTTCCAACAGTTTCAAACATTTGCACTTTCTAATTATGCAGTAGAATTTCAAAAATGAGCATAAAACTGTACATGTTAAAAAAACTGTAGAGGCTGGAGGGTTACTTGCTATGAATCTATGACATATTTTGCATTTGATGAGTTTTGCATATACCTTCAGGACACATATTAATCATAAAGGATGATGCCTGGCCACCGAGAAGCATGTTGCATTCATCACTTGTGCAAACATGCCTGAAATCAGAACTGTAAAGTGTATTCTCCCAGAAGTACTGTGATAAAGAAAAGGATACAATGGTTCATCAAGTATTTGTTCATCATTTTCTGAATGAAAATAAAGATTTATATTTTCCCCACGTCTGAGATTTCACTAGAGGATGCTATTTCACTGTATGAACAATCTATTTGCCTGGTGTCATTCTCTCATGAGTAACCTCATTCTTCAAATGAAGGAGAAATGGAAAAGTAAAACAGTCCTGTGGGTGCAGGTGCACAACTCCTTGAAAGTGGAATTGGAGGTAGACAGGATGATATAGAAGACATTTAGCATGCTTGCCTTCATTGGTCAGTGCATTCAGTGGAGAAGTTGGGATGTCATATTGTGGCTGTACAGGACATTGGATGTGCCACTTTTAGAATACTGTGTCTGATTCTCTGCTATAGGAAAAATGTTGTTAAATTTGAAAGAGTTAGGTAAAGATTCACAAGCTTCTTACTGCGATTGAATGGTACAAATTATAGGGAGAGGCTGAATAGACTGGGGCTTTTTTCCCAGGAGCAGTGGTGGCTAAAGGTAATCTTATAGAAGTTTGCAAAATCATGGGGATCTGGATAGGGTGATTAACCACAGACTAATCAAAACTCATCAATTACAAAATATGTCTTAGATTCATAGCAACTGTCCCTCCAGCCTCTGCAAATTTTTTTTAACATGTACAGTTTTATGCTCATTTTTAAAATTCTACTACATAATTAGAAAGTGAAAATGTTTGAAACTGTTGGAAATGCATGTATTGTTCACAAAGACATCATTACAAATTAGTTGATCTTGTTAGTCAGATGTCAATTTTTATTAGCATAAAATATACTTTGAAGATTGATCCTTACATCGTGTGTGTTAATTTAGTGTGAGATTATGCATAGCATATATGTTTCTGGCTAAAAAGCAATGTGGTTTTGCATTTTTTCCCAGGGTAGGGGAGTCCAAAACTAGATGGCATAGGATTAAGGTGAGAGGGGAAAGAACAAAAAGGGACCTGAAGGGCAACTTTGACACACAGAGGGTGGTGCATGTATGGAACAAGCTACCAGAGGAAGTGGTAGAGGCGAGTACAATTACAACATTTAAAAGACATCTGGATTGGCAGATGAATAGGAAGCATTTAGAGGCATATGGGCCAAATGCTAGCAAATAGGAATAGATCATTTGTGGATATCTGATCAGCACAAATGAGTTGAACTGGAGAGTCTGTTTCTGTGCTGTATAATTCTATGACTCTTTTGCTCTAATTCATATAAAACTCTCATCCTGCAGCAGCCTCAGTCAGCAGTTCACTGCAGTCCTTGCATTAATGAAGATAAATTTTACAATATCAAGTATGTCATTTTCAATATTTTACTTGACTAGGCAACTCACTCGAAGTATGGTTCAGTACAATTATTAGTGGATTATATTTCAGTAAAAATGTTAACCTGATGTCTCAGGCAATTCACTGTTCTGAATACTTCCAGACACTTAGTTGTTGAAAGGAAAAGAAAATATTCTGAAATATTTATATTATTGTCCTCTATTTTCAGTCATTATTTACATAAACACATAAGACCATAACAACAAAACTGCATCCATGTGACATCAAAGTTCTGTTTTTAAATTATAAACTATGTATATGGGGAAATATTAGTAGATATTACCTGTAACTCTAGCAGACTCATTATAAATTGGATAATTGCATAATCCATGTTCCATGATTATTCTTTCAATTCAGAGCTTCATTCAGCACACACCTCTCTACCAGCAGCATTTCATGCTAATTATCAGTGTTTCCACTATCACATTACGACTTCAACATTTTCTGACCACAATTAACAGGGTTTTTTAGCTTTAATTTGTTTGGAAAAGCACCTCAGAATATCACAATATTTTCCTTTACTTATTTTCCAGACTAGTATGCCCCATCTGATAAACAAATCTCATGTTCTGAGTCATTATGGCACCAGGAAAAGTCACACTTTGCTTCCTTTCATTTGTTCCTATAGTAAACATATCTAAATATTGAATATTCCTGCATCTGATACTGCAGTGTATTTATGTGCATGCTCAGTAGAACAATTGCTTTGCAAATCATGAAAAATTATGTACTTTTTCATGGAATGCAGGTTCAAATTATGAAATATAATCCCCAAATGTGGGAAAAACATAAATTTACATATAATTGTAATTATATGAGAGTAATATAAGAGTAATTGTATTGCATTAATGGACAATGTTATGAAATCAATCATTCTTGTTGTTTATTTTCTACTTGATCAATAATCCAAATCCTACTTGTCTGCTCTGTTTCCATTTCTTTTGATTCCCTGAGAGATCAAAAGTCAACTTACCCCCTGCCTTAAATATGTTCAGTGATGGAGCATCAATAAGCCTCAGAAGTAGAGAATTCAAAAGATTCTCAACCTTTAGAGCGACAATAGTTCTCTTCATCTCACAAGGAGATATGTAACCAGGTATCTCCAGTGACAGAATTACATAGGTCATGAGCATCACCCCAAAATTGGATTCAGTCAAAGAACAAACTAAATAAGCTAATAGAAACAGCAAAATTGAGAACCCACCTTCATTGCTCTTTTCAGCAGCACCCTGCAACACTTTTACCATTCCGTACCCTCTATCAGCTATCAACACTAGGACACATTAAACAATTCTCCTTCACTCTCCAAACACGTTCAATTTTTCTAAATTCCATACTTGTATTACACATAAACATTGCCTCACTTGTACAACCAAATTTTTTTTTTATGTATTATGCCTTTTTCATTTCTCATTGTGAATGCTCTTTCGAATTGTTAAGGGACAGAGGCAGGCAACTGAACCAAATCAGCTGTTCTACCTCTGCCTTCACAAAACAGTAAAATTAAGACTTTCAAAGACCTTCAAAATTAACCCCAATGGATCATAGCCAGCCTTTTGAATAATCAATTCCAGTCACCAGTGTGTATTTTAAATAAAAGACTTAGCAATTTATTAACAATGTGGCTCAGTATTAATACGGTGGCTCAGTGGTTAGCACTGCTGTCTCACAGCACCAGCAACCCGAATTCAATTCCCCTCTTGGGCAACTGTCTGTGTGGAGTTTGCGCGTTCTCCCCGTGTCTGCATGGGGTTCCTCCAGGTGCTCCGGTTTCCTCCCACAGTTCAAAGTTGTGCAGGTCAGGTGAATTGGCCATGCTAAATTGCCCGTAGTGTTATGTGCATTAGTCAGGGGTGAATGTAGAGGAATGGGTCTGGGTGGGTTGCTCTTCGGAGGGGCGGTGTGGACTTGTTGGGCCGAAGGGCCTGTAGGGAATCTAATCTAAACCTGGCAGAGCAAGATCAAACAACAAAGTGATCTAATTTGTCTATGCTTTAAATACAAAGCCCTTTATTTTCAGACCCATTCACACAAAAGACAGACAGACAAAGACAGTGAAGGTATAATTAAAAGTAAATAACAAAACAAGCCATCCTTACAGATTCAAGAACAGCTTCTTCCCCACTGTTATCAGACTTTTGAATGGACCTCTCAAATATTAATTCTGACCTCCATCTCTGCACCTTCTCTGTGGCTGTAACACAATATTCTGCCCAATGTTCTGCTAGCCTGATGCATTTTGTATAGTACAATCTGGCTGTATTGCATGCAAAACAAAACTTTTTACTGTATCTTGGCACATGTGACAATAAATCAAATTAAAGCAAAATACTTAACTCATTTTCCCAATGTGCGGTTCCACAGATATAAATGATGATTTCTTGGTTAATTTTTTGAAAATATCAATCAGAGTCACATTTACAGTTCATTCAGATAAAGGCAATAATACTTATAACTTAGTTTACTAGGGCTGGTAAGGGAGGGTAGGCAGGGAGCTTTCAAATCTTCATGCTATAGCATCAAATGCCAGATTCCTTTTTTTCACAGAAAACACTATCCAAAAACAAATTCAAACTCTGACCACTCTCTGACAAACTGACCATCTCCTCCACAACATCCCAGTTACCATTTAACATCTGCCACCTACTTGAACATAAGGTCTTTTCCAGACTTGCTGGAGTGAGTGACCTCATTAATTTCCAGCTTCTGCTATCCATTTAAACATAATGCCCTTCCTCACTGATGAAGGGTGTGCAGTATCCTTGGATCAGGAACAGAACTGCAATTAATTTCCAGGCCTGGGCTCACAAATAAACAAAAGTTTGTTTGGTCTATTTCCCTTTTACTACAGTCCAAAAGTCATCTTTAGCTCACAGTTCCTATTTCACAATTCCAAACCAAAACTGACAAAACAATAAAGTAAAAATAATGAAAACTCAATAAAGTGTCTGATAATAATCATTAACTGTCATCATCAATTAACCTTGTATCTTTTCCAACTCTGAAAATGTGTTGCTGGTTAAAGCACAGCAGGTTAGGCAGCATCCAAGGAACAGGAAATTCGACGTTTCGGGCCAGAGCCCTTCATCAGAAATGAAGGCCCGAAACGTCGAATTTCCTGTTCCTTGGATGCTGCCTAACCTGCTGTGCTTTAACCAGCAACACATTTTCAGCTCTGATCTCCAGCATCTGCAGACCTCACTTTTTACTCTTTTCCAACTCTGACAGCAGCATGCAATGATACCTGCTAGTGCTCCCTAAGGTGCAGCTTTAAAGTGTACAAGCACACTGTATATGAATCGCAAATGTGTGTTGATGATGCGGAGAGTTAGTTAAGTGTCTGATTCCAAGGTCTGTGGCCATGGTATGTACTCAACTGCTGCTCATGGAGTGTGCCAGAGATGTTGGTATTGGGTGTTCAAGATGAACCAAGCAGCGAGCTGGAGTTGCCAGTTAACCACTCAAACTTTCAGGTCAAGAATTTTCAATGTCTAATTTCCTTGTGGCCTTGTTCAGTTCTAAGGCTGTGTATTAATAAAGTGAGATGTGCAGTTAATTAAGCTGACAGTAAGCAATAATCCCTGGTAAAAGGTATCTCACCACCTTCTAGTGAGAATCTTGTCTCAATGATCTCAATGCTCAATGTCTCAGTGTTGGAAAACACTAATTGTTGCTCCCAATGCTTCACTCAACTTCTTATGTGATTGTCCCCTTATTTCTCAGAATTGCACATATCGTTCCAGGCCCTATAAGATTCCACCCAATAAGGTTGGGTTCAAGACAGATCGATCAAGAAGAAGGCCAAGTCAAGAATTCTATCTAGCTTTCACTTCAAAGCAATACTATTTATGAAAGATCAATAATAAATACTGCTATGCAAGGCAATCATCAATATACCAGACTCTGAACTTACAATTACATTAATTAAGAATGAATCTATTATCTTTCTGTATTCATAATCATATTCTCAAGCCTCTTTAATGGCTCTAGTTGAATATAGCAGCATGGTTTCTTCTTCAAGATAGTTCTGACCCCACCCATATTACACCTATTTGTACTCAGTTGCGTTCAGTTCATGACATCATCACACTGTTGATCCAGGGACCTGCAGCAATGATAAATACCACTCTCCAAGCCTTTTCTTCCCACATTATAATCAACAGTTTTATACATTCGTAAATGAATTACCTGGAATACTTCTTTCTATAACATTTACTATACATTTTTTTAACTTACCTTTCCTAACCTATTTCAAATCTTTGACTTGATTAATCTGATTCAATAGGTAGATCAGAAAGTCTGTGACCAGGGATGGGGAAAAAAATGGAGACAAAGCTAGTATCTTGCATTTTCACTGCTGGCTTTCATTATGTCAGAGATTCAATTGAACTAGCTGAAGGAATTGTGGATATGCATCTGCAGGACCGTATGAGAGTTACGAGGTGTTTATATTTCTGCTCCACGCATAGCATCAGGCACAGCTGTTAGGTCCATTAGGAAGAAATGGAGTACTCCATCTGTGCACTATTGTTTTTCATATATGGAAGCTTATTTTCTTCCAGTAACTATTTGTTCTTCAAGGTTCTGTTTCAAATATGAATGTACATGTTGGGTTACAAATGATTTGATTTGTTGCGTGGTAAATTCTTCAGATTGTAGCTCATTTTCAAGAAATTACCTTTTTTGCTCCAATATTTATTGGTAGAGGCTGAACAGTTTTGTTTTGGCAAATTAAGCTTTTTGAATGGCAACTGTGACAAAATACTGTAGCATTGGATTGTTTAGGATTTTATATTGATGTTGTTATATACTGTGTAATGTTCTGAAGAGAGATCTGTATCCTGACGTTAAATGTTTTTTTTAGTAGTGAACATGCTCTGTAGAATTGTTGCTGCATAATCCTTATTGAACAGTTTTCTACACTTGCATCTACCATTACTTGGACAGCTCATTCGAGAGATAGATCTTCTTTTGATTTTAGTTCAAGAACTGATCTATTAAAGAGACCAAAAACACAAATTATCTCTTATAGGTTTGCACTGTTGTGCAGTTCAGATAGTGCATACAGATCATTTGTGATCTGCCAACCCTCCTGAGAGATAGAATCCACTATTAACATATGTTCCCACTGATATCATCTGTTCTTGAATATTGACCAAAAGCTGTTATGAGGTTGTCAAACGTAATTTACTTTTCAGTGATTAGAGGTCTATGTAAAACATGATCTGTTGTTGTATTGATTAAAGCTGTTGATGAATCTTTGTTATTGTGATTAATGCTGTCGCACTAAAAAAAAAATCAAAAAAATTATAAGCTGCTAAAGTTTCTTCATTTTCATTCTTGGGATGTGGTGTCACTGGCTGGGCCAATACTTATTGTCCATTCCTCGTTGTCCATGAGAAAGTGGTAACAAGCTGCCTTCTTGAACCACTGCAGTCCATGTGTTCAACATACACATGTTGTAGACTCACAGTGACATGAAGGAGGGGCTCCAGAGCAGGAACATTAACCTCAACAAACCAGACAGGATTTCTCTGGCAATAATCTTTCAATGAAATTGAGTTGGATGAAGTCTTTCCTTAACTGTAAATGCTGGATAGGCAATCTCTCCCTGTTTAATCTTAACCTTAAATGTAGCTTACCAATATGAACTTTTTGTCTTTCTTGATGTTCAGTAAAAGTTAGCAGACATAATCTTATGATTTTTGGCTATTTGCAATTAGCATCAATTTTTTTGGAAGAATTCTCACCACTATGCCCATTGAGATTTCTCGCCATATCTTAGCAAGTCTGCCTTATCATTATCTACCTTACTCATATTTCATACCTCATGTCCACTTTAAGCCTCACCTTACTGCATACTGTTCCCAGAACAACTCACCACATATTTGCTAAACCTGGCACCCATGCCTTACGTAAAAGGCTGCCAAACACCTAGCATCCCTGTTCACTCAGAAATGGAATCTGAACATGGAGAAGTGGAAGATAACACTGCAATTCCTTGTCCTGGCCATGCAGCTCCTGCAATAAAGTGGGGCCTTCTTACTGCTAGACCAAGATAATGCACCCTGTCAGTCTGGTCGAATGATCACCGCCTGGGTCAGAGTTATCTCCACGGTCTAGAATTATGGCTAGCAATGCTGTGAAAATGCTCTGAGGATAGAAGATGGCTTTTTTTCCATCTCCTCTGCTGGGAACTCTCCCAGCTCCTGTCAGCAAAGCAAGGTGTTATCTTCCTTTATCAGCCAATTCTACCCTCTGGCTTGCAGCATTTGGCCGGTTACACAGATGGGTTTTAACTATGGCTCTGTCAGCAGAAAAGCCAGAAAGCTCTGGAAACAATGAACACTTCTGCCACTGGTGAGCACAAGAATAACAAGAGAGCAGCATCAGGGGCCATGGTGCACACATAATAAGGTGAGCACATTCACAAGAACTCACTCAGGCACATGGAGGGAAATCCTGTGAAATAACCCAAAATTGACAATTTGCCAAATCTTTTCATAGAACAATACAGCACAGAACAGGACCTTCAGCCCTCGATGTTGTGCTGACCTATGAACTATTCCCAGCTCATCCCCCTGCACGATCCCAAAATCACCCATGTGCTTATCTAAGGATTGTTTAAATCTCCCTAATGTGACTGAGTTGACTACATTAGCAGGTAGGGCATTCCACGCCCTTACCACTCTCTGCGTAAAGAACCTGCCTCTGACATCTGTCTTAAATCTATCACCCCTCAATTTGTAATTATGCCCCTCATACACGCTGATGTCATCATCCTAGGAAAAAGACTTTCATTGTCTACCCTATCTAATCCTCTAATCATCTTGTATGTCTCTATCAAATCCCCTTTTAGCCTTCTTCTTGCCAATGAGAACAAGTTCAAATCTCTCAGCCTTTCCTCATAAGACCTTCCCTCCAGACCAGGCAACATCCTGGTAAATCTCCCCTGCACCTTTTCCAATGCTTTCACATCCTTTGCGAAATATGGGGACCAGAACTGCACACGATATTCCAAGTGCAGCCGCACTAACGTTTTGTATAGTTGTAGCATGATATTGCAGCTCTGGAGCTCAATCCCTCTATGAGTGAAACCTAACACACCGTAAACCTTCTTAACAGCACTATCACCTTCTTAACAGCATATCCACTTGGGTGGCAACGTACATGGACTCCCTCTGCACATCCACACTACCATGAATCTTTCCATTAACCCTGTATTCTGCCTTTCTGTTATTCTTCCCAAAGTGCATCACCTCACATCTAGCTGCATTGAACTCCATTTGCCATCTCTCAGCTCAATTCTGCAGTTTATCCAAGTCCCCGTGCAACCTATAACATTCTTCCACACTGTCCACTACTCCACCAACTCTAGTGTCGTCTGCAAATTTACTAATCCATCCACCTATGCCTGCATCTAAGTTATTTATAGAAATGACAAACAGCAGTGGTCCCAAAACAGATCCTTGTAGCACATCACTAGTAACTGGACTCCAGGCTGAATATTTCATATCAACCACCACTCGTTATCTTCATTCAGAAAGCCAGTTTCTATTCCAAACTGCTAAATCACCCTCAATTCCATGCCTCTGCATTTTCTCTCACATTGCTGAGGGTCTGGAGTGACATGTAGGCCAGACTAGGTAAGGATGGCAGATTTCCACACATTCATACATGTGGGCATTAATGAACCAAATGGATAATTATAACAATGGTCACCGTGAGTCCAGCTTTTAAATCCAGATTTTTATTGATTCAAATTTTACCATCTGCTTTGGTGGGACGCAAGTCTATGTTGTGGTGGGTCTCTGGAGAACTAATCCAATGATATTATCATTCCGCTAACACCCACCTATGTGATCTTAAGGTTCAGGATTCTCTTAAGTTCCGGTCTAGTATAGTAGTATGGTTTAGTCCTCTAGAGAATTCTAAATCTGCCCACCTGTTACTGTGGCTCAGTAGTGTACAGCTCCATGGGATTGTCGTTAGGTTTCTCCAAAGTCCTGAAGCTCTTAATCACGGTTACCTCCATGTGGAAACAGTCCATTATTTTCATTTTTATGCTATTTTCTCATAACATTTGGAGTTTTTGAGTGTTCCAACTTGAAATGTAGTTAAAGTTGTATGTTAGCTGAAAGTAAATCACTTAATAAAGCTGACTTCAAATTGCAGAAATACAGAAGTACATCCATTACTAGGATAATGAATCCATAATTACTTCCACACTCCAGGCTAACAGATCCTCAAACTACCAACAAAACTCTGGAGAAAGACATCTGGATCACAACAAGATCTGTAAGTGCTGAGGACCAAGCATAGCAACTGCCATTAAAAATAAAATGCATATCTGCTGCCAGGACAAAAGGATTTGAAGTATTCCTCATTCTGTGGAGAATTATGTTTCCTTCCTTGAAAATCAAAGAGATGAGAATCAGCCAGGGTACAGTGGTGGCAATTGATTCTGCCATACCACCACACAGACAGTAGACAGTAACGGATGGAACAAACACCTAACTGTAGATGTTGTCTTATTGCAACTACAGAGCAACTTTAAAATACTAGACACCTCTCAGGTGAAGCCAGAAATGAGCAAAACACACTGCAATCTGCAAACTCATGGACATAAGGCAATGAAAACTGAAGCATATGAGACATGATTGCTTAAGGGTTTGTGGATAACCAAGAATAATGCAACTGTAATGTCCTGTGGTTCTCTTATTTATCAGTTAGGCTTTGCATTCTTAAAAGCACATGGTTCCATAAAAGCATTCTGCATTGTGAGGTGTCACAGACCTTGAACATTTTAAAGATTTGTGAAAACATGTTAAACGGAGGTCCTCCCAGTTGGATAGAAGAGATCCCAGAGAACTACTTCATAGACAAGAAGGGAGGAATAACACTGGAGTGCTGACAAATATAACACTCAACCAACATCACAAAAAAAGAGACACTGTCATTATAAAGTTGTTGCTGGTTTTTTTAGATTAGATTACTTACAGTGTGGAAACAGGCCCTTCGGCCCAACAATTCCACACCGACCCGCTGAAGCGCAACCCACCCATACCCCTACATTTACCCCTTACCTATCACTATGGGCAATTTAGCATGGCCAATTCACCTGACCCGCACATCTTTGGACTGTGGGAGGAAACCGGAACAAACCCACAGGGAGAACGTGCAAACTCCACACAGTCAGTCAGTCGCCAATTGAACCCGGGTCTCAGGCGCTGTGAGACAGCAGTGCTAACCACTGTGCCATCGTGCCACCCATTTTGAGCTTGCTATGCTCAAATTGACAACTATATTCCCGACAACAGTAACTATACCTCAAAACTGGTCATGAAGGCAACAGAAAAAAATCATGTTTTGCTTTCATATAGGCATGTTTGAAACTCCTTAATGTGGTTTTAATGCTAATGCTAGAAATTAAATATTGAAAACTTCCTAGTTAGTAATAATAAGCATCTTTTGAAACTTGCCTAGTTTGATGCAACGGATTGAAGTAGAGTTAAAAAGGCACAACAAATTCCAAGAGGATAATTTGATCATATCATAGATTCACTACAATGTGGAAGCAGGCCATTCAGCCCATCAAGTCCACACTAACCCTCTGAAGTATATTGCACCCAGACCTACCCCCCTAACCTATACCCACAACCTTGCATTTCCCATGGCTAATCCACCTGGCCTGGACATTCCCGGACACTATGGGTAATTTAGCATGGCCAATCCACTTAACCCTAAACCATTGGGAGACAGAGAAGAGGGGTCTGGAATGACTTGGCTGCAGTATGCAATACAGGGTCATTGGTAATGAATGATTGTGTGATGTAAACTAAGAGAAATTCAGCCTCATGTATTAAAGACCATATAGTTACAATGAACAGTGTGACATGATACTTGTCAGTAGGAATAGGTTAGGTACAGCTGGACACTGGAGTTGATCCAAATTTCATAGAACATAGATAAAACATTAAAAAGTACAGCACACAACAGGCCCTTTGGTCCACGATGTGCTGAGATTTAATCCTAATGTAAAATATAGTAACAACCTACACACCCTCAACTCACTGCTATCCATGTGCACGTCCAGCAGTCACTTAAATGTCCCCAATGACTCTGCTTCCACCACCGCTGGTAACGCATTCCATGCATTCACGACTCTGTGTAAAAAATCTACCTCGGATGTCTCCTTTATACCTTCCTCCTAATATCTTCAAACTATGACCTCTCATACCAGTCAATCCTGCCCTGGGGAAAAGTCTCTGGCTATTGACTCTATCTATTCCTCTAATTATTTTGTACACCTTGGAATTTTGTAATCCTTGGTTATTGTTGTGGTTCTGTTCGCCGAGCTGGAAGTTTTTGTTGCAAACGTTTCATCCCCTGGCTAGGCGACATCATCAGTGCTTTGGAGCCTCCTGCAAAGCGCTTCTTTGATGTTTCTTCCGGTATTTATAGTGGTCTGTCCTTGCCGCTTCCGGTTGTCAGTTTCAGCTGTCCGCTGTAGTGGTTGGTATATCGGGTCCAGGTCGATGTGTTTGTTGATGGAGTTTGTGGATGAGTGCCATGCCTCTAGGAATTCCCTGGCTATTCTCTGTCTGGCATGCCCTATGATAGTGGTGTTGTCCCAGTCGAATTCATGTTGCTTGTTGTCTGAGTGTGTGGCTACTAGGGATAGCTGGTCGTGTCGTTTTGTGGCTAGTTGATGTTCATGTATGCAGATTGTTAGCTGTCTTCCTGTTTGTCCTATATAGTATTTTGTGCAGTCCTTGCATGGTATGTTGTACACTACATTAGTTTTGCTCATGTTGGGTATCGGGTCCTTCGTTCTAGTGAGTTGTTGTCTGAGCGTGGCTGTTGGTTTGTGTGCCGTTATGAGTCCTAAGGGACGCAGTAGTCTGGCTGTCAGTTCAGAAACGCTCCTGATGTATGGTAGTGTGGCTAGTCCTTTGGGTTGTGGCATGTCCTCGTTCCGTGGTCTTTCTCTTAGGCATCTGTTGATGAAGTTGCGCGGGTATCCGTTTTTGGCGAATACCTTGTATAGGTGTTCCTTTTCTTCTTTTTGCAGTTCTGGTGTGCTGCAGTGTGTTGTGGCCCTTTTGAATAGTGTCCTGATGCAGCTTCATTTGTGTGTGTTGACGTGGTTTCTTTCATAGTTTAGGACTTGGTCTGTGTGTGTTGCTTTCCTGTATACCCTTGTGGTGAATTCTCCATTCGGTGTTCTCTGTACTATCACGTCTAGGAATGGGAGTTGGCTATCTTTTTCTTCTTCTCTCATGAATCGGATTCCTGTGAGTGTGGCGTTGATGATCCAGTGTGTTTTTTCTATTTCCATGTTTTTAATGATTACAAACGGGTCATCGACATATCTGACCCAGAGTTTGGGTTGAATTTGTGGTAGGACTGTTTGTTCTAACCTTTGCGTAACTGCCTCTGCTATGAGTCCCGAGATTGGTGATCCCATGGGTGTTCCGTTGATTTGTTCGTATATCTGGTTGTTGAATGTGAAGTGTGTAGTGAGGCACAAGTCCAGTAGTTTAAGTATGCCGTCTTTGTTGATAGGTTCCGCATCCTGTTTTCTGTTCTGTATGTCCAGTAGGTTGGCTATTGTTTCTCTGGCTAGGGTTTTGTCAATCGAAGTGAACAGTGCCGTCACGTCGAATGAGATCATGGTCTCTTCTTTGTCTATGTGTATATTTCTGATGATGTCCAAGAATTCCTGTGTTGATTGCATGGAGTGTTTGGATCTGCTGACCAGGTGTTTCAGTTTCTGTTGTAGTTCTTTGGCCAGTTTGTATGATGGTGTCCCTGGTAGTGATACTATGGGTCTGAGTGGGATGACTGCTTTGTGTACTTTAGGTAGTCCATAGAATCTGGGGGTGTTGTTGCTTTCTGGTTTCATTCTTTGTAGGTCAGCTTTGGTTATACGTCCGTTTTTTTTGTAGATTCCTTAGTGTGTTATTTATTCTTTTGGTGAGTTGTGGTGTGGGATCAAATTCCTTCATTTGGTAGGTGTTGGTATCTGCGAGTAGTTGTTGTGCTTTTTTGGATATAATCTGATTTATCTAGGATGACCGTCATTCTGCCTTTGTCTGCTGGTAGTATGATTATGTTCTTATCGTTTCTTAATGCTTTCAGTGCTTCCTTCTCCTTGGTGTTGAGGTTATGTGTTTGTCTTTTCCTTATCATCATAGGTACGACAGTTTGTCTCACTGTTTGTTGTGTCTCTTCTGTCAGTCCATAGTTCCTGAGTGTGCATTCCAATGCTGCTAGGAAGTCTGCTGTCTTGGCATCCCTGTGGTTGTAGTTGAGTCCCTTGGCCAGTATTGTTCTTTCCATGTCTGTGAGCTGTTTGTGGGAGAGGTTTTTAACCCAGGTGTGTGTTGTAGTGTCCTCTTTGTTGTGTGTTAGTTTGGCCATTTTTTCTTTTAGTGCTGTTTTTTTGCGGTGTGTTGTCCTGTTCTGTCCTATAGTGACAGCCTGTTCTATGGCCCGGGTCCATTCACGATTAGTGTTTTTGAAATTAACGACTTTTGGCGCGCAATTTCTTGTTTGTATTTGTGGAATTGGTTGTGACCGTCTGTGATCATTACCTGGATCATCCTGAATCCGTTCTGCTTGGCTGTTTCCCTGGCTTGTGGATTGTTGATTGGTGGTCTGTACCTGACACATTGTGGAAGGATTCGATTCTTTCAGCATTCGTGTAGGAACCGGAGTTTTTCGTATGTGGCGCTTAGGCGGTTAGCGCAGGATTCCCATTTCCTGGCTTGTCTCAGCGTCTCACGCCCGTAAGTGTTCAAGGTTTGTGAGAAGATTTGTAGCTCGGGTGTTCGTTGTTGTGGTTCTGTTCGCCGAGCTGGAAGTTTTTGTTGCAAACGTTTCGTCCCCTGGCTAGGCGACATCATCAGTGCTTTGGAGCCTCCTGCGAAGCGCTTCTTTGATGTTTCTTCCGGTATTTATAGTGGTCTGTCCTTGCCGCTTCCAGTTGTCAGTTCCAGCTGTCCGCTGCAGTGGCCTGTATATTGGGTCCAGGTCGATGTGCTTATTAATTGAATCTGTGGATGAGTGCCATGGCTCCAGGAATTCCCTGGCTATTCTGTTTGGCTTGTCCTATAATAGTAGTGTTGTCCCAGTCGAACTCATGTTGCTTGTCATCTGAGTGTGTGGCTACTAAGGATAGCTAGTCGTGTCGTTTCGTGGCTCGTTGGTGTTCATGGATACAGACCATTAGCTGTCTTCCTGTTTGTCCTATGTAGTGTTTTGTGCAGTCCTTGCATGGGATTTTATACACTACATTGGTTTTGCTCATGCTGGGTATCAGGTCCTTCGTCCTGGTGAGTTGTTATCTGAGAGTGGCTGTTGGTTTGTGTGCTGTTATGAGTCCTAGTGGTCGCAGTGGTCTGGCTGTCAGTTCGGAAATGCTCTTGATGTATGGTAACATGGCTAGTCCTTTGGGTTGCAGCATGTCCTCATTCCGTTGTCTTTCCCTTAGGCATCTGTTGATGAAATTGCAGGGATATCCGTTTTTGACGAATACATTGTATAGGTGTTCTTCTTCCTCTTTTTGCAGTTCTGGTGTACTGCAGTAGTATGTCAGGTCATAGGATCATCGTGTCATACAGCACTGAAGAGGCCCCTCTGCCCAATAGGCCTGCACCAATCTATCTACAATAATCCTGCTCTCCAGCAGTTGGCCCATATCTTGAATGTTGTGACATATCAAGTGCTCACCAACATTCTTTCTAAAGGTTTGAGGTTTCCCACCTCTACTACCCTTCTAGCCAGTGCATTTCAGATTTCCATCATCCTTTGGCTAACAAGCGTTTTCTTCAAATCCTCTCAATCTCCTAACCTATGTATAAAACCTTGCTCCCATACTATCAACCTTTCAGTAAAGGTAAACTGTTGCTTTCTATTTACCCTGTCCTTTGTACTCTCCATACCTCAATCAGGTTCCCCTTCAGCCTTTTCTACTCCACAGAAAAGGACACAAGCATATCCAGCCTCTCATGCAGCTAGAAAGCTCCAACACAAGCAACATACTTGTTAATCTTGTCTGCATCTCATCTAATGCAATAACATCCTTGCTAAAGTGTGGCAACCAAAACTGCATACAGTACTCAGCTGTGGCATAACCAATGTCCTGTTTAGTTCCAACATAACCTCTCTAACTCTTATAATCTATGTCATGACTGATTAAAGCAAGTGGAAGGGTTCAATGGAGAATTTGAGGGTGAGGACCAGTTCAGTCAAATAAATGAGTGTGTCAGTGGAAGGATACTGGTGGGGACACCTGGAGATGAAGAAACGGAGAGCTTGAAGGCCTTTGTCATGGAAACAGAGGTGTATAGGGACTGGATATCCATTGTGAAAATGAGGGCCAGGGAAACAAAGGTCATGGAGGAGGTGGAGAGCATGGGTGGTTCCCAAACGTAGGTGGAGAGTTCCTGGAGTGGGGAGATAGGACAGCATCAAGGTATGTGGAGATGAGTTCGGTGGGGCAGGAGCAAGCCAAGACAATGGGTCAACCAGAGCAGTCAGGTCTGTGAATCTTGGGTCGGAGGTAGAACCAGTTGGTGCAGAGTGCCCAGACTATGAGGTTGGAAGCTGTGGATGGGAGATCCCTGGTCAGGAATCCTCTAGCATCTGCAGTCCTCGTTCTCTCCTGATAAAAGCAAATGTTCTGTATGCATTCTCAACTAATGTATTAACCTATCCTGTCACTGTCAAGGGTCTTCAACATGCAACTCAAGAGATCCCTGTTCTCTGAGCTTCTTAGTTTGCTGCCATTCATTGAGTACACCCTTGTCTTGTTATTTTATCCAAAGTGCATCACCTCAAACTTTTAAATTCCATCTGCCTCTGATCTACCCATCTGACCAACCCATCATTATCTCCCTGTAACTTATGTCATTCCTCTTCCCTATTAACCACCAAAAATCTTCATGTCATCCACAAAATTATTTATCATCCCCTGACATTCTCATCCATATCACGTACACATATTACAAACAATATAGAAACCAGCCTCCAGTCGCACAAAAAGCTCACTACTGCCACCCTCTGTATCTTGCCACAATGCAAATTTTGTATCCATCTTGTCAAGTTACCCTGGATATTTTTATTTTTATTTTTATTGTGAAATGATCTGGCCAATGGCTTTTGTCTATTTTGAGTTAAAACAGGTGCAGTGTATTTGTCTGTACTTTTTGTCTGCAGGGTTTAAACCAAGCCTAGATGTTAACTGCCAATGGGCATTAATGAGTGCATTCTCCTTGGCAATGCCTCGACAAATCAAGTTCGCTTGCTATCCAATCAGCACTTCCCTCTCATGCAATATATATGTTTCCCCTGGAATTTGTATTCATGTAAAATTTGAGTACAAGATAAAATATGTATTCTTTTTCTTCAGCACCCAAAAATCAAATCTGGCATCTTATTTCTTCAGATTTTAATTTATGTTGGAGAATTTAAAATTTAAAATATATTCAATATTTTATTATATTTTATCTACTTTATTTACTATGCAATGGTTCAACTTTCTTTTGTGTCTCATTTTTTCTTTTAATCAAATCCTTGCTTTATGTCCATACCCAATTTGACATTCAATTCACCCATTTTAACTTACATTTCCTTTGCAGTCCCAGCACAATAACATAATCTGCTTAGTTAAGGGGCTGCACAGTTTCTTGCCCTATTCACACAGGTCCCAAGTGTCCTGTTTTCCTCATGGCCCTATTATCAGCTCACACATTGCACAATTTGCCATGCAAACATTTTGAAAACCAAAATGTGTAAGGGCAAGTCCCTGCCAGAGTAAATTATGCCCCATTATAATTAGTGGTCTGCCCTTATGAAGCAATAGAACAGCATTCCAGCTGCAACACACCTGTTTGGAAAAGTGCCAGCTGTAAACAAAAGCCATCAACATGGTCCATGCCACCCCTGGCTATCTATCCCTTCCCCCGTGCTGGAAAATTCCTTGGCACAAACAGCAGCCTTTCAGCCCCTGGCACATCATAAGGAACAATGCAGAAACATCAGAAAAATCTCCAAATGAGCTGACCGCTCATTGTCTGGCAACATCAGCTTATTCCTTTACAAGTGCATGAACACCTAAATAACCCTGGCAGCAATAATCATTCAGATTACTAACTCAATTATGTTGATGGGTAATTATTTTTTAAGAAATGCATTTTAAAATTGCTGTTCAACATTTTCATTAATAATTCAGATAAATGAATTAGCTGAAATACTAAGCTCACTAATAGCACAAAAATGAGCACAGCAGTTAATAGTTCAAAGCAAATTATTAGACTGCAGACTGAATTAACTGAGTTAGGAAATAGACTCTATGAAATGTCTTTTAAAGTGAACAAAACTCTGCATTTGGACATTAGTAACTTCAACTATGTTTCTACTATGCAGCGGTAAAAGACCTAGAAGATTTGGGTATAATTATTTGTCCTTCAAAAACAGAATGTAATTAATGAGGTTGGTCTGGAAAAAAAACAAGACCTTAGATTTCCATTTTGGCAACACCGAGTTCAAAGATTGCTGAAGATACTGCACTTAAGAGTGTCATATTCAGTCTTGGTCAATGTTTAGAGTAAAGAATATCTAGGCTCTGGCGAAGACCTGAAAGTAAGTAATCAGAACGATGTCTATTCTAAAAGTGCTTATTCTAAAAGACTCAAGAATTAGTTTTATTTATTTTGGCGAGATAAAGGTTCAGGGAAGGGAATTCAAGTTAATTTAATGAACAGATTAGATTGAATTCAATATTATGTATATTGTTTGAGATGAATAGTCTGATAAATAATAATAGTATATATAAAGAAAAGGCAAAGAATGAAGTAAGAGTCTGCAAGAGTAATTTTTTACAGTGCTGTAAGATCCAGTTTGCATTCTTTCAGAGACCTCGAACATGAACAACCATGTGATGAAATTGTCCAATGGTAAACAACTGTTTAAAATGTCAGAAAATGATCATAAAATATGTACAATCGATATAGATTCTGAAGAAAAAGTTCAGAATGAGGATATAAAAATATTGCATGTATATTTTCATACTAAAATAAGGATACATGGAAAAAGAAGTTAATGGACAGGAAAATTAATTACTGAATTATTCAAGATGGCATACATAGACATTTTCTAAGGTTTGTTGTGATGACAAAAATACTAAGGGTTTTTCACTCCTTTATCTCAAAGTTCCAAAATGTTTTTTGAACAAAAGAGGACTACTACAGAGACAAAGAACTGCAAATATAAATTCAGTGGCTGGCTGGCAAAGACTGTATGTGGGACCAATGGGATGGAAGCCCGAAAAGAACCAAAGAAACTTCAATCAGATTAGACTGCAACCTCTTATGGCTACAAAGATAAAAAGGGACAGATGACTGCCTGCTCAACAAGAAGACCCCCCCCCCCCACCACCACCACATGGATTTTTGTGTTTTTCCCTTTAAACAATACACAAGGACAGAGTTTTAAAACCCAGTATCAGCTCTACTGGAATGTGCTGGTGGGATTGAATGTTCTCACATGTGCTGTCCTCGATTTGAATGTTAGCTCACAGTGAAGCTCACAGTTGAATACTATTCCCTTGTCACTCCTGTGTTGCTGATTAAGATTCTCTCTTATCCTGAGTGATTGAAGTCAGCTAGCAAGCAGCCAGAGAAAAGGGAAATAGGAGAACAAAATGACTCTTTCTCACCCTGAATATTAGAATTCAATCATTGTCAAAATGAATCACAACTACAGGGTTGCAATTAATCTATAAAACTAAAGGTCGTGTTCAACAGCCAGTGTCAATGCTACCAGCAAGCCCTATTGCAACAGCCAGAGCTATCTACTTTCCGCGCTTTGTCAACAATTCAAAGACTGATCCACATAATTGTTCTTTTATCTTCTTCTTGGACTGATCACTTATTTTTAATCTGTGTGTGTATATGTGTTGCATTAGTATTTTTTTCTCAGGTGTAGTAATTCATAAACCCAAACTTTCTGTTTATTCAAATGCCAAATGACATTGATTCCTTTTTAATGCCTAAGTTCATTTGGTCTAGGACAAAGATATTCACAAAGATCCTTCTAAATTAATATTCATCGTAATGAACTCAGGACGTGTGTGAATAAGGAAGGGGCACCAGCAGATCTCTCCTCACCTGGGAGTTTAACAGTTTTGAGTATCCAGTCTGGAACCAAAATGAATTGGGAAGTCTAATCCAATAAGAACGATTTGATGTTGAAAAGTATAAAGTGAGACAAAATAATGGAAGAAAACCAAATCCTCTGAGTCTGTCGGCTTGTTCTTCAGGGCAGGGAATAAAAAGCTGGCAGCTGTGTCAGTTTCTAACCTTTCTGACTGGTAGCATAAGGCCACAGAGATTTTAATGGCTTGCCTTGTCTTGATACATCTAGTCAGGTTCCCATCCCAAACTGTAAGAACTGGTAGGGAACTCAGGTGATAAAAGCATTCCTTTTGAGGCCAGATGAGCCCACACACAGTCCTGTTATGACATGAGTTGCTTTAAGCTCAATGATCTGTTCTCACATACTCCTAGATCCATTCTCACATTATATGGGTTGCATGAGCACAGCTATGTTTTCCTGCTCCCTTAAATCTCATGATCACTTATTCATATTTTCCTCTGTCATGTTCTGCTATCCATAATCTTCTTATTAATATATTCCTTTTATCTTGCTCTCTCTGGACTCCATCTCTGCCTATTTCCTCACCTCTCCCTTCCCCAACTTTGACTTCAGCATAAATACTACATTTTCCTCGCTACTAACAGTTCTGATGAACAATCAGTGGATTTGAAACATTAAGTCTGCTTTCTTCCCACAGATGCTTCCAGACCTGCTGAGTTTCTCCAGCAATTTCTGTTTCCTTTTAACTTGATAGGTTCTGCCTATCAGGATATAAAGGAACATTCCTGGGTGGAATTTTAAAAGTCCTGTATTCATTATTAAAGGTATGGGAGAATGTCAACTTACCCTTGAGCTGAGCCTAATATTTCACATGTATTTCAGATGTAAGGTAAATTGCTGCTAACTACTTAAATCTATTTATTGTTCATCAAGATTGAGTACATCTTCTGCTGAAGACTTCACATGGTCATCCTTCTTCATATGATATCAGTAACTTAGACAAATGCAAGAAAAGACACTCGGTAGAGTCAAAGCCTAAAGCTCTTCGCCCCATTGTTATGATAAAAGTTATAATCACCAATCAGGTTTTGAGATAAACTAGGGCATCCAGTTCTGGTCACCCTGCTAGAAGAAGGTTATTATTAAGATGGAGAGCTTTCAGAAGGCATTTACCAGGATGTTGCTGGGAATGGAGGGTTTGAGTTAAATGGAGAGGCTGGATAAGCTGGGACCTTTTTCACTGGATCATAGAAGGTTGAGAGGTGACCTGACAGAGGTTTGTGCTATAAATGATGGATATAGAAAAGGTGAATGGCAAGTGTCTTTTCCCTAGAGTCAGGGATTTTAAGATTAAGGGGCATACTCTTAAGATGAGAGGAAAAAACTTTAAAAACTCATGAGCAGCATTTGTTTTTACAGAGTGGTTTGTGTGTGTGAAATGAACTCCAAAGGAAGTGGGTACAGTTACAATGTTTAACAGATCTTTTGTTGCATACATGAATAACAAATGTTTGAAGGCCAGTGAAACTATTTTAATTTGGGAACATGGTTAGCATGGATTGGTTGGACCGAACGGTCTATTTCCATGCTGAAAGACTCTGTGATCCTATAACTGTACTGGAAATCTATTGTCGCACTTAGATAATATGCTAACAAAACAATGCAAAGATGCATAAAAGATTGTAATAAAGTGAAAAGTTGTCTCATTCTTCAAAAGGCATCAGTGCTACACTAAACTAGATTCCAAGTTGGAAATTTATGGGTCATCTATCAACAATCACATTTTATCTATTGTGGATCATTTAGAAATAGAGTTTACTTCTCCTGTTTTCAAATTGATGGCAATAGACAGGAATATATTGCGGTAGTGGACTCATCAAACATGACCTAACTCCAACAATATAAACTAATTTAAAATTTCCACCTCTCAGCACTGAATATCAGAATTCCTTTCAACACTGTACTACACACAGAATCTGACTAATTGGTCCTTTCCACAGTTGACCAGTTATCTTATGCGTGTCTTGCCTAATCGCTTTCAGTTTAAAGTTTCCAGCAAAAACACATGTGGCATCAGCCAGAGAAAGGTCAACGTCTAATCCTTATCCTTGCCTCATTAACTGTTTCTGAACTCTGATGTTCTTATGGTTTTTCATCATACCAAAATAAAAAATATATTAAGTTCACAGAATAATTACAAGTGAAAAAGACAACCGGTTCTTGTTAATTCATCCAACCAGCAGTATCCAATGTTGTTTCCAACAGTTTGTAAAATTATTTCACAGTTTTTGATTTGGCTATTCTCCAGAGTCTTCACTTTGCTAATGGGTTGTGTTTCCAATAATCCACAATCCAATGGAATCAACATTGGACGGTATTGTTGTGAATCTAACGTCTAAGTGTTGTGTGTAAAAACCAAAAGAACTGCATATGCTGGAAATCAGATATGAAAAGCGTAGCACGCCTGGCAGCATCTCTGGAGAGAAATCAACTCCAGCAATTTCTGTAGGCATTTTGTGTATCTTGACTTACAAACAACTTTTAATAAATGTCTGTGAATTCACTAAACTCAAAACTATGGATGAATAGGTTTAAGTGGATACATTTCTGCAGCAGCCTGCCCCAGTTTTGGGCAGCACTTCCATGGTGACTCTTACGAAAAATATAATTTAAAGGCCATTGGAACCCATTTGTGAAGCTGGCAAACACCATGTTCCATGTTGGTCTGAGAGATAATGCTCCCACCTTGAGGGGTTTCCAGTTTTGACATCAACTTCTGGCCATCATTAGTCTTGTCACAGACAGAACACAGGGATTCTGTTATTGCCATACATTTCTGCTGTTGCCCAGGAGTTCTGATAAGGGTCTGATGATGCTCTGCTGGACTCTTAGCCGGAGATGAGTAGAGTTCCCTTGGAATACAATGTTCTGTTTCCTTTGACATGATAAACACTTTTTCCCTTTGCTTTGGAAATAAAATAAGTTCATAAAAATTGTTTTATCAATTTTATTTTCTTTATAAACATCAGGGTATTTCAGAGTTGTGGGGTAAACTTCACATATTTCTCATTCGATTTTAACATTTGTCAGATTTTCTTAGGATGAAACTATTTTACTTTTATATTGCCAACAATGGCCGCCTTTTAACCTAAAAGAATGTCTTCACATTCAAGTTCTTATTATTATTTACTGACAGCTGGTATGGATCAGCTCTGGATAAAAGACATTACACAGAATTCATGTGAAATGGCTTGGCATTTGCAGACTTCCAGTTAGTTGCTAATCCATAATGTAAATGTGTGAAGACTTTGGTAAATGTCTGTCATCTCAGCATTTGGCACATAACTAGAAAAAGAATGAGAATCAGTGTTACATGCAACACAAATCCACACATTGAACTCTTCCCTCACTCTTGCAGATGCTTGAAACAATTCATAACTATAAATGAAGCTAAATTTAATCCATTTTCAGAATTTCAGTTGGTATGCTAAGATACTGAGGCATGAGATTGCTTTCAACTTAATTACTTTAAAATTCAATGGACTAAAACATTTTCAGTGATTCACAAACCTATCAAGATGTAGCATGTATTCTGTACCAGAATAAAAGTACAATGTTTATACCTGTACATCCCTGTACTTTTTGTGTGAGCAGTTAAGTATATAAAAGTAGCTATGAATGTTGGTAATGTTGCTAAATCAAATAAAATGTGTGTGAAAGATAAAGCAAAGGTGGGATTTTTGGAGCAGGACATGCAAAATACCACGGTGGGAGTTCTTGGAATATTTTTATGCCAAGTCAAAAAAATTAGTAACAGAAAAAATCCCCATTAGTTTCTACTTCCAGTGATAAAATTACAAGTTTATTAATTATGAACATTCTCTGTATTTTACACACTCAGTCAAAAAATGTCCTCGTTCCATTATTCCATAATGCAGAACACATGCTTGGCTAAACTAGGAAGGCTATTCTGCATGATCATGTTTCATTTATTGCTATTTCACCTGAGGCAATGAGATACAAAGGACATCAGTGCCTCAGTCAGGGATGTTTATTAACACTTTGAATGCTAACCTTCTCGTTAAATCACTCATACTGCAATAGAAGCAGCAGCATGCTGTAAATCATGTCATGTGCGATTTATTCTCTAAAACTATCATCCTGATAACAAAATTACCCTTAAAAAATGAAACATTTATCAAATTAAAGCCCATCCATGTTTGTAGAAACAGAATCAATAGTCTGTAATTGTAAATTCAGACCTAACTGTGGCCAAACTCTATTTCCTCAGAAAATGTTTTTGACAGAGATGTCACAATAAGTGGGCTATCACATTTGATCACTTCAGTTTATTTGGGGGAAATTAGAATGGGATAGGCTAAGGATTTGTGAGAAAAAGTTAGCAAAAATGTCTTGTCGTTTAACCTGTAGTGGTCAGAACAATGATACAGTACTGTTCTAGCTCTGATGTTAAATACTGAATGTCAGTGGGTTTCATCTTTACCGTGAGTTCCAAATTTTAATGATACCATTGACAGGGGAGTTAATAAGTCCGGTTATTTTCCTCAGAGATAGTGAAAAATTAGGTTACCTACAACTGCTAGTGGCTCACTTTGAAGCAACATCCAAGAGATTTGTGGATATTCCGAACTGAGGTCAAAGTAAGGTATCAGTTCACGACACTCCAAAAACAAATAAATCCATTTCTAAAACAGGATTCCCACTGCATACACAAGGGCGTAGTTCACTGCCAAAAAGGAAAAAAGGTGGAAGACTAATGAATATTTACTGTGAAACACCATAATGGGCACAAATTAATTAATGAAATTAATTATCACAATAGTTTATAGGTAGATACCAATCTCTACAATTTTTGATTATCTTAAAATCAACTTGCTAGTTAGCTTTTGAGTGCTCATTATAAGTGATGTAACTTGCATCCAACAGTGAAATGATTGCATTACTCCAAGAATTTTGAAATTTAATGCCATGCTCTAACTTGGATTTAGTGTGGTGCATGCTAATTTTGACACTTCAGAGTGTAAGGATTAAGAGCACTAAAGAATGAAGTGTTTCTTTCCTTGATAGATCATTTAACAGCAGGCATCTGTGCTTTTGATTCTGTGTAGCCAACAGTAACAGAAACTGCCTCTGACATTGCCTCTGTGCTACATCAGGTATGAGAAATCAATACTAGAATGTAGAAGGGATCAGATCACATGAGGTTCCCAACAGCACCATGTCTGACAAATAGTTCACTGTGATTTCTGCCAATTCTAATTCTTTGTCTCCACCTGCTGGTTGAATAGTGTAAGCTTGTGCAACAATGATTTGGAGGTTCCGATGTTGGATTGAGGTGTACAAAGTTAAAAATTACAACCACTAATGAAGGAGCAGCGCTCCGAAAGTAATGCTTCCACATAAGCCTGTTGGACTATAACCTGGTGTTGTGTGATTTTTAAGCTTGTGCAACAAAAAGTGAAGACCTTTATATAGTACAGTACATAGTACTTTTCAAATGCTTAAAGTATATGAAAGTGCCAGTACTTTTGATTTGGAATGTTTATTTTGTTGTGGCTTGCATTTTCTGCATTGTGGCTGAATGATTTAATGTTTATTGTGGTAATGTGTGGGATTTTTGGTAAATGGAAATTGTGGTTGTAGTTAATGGCATTGCACTCAGACGAGTTCTTCAAGAATAACCTGGCCAAATACGAGATCTCCTGCTCTCTTCCTCATTTTCCTCCTGCTCTTATTCCTTAACTGCTCACTGTACAAATGGTACAGAGAGTTGCCCTCCAAGATGCAGAGATTGCGCAACATGCAACGGATCACCATGACTTTCAACACTAGCTCATAATGCAGGACTCTCCTAGAGCAGTCTGGGACATGGAGCAATTGTTCCAGCATGCAATGATCAGCCATATTATATGTGCATTATTTGTGCATGGATTATGCACTGGAGTCAGCCATCTTGTCATCAGATAGTCCTCTTTGCACAGTAATCACACTTTAGTTCGCCATATCACGGATCAGATCCAGGTAGCACAACAGACTGTTACATAGCAAGGGCTTCCTGACTGCTACCAAGACAATGGGCATTAATCTGCATGATGCACTACCGATAGTTAAACAGCAGCTGGAATTTTTGGTACTTTTGCAATTTTTATAATTGTTTTGTATTGCAAATTGGTGCTGAATTTGGTGACAAAACACTTTTTGCTGTATATTTCCCAATATATATGACAATAAATAACTTATAACTCAAATCTCTGTTGCTCTGGTATAGAACAAAACACACACACACACAAGATCGACAGTACCCTGACCCACAGGAAAGCCTACAATACTGGTGAAGACAAATGCTTGCTCTAGCTTCTTTCTCTTGCCAGAGGAAAGCAATGCAGTTAGCAGTTCTTGACTAGAAAGCTTTTGTGACCTCTCTTATGCAACGGTGGACAACAAACAAAGATGTTGCAAATATTTCCAAACTGGAAGGAGTCAGATGCACAAAACGTTCGTTACTGCAGTCACCTTTCCAGCCAGGTACTATTTCCCTCCTCTAAAAGTGCACTTCAGGCTGCAGGAGATTTCTGGCTTCCTTTCCTGAAGTACATGTTTTTGAAAGTCAGATTGGATAGTTACACCCTGAACACTCTCAGCAGATATGGTCTCTGAGCTTGGATTCCTTCTCATCCTTCCCACCCTCAGACTTGCTGCAACTCATCTAGCTTTATGTGGCCTCTAGCAAGGCATGCTGGGACTATCTATTAGGGTGTCCAGGTCAAAGATCAAATGCTTTGTGCATAAATTTTGAAGTCAGCAGGCACAATTTTTGCAGCCACCTGTGGTCTATTGCAACTTTCAAAACGATTAAAAAATGCCAGACATTTAGAGGAGTAAACCTTCCAGAAGAAATCACTCAACAACTAACCCATAGGTAGGTGATAATTCCTTTAAAAAGACCTGGTGTGAGGTCATTTTTGCTACTGAATGCATAATTAGCTGTGCAGAGATTTTCAAAAAAGGGTGTTATCTGCAGTTTTGAGCTCCAAAATGGGACCATTGGTATCAAACAGGCCCTTGCAATAACTTACATCATGATTCATCAGGTCTCTGTTCTTCCCATAAGCATTTAGTTAATGCACTCAACAATGTGGTGCCCAGAATAATTTATACACAAAAGGCTAACGTGTCATAGACATCAGGTTGAACTTCCAACAGTCCTCATATAATGCCCTAAAAGTGCAAATAATGCACATTTTATGTCCAGTCATTTAAAACTGACAATTGAAATATGTTCAAGATGCTTAAAACAAAAAGAAGGAATAAGTCTAGAAATATAAGAAGGTGCTTAAAGGACAAGAGGAAGATGGAGAGGTACAGGGATTTAGAGAATCAATTTTAATGTATACGCCTAAAATGATTGGTGTTACTATCTTTGCAATCAATTACAGATGAAACATTGTGAAACATAAAGTGCAGGATTATTTTGGATGTGGGAAGTACATAATGTGAGATCTCAAATCATTTTAAAGCCACATCAGAAAACAGTAACCATAGAAATCCCCATTAGTTTACTCTCTTACTACTTAAATGTTAGAATGGCATTTGTAATTGCCCAGAGTGACATAGATTGCAACAAATGGAGCTGTGATTACTTTCATGAGCAAAGTGCATCAAAATGAGTCACAATTTCAAAACACCTACACAGTCAGGTCAGCTCTGATTTGTCTAATATTTCTGCACTGGATCAATCTTTTCCTTATGGTGTATTACTTGCACACAATTTGTTTACAATTACAATAAGTGAATTATCAAACGCACATAGAATTGGTCTACAGATATATAATTCCACTTCAATCATTTGCCTTAATCGTGAGTTTCATAGTGTGCAGTGGTGGATTGTCAGATATTTCATTGAACCTCCACTCCTTAGAGCTGTAATGGCAATACTGCAGCAATCCATTGGAGGCAAGACTGAAACTTTGAAAAGGTTTACTACCACTCAACTATGATGAGTCTTGGAGGCATTTAATCTAGGAGGAGGCTGATCAGTCTGCACACTGAGAGCTTTCCCACCCCACAACCAATGGAGGTCCTTAACTGGGCATTTAAATGCCTTAGAGCTGAAAATGTGTTGCTGGAAAAGCATAGTAGGTCAGGCAGCATCCAAGGAACAGGAGATTCGACGTTTCGGGCATAAGCCCTTCTTCAGGAATGAGGAACGTGTGTCCAGCAGGCTAAGATAAAAGGTAGGGAGGAGGGACTTGGGGGAGGGGCATTGGAGATGTGATAGGTGGAAGGAGGTCAAGGTGAGGGTGATAGGCCGGAGTGTGGTGGGGGCGGAGAGGTCAGGAAGAAGATTGCAGGTTAGGAAGGCAGTGCTGAGTTCGAGGGATTTGACTGAGACAAGGTGGGGGGAGGGGAAATGAGGAAACTGGAGAAATCTGAGTTCATCCCTTGTGGTTGGAGAGTTCCCAGGTGGAAGATGAGGCGCTCTTCCTCCAACCATCGTGTTGTTATGGTCTGGTGATGGAGGAGTCCAAGGACCTGCATGTCCTTGGTGGAGTGGGAGGGGTAGTTAAAGTGTTGAGCCACGGGGTGATTGGGTTGGTTGGTCCGGGTGTCCCAGGGGTGTTCTCTGAAACGTTCCGCAAGTAGGCGGTCTGTCTCCCAAATATAGAAGAGGCCACATCGGGTGCAGCGAATGCAGTAAATGATGTGTGTGGAGGTGCAGGTGAATTTGTGGCAGATATGGAAGGATCCCTTGGGGCCTTGGAGAGAAGTAAGGGAGGAGGTGTGGGCGCAGGTTTTGCATTGAGAAGTAGGGGAGGAGGTCCATTTAAAAGCATCAGCCCACGGCGGCTTTTGTGTAATCCCTTCCACCACTATTCTCATAGAATTGTGAGGGGTCTACATAGAGCAGAAAAGTTCTACATCCCTTCAGAGACAGGTTAATAACCAGAAGACAGGGACTTGAGGGGAGTTATAAGGGCCTAAAATTCACTATCTAGTCAGGTGGCAGAGGCAGAAATCTCATTACATTTTTTTTAAACTGCTTGAGTACACACTTGCAGTGCTTTAAGCTGCAGAATTATAATCTAGCTGTAGAATCACACTGAAAGCACAGGCTTCCGCTCAAAACCACTCCCTTTATTCCCTGTCTATAAATCATAGAATCACTTTGGTGCGGAGGCAAGCCATTCAGCCCATTGTGACAAACCAAACCCTTAAAACCTTGCATTTCCCATGGCTAATCCACCTGGCCTGCACATCTGTACTCACTACAGACAATTTAGCATAGCCAATCCATCTAGCCGGCACAACTTTGAACTGTAGGAGGAAAACCATAGCACCCAAAGAATCCCACACAGACACAGGGAGAATGTGCAAACTCCACACGGACAGTCAACTGAGGCTGGAATTGAACCTGCATCCCTGGTGCTGTGAGGCAGCAGTGGTCACCACTAAGCCACCATGCCACCAATATGCCTGTGAGCCAATTTTGGATTAAACATGTCACTTGCCCTTGAATTCCATGGCTTTTAGTTTTCTGACTAGTTTGGCATGCAGAAGAGTCTTGCTAAAATTCATATAGACTACATCATGCCATTATTAGCCATCCTCATTTGCTTCTGAGTAAAATTCCATCAAGATGGACAAGGCTCTTTTAATAGTACCTTCCAAACTTGTGGCCTGTACCAGCTAGAAGGACAAGTGCAGAAGATGCATGGGAGTCCCATCATCTGCAAATTCCCAACCAAGCCACAGATTGAAAACAGACCCAAAATATTCATTAAGAATATGCCTGTGTCATGGAGACATAGAGGTCTATAGTACAGAAAAAAGCCCTTTGATCTGTTGCATAACTATTCTAAACCCATTTTCCAGCACTAGGCCCAAAACTTTGCATAGCTTGGCATTGCAAGTACAATCTAAGTCATTCTTAACCATTCTGAGGGCTTCTGTCTCTGTTATGTTTACAGACAGTACATTCCAGATCCCCACCATCCTCTGGGTGAAAATGTTTTTCCTCATCTCACCTCTAAATCTCTGTCCCTTACCTTATATCTATTCTTCTGTCTTCATTACTATTTGGTCTCTAATTGCTCCTACTCTTTGCTTAATTATCTATTTGTGCTCTATATTTTCAGACATTTACAAAAAGGATTTCTCTTGATTTTATTTGCTGTTAATGTTTCCTTGCTCTTTCTTATTTTGATTTTTTTAAAATTTCACCCCTATATTTTATATACATCTAGATTTTTACATTATTGAGTTCAGTATCTGACATAAGCTTCCTTATTTTAATCATTTTCTATTTTGTACACTGTCTAATATTCAGTGAGTCTATATTTGCGAATTCTATCCTTTTTCTTCATGAGAACATATTGTTGTGAACTTTCTCTGTCATCTCTTTTCATGATTTGGAGATGCTGGTGTTGGACTGGGGTGTACAAAGTTAAAAATCACACAATACCAGGTTATAGTCCAACAGGTTTAATTGGAAGCACTAGCTTTCGGAGTGTTGCTCCTTCATCAGGTGGTTGTATCTGATGAAGGAGCGGATTCCGAAAGCTAGTGTGCTTCCAATTAAACCTGTTGGACTATAACCTGGTGTTGTGTGATTTTTATCTCTTTTCATGCCTCTCACTGGAATATAAGTGATTTATCTTCAGGTAGGTGTTTCCATTCCACTTTTATCAAATCACACCTTAGCTTATGAACATTGGCCTTTATTAAAACTTGTGCCATTACATGACTTCTGTCCATATCCATACCAACAACATAATCACTACCACCAAGATACTTTCCTTGATATAGTTAAAAATCACACAACACCAGGTTATAGTCCAACAGGTTTAATTGGAAGCACACTAGCTTTCGGAGCGACGCTCCTTCATCAGGTGATTGTGGAGGGCTCGATCCCCAGCTTCAGAGCTTGGTGCTAAATTCACAATTGCCCATCTTTTGTTGAGTTTGCTTTATACAACCTAGAAGAGTTCTCCTGAATGCATTTTAAAATTTCGCATTGATTTTACACTAATTAATAAAGGATTAATTGAAATCCTCTACTCCTTCTGCACTTCTTGGGAATTTCTCTACAGATTAGCTCTTCTGTCATCCAGTGACTACATGTGGGTCTACAATAAATTGCTACTGGTGTGACTGCCCTTTTTCGGTTTTTAAGTTCATCCCCTTTATGGTGGTGTGCTGCATCCTCCATAACCTAACCCTTATGTGAATGCTGTGTGAGCCCCTTGATGAGGAGGAGAATGAGGAAGGAAGAAGGCATTCAGGATTTTTTTTTCTGGATAGCATGTCTTTGAGCAACTAATCAGAATCCACTTCCTCCAAGAGATCATCTTCTTATCTCCACAATTCCTCACCGATTCATTCACTGCCTTTAGACCATCAAATCATTCTCTTGGCCAGAATCCTGAAGTAAAAGGCACCACACCAAAGCACCTACCTGGAAAAACATTATCCACTCGCATCCAAGGGTAGAATCAAACCCAGGTCACTGGCATTGTGAGGTAGCAATGCTAACCATTGAGCCACTGTGCCACCCCAAGTCAGGGAGTCCTAGTCATTATGGCAGCACCTGAGCTCACTACAGGACCCAGCTATGAGAGCTGGGTTTAACAGCTACAATGGGAGCTCCATCCACCAACCAAAGACCTGGCTGGCTGTAATCTAGCTGCGCCTGTTTCTGGAGTAGGATTCAATGATGATCAGCCACCTCTCAGTTTGCTTTTGGTGTGCCCAGGAACTTACAGAATGAGGATCTCACCTTCAAATAATGCTGGTCATTCAGAGATCCAACAGTTGTTCGAGCTCAGCAATGAGGTCAATATGGCCCCAGCTGGGACTGTCAAAGGTCATGGACCTCTACAGATGACACAAAGATAGGTAGAGGGACAGGTAGTACTAAAGAAGCAGGGAGGCTGCAGAACAGCTTGGACAGGGTAGGACAGTGGACAAAGAAGTGGCAGATAGAATACAAGTGTGAGGTTTTGCACTTTGCTAGGAAGACTAAAGGTCTAGACTATTTTCTAAATGGAGAAAGGTTTCAGAAATCTGAAGCGCAAATGGACTTGGGAGTCCTATTCAGGATTCTCTTAAAGTTAACATGTAGGTTCAGTTGCCAGTTAGGAAGACAAATGCAACATTAGCATTCATTTCAAAAGAGCTAAAATATAACAGAGATGTACTGCTGAGGCTATGTAAGGCTCCTGTTAGACCATATTTGGAATATTGTGAGTGGCTTTGGCACCATATCTAAGATAACATGTACTGGGGAGTCCAAAGGAGGTTTACAAGAATGATCCCAGGGATGAAAGGCTTGTTGGATGAGGAGCGGTTGAAGACTATGGGTCTGTACTTGATGGAGTTTAGGGTGAGGAGGGAAACTGATTGAAACTTCGAGAATACTGAGAAGTCTGGACTTGGTGGATGTGGAAAAGAAGTTTCTTCTCGGAGGAAAGACTAGGACCTGAGACTTAGAATGAAGGAGCGATCCGTTAGAACTAAGATGAGGTGGAATTTCAGCAGCCAGAGGGTGGTGAATCAGTGGAATTCATTGCTGCAAAAGCTTGTGGAGTGCAAGTCATTGAGTGCATTTAGATAGAGTTAGATAGGTTCTTGATTGGTAAGAGAATCAAAGGTTATGTGGAGAAGGCAAAAGAATGAAGTTGATAAACATATCAGCCACGAACAACTATCAAAGTAGACTGGATGGGCTGAATGGATTAATTATGCTCCTATATCTTATGGCCTTTTGGACAGGAAGTATCTGGCTTGGATGGAAAGGCAATCAGTGTGGATGGTGTGGACAATTCTTGCTACTGGCAGGACCCTTGTGGGTTTGAAAGTGCTCAGAAAGGAAGCCTCCCCAGCCTGCATTGTTCAAGTGATATATGATCTATCCAGCTGGGAAGTCTGAACTCAACCTTCCCACCACTGACTCATTTGGAGCAGTGAGGAAAGAAACAGGCTCTGCATTCTCTGCCTTCCTGTCCAATTACATGCAACCCACCTCTCAACCTGATGGAAGGGGAGATAGTGCTAAGGTGCGAGTGGGCAATCAATACTATGCAATGTGTAGCTTCCATCTGTGCTGCAATGGAAGCCAACAAATAGCCAGATCTCAAATGCTGCCATTAATTTGGCCACCACCTCTGTTCTAGATAAAATGGGCTCTCAAGTCTATGTGACGCCCTGTGACAATTTGAAGATAGACTTATCCATGTTCCTAGACAAAGATAACAATTTGTCTGGCATGTCAAATGCACTGAGCATTCCTGGTCTGCAGGCTCATTAGCCTGTGTGCTGCCCCATCAAAATCAGCATTGGAGAAATTAATGTAATCTCTATTTTTAGATCTCTAAAAAACTGCATGTAAAAAAATTCAAAGTTTGTTAGAGAAACAATCTCCATACTATGGTTCTTATGTAAATAATTCAGGGCAGAATCTCAATGTGAGCAATGGCGGGAAATTTGGAGAGTGACATGAGAAATTAAGTGAAGCCTTTCTTGGCATTGAAAGCATTTATTCACATTTTCCTCTTAAGTTGACATTGAGATGCGATATTCACTGGTGAGCCACGAAAAGTCTATTTACGGGGTTTGTCGCTCATTATCTCTCTCACTCTGATGCAATCCCACCTCATTAATACACAGTCTCCTATTCTAACACTTCCCAGCTATAAACCAGACACTAGTCAGAACAGGTATCTGGAGACTCCCACTCACTGCGGCCTCCTCCAGATCTTCAGTTGGACACTCGGCAACAGCATCTCAGGGCATACTCTATAGGCAGAGATTGCACATGCTCCACATCCATGAATGCTGGTATCTGACACATAACAGTCTCTCCACACACTCACAGCACTTCTTCAATCCATTTACAGAACAGTCCTGCAGTTTAATACTGCACCTCAGCTTGCAGCAGCACCTATCATTAGAATGCTGCAGCAAGGACATGTTACAAATAGGCAGGCACCTATCTTATTAAATGGAACTGGTTACATCTCAGGGCTGCCAACACCCTCTTAAGTGCTCACTCAATTTGAGCCTCTCTGATGCTCACAGCATCCTTTGACCAGCTGTCTCCCCCTCAGCCAGAACAACCAGACACACAGTACATCTGTCTTGCCATGTCTTTTAGCACAGACAAAAAGCCAGGCAGCTTGTCATGTTTGTCATCAATTATTAGTCAAGGGGGTGGCCATGTTGCTGTATGGCACCATGCTACATTAATCTTACACCTGGAGCATGTGCCAGTACCTTACACAGCAAACATACTACATACGGCTCAGTCAAATGGCCTTGTCTCAAATTCAAAGGCAGAAGTACTCAGTCAGGTCAAGGGAGATACATTTCAGTCAAGGGATCCCAGCATAGTAAGGTAAGAACAGCCTCCAATATCAACCCAGGAACTTGGGCAAGGTCAGGCAGACATTCAGCATGATCAGGATCAGTGTCTTCACTTCATAGGGTGCCTGGCATTCGGCTCCTCACATCCTATCAGCCATCTCAGCTCCTTCTGCTCTGCTGTGGGTTGGGTCGTACTGGAATGAGGGAAAGAGAGAGACTGACTGATACGAAAGTGGGTCATATAGTTAGAGCTGTTGCAGGCAGGGGAAAAGTGGTGAGGTGGCATACGAGAGCAGATAAACAGGACAGAGGCCATGCAGGGTTAATAGTGATGGAGTATGTTGTATCCAATGATGACAGTGGTGGGCATGAGCCTGGGTATAATCTGGGTGAAGTAGCAGAAATGGAGTGAGTATGGCGTTGCAGAGAAAAGACAGTAACGTCTACCTGGGCAGATTGAAAACCATCATTGATCTTCTTACGCTGCTGGGAATCCCTTCAGATGACTGAAACTGCATTGACTCAGTTGGCAACCTCGAACAGATTGTGCAGGATCAGTTGTTATGACCTTTTCTGCCATTCCTGAGGGAACGGGGCAGCCTTCCACAATACCTCCAGAACCTCCAGGCCACTGTCCATGATGTGCCACTTTGTTCTTCTCTGACATTACTGGTGCAAATATCACAAACTATATAGGGTAGGGGAATGGGTCTGGGTGGGTTATTCTTCGGAGGGTCGGTGTGGACTTGTTGAGCTGAAAGGCCTGTTTCCACACTGTAGGGAATCTAATCTAATCTAAAAAAAATGACATTAGTGCCAGGATCTCAGGATTTCTAGCTTTTGGCTACACTGAGTGACAGAATCAAGTGAACACTTAACAAGAGGGCCACCGTAGAGACATGGTAATTAGTTAAAAAATAAACCTTATGACAAATGTGTAAGAGAACTTACTAGGCCTCATGGAGAAACACCCCCAAGCAATAAAAAAAGGCACTTTGACAAAATATGGTTAGATTGAACTCTCAGTAATCTGTGTCAAGTTAGAGCTGTCCTGTAGGAGCAAATGAGCACAAATTGTTGGATAATTTGTGTCACTCTGCTGTTGGTGAGTGGTTGTCCTCCTCCTGGGGAAACATTAGTTTTAAGAAAATATTGCATTTTGCGGTGAAAACAATGTAAACATCATACAGAAAGCTAGGGCTGATATGGAATAATATACAGATCCTTTAATGGTAAGATTCATTTCTCTCTAATGCTTCTCAACCATTCCTGCTTAAAGTAGAACAACTGATTCAGCAGAGCCTCATTTTTGCAAGTAATGAATTTGCTATGACATTTCCTTCAATTAGAGTCATAGAATCATAGAGACGTACAGCATGGAAACAGACCGTTCAGTCCAACATGACCATGACAACCAGATATCCCAACCAAATTTAGTCCCATTTGCCATCATTTGGGCCACTTCCCTCTAAACCCTTCCTATTCATGTACCCGCCCAGTTGACTTTTAAATGTGGTAGTTGTACCAGCCTCCACCATTTCCTCTGGTAACTCATTCCAAATATGCAGCACCCTTTGCATGAAAATATTGCCCCTTAGTTCCCTATTAAATCTTTTCCCTCTCTTCCTAAACCTATGCCCTCTAGTTCTGGAACCCTCACCTCAGGGAAAAGACCTTGCCTACTTCTCCTATCCATGCCGCTCATGATTTTATAAGCCTCTATAAGCCACTCCTCAGCCTCTGACACTCTAGGGAAAACAGCCTATTCAGCTTTTCCCTGTAGCTCAAACCCTCCAACTCTGGCAACATCCTTGTAAATCTTTTCTGAAACCTTTCAAGTTTCACAACATTCTTCTTTTAGGAGGGAGACCAGAATTGCACAAAACATTCCAAAGTGGCCTGATCAATGTCCTGTACAGCCACAACATAACCAAGAAAGGAAAGCATACTAAATGCCTTCTTCACTATCCTACCTGCCTGAATTCCCACTTTCAAGGAACTGTGAACCTGTATTCCAAGGTCTTTTTGTTCAGAAACAGTTATTGAAATAATAAATGAAATCTTACATCTGCTTTCTGTATTGCTTTTCTCTCATTTATGCCAATCTTTCTTTCCCACTTGGATCTTCTGATTTGACCTGATTTTCTGATTTGACCTGATTTTCTGATTTGATATACTCCAATTCACCCAGTTTCCTTTCAGTCATTCTTCTGTTTCACTATGTTTACGTTTCATTGGTTAATGTTTCATTCGTTTCATTGCATACAACTTTAGTGCCATTCTTCAGCAAGGTCCCAGTCATCCCAAAGATCATGGTGCTGTTTTTTGCTCACACATCTATCAGAGGATTAAATCTTATCAATTTTCAGATTAAAGTGTGAAACAGAGATTCCAACAAACTAAATGCAACAAACTCAAATTCTGTAAGACTCGAGTAAGGTTTGGATCATTATTTTAGTGCAATGTTTATCTTCTATAATACATTGCTGTAATTACAATACTTGTTTAAACTCCAAAAGGGCAAATTCTAATTCATCTATAAAGTTACAGTCTGTAGGATAGATTATAAATGGTCTACATAAAAATAATTTATTTAATGGGCTGTCTCAGCTTTCTTAACCCTGTATATTGCAAAATATGTTTAATCCAAAATATCAACCATAATATTATTCAACAAGTTCGTTTAGTAAAATATATGAATTCACTTTGTGAGGTTTCCATAATTTCACCAACTATTCCCACAATTGAAATCGGCTATGTTCTCAAACAGTATGTGAATTGCATGGCTGGAATTTTCCCAGCATCTAAATGACGTTGGTAATAATGAGAAAATTAGCACAATATTTGAGAATGGAAAAATGAGATTCTCTACATTGGGAAAAGATGTCTGATTTTCTCTTAGTATCAGTGGTTAGATGCTAATCTCATGAGTAAATGGTGGAGGCCCTTTTTGAATGCATTAACCCTTGACTATTAACTAATCTTGTCTCATGTATGTAAAAGTTGTCATTGTTTCAGGTACTTGTGATAAACTAGTTGACACCAATTCCCAGTTTGAAAGTCAGGGCAGTTACCTGGTTCCTGCAGGTCACCAGCCTCTTCACTGGGCACCCATCTTAGCCAGCATTCCCCAACATCCCAGAGCACACTCCACAGGCAGCAGAAGTCTTTACCCACAGAAGTCAGCATCAGCAAAGCACAAGCTTCACCACATCACCATGGCTGATTTCTAACTAATACATAATACACTTCAGCTCTTCTTTACTGTACTTGAGCTCATTGACACATTGCATTGCAGTGCTGCTCTCTTGCCACCCATTTCATAAATCAGAACAGGGTGCACCACTATGCTCTTAGTTTGTTTCTCAATGCTCACTCACTTTGCGCCTACTTGGATACTCAAAACAGCTCCATCTTGCCTTTTAGCACATTGACACTTCATTCCGAACTTCCAAGCTCACAATATATATTTCTTGCCTTGCGTTTTAGCACAGACAAAATGCCAGGCAGCTTGTCATGCTGTATTACCCAGGAAATGTAGGGCTGAAGGTGGAAGGACAGGATTTCAGTAATTCTACAATACATAATCTCTTGGTGTACCTGTGTGACGTGGCTTGTTTACATCTGAAGAATATCTCTGAGGCCCATGTAAGTGCATCCCTAAGCCTTCCTTACTGGATGTCTCAATATCTGACTACCTTGAGCACTCAGGTAAACCTGTGATTGTTCTTCAAATGGAGATCCCAGAAACCCCACAAATGGTCACAATCCTCTCTTGCTGAAGGAAGGATTTTCTCTCCTCATAGGAGTCAAAAACAAATCCCCTCCCTATCCACCTGCCAACAAATTCCAACCTGTCTTTGCACCCGGTGCCATGATTTGGGCTACAATTCCCTCCAATGAGACAAAAGAAGAAAGGAAGGGAGGGACATGACTGTGATAGGTCCAGCTGTTAGTGTTGGTGCCAGTGCAGGAAAGGGAATGAGATGCCCTGAGTGTGTGAGTAGGAAACACAGAGGGTGTGCAGACTCACCAGTTTAACAGGATGAGGTGGAAAAGATGCTGTATACAGTAGTGGTGAGAGTTGGAAACCAAGAACCATGGTGGGATATGGGTGCAGTAGTACTGTCAGAGTTAGTGTGAGGTAGCAGAAGGAAAATAGTGACACATATCCTTCAGTGCACAAAAGGTCATTGACATTCTTGTGGGATTGTTGCATGATCCTTCAGATCATGGATTCCACCCTAACCGAGATGGCAACTTCAGACCAGGCTGGCAGGGTGTGGTGTTCTGCTCTCCTCTGGTAATCCCATGCAGGTTGCTAAATGTCAAAGGTACAGCAAATGCTAGGGACAATTCCTGGCTATAATGTTTGAACCAGTGCACAGTTAGGGCTTAAAAGTAACATCTGTAGTTTGAAAATCAGATGGAGCCAGTACTGCCAAGCTCTTCCAAGCTCTGCTGAGCATAAATTTGCAATATGTGGAGAGGGGCTGCATGATTCATAAGGTGAGCAATGGAGTAGTGCACACGGAAATCTCCATGACAATCTCCTTGTGTCCCCAAGTTGACACAAGGACAGCATCCAAAGAACAGCCCAAAACGTTGAATTTCCTGTTCCTTGGATGCTGCCTGACCTGCTGCGCTTTTCCAGTAATACATTTTCAGCTTTGATCTCCAGCATCTGCAGACCTCACTTTCTCCTCCTAGTTAAGTAAATAATTGGTAAACAGCTGCAAAAACAAAAACACAGATAGATGAATGTTAAGAGTTTGTGAGTCCATTCAGTATTCTAACGACAATAGGGTTGAATCTGTTTCGAAATTGGCTGGTGCATGTGTTCATTTTCTGTACCTTCTCCCCAATGGTAAAGGTTGTAGAAAAACATTGCCAGGGTGGGATGTTTCTTTGAGAATGTTGGTGGCCTTTCCTTGACAGCAGGCCTGTTAGATAGATACTATAGATGGGAGGTTGACCTTTGTGATTGTCCGGGCCAGGTTCACCACTATCTGTAACTGTCTCCGATCTTGAATGGTACAGTTGGCATACCAGGTAGTGATACATCCAGACAGGATGCTCTCAATTGCGCACCTATAAAAGCTGCCTAAGGAAGAAGAGACGTTGTTGGGCCCTTGTAACCAGTGCATTCACATGAAGAGTCCAAGAAAGCATGTTGTTGATGACCATTCCCGAGAAATTGACACTCTCCACTCATTCCACCTCTGTGTTGTTAATGTGTAGGGGGGGGCATGAATAACATCCCGCCGAAAGTCAATAATGAGTTCCTTGGTTTTGCCGACATTGAAAGCTAGGTAGTTCTCGGTGCACCATTTTTCCAGGTCTTCCACCTCCCATCTGTACTCTGTTTAGTCGCCATCTGAGACTTGACCGACTATGGTGGTGTCATCAGCGAACTTGTATATGGCATGAGTCTGGTATTTTGGCAAATGGACTGTCAACTTCAACAGGGTTTTTCTTTTATGCATTCGTGGAATATGGGCATCACTGGCTGGGCCAACAGTTATTGCCCAGTTCAAGTTGCCCTTAAGAAAGTGGTGGTGAGCTGCCTTCTTGAACCATTGCAATCCACATGTTGGAGGGGAACTTGTACATGATGGTATTTCTATATATCTGCTGCCTTTGCCCTTTAGATGCAATAGGTCCTGGGTTTGGAAGGTGCTGACTAAAGAGCATTGGTGAGATTTTGCCTAATCCTACCGCATCTTGTAGATGTTACACACATGGGAGTCAGTTACCTCAGCTAGCAGGATGATTTGCAATGCAGAGTGACATCTGTTGTGTAGATTCAACTCCCACATCAATGAAGGTTATTGTAAGGTCCCACTTTTTCAATTCTGTCCTTTGCCCAATGTGGTGACCCTCAAGCTAAACCACAACCAGTCATTTTTCTCCAAGAGAGTACAGTTCTATGGCTTTCTAGGACTATGGCAACTTTACCTTTACCTGGTAGAATGACTGAAAGTTTGTGGAAGTATTGTTAATCAAATGGGCTGCATTGCCCTGGATGGTCTGAAGATTCTTCAGTATTATTGGAGCTGCACTCAACCAGGCAATTGGGGAGTATTCCATCACACTCCTGACTTGTGCTTTACAGATAGTGGATAGGTTTTGGGGAGTCAGGAACGGAGCTACTTGCTGCAGTAGTCCTAGCCTCTGTCCTGCTCTTGTAACCATTACCTTAATGTGACTAATTCAATTGAGTTTCTGGAAAAATGGATAGAACGTCTAGGGACAGTGAGTAGATTGCCGCTTATGTGATGGCCCCTGACCATTGATGAAAATGGCCGACAAAAGAGCTGAATTCCAAAGATGAAGTAAGATCTTTGTGAATTCAAGCATGTTGGAATTCCCTTCATAAGGACATTGTGGGTCAATGTACAGCATGTAGACTGCAATGGTTCAAGAAGGCAGCTCACCACTACACTCTCAAGGGCAACTATGGAAGAGCAATTAATACTGATCAGCCAGCGATGCCCATGCCCTGCAAATGAATGAGGAAAAGGCATAAACATGAAATGGAGACCCCCTCAAGGTAACAGAAAACACATAAGCCTTCCACTTTATTTATGTGTGCATCATTGTTATTTGTTAATTTGATAGACAGTGTGGATCTTTGCATAAAACTGTAAAGGGATATTGACAGTCTCAGTGGATGAGCAAAAATGCGACAGATGGATTTCAATGTAAACGAGTATGAGGTTACTCATTTTGGTCTGAAAAAGGATTGATGTAAGTTGTTTCTAGATATTGGTAAGTTAAGTACAGTAGATATCTGAAGACACTTGTGCATTAATATGCATAGATCTTTAAAAAGCCACAAACACATGCAGAAAAGATCAAGAAAGCTAATGGAATGCAGTCTTTATATCTAGAAGACTGAAAGATATGAATGCATAGGTTTTGCTGCATCTATCCAAAACTTTGGTTAGAACTCAGTTGGAGTACTGTGAGCAGATCTAGACACCACACCTTAACAAGGATATATTGGCTTTGGAGGGAGTACAATGTAGGTTTATAAGAATTGTAATGAGACTTCATGGATTAGATTATGAGCAGAAATTATACAATTAGACCTGTTTTCTTTGGAAGGTTAAGGGATAACCTGATTGAAGTCTTCAAGATATTACACAGAAAAAATATGTCAGATAAAGTGAAATTATTTCCATGGTTTTGGACATTGTCGAACTAGGAGGTGTGGCCTAAAAGTTAGAAATGTTTCAACAGAGCTATTAGGAACCTCTTCCATACACCAGGGTGGTAGAAGTTTGAAAATCTCTTCCACAAACTGCAGTTGATGCTAGATCAGTTGTTCATTTTAATATGAATAGATTTTTTGTGTGTGTTAAGCAATGGTATTAGGGATATGGAGCAAAGGCAGGTACATGGAGTTAGGCCACAGATCAGCCATGTTCTCATTGCATGGCAGAACAGGCTTGAGGGGCTGAATAGCCTATACCTGTTCCTATGTTTACATGTTACGATTGATTATTTAAAGATTCAAATGTACTGGCTGAAATAACTGCACACAGTGGCTGGCATCCCGTCACTAAGTCACCCGTTGTTTACATGTGTCGAAAACTGTGGGACTAGAAATGCACAGCAGGTCAGGCAGCATCCAAAGAGCGGGAGAATCGATGTTTCAGACATAAGCCCTTTATCAGGAAACCTGATGTGCACAGTACACTGGCAAGCCAGATCAGAATTAGTCCCTAAAGTGAGGAGATTCAGAATCTCCTGTTTATATCAATCATCTAGGGCTCCCTGATTGGCACAGGTTAATAACCCCAATCTAGGATCTCATTGTCAATGAGGTCCACCTGGTTTCATTCATTAGACTGTCAAACCTTATGGCTGGTACACAGTGACACTTACAGGGAATTAGGGACATTTTCCTTTTGAGGAAGAGCAGTGTTGTTTTTGCATTCACTACTGACCATGTGTGGGACATCCTTGAACTTATAGACTTGACTGACAATCCATCTTACTTAATCTAAAAGACATAGGGAAAGATTCCAGAGATACTACGAAGAGAAGTTTAAACCAGAATCTTGCTGGAAGTAGAGTATATGGGAAACACATGCCTTTGAAGTCAGTAAGAACAAAGTTCCAGAAAAAAGTATAGCCAAGTCAATGTCCCTTTACTGAGGTTTGAGTATTTGTAAAGTTGTTGTTGAAGATAAAAGATTAGGTTGAATCTTTATTTCTGATATTTGCATCAGTCCTGTTGAGAAATAGTTCTTCTATGCTGTAAAATGTTTTGTGTTTCTTTTCTTTGTGGATGTAACAAACTATGATGTATTTTGTTAAGACCATATTGTCAGCCTCTGCTGCATATTTCCAGTACCTGATCACCATGGTAAAAATGCTAAAAGTAATACTCATGGTATTTCATGCCAGGTTTCACTTTGAGATCTGATTTGTTTCGGATTACCATCAGCGGAGGTCAGTACCCAAGAAACTTGATGGTAACTTCTCATGTTTCACATTCCCTGACCTAGGTAATTAGCCTCAGGGACTTGATCAGTAGTCAGCTGGTGACTAATTGCTTTGGTGACATAATTGGTCAGTTTACAGAGATTTGGAAGTATGTGGAACCCTGTATCCCTTAATGTGGTTCAAGGTGATAGTAGAGAAGCATAAATGGTGAGTGGGAAGCTGGATAAGCAATATCCATAGATAAATCTTGCTCAGGAATCTTGCTCCATACATTGCACTCAGATGGCAGTAGGCAGTAAGTTGCTTTTCCAGCACCTCTAATCCAAAGTAAGTTGATTAAACAGGTTATCATGGAATGGTATTTGAGGTGCATTATGGATGATTCAAACTAGATTATGGGTTTCTGACTGTCAATGGACGTGTGAAGAATGGTATTTGAAATGACAAGAAGCCAGGGAAGGGCACTGAGTGGAACGTTCCAATTATGAAGTGCATTGTTGCATTCAATGGAATGTCAATGCAATGAATGTGCAATAACCTATGCTGGACATGTGCACAGTACTCTACTGCTGCAAGTACTGAGGTCTGGAGGATTGTGGTAGCAGCACCCCACTTGGGTTGAGAAAGCTTGATTAGCAAGTTGCTTCCAGTTTTAAGGTTTGTTGCTGTTATCTTCAGAAGTTCCTGAAGAACATAGGTATATTGAGAATCACTTCTAAGTATGTTGAGTGGGGATCATGGAGCCTCAGACCACTCACATCGATATGCAGATTTTTTTTGGCATTGACATTGTGGAGGTGGAGTACACTGGGTATGGATTAAAAGGCATTCAGCTTGTGATGTCATTTGTACAGTAGTCCTTCAAACTTGTTACATTGTCATAAAGGATCTGGTCCAAGCTCTAGAAAGGTGCAACATCTATGGCACAATAGATATCATCCACATAGATGAACTGGAGAGTCGTTGCTAGTCATGTTGAACATCTCTGTGGCTCTCATTTACAAAGTAATATGAATTACCACCTTCTGAATATTGATGGTGCTCTTTTATCAATTCTTAATTGATGCTTTATTTTATATTTTTCCCAAATGGTGTCCTCACTACACCTTTGGCATGACTCCATACATTGTGCTGAAATGGAGGCAAGCAGTAGATCGATTAAACAGGTCATCATGGAATGGTATTTGAGGTGCATTATTGCTTACAACTTGGGTCAGGGTGACTGATGGAAAATTTAGTGCAGGTGCTTTTCAGTCTATTTCAATGTTGCAAATCAGGCTCCAGTACTTCTGACTAGAATTAGCAGAATTGAATTCTTGCTGTTGTTTCCTCCCATCTGCCTATGCTTGCAATGTCAAAAGAATAGAGAGGTGGTTTCTTTTTCAGGATCACTAGATGATTCATATTTCTGCACTTTGTGTGGAAGCATGGGTTAGAGGTTGGCTGGCAGCCATGGGGAAGGCTGTTCAAGCAGCTTTGTGGATGACACCATAAAAGCACATATAATTTTTTCCACAGACAAATTATGAATGAGTATAATTACAACAATGCAGTTCATGGTCTTAATGTGCTTTCACCTATCTCCTTTACCAGCATTCCAACACATATTTCATTCACTATTGATGACTGGAATGTAAAACCCAATGTGAATGAATGACGGTCTGGGGTGTTGTCCTGAAATAGACATTCTTCTGTACGTGAACTTGCTCAACACAGGTTAGAGGATTATTTCCAAACCCAACTGTAGACCAAAGACATGGGAGGAGAAGTAGGCCATTCAGTTCATCCAAACTGTCCTACCATTCAACCATAGCTGACCTGAAAATCTTAACCTTCACTTTTCTACCTTTTCCTCAGAATCATTGATTCCCTTACTGATTACAAATCTGCTTATCTCAGACTTTGATATTCTTAATAACCCAACTACTGTAGCCATCTGCAGTAAAGAAGTCCGCAAATTGACTCTTCAGTGAGAATAGGTTCCTTATCATTTCTATCTTAAATGGGTTACCTTTTTACTCTGAGATTATGGCTTCTCCCACAAGTAGAAACAACCTCTCAGCATCTACTGTGTCAGACCTGCTAAGAATCCTGTATGTTTCAATAAGGTCACATCTTCTTCTAAACTCATGCCCAACCAATTCAACCTTTCCTCATAAGATAATGTCTCTATGTCAGGAATCAATCCAGAGAACCTTCTCGAAACTGTTTCCAATGCCAGTCTTTCATTCCTTAGATAAAGGGAACAAAACTGTTCACAGTATTCGGGGGATGATGAAACTAGTGCATTGCATGGTTTTAGCAAGACTTTTCTTTTTATACTGCATTCCCTTATAAATAAAGGCAAACAATCCATTTGCCTTCCCTATTATCGATAAATCAGCAATGTTGTATTGCACATGAGTAGCATGGGGGTGTTTAGTATGTGGAAATTAGCTTAGTAGGTCCAAGCCTTTGATGTAATAGTGACCTGCTTCTTCAATTCTAATTCAGGTCTCTTGTAGACAAATAATGTTGGTGGATGTCTTCTCACCAACTCTCTAATGAGGTTTGAGGGTTGATAGGTCTTCAATATGAAATTGTAAGATTCAGGGAGTACGCCTGATTGCCGCAAACTTTGCTCAATGGAGGTTTGCTCAATGACTAGACTGCCTACAGTGCAGAAACAGGTCCTTTGGCCCAACCAGTCCACATCAACTCTCCGAAGAGTAACCCACCCAGACCCAATTCCCTCTGAATAATGCACCTAGCACTATGGGCAATTTAGCATGGCCAATTCACCTAACCTGCACATCTTTGGACTATGGGAGAAAACCAGAGCACCCAGAGACAGGGAGAATGTGCAAACTCCACACAGACAGTCAACCGATGCTGGAATTGAACCTGGGATCATGGTGCTGTGAGGCAGCAGTGCTAACCACTGAGCCACTGTGCTGCCCTTCATAAAGCGTGTTACTTGAACTCTGTGAGTTTGGCAAGTGTATTAGTATGATACATGGCATTCAGACACTCAGGAAGTAGATGCAAAGGCAAGATACAGAACAGTGCACCGTTACAAAGGAAAGCTACTCAAGGAGACATGGAGCAATAGCAGAGGATGATTTTGATCCATCGATCTCTGGTTATGGGCCCAGCACGCTCCCACTGCGGCACTCTGCTCCCACAAATGATGAAGTTGATCTTTCAGTGTGACTGAGATTCCACAATTAGACTACTGTTAAGCCTTTTCATTTCATCGTGAAATTTACTCTGCTGGGAGGACATTCACTTCCCCCAGGGCATCTGGTAACATGATGGGACTGAGTCAGGGGTGCAGTTAAAAAGTGACTCCATGAATGGTGATGCCTTCACCCAGAACCCTGGCAATACAGAAGGCATGCAGAATTGTCATTTTTCAAAGAAACATCTACAAATAGCAGTCATGTTTGACGTATATAAAGGAAGAAAGTCCATCATTTCTGCATACAAGTACTCTGTTATTCTTGTTGTATTATGGTATACACTATAGACAAGACAGGCCCGTGCCTTTAAAACAGAAGAAATCACAACACAAAAAATTCCTACTTTGTCTTCAATTATTTACTTTGTGACGTGGAGTCAGTGTAGTCTCATCAATCGGCCAGCTATGTGGATATAATATTCAGTACACATGCCTACACGTGTAAGTATAATACTGTAGCTAAATAAGTGGTTAGTTTTATTAATAAACTTCAAGGCTTCAGGCATAACAATAGCCCATCTCTGTAGTATAAGTTATGTAGATTAAAATATAGAAAACCACAATCTACATCAATCATGATGGCTGTTGGCAATATAGTAAATTGTATCATCGCATAACATTTAAAGTCTACCTCAGTTATCCTTTGATATTCTATTTTTAAAGTAGACCAAATCTGAAGAGTAAGACACACTTTGTGTGACATTTAGTTCCAATCCAGTGACATGAGGAAAGAAAAAATTAGCTTGTCATGTAGTGCCCTCTTTCATGTTACTTCAAGATAACGGAAACAGAGTCTAATTTGAAGTACTATAGCATAAACAGATTGACTGGGATGTATCAATATATGTACTTGACAGACTATTGATCAACTAAACAGTCTAATCTTCCATTTCAAATGTCAATGTATTCATCAAAAGATCATGTACAGCATGTTATGTATGGAAGATAGCTGCTTATTTATTGATGGCTCAGTTAATTTTGCAGCAATCAGATCTTGTTAAAAAGTAAGATGAAAAATTTTGCATGGAATTCCATTTCACTGCTTGATCAACATGATTAAATTCCACTCAGTGATATTGCAGATGAGATTGGGACATAGGTACAGACCTTGCAGTTATTGAAAACTTAAATGTATTATGTGGAAAAGAGAGGACTAAGCTCAAAAAATCTATCCTGCTTTAAACTTTTAATAATTTATTGGACAAAGATATTGTAAAACCAATTTGATCCTTTGAAATGGAAATACCAGTACCATATTCCTCCAGAAAATCTGACAAGTTACCCAAGTTGTTTGACCAATTGTATAAGATTGTTCCATTTGTCACTAACAGTGTCTGTGACACTTTGTGACTTGAATCCATTGTTAAGCAAATGCAAAAACACAGAGTTAGAAATATTCTCTCAAGCTCTAATTAGAATCAAAACCACTTTTATTGAAAATGTTACAAGGAGAAGATATCAACACAAAAATTCATTTGAGCATGTGTTCCTTCCTGAGATAACAGAGGCAGAAATAATGATCAACTATTGTTTAGTGTAGTAAGTCTATTTATGATCTAATCTTACAAAGAAGGAGCATGTTGTTGTTTTGTGAGCCATTTCTGAGCAGCAAAGACAAAATGCCAATTCTAACAGGAAGGCATAGATTTCTCCCATTTCTCCTATCTCCCTGGAGTAACATTAAAGCCATCACTGAGCAATGGGATAGCACCATTCATGGCTCCTGAGATACTAATGCAATCATGTCCACAGGCAGCAAGGCATGGACAACTTTCAGACTTGATCTGATAGGTGCAAGTGAAATTTGCACCACACAAATACACAAGAACATTTCATCCTTGAAGTTCAACAACATTGCAATCACAATTAATATTATGAACAGGCACGGTGGCACAGTGGTTAGCACTGCTGCCTCACAGCACCTGAGACCCAGGTTCAATTCCCACCTCAGGCGACTGACTGTGTGGAGTTTGCACGTTCTCCCCGTGTCTGCGTGAGTTTCCTCCCACAGTCCAAAGATGTGCAGGTCAGGTGAATTGGCCATGCTAAATTGCCCGTAGTGTTAGGTAAGGGGTAATGTAGGGGTATGGGTGGGGTGTGCTTCGGCGGGTCGGTGTGGACTTGTTGGGCCAAAGGGCCTGTTTCCAGTAAGTAATCTAATCTAATAAATATTGTGACTACAGAGGCTGAAAGTTCTGCAGCGAACTCCTTGGCTCTCCAAAGCCTATCCACCATTTACAAATCAGAAATCTGGAGTTTAATCCAACACTGTCCAATTGACTGGATGAGTACAGCTCCAGTGAAAAGCTGGACTTTATTCAGGACAAAGCAATGCACATGATTTTACCAATACCAGCAGACTACTGGTACACAATGGCAGTAGTTTTTATGATGCACAAGATGCACTGCAACAACTCACCATCTTCCTTCAATTGCATTTTCCAAATCTGTATCCTCTACCACTGAGGACAAGGACAGTAACCTACAAATTCCTCTTTATGCCATGGACCAACTTGAGATATATCTGTACCCATTGTTCCTGCATTGTTACTAAATCAAAATCTTAGTACTCCTTCCCAAAAGCACTTTAAGTGTACTTACACCAGACAGACCGCAATGGTTCATGAAACCAGATATCGCCAACTTTTCAAAAACAAGGATGGATGGTCAACAAATGCTGATCTATCCAGGGATGCTCACATTTCATTAAAAATAAATCACCATTTGCTTTGAGCACCGATAAAAGTGGCTGCGCATAAAAGTGACAACTAGCCCTTTACTGAACCATCAAATGACCAACAAATTGTCAACGATCCATTGCTGAGAATTTTGACAATTACTTAAAAAGTCCTTCTCACTCAGTTTGAAAAATAGTTGGAGATTTTCTCAAATACTTTGTCAGAGTTTTCACCAGCATTTGATCAAAATGTACTCAGGATCAAAAGACATCACCAAAAGGGAATGTGTGTTCTGCTATTTTATCTATTATGAAGCCATTTCAAAGCCAGCAGGAGAAAGGCTTACCAGGAAGGTCCCCTGATATACAGCAGGAATGGGGAGGAAGACATGAAGCCATGTGGCAGAGCACAAAATGCTGCAGGAGATGGTAACAGCGTGCACAGTACCCTTCTTCCAACAATGGTTGCACATAATTCTATCAATAGAATGCTAAATACTTGGGAATTAAATGCCTGGGAGTTAAAGGTAATGAGGCAAGCAGATGTTGCGAATTAATTACTTAGTTAGGTTTAAGATTGCTGCCCTTGTTGGGTGTTGCTTTGAGTCTGAGTAACTGGAAATGTGGTTGTACATAGTGAATGTACATGGTGGTGGATAATAGATTGCAAGTATGATGAATGATTTGGCAGTGGGAAGAAAACCATTCAGTTGTGTGTGAGATTACTGCCAGGTATAAGAAAATTAAAAAAAACAATTCAAGTTTTTATCAGGAGTTTTAGATTAGATTCCCTACAGTATGGAAACAGGCCCTTCAGCCCAACAAGTGCACATCGACCCTCCGAAGAGGAACCCACCCAGACCCATTCCCCTACATTTACCTCTGACTAATGCACCTAACACTTTGGGCAATTTAGCATGGCCAATTCACCTGACCTGCACATCTCTGGATTGTGGGAGGAAACCAGAGCACCCAAAGGAAACCCACACAGACACAGGGAGAATATGCAAACTCCACACAGACAGTTGCCCAAGACTGGAATTGAACCCAGGTCCCCAGCGCACTAACCACTGAGCCACAATGCCACCCTTCTTGTGGTGCAGTGAATAGTGCCAGGAGGGCCAGTTTCAAGTCCCATATGCTGCAGAGGTGTGTCATAACACATCTAAACAGCTTGATTAAAAATAACCTGGGGATCCAAGATAGCAGCGATCTACGAAGATCGCTCTGCAGAGCTCTGCATTGCAGCACAAGCAGGACGAAACTTCAACCTACCAAACCTGGACCATCGCAATATCTTGGGACTCCGGAAAGATAGTGGAGGCCCAAGAAACTTCTAAAAATTAACTTACCTGGGATCATGCTGGTGATAAATGCTGAAGAAGGTAGGAGGAGCGTCCGAAGCCAGGCCTGCAACCCAGCCTGCAGGATCCTCGGAGTCAATTACTTTCCAGGCCATGGTGAATGAGTTCACAAAATCTCATGAGATGCTAGGGAAACAGATTGAAGAGAAGTTGGCTCCAATCTCTCTCACGCTGCAGAAACATGAGCAGCAGCTGGGAGACCTGGAGAAGAGGATGGATGAGGTAGAGCACAGAGTCACAGTGGTGGAAACTGATGCCAGTTCATCCAAGGATAGAATCCAAGCCCTGGAGGCGCAGATCTGTAATTTGCGCGACCAAGTGGATGACCTTCAGAACAGGGGTAGAAGGAAAATCATTCGGATCATCAGTCTGCCTGAGGGTAAGGAAGGTGAGCGGCCTGCGGAATTTGTTGAGGATTGGCTGCCGAGATTCCTTGACTTGGAGGCTGGCATGAGAGGATTGAAAATAGAGATGGCTCACCGAGTCACAGAGCGGAGATCAAGTCTGGGTCAATGTCCTCGTCCTCTCCTGGTGCGGTTCCATCACTATAGGGATAAGGAGAGAGTCATGGAAGCTTCCAGAGTCCCAGGGAAGGATCCAAAGACCCTAATTTACGAAGACTCTAAGATGATGTTCTTTCAGGGCTTCTCAGCGGCGGTGATCCAGAAACGAAAACCTTGTGATGGTGTCAAGAGAAGACTAAGAGAGCCTGGGATACAGTACTTCCTGAGGGTCGGTGTGGACTTGTTGGGCTGAAGGATCTGTTTCCGCAGTGTAGGGAATCTATCCGGCGGTGCTTCGGTTCACCTTCACTAGATCCACATATCTCTTTGACATGTCGGAGAAGGTAAGAGACTTTGTGGACAAATTTGAATAATTTTATTATGTATAAATAGTGTTGTTTGGGTACGTCTTTATTGTTTTGTAAAGGAAACGGAGCAAGTCCGATTGGAACTTTATTTTTCTTTTTTTTTCTATTGATAATAATTTGGTTTAACCTATGTTTGGCAGTGGTTGTGATGTACATTTTCAATCTCTATGTTATGGTATACAAAAGGATGGGTGGGGTTTTTATTCCTTTTTTAATTTTTTTTGTTCATATTAGTGTTCTATGATGTGTTTACTCTTTTCTGCTTGTGTTTGCAGTGTGGCTCTAATGGGAAAAGTGAAGGTGGCTGGGATGGTTAGATGCCTACTTCTGGGCAGTTTGGGATGGGTAGTTGCCATCTCTGGGCAGGGGGTGAGTTTCCCTATTCAGCGCTGTCCGTTTGTTTTTTGGTTTTGTTGTTTTTAATTTTTGATAGCTAGAGAAGTGATTGCTGGGCCTCTTGTTGAGATATTTGTACGATCGATAGTCACAGGTGAGGTGCCGGAAGACTGGAGGTTGGCTAACGTGGTGCCACTGTTTAAGAAAGGTGATAAAGATAAGCCAGGGAACTACAGACCGGTGAGCCTGACCTCAGTGGTGGGCAAGTTGTTGAAGTGGTAACAAAGAAGATTCAGTAGATGTGATCTATATGGACTTTAGTAAGGCATTCAACAAGGTTCCCCATGGGAGACTGATTAGCAAGGTTAGATCTCATGGAATACAGGGAGAACTAACCATTTGGATGCAGAACTGGCTCAAAGGTAGAAGATAGAGGGTGTTCGGGGAAGGTTGTTTTTCAGACTGGAAGCCTGTGACAGTGGAGTGCCACAAGGATCGGTGCTGGGTCCTCTACTTTTTGTCATTTACATAAATGATTTGGATGCGAGCATAAGAGGTTCAGTTATTAAGTTTGCAGATGACACCAAAATTAGAGGTGTAGTGGACAGCGAAGAGGGTTACCTAAAATTACAACAGGATCTGGGCCAGATGGGCCAATGGGCTGAGAAGTGGCAGATGGAGTTTAATTCAGATAAATGCGAGGTGCTGCATTTTGGGAAAGCAAATCTTAGCAGGACTTATACACTTAATGGTAAGGTCCTAGGGAGTGTTGCTGAACAAAGAGACCTTGGAGTACAAGTTCATAGCTTCTTGAAAGTGGAGTCGCAAGTATATAAGATAGTGAAGAAGGCTTTTGGTATGCTATCCTTTATTGGTCAGAGTATTGAGTACAGGAATTGGGAGGTCATGTTGCGGCTGTACAGGACATTGGTTCGGCCACTGTTAGAATATTGCATGCAATTCTGGTCTCCTTCCTACCAGAGAGATGTTGTGAAACTTGAAAGGGATCAGAAAAGATTTACAAGGATGTTGCCAGGGTTGGAGGATTTGAGCTATAGGGAAAGGCTGAACAGGCTGGGGCTGTTTTCCCTGGAGCGTCAGAGGCTGAGGGGTGACCTTACAAAATTATGAGGGGCATGGATAGAATAAATATGTAAAGTCTTTTCACTGGGGTCGGGGAGTCCAGAAATAGAGGGCATAGGTTTAAGGTGAGAGTGGAAAGATATAAAAGAGACCTAAGGGGCAACTTTTTCATGCAGAGGGTGGTACCTGTATGGAATGAGCTGCCAGAGGATATGGTGGAGGCTGGTATAATTGTAACACTTAAGAGGCATTTGGATAGATATATGAATAGGAAGGGTTTGGAGGGATATGGGTCAGGTGCTAGCAGGTGGGACTAAATTGGGTTGGGATATCTGGTCGGTGTGGACAGGTTGGACCGAAGGGTCTATTTCCATGCTGTACATCTCTATGACTCTACAGGTTTGTTACATGTAATGGTTTAACTTTATATAGCTTTTATATTTGGTGGATCATGTGATACCAAGGCTCAGTGATTTGTGGTTCATGTACCACCTCTCTGGAACTTAAATGTTTTTGCAGAAGGTTATGGTTAATGACTTGATTAAATGGTGTAGCTGAAATATCAAGGGAAGTCACTCACCAATTAAGAGGAAGAAGGTAGTCTTGAACCTTAGAAAGGAGAAGGTGGATATTGCTTTGTTACAGAAGACATGCTTGGATGACAAGCACCATCTGAAATTACAGCAGAACGGCTTTGAGCGAGTTTATTTTTCATTATTTAACACCAGAAATAGGGGGTGGCTATATTGGTTAGAAAAAATCTTCTAGTTAAATGGTTAGAGTGTGTTCCAGACACACAGGAGGTTTGTAATTCTTAAAGCCTTAATAAATGGGGAAGAATATCGTGTTCTACTTGTTTATTGCCCTACAGGTCATCCCCTTAAATTTTGGTAGATACTTTGTCTAAACTGATAAGTCTCGAGTCTCTGTATATCATTATGGGGGGAGATTTTAACTGCCTCATGGATCCCACAGTAGACAGGTTGCCCAAATGTCCCTTGATACCCTCTGTACAAACTAAACAGTTAGTGGGTCTGTGTGGGGAGTTGGGTTGGTGGATGTCTGGAGGCGTCTCCACCCTACAGGTTGGGATTTTACGTTTTTCTCCCATCCACAAAGATGTCAAACTAGGATTGATTTTTTTCTGACCCCTGCGGCAATCCTAGATTTGGTGGCATCTTGTACAATTGATAAAATTACCATCTCTGATCATGCTCCAATGTACCTTATGGTTAAGATTAAGAACGTTACAGTGGGTTTGATGCACTGGCGAATGGATCCCTTTATCCTCAAGGATAATAAGTCTGTGGAGTATTTCTCTAGGGAATTTCAGGCATTTCTAGACATCAACTTAGGCTCGGTTGGTAGTTCATCCATCCTTTGGGAAACTGCGAAAGCCTATGCCAGGGGGGTTAGTTATTTCTTATTCAACCAGTAGGAAGCAGCAGAAGGGTGAGTAGCAATGTCTCCTTGAAGCATGGTTGAAGGCAGCCGAGAAGGCCTACTTAGTTTATATGAGCATGGTGACAGGCCAGGCAAATGCTTAGCATATCTCGTCAGGAAAAGGAGTGCCCCTCAAGCCATTGAGGCGATTAGAGAAGGGTATAGGAACCTAATATATGATTCTCAAAAAGGTTAATGTGGTGTTCCAGAGATTTTACTCGAAGTTATACCAATCTGATGATTGTAAGGAGGGGCAGGCCAAAATGGAATCTTTTTTTAAGGATCTGAAGCTCCTGGGCATGACTCCCGAGCAAGAGTCCTTTATCAATGCCTCCTTATCAAAGCAAAAAGTGCAGGAAACTGTGAGGCAGCTTCAGAGTAGAAAGGTGTCTGGTCCTGACGGACTTTCCAGTGAATTCTATCAGGAATTCCTAAGTATACTGTCAGGCCTGATGCTCAAGATGTTTGATGATTCATACAGTCATGATTGTCTCCCACTGTCTCTGAGAAAGGCCAATTTTTCACTTATTCTTAAAAATGGGAAGGACCTGAAAGACTATGCTTCATACAGGCCCATTTCTCTCTTAAATTTGGACTTTAAAATCCTCTCTCAGTCTCTCGCGTTAAGGCTGGAGACTGTGTTATTTTCTATTATTAAAGAGGATCAGATGAGCTTCATAAAGGATCGCAGATCTTCCAATAGTGTTAGGAGGCTGTTTAATGCAATTCAATTATGTCAACAGCAGTCAACACAGGGATTGGTGATTTCTCTAGATGCAGCGAAGGCATTTGACCAAGTCGAGTGGCCGTACATTTTCTATATTCTGGAGCGGTTTGGTTTTGGCAAAGTCTTTATAAGATGGGTAAAGGTTCTCTATGGTGGCCATCTCATGACATTCACCACCAATAGGGCATGATCAAGTAATTTTAATATTTTTGGGGGCAGCCAGCAGGGCTGTCCCCTTTCGCCATTGCGTTTTACATTGGTGATTGAGCCATTGGCGGAGGCCATTCGTGGGGATCCCAATATATCGGCTCCAGAAGTGGGGTCAAAATTACATAAGATTTCATTGTATGCAGACAGTGTCCTAACTTTTTTGACAAATCCAGCAGTTTCGGTGCTCGCCTCATACAATGCATTCTGGCATTTGGCGCTTTTTTAGGGTACAAGATTAATTTTTGCAAAATCAGAGGCTATGCCTATGGGTGTTCTTACAAAGGAGCTAGGTCTTGAGGGTGACTATAGATCCCCATTTAGATGGTCATGGGGTTTTGTTTATTTGGGCATATTCATTTATCCAGCTCTGGATTGGCTGTTTAAAGCCAATTTTACTGTTTCAAAGCCAAGTTTAGTTATTTGATAAAATTAAACAAAACCTTCAAAGATAGGATGCGCTTCCTGTCTCATGGTTTGGTCGGATAACGCTTATTAAGATGAATATTCTCTCCCATTTGCTATACCCTATATGGATGCTCCCCCTGATTTTCAATAAGCAAACATTCAGGAGGCTAAAGGGCTGGTTCAGCTCCTTTATTTGACATCGTAAGCAGCCCCTCATTAAATTAGCTAAACTATAACTGCCTCACAGATTGGGGAGAGTGGACCTAGTGTCATTAAAATTTACCAACTAAGCTCACTTTTGTCCTACATGAGTGATTGGGCTTGTGGGGACCTTCTTTCAATATGATTAGATATCGAAGCCTCCCAGGCAAAGTTCCCAACACCACTTTGCTTTTTTTGAACAAAATGAGGACAGTAAAAGAATATTGCTATAACCCAATAGTTACCAATACTGTTAAAGCATGGAGGGCAATTCGGCTGAGGGAAGGCAATATTGGCAAAATATCTTCGTTTACACTTTTAGTGGGTATGCTGGATTTTTAACGGGGAATGATAGATTCAGGATTTAAATGTTGGGCAGCTAGGAGTGTGTCTTGCATGGGTGATACATTTGAGGGAGATGTAATGATCTCCTTCGATCAGTTAGTACGGAAGTACGAGTTATCTAATAGAGACCTCTTTTGTTTTTTTCAAGTTAGGGATTTTATTCAAAAAAAGGCTTCATTTTTGACTGATCCTTACAAAACCGACATGGACAGAGGGTGCTAAGTGCTAAGAGTACACTTTCTGTCAGAACTTTATACCATCAATTTGGGGGTGCCCCCTCAGATGAGTTAGATAGACTCTGCAGGGTGTGGGGGAGAGAGCTAGGTGTTGAAGTCTCCTCGGAGGCATGGCAGGATATTTGGGAGAATGCAAGGAAGAATTCAATTTGCAATAGCACCCATGCTTTACAGTTAAAGATTCTCCACAGGGTCCACTTGGCACCAGACTGTTTATCAAAATTTAAACCAGGGGTATCTTCAGCATGTCCCAAGTGGTAGGTCTGTACGGGCACTCTTACCCATTGTCTCTGGTCTTGCGATAGGCTTCAAACATATTGGAGTGCTGTGGCAGGTGCAATGGAGAGGATTTTGGGTGTAAGGGTGGAGAAAGACCCCATTTCTCTTCTTCTAGGCCTGCCCATTGTATTCCCTGCAGATCCGTATAAGAAAGACTTATCAATATTCTCACATTTTGTGCAAGAAAGAATAACTTGCCATGTTGGCTATCTGAAAATCCCCCGGGCCTGTCAGGTTGGCAGAAGATTGTTATGGAACATATTTCCCTGGATTTTCTCACAAATATGGTACACCACAAAACTGAGAATTTTTATAAGACATGGCAGCCCTTTTTGCAATACCTGGACACAGATTTACCTGCCACACTAACAAAGGCTTTGATATAGGCATAACGATTGTGTTTTATGAGTCCAATATCCAGAGAGGAGGAACTGTGAATGTATGAGCATTTTGTTTGGCTGGGCTGAGTTATTACTATTTAGTTTGTTGTTGGTTATTATTTATTTAATTAGTTAAATAGCCAGTTTAGATTTTTGTTTATTCTGAACTTTTCTATATATGTTTATACATTTGTACACGAGGGTGGGTTGGGTTTTTTTTTAACTAGTGTTTGTTTTTTGTATTGTTTTGAATTGTATTGTTTTGTAAATGATGTAATATTTAAAAATCTATTTTTCCAATAAAAGTATATATTTTTTAAAAATCCAGAGTTCCACTTCCATACTTTAATGGTTTTCATATTACTTTATTCATGCGCTATTGTGGTACAGTGGTAGTGACCCAACCTTGAGCCTGGAGCTTGAGTTCAAGACACACCTCCTCCAAATGTGTGTCATAACCTTCCTGGGGTGGGGGGAAAGGCTGATTAAAAAAAATAAATTTTTATTATTTCCAGGCACTGGACGTAGTTTGAGTAATTGGAAACATGGGTGATTTTAGTGGTGGTGGGTAATAGATGCAAAGCACCATGGGTGATCTGATCCAAGAATCCTAAGTTCAAACCCACCTTCTCCAGAGGAGTCTAGGTTGATTTGAAAATATCTGTTCACAGTTTTAGGTGCAATGGTAATGCCCCTATCTCTGAACCAGAAGGTCTGAGTTCAAGTCCCATTGCTCCAAAGGCATGTAATAACTTCTCTGTACAGGCTGATTAGAAAATATTTTAGAGCCCAGATTGCTCAGTCAGTAAAGCATCCCATCAATGACAATGAGGATAGAAATGGAGCATGTTCTTCCTGTGCACTATTTTATTGTCAACCACCATGTACATCTCAATGTGGCAGGACTGCAAAGTTTAGAACTGATCAGTTGGCTGTGGAATTGCTGAAACCTGCCTATCACTCGCTGCTTCTGCTGTTTAGTACACAAGTAATCCTTGTTATACCTTCACCACTCTGCACAATGGTCAATTCTACCAATACTATCATAGACTGATGAATATACAGGCCACAAATTCTTGAGGATAAGGGCGAGTGGTTCTTTCCTTTTTTTTGGGTTCCTTGACCTGACCCAGACTCAGTCTACCAATTATGTATGTTAGGACTCAACCAGCTCAGTCTGTAGTGGAGTGCTACGGCACTCAAGACCTCGTGATCCATCGGGTTTCATTCCTTTCTTTTTAAATTCTAGCAGCTTGATACAACTGAGTGGCTTGCTAGCCTTCTTTAAAGTTGAGCTGAGATCAAGCTACATTGCTGTAGATCCAGATCAAATAAGGATGACAAATTGCCTTCCTTAAAGGACATTAGTAAGACAGATGATTTTTTAAATAACAATGGACAATGATTTCATGGCCACTGAATGGGTTGATAGGTATATATTAAAACTTTCAGCAAACAGTCAGTGATAATAAAGCTAGAAAAGCATATGGGAACTTAAAATATACAGAGAAATGAATAACAAACAAAGCAGCGAGACAGTCAAGGCAAGTAGCATAGAAGCCATACCATCAGATCCCTTGGGTGAAAGGATAAACAATGCCTATAAAATACCGTGGGAAGCAAAGATAGTATGGGACACAGGGATGTTAAACTGTGGAGAAAGTGAGGACTGCAGATGCTGGAGATCAGAGCTGAAAATGTGTTGCTGGAAAAGCGCAGCAGGTCAGGCAGCATCCAAGGAGCAGGAGAATCAACGTTTCGGGCATGAGCCCTTCTTCAGGAATGAGGAAAGTGTGTCCAGCAGGCTAAAATCAAAGGTAGGGAGGAGGGACTTGGGGGAGAGGCATTGGAAATGCGATAGGTGGAAGGAAGTCAAGGTGAGGGTGATAGGCGGGTGAGGGGGTGGGGGTGGAGAGGTCAGGAAGTTGCCACCTCCAAATGGACCCCTCCACCAGAGATATATTTCCCTCCCCTCCCCTATCAACATTCCGAAAAGACCACTCCCTCCGCGACTCCCTCGTCAGGTCCACACCCCCCACCAACCCAAACCTCCACTCCCGGCATCTTCCCCTGCAACCGCAAGAAATGCAAAACTTGCGCCCACACCTCCCCCCTCACTTCCCTCCAAGGCCCCAATGGATCCTTCCATATCCACCACAAATTCACCTGCACCTCCACGCACATCATTTACTGCATCCGCTGCACCCGATGTGGCCTCCTCTACATTGGGGAGACAGGCCGCCTACTTGCGGAACGTTTCAGAGAACACCTCTGGGATCCGGACCAACCAACCCAACCACCCCGTGGCTCAACACATCAACTCCCCTCCCACTCCACAAAGGACATGCAGGTCCTTGGACTCCTCCATCTCCAGACCATAGCAACACAACGGCTGGAGGAAGAGCGCCTCATCTTCCGCCTAGGAACCCTCCAAATACAAGGAATGAACTCGGATTTCTCCAGTTTCTTCATTTCCCCTCCCCCCCACCTTGTCTCAGTCAAATTCCTTGAACTCAGCACCGCCCTCCTAACCTGCAATCTTCTTTCTGACCTCTCTGCCCCCACCCCCACTCCGGCCTATCACCCTCACCTTGACCTCCTTCCACCTATCGCATTTCCAATGTCCCTCCCCCAAGTCCTTCCTCCCTACCTTTTATCTTAGCCTGCTCGACGCACTTTCCTCATTCCTGAAGAAGGGCTCATGCCCGAAACATTGATTCTCCTGCACCTTGGATGCTGCCTGACCTCATGTTAAACTGTGGAACTTGTAACATGCATACTGTAACCTGTGTAAAGCATGAAGGTGTTATGTAACAGACTATAGTGAGTTTTAATCTGTCCAGTTCAATATTTTTAACAATTCAGATTCAACTTCTGAAGTGATGGAATTCAACTTGGGTCATCAGAGAACTAAAAGGATCTCCAGATTACTTGTCCAGTCCCAATGCCACTATGCCAATTTTATCGAATGAGAGCTACTCCTGATTAATGTAAAATATCAGAAGCTGCTAAAACAAATATGGGAAATATATGAATTGATACGGACACATATTCAGTCATCACAATTGAATTACAAGAATATATTTTAAAAATGAGAGATAATTGATTATTGCCTTTATTTCAATGTGAAAGTTGACACTGCAAGCTGCCCACCAGCTGCACAATTTGGTGCACATCCCGTGAGTGTAACTTTCATTGGGTTTATCAAATTTGTGTCAGTCAGGCAGGTCCAAAATTTGAATTTGAGGAGACTCATTTCTGAGAAGCTATATTTACAAAGGCAAGTAGAAGCAAATAGGGAAACCACTTTCATTGCTGCTTTGCGGATGTTATTATAATTTTCAGTCTCAGTGAGACTCCAGAAATGTGTAGCAGATTTTCTTGATTACAACTGAAGGGCATTTTGAAGGCTGACAATCTCCATTTCCAAAGTGACATAATGAAGGTTAACCAGGATGCTAATTTGTTGAGAAATTTACCTGACAACCACTTCCCTGAAGGGGTTCGAAGTAAACATCACGCAGGACTGCAGCTACTCAAAATCATTAAATCTGTCACTGAACTCTTGGTCAAGTCTGGTCAAGAAACCATTGAATTTGTCAATGTCCAGCCACTTCATTTTCTACCAGCTTTGCACACAAAAGGAAAATGTTGAATTCAAAACTTACTGCATGAATCATTTCAGCAATTGTTTTGCTTCCCTTGCTATTCACAGTAAAGGACATTCAATTTCTGTCGTATTTGCTAAAAGTGACAAATCATGCATCCACTCAATGTTTGATAGGTCGGTGTGTTTTATTTCGATTGCACAAAAGTTTTGATTTCTTATGAAAATAAAATAAATTGCATTTTTTCCTCTCCTAAATCAATTGGTTTCAGTGTACAGCTAAAAAAAACCATACTAAGATGACAGATGAAATTACCTGAAACTTCAGTGTTGTTTGGCCTTTGCGAGAATTGGATTAATAGCTTAAGTCATAATGTGGTCAAGCTCCCTTATTTTGGCATAAATTGCCTGCTGAATGATACAGCAGTAGTTCAACAAAGGAGGGAAATTGGGGTCTGCTTTGCACATTGCAATGGAATTGACATGATACCAGATCCCTGTTGGTGTGTCATTGTTTCTTATCGTCACTAGCTTCTCCAATGGCACATTCTTTGTTTTTGAATAATTCTTGACCTTATTACACATATCAATTGCGCTGGTTATGGATTTCAGAGTCAAAAATGTTGAGTTCTTCCTTAAAAACTTTGAATGAATTATTAAACAATTCAAGTAAATTCTGCCATGAGCAGAATTGTTTATATCTATTAATACAAAAAGTTGCATTCACTTAAATTTGTCTCTCCAACTGCTCCATCACATTGACTGATAATGCAGATATCCTTCTTGCCATTGCTCCTAACTGTATGTCTGAAATAGCAGACATAATTTCAATGTTTTGAAATCTTGGAATAAGGACTGAGCCTTGCCTACTGACTCAGATAAACATCCTAGACACTGGATATGATACTATCCAACAAGCTTACTGCCTTAATTTAACTTCAAGAAGGAAAATTCTGCCACATCCAATAATTTCTTTCTACACCAGCTTAAACCCTGGTTTTCCTGCCTCCCATAGTATTTTGATTTTAAAAATATTTTGTGCTCCTATTTAACACTTGCAGAGGTATGTAGTTTCCCACTTTTTGATTTGGACCAGCAGTCAGCCATTGTTAAATTTATTACTTTAGTTCATTGATCTTTTGCAGACAATAGAAAGTGTTTGTGCTGCTCCCAGATTTCAGTTACTTATTAATCACAAATATTCCCCTGCGACTATTAGAGTTGTACAGTGAAGCAAAAAAAGATAAAGAGTTTGTTTTTGAAGGTTGCTTTTCTAAATGCATTTCTAATGCTACTCAGTAATTTACCATTCAAATGTCCTCAGCCGATTGCACTTAGACAGATAAAGTTCCAGCCTTAGAACAAATTATTGGCAAAAAAAATCAATCCACCAGATTTGTTGGTAAATTAATGCATTATAATTTTTTCAACACCTTGGAGTGACAATACTATTCCTATTAATTTCACATTGATTTCTTCAGAAGAGGAAATACCTCTTCAACTTGGCATTATGAAAGAATCGCAGGACTTCATCTTTCACATTTTTTGTACCTTGTAACAATTCACAAACTACAATTTATTATTATACATTTAATCACTAAATATATCTCATTTAAAAAATTAGCTCAAATAAATCTTATTCCATGGCCTTACACATGAATGGGGTGACAGATGTGGTTTGCCAGTTTTCTAAGTTCCACCTTTCTGGGGCTGTTCCTCAAGCTCCTAACCATATCATAAGATCCAGATGTAAATATTGATTTGATTATGGCTGGCTTCAGGTGGCTGCCCTTGTGCCCTCATCAAAGAACACCTTGAAAATTGTGCCATCATCAGAAAAGAGGGATGACCTTACTCTTGTCATGCCTGCTGCTCCACTTGGCCTGATTGGACTCTTCTACGTTCAACCTGGAGAGTGTATATATATATATATATATATATGATGCCCTAAAATAGAACATTAACAAATGCATATTGTATCAATCTTATGACCTTTATCTAATATATTTTGTTTATTGTAATCACACCTAGTAAAAACTCCTTCTCAGAGCACTCGGCAATGCATGTTTATTCACTCATGAGACATGGGTGTAACTGGCTAGCCAGCATTTATTGCCCGACTTTAGTTCCCCTTGAGAAAGTGGTGGTGAGCTGTCTTCTTGAACTGCTACCATCCATGTGCTGCAGGTAGACCCACAATGCCCTTAGTGAGGGATTTACAAGAACGGCGATATATCTCCAAGTCAGTACAGTGGATGGTTTGGAGAGAAACTTGCAGGTTATGGATCCCCATGTATCTGCTGCTCTTGTCCTTCTCAATGGAAGTGGTTATGGGTTCAGAAGGTGTTGTCAAAGGAACTTTTATGAATTTCTGCATAAGTAGGTGAGTTTTGTCAAAGACCATTGAAACATATAATGTGATTTATTGGTATGAGAATATAATTCATTCAAATAAATCCAGACTTTAATTTTGATATTTGAAACAACTTAAATTTATATCCAGCCTTATTAATCACATTAAAAATTAACAGAACTAACCTCTGCATCCCTGCCACATCTAGTTGTGAATGGGGATGAATAATGAAACAGTAAGCATGAAGAGGAGGCTCCATTAATATCCCCACCTGAGATGATGGAGATTACCAGAACATTTGTGCAAAAGTCAAGATTGATGAGTTTGTCAGAATTAGAGTTATAGTGTCATAGAGATATATAGTACGGAAACAGACCCTTTGGTCCAACTCATCCATGCCAACCAGATATCCTAATCTAGTCCCATTTACCAGCACTTCACCCATATCCCTCTAAACTCTTCCTATTCAAGTATCCATCCAGATGCCTTTTAAATATTGTAATCATATCAGCCTACACCATTTCCTCTGGCAGCTTGTTCCATACATGCATCACCGTCTGCGTGAAAAGATTGCCCCTTAGATCCCTTTTAAATCTTGCCCCCCTCACCCTAACATATGCCGTCTAGTTCTGGACACCCAAACTCAAGGAAAAGATCTTGTCTATGCCAGGTAGATGATTCATTTCAACTCCGCCTGAGGTCCCCAGCATCATAAATGCCTATCTTCAATCAATTTTATTCACTGCTCCTTATACCAAGAAATGGCTGAAAGCACAGAACCCTGTAAAAGGATATAGGCCATGAAACCATTGTGGCCTATGTACCTCTGCACCTGACTCAGCTGTGCCCTTAGCCAATCTGTTTCAGTGTAGCTAGAGTACTGGCATCTACCCATCAACATGGAAAACTGCCAGCCTTGAGTCGTCCACAAAAACTAGGACAAATCCAATTGAGCCAATTACATTTGCATTAGTTTATTTTCAATTGTTGGCAACGCGAATGAAAGAGTCATGAAAGAGTTACGTTCAAGGGGCACCTGCTCTGCAATAACCTGCTCAGTGATGCTCAGTTTGAGTTCCACCAGGACCACTCAGTTCCTGACCACATTACAGCCGTGTTTCAAACATGGATAAAAGACCTAAATTGCAGAGGTAGATGAAAGTGACTGCCCTTCACATTGACTGATTATGGCATCAAGGATCCCTAGAAAACTCAGTCAATGGAAATCTGGGAGAAAATATTCTGCTGGTGAGAATCATACCTAGCACTGAGTAAACATGTTGTGATTGTAAGCGTTAATCACGTCAGCCCCAGGATATCACTATAACTGTTTCTCAAGCATCATCCCTCTATCATAAAGTCAGAAATGGGGATGTATGTATGATTGTATGACATGATGATTGTATGACAGTCAACACCATTTGCAAAAGAATAATCTCCATTTGTCTGACTGGATACAGCTCTAACACAGTCAAGAAGATACCATCCAGGAGAAAGCAGTCCACTTGATTGACATGTTCAACATTCACAATGCACAGTGAGAACAGTATATAATATCTGCAAGGTGCTCCAGAGTAGCTTCTTCTGACACCACCTTCTCAAACCCACCAACACTACCACCTAAAAGGTCAAGGGCAGCAGATGAATGGAAACACCACTACTTTCATGTTCCTTGCTAATTGAGGACACGCACCATCTTGATTTTGTATCAAATCATCATTTCTTCACAATTGTTACAAAATGCTGTAACTCCCTTCATTATAGCACCACAGGAGTACCTGTATACCTAGGACTGCAGTGGTTCAAGAAGGTAGCTCACCACCACCTTATCAAGGGCATCTAAGGCAATAAACACTGGCTCAGCCAGTGATGCTACATTCCATTGCAAATGTCTAGGAAATAAAATATGACATGACCTTCACAAAATAAGATTAGGTTAAACAGCCAACAGTGTAATCAAAGAAGTATATTTTAAGGAGCATCATAGAAGAAGAAATAAATATTAAAATGTTACGAGGCAAAATTTTGATTCCTGTTAGGCATGAGCCCCCCGCCTCACCCAGTGTTGGAACAACTAATATCAGGCATGCTCGAGAAAAAATTTCATATTTTAAAGTAATCTCATCATAAATCATCTGAAGTGATGCAAAAACCAAAATACAGCAAATACTGGAAATCTGAAATAAAAGCAGATGCTGAGAAATAAGTACAGGTCAGAGGTAATGTGGCATTAGGATTTTGGTGAGGCATTGGGATATCAGTCATTGGTTAGAGAACCAGAGAGAAGCCGATACTTCCTCTTTTAGAGATAGCCCACCCGACTTGTAGATTTCAGATCAGTGACAGGCTTTCTCCCATGTTTACAGACTGGAACATGGGCATCTCACAGGCGGAGAGCTGCTGAGAAATCAAAGGCTGACAACTATTCTGTACTTAGCAGCATAAGAGGGGTGGTGGCTACTGCCAGTACGACACACACCTGAATTCTTAGAACAAGGCTGAAGCCTAGGTACAGATGATTGATGGTGCCGAGGGGCTCCGAGGCTAGGGAGGGCATGGGAGTCGTCAGCAAGGGTGGAAAGATGGCATTCAATGAAACCATCCCACCTCATTCCCATGCAGGGTGCCCCTGAGTGCCTTTGACTGAATGACACTGCAACAATCAACAAGCACACCAGCATTTGCTGTCATATTGCCTGCATGGTTAGGTAGTATCAGCAGCAGCAGGATGCCATTAAGTGGTTGCTAATTGTTACCTTCTCTGTAAATGATGTCAGACTGCTGAGTATTTTTTTTTTGAGTATTTCCAGCATTTTGTTTCTTTTTTAATCAGAGGCAAATCAATTTTGAAGGGGAAACAAGTAAAGCTACAGAATAAACAAGCATGGATGTACTGCTTTAAATCAGAGAATGCGGGCCTGCCCATCCCAAAGTTGTAAAACTGGTTTTATAAGTTATGAAGGTTTGAATGTTATTTGTTATATAGTCTTGACTAGTGTACAATTGTTTATAATACACAATGATAAGGGTCAATTTTAACCCATCCCAGTTGGTGGGAATAGTGTGGGAGTTGATAAAATTATGTAAGTTGACTTCAAAAACTGATTTAAGCTGTTTCCATTTCTTCTCATCAACAATTTATCTTCCTATTCTTTGAAGACACAGTGACTTCCACTACAGCTGGGTGGGGCTTAAAGGAAGTAATTATGTAAATGGTTCCAACCATGCAATCTTCAGTACAAATCAAGTTGAGGCCTATTTGAATATCTACCAGATACCCAGAGGAAGGCAAGAGAGCAGTGGGAAAATGTTCAGTCAGTTTCTTAACTTTTGGAATACTTTCTTGGGAACCAAGCCCTTTAGGAATCTTTCAGCTTCACTTGCCTTCTGATGGTAGCATGTCTTATATAGGGCCCCTTGGGCCACCCATTCCAGCCCCATCCCCTGCATTAACATCTCTCCAACAACCATCAGGTGGGAAACAGATGGGCAAACTGGTCTTTATACACTGAGAAGTTTATAGGGAAATTTGATAGCGATGTTGAAACGCATAAAGAATTATGATATAATAAATATGATAAAACTATATCTAGTTGTTGTGGTTCTGTTCGCCGAGCTGGGAGTTTTTGTTGCAAACGTTTCATCCCCTTTCTAGATGACATCTTCAGTGCTTGGGAGCCTCCTGTGAAGCGCTTCTGTGCTGATTCCTCCAGCATTTATACTGGTTTGAATTTGCCGCTTCCGGTTGTCAGTTGCTGTCCACTGCAGTGGTCGGTATATAGGGTCTAGTTCGATGTGTCTGTTGATAGAATTTGTGGATGAGTGCCATGCCTCTAGGAACTCCCTGGCTGTTCTCTGTTTGGCCTGTCCTATAATAGTGGTGTTGTCCCAATCGAATTCGTGTTGTTTGTCATCTGAGTGTATGGCTACTAGGGATAACTGGTCGTGTCGTTTCGTGGCTAGTTGGTGTTCATGGATGTGGGTTGTTAGCTGTCTTCCTGTTTGTCCTATGTAGTGTTTTGTGCAGTCCTTGCATGGGATTTTGTACACTACATTGGTTTTGCTCCTGCTGGGTATCGTGTCCTTTGTCTTGGTGAGTTGTTGTCTGAGAGTGGCTGTTGGTTTGTGTGCTGTTATGAGTCCTAGTGGTCGCAGCAGTCTGGCTGTCAGTTCAGAAATGCTCCTGATGTATGAGAGTGTGGCCAGTGCTTTGGGTTGTGACATGTCCTCATTTTGTTGTCTTTCCCTAAGGCATCTGTTGATGAAATTGCGCGGGTATCCGTTTTTGGTGAATACCTTGTATAGGTGTTCTTCTTCCTCTTTTTGTAGTTCAGGTGTGCTGCAGTGTGTTGTGGCCCTTTTGAATAATGTCCTGATGCAACTTCGTTTGTGTGTGTTGGGGTGGTTGCTTTCATAGTTCCCAAAGAGCACTGAATGGAGAATTCACCACAAAGGTATACAGAAAAGCCACACACACAGACAAAGTCCTGAACTATGAACATTGACTCAATCTAACACCTTATGTTCCTAACCTTCAACACCACCCATGATTCAGTTGGATGTATGCACAGGAGCGTAAATCTCAAAATTTTTTAGCAATGAAGAAACATCAAATGGTGAGTACCTTGGAGAGGAACGTGCAGAGGGTGATGCTTCCACTGTTCATCTGAATTGCAGAAGTTGTCAATAAAATAAAAGCAAAATAATGCAGATAAAGGAAATAAGAGGCAAGAAACTGGAAAGGGCTGGAAAGGTCTGGATGCATCTGAGAAAAGAGAAAAGGAGTTAATGTTTTGAGGTCAGTATGACTTTTGTTTGGCAGTTTGGATTCAGCACTCCATCACCTTCTGTTTTTACAACTAACAGGGAGACATAGATCTATGCAGGGTAGTGCCAATAGTTGTAGTGGGTTTGGAAGGTAATATCTAAAGTGCCTTGGTGAATTTCTGAATTGCATTTTGGTATACGTTGCTGTGAAGGAGTGCAACTTTCAGTGTAGTGCCAATCAAGAGGGCTGCTTTGAACTTGATGGCATCAAGGTTCCTGGGTATTGTTGGAGCTGCACCTATCTAGGCAAATAGTGAGTCTTCCTGTGCCTTATAGGTGTTGGACAGGCTTTTGCTCTTGTCACCACAATATTAAAGAGGCTAGTCCAGTTCAGTTTTCAGTCAATGGTAATGCCAGGCTATTGTGAGTGAGGATTAGGTAATGTAAATATCATTAACGTTGGATTTGTTTCATGGAGATGACCAATGCCTTACACTTGTGTGATTTAAATATAACTTGTGATTTGTCAGCCTAAGCTTGAATATTGTCTGGGTCTTGTTATATTTGTTGATGAAATGCTTAAGTAGCTGAGGATATGTAAATGGTGCTGAACATTGTGCAATCATCAGCGAAGATTCCGACTTCAAATTTTATGGTAAAGCAATGGAAGATCAAAGATGATTGGGCATGAGACACTTCTCTGAGGAACTTCAGGAAGTCCTGGAACTAATGTGATAACCTCCATTCACCACAATCATTTCCCTTTGTACTGATCTGACTCCAATCAGCAAAGACCGTTCCCTTGATTCCCATCAGTTCTAGTTTTGCTCAGACACCTTAATGACATCATCATTCCTGATGAAGAGCTTATGTTGAAAACATTGACTCTCCTGCACCTCAGATGCTGCTTGATCTGCTGTGTTTTCCCAATGCCATTCTTTTGACTATGATCTCCAGCAACTACTTTCTCCCACCTTAATGCCATGTTTCTCCAAATGCAGCTTTGATGTCACTCTCACCTCACGTCGAGATTTCAGGTCTTTAGTCCTTATTTGAACCAAGGCTGTAATGAGGTAAGGGGGTTGAGTGCCAAATTGGAATGCAAATCAAAGTGCCAGTAAGCAGGTTATTGCTAAGGAAGTGTGAGTTAATAGCACTGTTGATGACACCTTCCATCATTTTACTGATGATCGAGAGTAAATAAATAGGGTGGTAATTGGTCAGGTGGGCCAGGAGATTCTGAAGCACTGGTCTTTATGATTTATTACTTACAGTGTGGAAACAGGCCCTTCAGCCCAACAATTCCACACCGACCCTCCGAAGAACAACCCACCTAGACCCATTCCCCTACGCCTAACACTGTGGGCAATTTAGCATGGTTAACTCAGCTAACCTGCATATCTTTGGACTGTGGGAGGAAACCAGAGGAAACCCACACAGACACGGGGAGAATGTGCAAACTCCACATGGACAGTTGCCCGAGGTGGGAATTGGACCCGGGTCTCTGATGCTGTGAGGCAGCAGGGCTAATCACTGTGCCACCCAAGTCAACACTACTGCTACATTATTATTGGAGCCTGTAACATTTGCAGTATCCCCCGATGCCATCCATTTCATGCTATAATGTGAAATGAATCAAATTAGCTGAAAGCTAGCTCCTGAAATTTGGAGACTTCTGGAGGAGGCTGGGATGTTTCATCCACTTTGCACTTTTCCACCTGAAGGTTGTTAGCAAATCTTCAGCCATCTCTTTCGTACTGATGTGTTGAGCTTGCTCAGCATTGAGCAAGGGATACTTGTAAAGCCTCCTTCTCCTGTCTTTGAAATAGCTGTGGCTTGAAGTAATTAAACCCTGGACAGATGTTTCTTCTTTTAAGACACTCTGTAAAACGTTGCACTTTAACCAAGCTTTTGACCATCTGCTGCAAAGTTTATTTACACGACTCAATCTCATATGTTATGTTCTAAAGCTCTTGTGAAGTTATTTGAGATATTTTATTGCATCAGAGGCATTACATAATATGAAATGCTGCTTTGATCTGGCTTGTACTTCCTGATTGAGAGATCGAAGCTGATTCAAAAGTTACTCTCAAATGGAAATTGAATTAATTCTTAAAGAAAATAATTACTGGGTTATGGAGAAAAAAAAGAAACATGTGACTAATTGGATAGCTCAAGCTCAATAAGAGAAGTTGACTCCTTCTGTGCCATAACATTTATGACCCAATAATTAGATAGTACTAAATCAGGGCAGGATTTATACAGTTAATGATAGGGCCCTGGGACTTGTTGCTGAACAAAGAGATCTAGGCGTTCAGGTGCATAGTTCCTTGAAGGTGGAGTCACAAGTAGATAGTGTAGTGAAGAAGGTGTTTAGCACACCTGCATTCATTGGTCAGAACATTGAGTATAGGAGTTACAACATTATGTAGCAGCTGTATAGGTCATTGGTGAGGCTACATTTAGAACACTGCGTACAATTCTGATTGCCCTTCTATAGGAAGGATATTGTTAAACATGAGAGGGCACAGAAACGATTTATACGGTTGTTGCCAGGATTGGAGGGTTGGAGCTATTAGGAGAGGCTGAATAGGCTGGGGTTATCTTCCCTGGAGCATCAGAGGATGAGAGGTGACCATATAGAGGTTTATAAAATCATGACGGGTATGGATAGGGTGAGTAGCCACGGACTTTTTCATAGTTTGGTGGAGTCTAAAACCAGAGGGCGTAGGTTTAAGTTGAGAGGGGAAAGATTTAAAAAGGACTTGAGGGGTAACATTTTCACATGGTGCGTGCATGAGCTGCCAAAGAAACTGTTGAGGCAGGTACAATTGCAACATTTAGAAGTTAAAAATCACAGAAATACCAGGTTATATTCCAACAGGTTTATTTGGAAGCATTAGCTTTCGGAGCGCTGCTCACTCTGAAAGCAAGTGCTTTCAAATAAACTTGTTGGACTATAATCTGGTGTTGTGTGATTTTTTTTAACATAGTCTATCCCAGTCCAACAGTGGCCCCTCTGCAATATAACATTTCAAAGACATCTGGATGGGTATTTGAACAGGAAGGGTTTAGAGGGATATGGGCCAAATGCTGGTAACTGGGAATAGGTCAGATTGGAATGTCTGGTCAGCGCTGACGAGTTGGGCTAAAGGGTCTGTTTTCATGCTGTATGACTCTATGAATTTCCATTCTCTAAAGGAACAACATCAGCTTTTCTAATATCCCTGTCATTGTAGTTCCTTAGTCCCGGAACAATTCTCACAAGTGTACTCTGCAGTTCATCTAGAGCCTCCACAACCACTTTAAGCTTGGTCCCCAGCCTTAGACACAGTATTCTAACTGGTGGTACAGTTATGTTTCAGAAAAGTTTATCATGACTGCCTTGCTTTTGTCCTCTACGGCTGGGACCTCGTCAGGTTCTGGAGAAGGGCTGAGAGGCAGGAGGTATGGTTAAGCAGCTGTGGAAGGTGTCAGGAGGGACAGCTCAAAACATTTATGTTGCAAGTCATTATTAACAATGGCAGCTGGATTGGGGGGTGGACTTCTTGCTAGAACAAGGCAAGAGGAAATTGCACCTGTTAATGGTCCAATTAATTGTGACTTCACCAGTCTTTTTAATGTTGTTTTAAGGGATGCAGGGGAACAGTGAGGCTTTACCAGCTATAACAGCGTGGAGGCTTTGTGGGAGGTTTGTGTCAGTTGCAGGTGACAGCCATTGTGACTGGTCAAGTAGATGATACTGTCTAGACTTTGGCTACTTTGTTGAGCGGCAGAGGCAATCTCATTGAGCTGTGATGGCAGAGGATCTGAATCCATAGGAAACAGCAGAGAGCCACTGCCTAAGATGTTGAAGTAGATAATAGCATTGATTTTTTTTTATATCTGAGGAGATCATTTAGAGATTTTTTGTGATTCAGGCTGGAGGAAGACACAGATTGCCCTTGGGTCAGTGTTAGGAGCTTTGCTTTTCCAGATTTCAATTACCTAGACTTGGAAGTGCTGTGCTCAATTTGAAAATTTGCAGATGATCACAAAACTTTGAAATGCTCTTAACTGTCAGCAGGACAGTGATAAACTTCAAAAGATTGTAGATAGGTTGGTGGTATAAGTGGATAAGACATGGACTAAATTGAATGCAAAGAAGTGGGAAGAGATTCACTTTTGGAGAGACATTAAAGAACATTAGAGACGTGCAGGAGCTGATGGACCTGGGAATTAGCTTCTCCTCTGTACTAATAGGGTATGCAGTGTTCCTGCTTAACTGTCTCCAAAAACCAGGCAATGACTCAAGGAACCTTACCCCCATCTATTATTGTTAAGTAAATCAGTTATTGTTCCACAGAGGTGGCAAATGTGCACATCTCTGGTATCCACTGGGCTATCTTGCCTTAAGGGTTGTCATTCTTTCAGTGGAGGGTACCAAATGTGTGCATATCAGAGTTATGGGTACACATATGATTTAGACTGACTCCTCCATCACAAAACTTCAATCAAATGTTTAAACACGTCACACTGCAATCCAGATGTGCCACCTAATGACTCTAGAGATTGGTCCTCAGCCTGAAGCTGAGTATCACTGGGCTCTCCCACTATCATCAAAGTGTGATGGCCTCATCTGTCACTGCCTCCACCAGCTGCCGAGGTGCATCTATGCTGTATCCAACAGATTGCGACCTCATTGCTAAGCAGGCATGACTACCCAGTGGCATAATAAAATCCGCGCTAATGGGAAGTATAGGGGAATGATGTGATGGGATAGCCTTTGAAGTCTCCTTGTCCTCCTGCTCAGAGGTGGAGTGCTGTCACATAGGCTGATCTTGCTAATGATCAGTAAGAGAGAGAAGAATAATGAGAGAGCAATGCACTTTCTAATATTTCCTTCTGACTACTCACCATCTGAAGATGTATGTGGCCAACGATGGAAACATGGGTACTAGGTTTTGTAACTGTCGTATCCGTCATTCTTCATCTCATTCCCTCAGAGCTTCATATCATATTGCCTTGTCTGCCTCTATTTCTCTGTACTATGCAGTGTACATTGTCTCTGATTCTCGGTCATTTTGTTCCATTGTGTCCACTCTTCTGTTCTAAGTACATAAATTCCCATTGTGACTCATCCATTGAACACACACACACAGAGTCACGTAACATGAATGCCAATGGTAACAAACTGTCCATCAACCATCAGGAGTAGAAAATTCTGAAGTTTCACAATCCTTCAAGTGAATAAATTACTCCTCTTACCAGTCCGAAAAGACTTGATTGTCATACTGAGAATGTGCCATGTTCCCCAGCCAACATAAATAAACTTTTACGACCTACCCTGTCAAGCACATTCAGAACCTTGTGTGTTTCAATTAGATGGCCTTTCACATGTTTCAATGAGATTACTTCTCAGTCATTTAAACTCCCAAAATTCTACATCTGAAGTACCACTCAGGAGTGATCAATGAATTGTGAAGTGGACCTTGATCTGCCTTTAGACATTACAGCGAATTTTGCTTTTGCCACATCTTGTTCACTGCATGGACAGGTACTGCTAGTTGCCTTCTAAAGATAACGTCAGTGTGCTCTAAGCCAAAACAGCTTTCAATTTGCATCACCTAACAGGCAGTCTCCCTTATCTGCAGATCGTTAATTGACTGGCTCTGATAATATCACAACCATAACACCACTGTCTGCGCATCCAGCTCTGTTGCCTGCCTCCAAGCTCAGCATCAGTATTTGGTTGCTATCAGTAAAATCTTGACCTTACTATATCTATTTAATATTTGTAAAGACAAGAATCCCATGTGCATTTTTAACCATTTATTCATCTAGCCACAAACTTTGACAATTTGTGCTCAACTGTTCTTCAAGTTATTTCCCTTATTTAACACTGCATGTTCTCATTCTTCTTATGAAAATGTATCACTTCACCCTCCTCTATTCTAAAGTTCATATGCTTGCTGATTCCATCTGTTTGGGTCTTTTTGAAGCCTATGGATATCCAAATTATTAATTTAAATCAAGAAAAGTAGTCATTAAAGGAACAACCCTTGGGAAATAGTGCTTCCTTGAGTCTGAAGACAAACACACACAGCTATGTTCTGGCTATGAAGGGCTACAACAAAGGTGTACCTAACTGATTTCTGGGTGCACAAAGATAGGTTAGATTATACTCACTGGACTTCAGAAGAATGAGGATGTATTTCATAGAAACCAATAATGTTTTGAGAGGACTGGACAATGCAAATGCATGAAGAATGTTCCCAATGACTTGGAAGTCCAGAACTTGGAATCACAGCCTAGTGATACAGGTTTGACCATTCAGGACTGAGATGAGGAGAACTTTCTTTTACCAGAAAGTAGTGAACCTGTGGAATTCTTTGCAACAGAATGGCGGCACGGTGGCACAGTGGTTAGCACTGATGCCTCACAGCGCCAGAGACCCAGGTCAATTCCTGCCTCAGGCAACTCTCTATGTGGAATTTGCACATTCTCCCTGTGTCTGCGTGGGTTTCCTCTGGGTGCTCCAGTTTCCTCCCACAATCCAAAAATGCACAGGTTAGTTGGATTGGCCATGCTAAATTGCCCATAGTGTTAGGTGAAGGGGTAAATGTAGAGGAATGGGTCTGGGTCGGTGACGGGTCGGTGTGGACTTGTTGGGCCGAAGGGCCAGTTTCCACACTGTAAGTAATCTAATATAATCTAACCTAATCAAAAACAGTAGGGGCCAATATTGAATGTTTTCAACAAGCCATAACATATAATTCTTAGGGCTAAAGGATCAAAAGAAATGGGGAGAAAGTGGGAACAGGATATTGAGTTGGATGATCGGCCATGATCATTTTGAATGGTCGAGTAGGCATGAAGGGCCGAATGGCCTACTCCTGCAACTATTTCCTATGCTTCTATATTTCTCTCTATTTCTTAACACTTTGTAAATTTCATCCTCTTACTAGTACTGTCCTTTCCGTCCAACAGTTTGAACTTTTTTGATAAAACCTATTATATATCAAAGTACCAGCGACTTTTGTAACATCCAATCATCAAATTCATCTTACACTCAAGTTACTTAAACACAATTTGCCTTTAACAGATCATTATTGGCTTTCCTTAATTGATCTATACTTTAGCACTGATTCTACATGAGCAGCTGGGAATTTTGCAGTGAGTAAATTACTTCCTAAATTCCCAAAGCTTCTCCTCTATCTCCAAGGTGCAAGACAAGAAAGTGATAGAATATTTCCCACTTGTATCAATGAGTGCAGCTGCAACAACACTCAGGGGGAAAATGATACCATTCAGGACAAAGCAGCACATTTCTTTGACACCACATCCTCTACATTAAACATTAATTCCCTCCATCATTATACACTATGAGTTACAAGAAGTACAAGTGCAATTCACCAAGGCTCCTTCAAGAGCACTTTCCAAACCAGTGAATCCTACTGTCTAAATGAACTAGAGCAGCATGCTCATGAGAACACCAACCCTTAGAGTTACACACCATCCTGACTTGAAAATATAGTGCTATTTGTTGCCTGTTGCTGGTCAAAATCTTAGAATTCCCTTCCTATCTAACAATGAGTATTTCCTCACCACAAGAACTTTAGTAATTAAAGAAGACAGCTCAACATCACCTTCTCATAGGGCAATTACGGATGGACAATAAATGCTAGCTTGTGCTGTGATACTAATAATTTATATAGGAATAAAAATTTACAAATAAATATAGTTATTATGAGTGGAAGCCAGATACTAATTCTCAGCAATGTAGTACAAAATTAAAAAACTCAAATAGCGCTGAAACCAATCCTTGATATCATGCTTGCACACTGTCAACTGATCACCTGCATCTCACAACCATCCTACTGGAGTAAAACTCTTTAAAATCTGTTAAGAAATTATTTTCTTTCACCTGTGCACATTGGGAAGAAGTATAGAAAGACATATCTAGAAAGTAAAATGACATATTAACCAACAAAACATTAAATATATTTTTACTGCTCAACATATTCCAGTCTTTACTGAAAGGATCTGTTTGTCCAGTAGAGTTTAAACTGAAATCAACATAAAGGTGCACAGTTCATTCCAGACCAAGCAGAATTTACAGAACTATATTTTACTCTCCATTGAATGATGGGTATAGATTGTTTTAATTCATTTATGTGATGTGGGTCCTCGAGAAGTTACTGATGAGTTAACTTCTTGAACTATTGCAGTCCTTGAGGTGTCAATACATTCACAGTGCTGTTAGGAAAGGAGTTAGCGAAATTTGACCCAACAACAGTGAAGGAATGGTAATATAATTCCAATTTAGGATGGTGTGTTACAAGGTTCCTCTTAGAGGGAGCATATAGATGGTGGTGTTCCCTTGTTGATGGTGACGTTCTTGGCAATAGAGGTTGTGAGTTTGGGAAGTTGCTGTCAGTGCATCTTGTAGATCGGCAATGAAGAGATGAATGTGGAATTTGGTGGATGGGATGTCAATTAAGTGGGTTGCTTTGTCCTGGAAGGTGTAAAGATTCTTGAATGTTGTTGGAGCTGTACCCAGCTCTGAAGAAGACATACTGGACTTGAAATATTAACTTTGTTTCTCTTTCCACAGGTAATACAAATTAAGCCTCTTTTCTCTAGAATTTAGCATGTTAAAGGGTGATCTGACTGAAGTCTTCAAAATATTAAAGCGGAAAACAGGTTAAAGATAAACATTATCACTGGATGGAGATTCAAGATCTATAAGACCGCAAGACCATAAGAAATAGGAGTAGAAATCAGGCCAATCATCCCATCAAAACTGCTCCGCCATTCAATCATGGCCAATAAGTTTCTCAACCACCCTTCTCCCGCTTTCTCCCCGCAACGCTTGATGTCCTTGATACTCAAGAACCTATCTCAGTCCTAATTGCAATTAAACTGTAATAATGTGCTCATTTTAGCTTGTCTTCTACCAAGGCCATTCAGTGCCTGATATCATTATAGCTTTGCTTCCAACATTGATAAAAGGGCTGAATTCCAGTGGTGAGGTAAATATGGCATCAAGGATCTGTGCTATCCAGGGGGCATAGTCTGTGAATTAAGGCTATACAGTTCAAGAGAGATGTTAGAAAGCACTTCAACACACAAAGGATGGGAGATGTTTGGAAATCTGTTCTATAACTGGCAGTGGATACAGGATCAGTTGTTAATTTTAAATCTGAGATTAACAATTTTTTGTTAAGGAAACATATTAAGGGATATGAGCCAAGGTTTAGGCCATAGATTTGCCATTATTTCATTGAATGATGGTACAAACTTGAGGGGTTGCTCCTATTTCAATGTTCCTGTGCCCTTAGATGGAGACTGTCCTGCTGAATGTGTTCAAGATTCTCTGTCCTTATTTCAGATTTCCAGCACCTATAATATTTTGCTTTTATTGGAGCTGTGCCCACCCGAAAAGTATTCCATAACACTTCTGAATTGTGCATTATAGGCAATGGACAGTCTTTGAGGAGTTAGAAGGTGAGTTACAAGTCATAGAATTCTAAACCTCTGACATGCTGTTGTAGACACAGAACTTATAAGGATGGTCCAGTTCAGTTTCTGCTTAATGTTGACACTCAGGATTATGTTAGTGAGGGATTCAGTGACAGCATTGCCATTGAATGTCATGGGGAGATGGTTAGATTCTGTCTTGTTTGAAATGGCCACTGCCTGAAACTTGTATGACACAAGTGTGACTGTCCACATATCAATCCAAGCCTGAAATATCATACAGGTCTTAATGCATTTGCGCATGAATTCAGGATCTGAAGAGCTGCAAATGGTACGAAACATTGTGCAGTCATTAGTTAATATCCCCCTTCTGACATAAGAATGCAGAGATGGTCAGTGATGAACCAATTGAAAACTGTTTGGGCAAGGAACACTACCCTGTGGAACTTCTGCCATAATGTCCTGGGACTGAAATGACTGGTGTTCAATAACCATACCCACCTAACTTTACGGTAGGTATGGCTCCAACCAGCGGAGTGTTCTTCTGGTTCCCATTGTTTCCAGTTTTGTTCAAGATCCTTGATGCCATATTTACCTCACCACTGGAATTCAGCCCTTTTGTCTATGTTGATAAAGCTATAATGATAACAGGCACTGAGTTGCCTTGGTAGAACCCAAATTAAAATAAGTATATTATTACTGTTTAACTGTGATTATCTCCTTAGTTTTCCATCATCAAATTAAAATTATCCCCACAATGTTTTTTTCCTTTAAGTGGGGTCTTGTGACACAGTGATGGTATCTCTACCTCTGGGCCAGAAGGTCAGGATTCAAGTCCCACCTGCCCCAGAGGAGTGTCATAACATATCTGAACAGATTGATGAAAGTATTGACTTGATCCTTTTGTCCACGGCTGGCCATTAAGAACTTGAGGTATTTACAAACATCAAGCATACACATGATTCAAGGTTGTCAAATATTTTATTTTAGAAATCATAACTTATAGTATTTTATTGTAATGTCAAATATTCTTTAAATCATATTTGTATCAAGTGATTTATGAAACTGCTATTGTTTTATCATACAGTACATTCGTACAATTAATCTTTTTAAGAAATACTTCCAGTGAACAAAAAAAATTAAACTTTTCTGAGGTGCAAAGATGGTTTCACTCAAAAATGAAACAAAATGAAATATATATTTAATTCAAAGAAAGTTCTACATTTTTGAAAATCCCTACATTGCTGCTGTTACATGTATGAACCATTGCAGAACCTCAAATGTAATACCATATCCTGCTATAGCCTCAGAATTCTCAACATGCTTACACAGTGTCTTTATGTTCATGCATGATTTTGATGTTCTAATGTTTAATCCCTGCAGAAATAAAGTTAATGGAGTTGATATATTACTCTGGCCAGAAATTTTCAGAGGAGTGATAAAATGGTTGATGATCCATTGAACCTCATGGGGCTTAAGGCATTAGAGTATTGACTGCTGAGTTTCATCAGCATTTCACACAACTGGCCCATTCAAATTCAGTAGGAATAAAATGGGGGCCAGGAGGTGGCAGGTCCATAGATCTCAGTCATTGTTGGGATTGGCAATATGAAATCCTTCCTCTCACATATCTTAAAATGTCACTGGAGCTCAAGGACTTTATTAACTTGTGACTTTTCATTATAAAGTTGATTCCTAGGGAAGAGATAGCTCTCCTGTGCCTGCTTTTGGGTATTATGATGATGGGACGAAGGGATATGCCGTCACCATACAATGATGATCTCTCCAAATCAGATTGTCTTACCTGCACTATTCTGTCAGGTGAAAGAAGATATGTGAAAACATGGAAGGCCATGAAAATAAAACATATGGAACCACAAGTATATATTTTCTAAGTTCCTGCCTTCCTGATTGTACACTATAATATTCAAGTAGTAAAGGTTTGCACTATAATGTTACTTCATTGCAGAGACAATTTTATTTGTGTTGCACTTATTTCCATTCATAAATGTAGAATATTACAAGGTCAAATATGTCATACTTATGTATTTGTCTATTTCCACAATGCACCAGCGTGATAGATCATCAAGCTTCTACACTCAGAAAGGAAAATTAGCTAGTTAAATTCCCATGCCAGTCAATTTTAAAATTATATATTCATGTGCATTGTCACTGAACATATTTTGTTGAAACAGTCCAATGTATTCTCAAGGCCAAGAAGCAGTTATGTGATTACATTTTATTTGTACAGGTGAGTAAGCCATCAAAACATTCATCACATAAGGCTATCTCATTTGTTGGATTTGTAGAGTACTTTGCACCTAATGTACCTAACAACTTGATTGTATGGGTGCATTGCACTGTATAATGGTGCCTTTTTGATACAGGCTCTAATATTTAGCTAATGGTATAATTGAGTAATTTGCCTCTCTCTGGAACAATGGGTTCACACCTGCTGAAGTATAATTCACACACTGAAGTAAAGCTGCACACTGGTGCATAAAATTTTGGATAAACAAAGAATTTTGAATAAAATTTGATTTCAAACAAAATCTACTGACTTGAGAAAACTAACATATGCAGGTGAGACACATTTTAAACTAAGGTAATTATTTTTGCTTTATGTGCTTGTCTTGAATTGAAACAATGTTTTTCAGCATTACCATTGACAGGCTTTAGTGGATTTGATGCAGATGGTTACATTTTCAATTCATTGATTTTATACTGGAAATTTTTTATTCAAAGACTTCAAGCAAGCAAAACTAAACAAAATCTTGTCATTTTAATGTGACTTGGAGTTTTAAATCTCTCACAGCAACAATGTTAACTTGCAAATGAATATTATAGCAACAATTACACAAGCATTGTTAGAACTGAATTACAGTCATTGCACATATTTGAAACATATAAACGTTCATATCTTCATTCAAGTCATTTTAACAATTTGATGTTATCAATTAATGATTTTCATTCATACTTCAGCTCAATTCAGGTAAAAAAAAGACTTTTGCTAACATTGTAAACCATTCAATTTTAAAAGCTCAGGATAGAAAATGAAATGAAATTTTCCGTATCTCTTTATTCAATTCCTCTAAACCATACATTAATTTCAACAACAGAGTATGTTATACATTTTAAAATTTTGTGTAACTAATCATCAATATGCCGGCATTATTGGTAAATTCAGCATTTATTGTTGATCCCAAGTTATGTTTGAGAAGGTGATGATGGGCCTTCTTCTTAAGCCATTGCACGCTGGATGGTGAAAATGTTCCTAAAGTATTCCTTCACACCCTGAGTCATGCCTTGTAAACAGTAGGTCAACAGTGGTGAGATAGGAAGTGAGTTACCTGCCACAGAATTCCCAGTCTCTGATTTGTTCTTGTAGACACCTTATTTATGTGGCTGATGCAGCTACATTTCTTACCAATGGCAATGTCCAGTATATAATGCCTTGCAATGTCAAAGGGGGTTGCCTAGTAGGATATTCCAGGATTGTGGGCGGCACGGTGGCACTGTGGTTAGCACTGCTGCCTCACAGCGCCTGAGACCCGGGTTCAGTTCCCAACTCAGGCGACTGACTGTGTGGAGTTTGCACGTTCTCCCCGTGTCTGCGTGGGTTTCCTCCGGGTGCTCCGGTTTCCTCCCACTGTCCAAAGATGTGCGGGGTCAGGTGAATTGGCCATGCTAAATTGCCCATAGTGTTAGGTAAGGGGTAAATGTAGGGTATGGGTGGGTTGCGCTTCGGCGGGTCGGTGTGAACTTGTTGGGCCGAAGGGCCTGTTTCCACACTGTAGTAATCTAATCTAATCTAATCTATGTTGGTGGTAAAGAATTCAGTGATGGTAATGCCTTGCAATGTCAAAGGGGGTTGCCTAGTAGGACATTCCAGGATTTTGACAGAGCAATAATGAAACAATGGTGATATCTGTTCATGAAAACATGGTCTGTGACTTGGAAGGGAGCTTGAAGGTGACCCAATTCAAACATGCCTATTGCCCATCCTTTTAAGTAGTGCAGTTTATGAATTACTACTAATGTGCCTTGGTGAGGGTTTGCAGCACAGATGGTAAGCAGTGAGGCTGTGGCCCTATAGTGGCAGAGGGAGCAGATGTTTATGACAGTGGATGAGGTACTAAATCAATAATTTGTATTGACCCGAATTGTATAAAGATTCTTGAGTGTTGTTGGACCATCTAGGCAACTGCATTGTTATCTGTCAGACTCCTGGCTTGTGATAATAAACCCAATTCAATATCTTGTTGCTGATACAAAGGTGTTGGGTATCACACAGTTAACATTACATTCATACTTCCCTAAATGGTTCAACAAACTTTTTTCAATGAGAATATAAACCATGGGGACTAATGGAATCCCATGTACCATTCTTAATCTTTGTTGAGCTTGCTGATTTCAAAAAAAAAGGTAGGCATGTTCCTCTGTGTTAGAAAGGGAATATGTAACCTTTTTAAATAAATTGTTCTTGGAATGTGGGCATCATTGACAATCTGCATGAGTGTCCTTAAGAATGTGGCAGTGAGGTACATTCTTGTACTGTTGCAGTCCATGGGGAAGGGTAGATACACCTATAGGGCTAGGGGAGGAGAGTTTATAATTTTGACTTTGTGACAATGAAGGAATGGTGATATATCTTAAAGTCAGATGGTGTGTGGCTTAGAGGTAACTTGTTGATGGTGGTGGTATTGTCATGTTTCAGCTGTCCTTGTCTTTCCATCTGGTAGAGGTCACAAGTTTGGAAGGTGCCATCAAAGGAGCCATGGAAGGTTGCTGCAGTGCATTATGAAATTGGTACACACTGTGATCACTGTAGTGAAATAGGGTGTTGATGGGGGTGAATGCTAGAAGTTGGTGGATGGGGTTTCAATTGCCTTGCTATCCAACCAACTGGAGAGTATTCCATCACATTCTTAGCTTGTGCCTTTGCAACAGGGAGTCAGGAAACAAGAAATGAGTTGCCTGCCACAGGATTCCTAGTATGTGACCTGCTCATATAGTGCCACCTTATTCATATGATTGGCTCAGTTAAATTTCTGATCAACAATAACGTTGAGACTGTGAGTGGTAGGGGATTCAGAGATGGTAATGCTTTCAAATGTCAAAAGAAATTGCTTACTTTCTGTCTTGATGAAGATAATCACTGCCTGGTATTTGTCTGATTTGAGTTACTCACCCCTTTCAGTACATACTTGAAAATTAATCTTGTCGCATGTAGGCATAAACTGCTTCAGCATTTAAGGAACTTTGGGAATGGTGCATGATGTATCCATTTCTTAATATCCCAGCTGTAATCTTATGATGTTGCCAATGTCAATACTGTGAATTCCACTCTGTCTCCAAGTGAATTAGAAAAGCTCAGACCAGACCAGCATGGACAGATATCTTACTTATCAGAAAAGGATATAAATGCTACCTGTGGAAAGAGGCTGTGCACTTACAAATTCATCCTGGATAACTGTGCAAAATAGGCATTAGCAGGGGAGGTGATGGTTTATTGTTAATATTGCTTGACTATTAATCCAGAAAATCAGGTTTATTTCCAGGGACCAGGGTTTAAGTTCCATCATGTCAGATGGTGGAATTTGAATTCAATTTAAAAAAAACTTCAGTGAGGAGACTAATGAAGACGATGAAATTGCTGCCAATTGTCAGGAAAAACCCAGTTGGTTCACTAATGCCCTTGAGGGAAGGGCATTTGCTGTTTTTACCTGGTCTGGCCTATGTGATTGAATGTCTGGGCATTTAGGGATGGGCCACAAATGCTAGCCTTGCAAGTAATGCTCTAATTCTATGAATGAATAAATAAAAATTGGCAGCTTGTTTTGGCTGTATTGAATTGAATGAAGAAATACATCAGGTAGATATTAAAACAGGCTGCTATTTCACTGGTACCTGTTTAAAGATCCACAAAAATACATCACCAGTATCTTTAAAGTGACAAACGGGTATGGGGAAAATTATCCAAGAGAGAAAAAATAATTTACTAAATTTGAATTATTTATAGAGAAGGGATAGTCAACACAAATAATGGGAATTATGTGCTAATGAATAATGAAGTTAGCCACCATAGTAGCTGTTAACCATTCAGTCTGAAAAGCATCATAATGCGAACCAGGTCGCTGTATAAATACTCAAATACTTTTTTTTCCAGAGCAGCTGAGAAACACCTCTGAACATTAATAACAAAGACAAACGATTCAAAAATACCAGGTGAAAGTGGATACTGCAGATGCTGGAGATTAGAGTCTAGATTAGAGTGGGGCTGGAAAAGCACAGCAGGTCAGGCAGCATCTGAGGAGCTGAAAAATCAGCGTTTCAGGCAAAAGCCCTTTATCAGGGCAGCTTTTCCAGCCCCACTCTAATCTTGACTCAAAAATACAGTCCATAAGAGCTGTAAGGGACACAATATTGGTGGCTTTCTTACCTGCCTGGCCTGCCTAGTTTAAAGAAATACAGAGATTAATTAACCTTTTCTGAGTCTTGGCTCAAGGTATTAATTAAATTGAAGTGAGAGGCGCACTGTGGATCAGGCACATTGCCCTCCCGCCGAACTCGGGGCATTAAAAATCACATTCTTGGAGCAATTGCGTCTCCTCCTCCTCGGGCTGGAGTTTGGTATATTCCGATAGGAGGCCTGTGCCATCCGCATTCTTCAGGTGGAGACTGACCTTCCTCTTGGCTTCTTGGAAAGCACGGTCACAGCGGCGGTACCACAGGGCGGTAAGTGAGAAGATGACCACCAGCAGGATGATGTTCAGTGCGATGTGCCAACAGAAAAAGTTGGTGACGAACATGAGGTTGGCCATGTCGTCGCTCTTCCAGGCTTTGCCTGTGAAGGGTCTGTAGAGGATGAAGGCGGCGTGCAGCAGCCAGGTGCCCTGGGTCATCACCAGGCAGGTCTTGGTGAACCACAGGACGTGGTCATTCGGTCTCCAGATCTCAACAGTCAGGATCAGACAGACCAGAAAGCAGGCAAGCAGCAGCAAGGTGTGCACGGAGTTCTCTACCCTCTCCTTGCCGTGCATGTGAGAGTAAAGCAGCAGCGCTTCGATGTAAAACGCCAGGGTGATGGCTATGCTTTCCAACAGGAACAGGCGTCTGGGCAGACAGGCCTGGCTAATAATGTCCATCCAGCCACTCAGGGCGAAATAGGAATACATGGTGGCATGCTGCCACTCATTGGGGTGGATAAAGGGGTAGTCAGGCTTCTCCTTGTTATAAATAACCAGTTTGTACACTCCGGGTGGATAAAAGAACTCTGCCATGACTGCCAGGGTACCGTATACGATCTTCATCACCCCTTCAGCTGGAATCCGCTTCAAACAACCCCGGAATCCAGGTGGCCGCGAGCGGGAGACAAGTTGGATCTCCTCACCCCGGAGCACCATCAGGGAGTACTTGAAGGCGTAGAGAACCCCGAAGGAAAGGAAAGCCAGGCCCGGCGAGATGTGGCCAATGAAGGTGCCCATCTTGGAGCTGAGGTGCTTTCTTGCCTGAATGAGGAGCTCCTGCTGCGGTGAACCTGTCAGACCACAAACGGAGAGGCAGGCTGCGCTTTTTATTTTGTTTAAGCAATTTCCTGGGAACGCCTTTCCAGCTTCCCTTCTCGAAGCACCTGTTTCGAGAGCTGTCAACTTTTAAAAAGGTCAACTCCCCCGCCGCCGTGAAGTGGAAAGCGAGTGACTTTTAACCGAGCTCAGTGCAATAAACAGTGACAGCATTGTATCAAGACTCCCCACCCCCACACACACACACACTTTTGACACGGGGCACCTGGAAAACTGCTGCAATGTGTTTTGTCCCAAGTGTGTTGTTTTGAAACTCGATTCTTTTGTGAGGTTTTGTGAAAAGCATTCCCACACCCCCCACCAACCCCAAACCAGCACTCCCCTGAAAAAAAAATGAAGATGTTGTTATCGCTAAACACTGCTGTAACTCTGTGGTTAGGGTTTGAGCTGTAACATTGCACACGGCTGGTTGGAAACGGGAGCGGCAATGCTGGTGTGGGATCGCACTGTACAGGTTTCTCCGTCAGGTGCGGGCTATACATACACACTGTGTCTGTGCATTCTGCCGATTTCAATGACTGCAGCATGCAGCCGGGTGACTGTAGGAATCGCCCTCTATCTTTTAAATGGGACGCCACAGTCGCTGAAACAGGTGCTGAAAGTCATTCTCCACCTGATTCTGGGGTCGTGTGACTCACTGGTAGTGCCCATACCTCTGAGTCCAGAAGACTTGGGTTTGAGTCCCACCTGATCGAGCGGGATGTCATAAACAGGTTGATTAAAGTAACTGCAACCTGTTACGTGATTGTAAACGGGACAGGAACGTCTTTAGGGTCTTGGCTGTAGAGATAGTGTCCTCACTGAGACAGAAGAGGTGAGTTCAAGACCCGCCTGTCACGGCTGTATCACAACATCTTCGAACAGATTAATCAAAAATAACTGCAACAGGCACTGACTTTGGGAATGGCACAACACGTTAGAAAGCGGGTTACAAGATTTTCTGACATTGCCCCTAGAGGCCTTGGAGATGGAGCGGCTAAATGCGATCAACATTGCGGTCTCAGTATCTCTCAGTACGACAGAGACTCCACCCAGCACCATAACATCTAACCGTCAGACTGGTGGAAGTTGTGGTGCGCCTCTGTGGACGTTGGAGAGACCTCTGCTGGGTTGTAAATTATCTAGGACTGCTTTGTAAATTAAAGGGGCTTTGTATTTCCCTGATTTGGAATGGTTAGTTGTGGGCATTGTTGATTTGTTTAGATCTGGTATCGACTGGCGCAGAACCTGTTTGAGAGTGTATGCACGTGTTAATACTATTAACTTATGCAAAAGGAATATACCACTTCCTCTATACGTTCAGAAATACCTTTTAAATTATTTTAATTGTACATTTACGAAAGCATGTTACTGTGAATGAATTGAAAGGAGGGGCTTATTCATAACAGTGAGAAGAACTACTTTGGAACAATAAATGCGCCATTGAAACCTGGTACTGGACACATCATGTAATTAATCACAAATATTTAACCAACTACTACTCTGCTGGGAAGGCCAAAGATCAGTAAATCATTGTCTCTTCTCAAAGATAAGTAAAATGATACTTGCAATCAGGCAGCGCTAGTGGAAAGGAAGACAGCTTAATTTAAAGCTACTCAATAAAGGAGGCAGGTCCTTATCTGCACGGACACCTCTTCCCAACCAAGGACATGCGGATGGTGAATGCAGAGACAGCTAGCAGCGATGGGGTCAGCTTCACAACCGGACTCGGCGAAAATGACGACTGCAGACGCTGGAGATTAAAGTCCAGAGTGTGGTGCTGGGAAAGCGCAGTAGGTCAGGCAGCATGAGCAATGAGAAGGGCTTTTGCCCGAAACGTTGATTTTCCTGCTCCTCAGATGCAACCTGAACTGCTGCGCTTTTCCAGCACCACTCTAATCTTGCCTCTAACTTCCAGCATCTGCAGTATCCACTACCGCCCAGTGCGTGTCAATATCCATACGAAAGGTGTTATTCAATTTGTCAACATTTCCACCAATTGTTGGAAGCCCCCCGGAAGTGGAGGAATACCACAGCCTGTTTGAAAGGAACCTGGATGACCCTACGCACAGGAATCCGGATCTCAAACAAATAAAGTTGAACAGTTCATCAACTTTACCAACACCTTCCACCCGACCTCAAATTCACCTGGACTGTCTCAGACTCCTCCCTCCTCTTCCTAGACCTTTCCATTTCTATCTTGGGCGACCGACTCAACACAGACATCTACTATAAACCGACTGACTCCCACAGCTACCTGGACTACACCTCCTCCCACCCTGCCCCCTGTAAAAACGCCATTCCATATTCCCAATTCCTTCGTCTCCGCCGCACCTGCTCCCGGGAGGACCAGTTCCAATACCGTACAGCCCAGATGGCCTCCTTCTTCAAGGACCGCAGATTCCCCCCAGACGTGATCGACGATGCCCTCCACCGCATCTCCTCCACTTCCCGCTCCTCCGCCCTTGAGCCCCGCCCCTCCAACCGTCACCAAGACGGAACCCCACTGGTTCTCACCTACCACCCAACCAACCTGCGTATACAGCGTATCATCCGCCGTCATTTCCGCCACCTCCAAACGGACCCCACCACCAGGGATATATTTCCCTCCCCTCCCCTATCAGCGTTCCGCAAAGACCACTCCCTTCGTGACTCCCTCGTCAGGTCCACACCCCCTACCAACCCAACCTCCACTCCCGGCACCTTCCCCTGCAACCGCAGGAAGTGCAAAACTTGCGCCCACACCTCCTCCCTTACTTCTCTCCAAGGCCCCAAGGGATCCTTCCATATCCGCCACAAATTCACCTGCACCTCCACACACATCATCTATTGCATCCGCTGCACCCGATGTGGCCTCCTCTATATTGGGGAGACGGGCCGCCTACTTGCAGAACGCTTCAGGGAACACCTCTGGGACGTCGGGACCAACCAACCCAACCACCCTGTGGCTCAACACTTTAACTCTCCCTCCCACTCCACCCAGGACATGCAGGTCCTTGGACTCCTCCATCGCCAGAACGTAACAACACGACGGTTGGAGGAAGAGCGCCTCATCTTCCGCCTGGGAACCCTCCAACCACAAGGGATGAACTCAGATTTCTCCAGTTTCCTCATTTCCCCTCCCCCCACCTTGTCTCAGTCGATTCCCTCGAACTCAGCACCGCCCTCCTAACCTGCAATCTTCTTCCTGACCTCTCCGCCCCCACTCCACTCCAGCCTATCACCCTCACCTTGACCTCCTATCACATCTCCATCGGCCCTCCCCTAAGTCCCTCCTCCCTACCTTTTATCTTAGCCTGCCTGGCACACTCTCCTCATTCCTGATGAAGGGCTCTGGCCTGAAACGTCAAATTTCCTGTTCCTTGGATGCTGCCTGACCTGCTGTGCTTTAACCAGCAACACATTTCAGCTCTGATCTCCAGCATCTGCAGACCTCACTTTTTACTCAAACAATTAAAGGCAAGACTGGAGGGTGAGAGAGGACTGGAAGGATGATGTGGGAAGAGTGATCCGAACCTGTCTATATGGGCAGTACCCATAGCATTGCATCTTCCACATTGCCCCTCATTTCTTCCAAGGTACTGTCATTAGTTTCAGCATCATCTTCCTTCTATTCTCCTTCCCATGCTCCGTGAAAGCTTCATTAGTTAAAGCCTCCCTCCTCTGTACATAACTAGTTACACAGTACACTGTAGACCATTGAATCCAGGAAACCCTTGCTGGGCCCCAATGGAATGATCCAGGTATAGAATTTAATTTTCAGGAACCTTATGGTCAGCTCAATGGTGGTTCAAGTTGTCATGTGACTAGTATAGTATCTCTGCTTTACTCTCATCATCAGGTTCTTCACTGGAGTCAGTAGCCAACTCTTTGTTGGGCAATCCTAGGCACCAAGAATCTAACCTGAAAGTTGGAGTTGCAATGGTAGGAGTGAAAAACTGAGGAAGCTGGAAGTGCCTCAAAAAGTGGGTAGTGTGATTGCTTCCAACATACTGAGCATTCTCTTACAATGTCCATTGGTGGTGGCTGCTGACCAGTTACATATTAATAGAGTGGCATTCCTTCCTATTAATGAAGAAAAGGCATTCAATGACTGATAGAGCCTGAATGGTCAGTGTGCAGCCAATGACTTTGGGGGTTCTAATAGTAGTTCCAAAGTTGATGACTGTCAGATTGACTGACTTGATTGGCTGGCCCTGCTAAAAAAAGTAAGGACTGCAGATGCTGGAGATCAGAGCTGAAAATGTGTTGCTGGAAAAGCGCAGCAGGTCAGGCAGCATCCAAGGAGCAGGAGATTTGACGTTTCCGGCATAAGCCCTTCTTCAGGAATGAGGAGGGTGTGCCAAGCAGGCCAAGATAAAAGGTAGGGAGGAGGGACTTGGGGGAGGGGTGTTGGAAATGCGATAGGTGGAAGGAGGTTAAGTTGAGGGTGATAGGCCGGAGTGGGGGTGGGGGTGGAGAGGTCTGGAAGAAGATTGCAGGTCAAGAAGGCGGTGCTGAGTCTGAGGGTTGGGACTGAGAAAAGGTGGGGGAAGGGGAAATGAGAAAGCTGGAGAAATCTGCATTCATCCCTTGTGGTTGGAGGGTTCCTAGGTGGAAGATGAGGCCCTCTTCCTCCAGGTGTCGTGTTGCCATGGTCTGGTGATTGAGGAGGCCAAGGACCTGCATGTCCTTGGCAGAGTGAGAGGAGAAGTTAAAGTGTTTAGCCACAGGGCGGTTGGGTTGGTTGGTGAGGGTGTCCTAGATGTGTTCTCAGAAATGTTCTGCAAGTAGGCAGCCTGTCTCCCCAATTTAGAGGAGGCCACATCAGGTGCAGCGGATGCAGTAAATGATGTGTGTGAAGGTGCAGGTGAATTTCTGATGGATATGGAAGGATCCCTTGGGGTCTTGGAGGAGAGTGAGGGGGGAGGTGTGGGCGCAAGTTTTACATTTCTTGCTGTTGCAGGGGAAGGTGCTGGGAGTGGAGGTTGGGTTGGTGAGGGGTGTGGATCTGACGAGGGAGACGCGGAGTGAGTGGTCTTTCTGGAAGGCTGATAGGGGTGGGGAGGGAAATATATCCTTGGTGGTGTGGTCTGTTTGGAAGTGGCGGAAATGACGAAGGATGATACGATGTATCTGGAGGTTGGTGGTGTGGTAGGTGAGGACCAGTGGGGTTCTGTCCTCATGGCGATTGGAGGGACGGAGTTCAAAGGCGGAGGAGCGGGAAGTGGAGGAGATGCAGTGGAGAGCATCGTTAACCACGTCTGAGGGGAAATTGCGGTCTTTGAAGAAGGAGGCCATCTGGGTTGTTCGGTATTGGAACTGGTCCTCCTGGGAGCAGATGCTGCGAAGGCAATGGAATTGGGAATATGGGATGGCATTTTTACAGGGGGCAGGTGGGAGGAGGTGTAATCTAGGTAGCTGTGGAAGTCGGTCGGTTTATAGTAAACATCCGTGTTGAGTCAGTCTCCCGAGATAGAAATGGAGAGGTCTAGGAAGGGGAGGGAGGAGTCTAAGACGGCACAGGTAAATTTGAGGTTGGGGTGGAAGGTGTTAGTAAAGTGGATGAACTGTTCAACCTCTTCGTGGGAGCACGAGGTAGCGTCGATACAGTCATCGATGTAGCGGAGGAAAAGGTGCAGGGTGGTGCCAGTGTAGCTGCGGAAGATGGACTGTTCCACATATCCAACGAAGAGGCAGGCATAGCTGGGGCCCATGCGGGTGCCCATGGCGACTCCTTTGGTTTGGAGAATGTGAGAGGATTGGAAAGAGAAGTTGTTCAGCGTGAGGACCAGTTCAGTCTGTCGAAAGAAGGTGTCAGTGGAAGGCTACTGGTTGGTTCGGCGGGAAAGGAAGAAGCGGAGGGCTTTGAGGCCTTCGTGATGGGAGAAGGAGGTGTATAGTGACTGGATGTCCATGGTGAAGATAAGGTGTTGGGGGCCGGGGAAACGAAAATCATGGAGGAGGTGGAGGCCGTGGGTGGTGTCCCGAACGTAGGTGGGGAGTTGTTGGACTAAGAGGGACAGGACCGTGTCAAGGTATGCAGAAATGAGTTCGGTGGGGCAGGATCAAGCTGAGACAATGGGTCGGCTGGGGCAGTCAGGTTTGTGGATTTTGGGCAGAGGTAGAAACGGGCGGTGCAGGGTTGTGGGACTGTGAGGTTGGAGGCGGTGGATGGGAGATCCACTGAGTGATGAGGTTATGGATGGTCTGGGAGATGATGTTTTGATGGTGTGAGGTGGGGTTCATGGTCAAGGGGGCAGTAGGAGGAGGTGTCTGCGAGCTGGCATTTAGCCTCAGCAATATAAAGATCGGCTAAAGACAATCATGACATTTATGCAATGCTTGAGAGACACATCATGTCTCCGGTTAGCTCCTGGAATGAAATGGAGATGTAATGTAAAGCTCAAGCTGATCTTCACTAAAACTATCATTGAAATAATTCCACAGAAGGTGGTATTCCGTCACCAAGTCACCCTTTATTTACATGTGCACAGTACTTCACAGTCGTTCAGCTTAGCTTTCTTAGAGCCAGCTCTCAGAGTAACCGAAGCTCTGGCACTCCTGTTTATATCTGTCAAACAGGGCTCCCTGATTGGCCAAGATAAAAGCCCCATTCAAGGAACTCATATTTTATGAGGTCATAGAGTCATAGAGATGTACAGCACGGAAACAGACCCTTCAGTCTAACACGTGAGATATCCCAACCCAATCTAGTCCCACTTGCCAGCACCCGTCCCATATCCCTCTAAACCCTTCCTATTCATATACCCATCCAGATGCTTTTTAAATGTTGCAATTGTACTAGCCTCCACCATTTCATCTGGCAGCTCACTCCATACACATATACCATCCTCTGTGTGAAAACATTGTCCCTTAGGTTTCTTTTATATTTTTCCCCTTTCACCCTAAACCTATGCCCTCTGATTCTGGACTCTCCAACTCCAGGGAAAATATTTTTTCTATTTATCCTATCCATGCCCCTCATGATTTTATAAATCTCAATAAGGTCACCCCTCAGCCTGCAGCGCTCCAGGGAAAACAGTCCCAGCCTATTTAACCTCTGCTTATAGCTCAAATCCTCCAACCCTGACAACATCCTTATAAATCATTTCTAAATCTTTTCAAGTTCACAACATTCTTCCGATAGGAGACCAGAAATTGCATGCAAAAATTCAACAGTGGCCTAACCAATGTCCTTTACAGCCCCAACATAACCTCCTAATTCCTGTACTCAATACACTGACCAATAAAGGAAGGCATACCAAACGCCTTCTTCACTATCCTATCTACCTGCAACTCCACTTTCAAGGAGCTATGAACCTGCACTCCAAGGTCTCTTTGTTCAGCAACACTCCATAGACCTCACCATTAAGTGTATAAGTCCTGCTAAGATTTGCTTTCCCAAAATGCAGCACCTTGCATTTATCTGAATTAAACTCCATCTGCGAATTCTCAGCCCACTGACCAATTTGATCAAGATCCCGTTGTAATCTGAGGTAACCTTCTTCGCTGTCCACTACATCTCTAATTTTGGTGTCATCTGCAAACTTACTAACTATACCTGTGATCTCACATCCGAATAATTTATATAAATGATAAAAAATAGTGGATCCAAGACCGATCCTTGCGGTACTCCACAGGTCACAGGCCTCGAGTCTGAAAAATAACCCTCCACCAACATCCTCTGTCTTCTACCTTCGAGCTAGTTCTGTATCCAAATGGCTAGTTCTCCCTGTATTCCATGAGATCTAATCTTGCTAATCAGTCTCCCATGGGGAACCTTGTCAAACCCCTTACTGAAGTCTATGTAGATCATGTCCACCACTCTGCCCTCATCAATTCTCTTTGTTACTTCTTCAAAAAACTCAATCAAGTTTGCGAGATATGATTTCCCACACGCAAGCGCATGTTGACTATCCCTAATCATCCTTGCCTTTCCAAATACATGTGCATCCTGTCCCTCAGGATTCCCTCCAATAATTTGCCCATAACTGCTGTCAGGTTCACAGGTCTATAGTTCCCTGTCTTGTCCTTGCCACCCTTCTTAAACAGTGGCACCATGTTAGCCAACCTCCAGTTTTCCAGCACCTCACCTGATACAATTGATGATACAATTATCTCAGCAAGGGGCCCAGCAATCACTTCCCTAGTTTCCCACAGAATTCTAGGGTACACCTGATCAGGTCTTGGGGATTTATCCACTTTTATGTGTCTCAAGACATCCAGCAATTCCTCCTCTGTAATATAGACTCTTTTCAAGATGTCACCATCTATTTCCCTACATTCTATATCTTCTATGTCCTTTTCCACAGAAAACACTGATGCAAAATATTTGTTTAGTATCTCACCCATCTCCTAGTTGTGGGGTCAGGTCTATTAACACTTGTTGGTAAGTGTTGGGATCTGCAAATAGTGTGTTCGCTTTCTCAATGGAGTCTCTTTGATTTAAAATGACTGTCAAGTGTCCTTTGTCTGCAGGTGGGATAACAGTGCTTCTGGTGCTATCCTTTGTTGTGTATTGAGTGTATTTCCTTCCTTTTTCCTGCTTAATGCTGGTGTGACTGTCTGTCTGATGGTTTGCTGAGTTTCTTCTGTGAGTTGGTTGTCTTTTAGTGTTGTTTCTAATGCTGCTAAGAAATCTTTCTTGTCTGCATCCTGGAAGTTGTAATTTAATCGTCTTACTAAGATGGCTTTTTCAGTGTCAGATAAGAGTCAGTCAGATAAGTTTTGTATCCATGCTTTTGTATTGTTTGTGTTGTTGTTTTATGTAAGTTTAGACTAGTTTTTTTCTGAGGGCTAGTTTTTCTCCTTTTCTGTGTTTGTCGCTGTCTGAAGTCTATGGCTTGTTGTACTGTGTCTGTCCCTTCATGGTCTGTGGCATTTGCAAGTAAAGTTTTTGGCGCAAAATTTCCCAGTTGTATTTACTGTATTTACATACAGATGAGGAAGGACACAACTTCAACTGGGACAATGCACCTATCCTACGATAAACTAAACAGAGACACGCGCAAAAATTCCTAGAAGCATGGCATTCCAACCGGAACTCTAGTAACAAACACATTGACTTGGATCCCATTGACCACCCCTGAGAAAAAGAACAGGAAATGACATCACCACAGGAAATAATATCACCACCCCAATGAAACATAAACAGAAATATAAAGCAGGCCATACCACCAGTGCTTCATCCAGAGGCTCACTATGATATTACCTACTTTGGTGATGAAACGTCTGAAAATAAACCTTCCAGTTCAGTGAGCAAACCTACATCCAAAACCTCAATCTGAGTTACATATCTTCCCAAAACCCGCTACCATTGTCTGTCTTCCACCTTTGAGTCAGTTCTGTATCCAAACGGCTAGTTCTCTCTCTATTTCATGTGATCTAGCCTTGCTAAAAATCTTCCATGAGGAACCTTATTGAAAGCACCTTACTGAAGTCCATATAGATCACATCTACCCTCAACAATCCTCTTCATTGCTTCTTCAAAAAACTCAATCAAGTTTGTGAGACATAATTTTCTATGCACAAAGCCATGTTGACTATCCCTAATCAGTACATTGGAAAATTAAGCTGCCAGTCCTTTCCATCCCTGAGCCAAGTCTCTGCAATTGCTATGACATCCCAGTCACATGTTCCAACTATGTCCTGAGTCCATCTGCCTTACTCGTTAGGCCTCATGCCTTGAAATAAACGAGCTTATCAGTCCTACCTCATTCTCTGCTTTGTTCCTGTCTGCCCTGACTGTTTGATTTACTCCTTTATCTAATTGTACCAGTTTCAGACTGATAATTTTTCTCACTATTGTAGCAGCTGTAGCAAATTTCCCTGCCAGTATATTAGTCCCCTTCCAATTCAGATGTAATCTGTCCTTCTTATACATGTCACTTCAACCCTAGAACAGATCCCAATTATCCAAAATGTGAATCCTTCTCTCCTGCGCTAACTCCTCAGCCATACATTCATCTGACATATCCTCCTATTCCTACCCTCATTAGCTCGTGACATGTAGAATAATCCAGCTATTATTACCCTCGAGGACCTCCTTTTTAAATTCCTACTTAACTTTCTTTATTCTGTCCTCACAATCTCATCCTTTTCCCTTCCTGTGTCGTTGGTTTCGATGTGTACAATGATCTCTTGCACCTTCTCCTAGATGTCCTTGATCCTGGCTCCAGGGAGCCAACAAGCCATTCTGATTTCTTTCTATCAGCTGCATAAACATTTGTCTGTGCCTCTGGCTAGAGACCCTCTATCCCAATTGATCACTTGGAACCTGACGCACCCCTTGTTACATTGGTACCAGAAACCTGGCTGTCAGTACTACATTTCCCTAACACACTTGTTTGAGATCGGGATAGCCACAGGAGAATCATGCACAACCTGTCTCACTCTCCTTCCTTTTCTAGCGGCAACCCATTTTACCTGGCTATATCTTCAGTTGATCACACTCTGTGCAACTGCCATCTATCACACCATCTAGCTCCTATAAATTCCTCATTGCCTCTAACTGCTGCTTCCTGTAGTCATAATCAGCAGAACATGGAAACTCTCCCCAATCTCCCACATCTGACAGGAAGAGGACCTGACTGTACTAAAAGCCATCTTTGTGCCTTAACAATCTGCAGATGCAGAAAATAACTAAAACAAAAGCTGCACCAGGCTAATTTAGTATCAATGTTTTCTACTTTTAAAGTTTAATCAAGAGACAGATCTCAATAAAACAAAACACTTGACTCATTATTGTAGATTTACAAAACATTTCAGTATGGTTATTCTTCAAAAAGCCACTTAGCTGCTTCCCTGCTGTGAGCTCTCATATGTAGGTTTCTCTAAGGTCAGCTGGGAATTTCACTGTTTGTTGATTTTTCTTAGATGAACTCCAATGTCCAGAGATACTTGTAACCAAACCACAGAACAGTCAGCTGCGCAGATTCAATGCTTGGTCAGATAGCAGCATGGGATTATTTCTCCATTTGATTCGCATGGTCAGTGCCTTTTGTTTGTCTCCCTCCTTTTTAAAATAGCATTGATTATTAACCCCGTCAAACTTCTAAAACAATGCAACAACTTATAAACCAGCAATTACTGCTCCGTAATTCGAGGAAATCAGCTCCAACACTGAAAATATCTAAAAAAAAGGAGCAGCGCTTACAGCCTCGGTTTTTCCTGTCATCCATATTGGATTATCCAGAATCCTTGCCAACATCTTCATTTTCGACACGCCTGAATGACCCTGAAGTTCAGCCTTTATTGTTTATCTGAGCATATTTGCACTAATCACCCAAACTCCAGGAAGAATATGCTATTGGGTGTTCCTCTCCATTAGGTCATCTGTAAGCCAATATTACTTCAATACCAGTGTTATGGACCAGGCCAGACCCCTCAAAACTAGCCCAGACCATAACTTTGTAATTTGTTTCGTTAAGTTACAGTGAAAATTATCCGGATTAAGTTAACAATGTTGACTACCAGATTTAAAACAGGCAAAAAATTTATTTACAAAATTACACAATGGAACTTGAAAAACAGAATAAAGAACCCCTACAGAACTCAATCTATCCGAACTAGACTTAAATATGCTGTTCTGAATATGCACAACAGTCCCAACAAGCAAACCCCCTTGAAACACAGTTAAAAAATGGAACATATGCTTACAGGTTGAAGTCGGAAGGGCAGAGAGAGTTTGTGTCCATATAGCTCACTGATGAACTCCTAACCAGTTCTGGACTGAATTAAACTGCTCAGGTCAGCTAGAGCGCTGATCACTCCGCTCTCTTTATACAGGTCACTTCTAAAACGTGACCACTGTGGCCTGAAGTCTCATCTGTTTACATAAAAACAAAAGGCCTCTCAATACCCTTTAATCTCTGTACCAAACCAGATTGATTGGAGCCCGGCATGGGTTATTACCCTTCCGAAAAAAATCAAGGACTGTGTATCCTTGAACATTTTTGTCCTTAGAACTTTCCACAAATGTCAATGAGTTATGATCAGAGTATACAATTGTCTCAGATGCATTGCTGGTAATATAAACACTGAAATGTTGTAATACCAACACCAAGATTAAAGCCTTTTTCTCCACCATTGAATATTTCTGTTGATGAACATTCAACTTCCTGGAAAAATACCCGGTGGGTCTTCCTATCCCTTCGTCATCCTCCGGCAGGAATATCGCACCAACACCCACATCACTGGCACCGGTAGCCACCTTGAAAGGCTTTATGTAATCTGGTGTGGCTAATACTGGGGCAGTGGTTAACACAGTTTTTAGGCTTTGAAATGCCTTTTGACAGTCCACTGTCCACTGAAACTTCTTGCCCTTTGTTAACAATTCGGTGAGTTGAGCAGCCACACTGCTAATGTTCAGCACAAACTTTTGGTAAAATCCATTCAATCCCAGGAACCGTAGTACTGCTTTTCTCATCTACGGTCTGGGAAATTCCCCAATAACTTTCATTTTTGCATCCGTGCGACCATTTGTCCATGTCCAATAATATGGCACAGGAGGGTGACATGGGCTTTGGCAAATTCCCTGTTAGCTAGATTTACCACCAAACCTGCCTTCCGAAGTGGATCGACTAAGTCCGATAAATGCTGTAAATGCTCCTTGCATGAGTGACTAAAAATCGCCAGGTCATCGATGTACACCATACAGTTGGGTAATCCAGCAATGACCTTATTAGTCAGTCCCTGACTTGTGACTGGAGCGTTTTTCATACCAAGTGGCATGACTTTGAACTGATATAGTCCATTTGGTATTATGAAAGCTGAAATTGCCTTTGCTCTCTCTAACAGAGGTACTTGCTAGTATCCTCTGAAAAAGTCCAACTTAGAAATGTAAGTTGCTTGTCCTGCTTTTTCGACATAGTACTCCAACTATGAAATTGGATATGCATCAGTCTTTGAAACGGCATTGACCTTGCGATAGTAGGCAGAGATTGATAAATTCTTGATGTCACAAGGAATTAAGGGCTACGGGGAGAATGCTGGTAAGTGGAATTGAAATGCCCATCAGCCATGGTTGAATGGCGGAGTGGACTCGATGGGCCAAATGGCCTTACTTCTACTCCTATGTCCTATGGTCTTATGGGTACCAACTGGCTTTGGCACCATGACTATGGGTGAGCTCCAGTCACTGTAACTCACTTCCATTATGCCATCTTGGAGCATGCGCTCTATCTCCTTCTGAACCTGTGCCAACTTTGCAGGGTTATGCCTATAAAGATGTTGCTTAATTGAATCTCCTATATCTACATCATGCACAATTAGGTTAGTACTTCCCAATTTATTTCTGCATATCTCCCCATGTGATAGGAATTAGTGTTTCAGGTCATTTCGATTTTTTTGTAGAAAGTAACTCAATAATTCATCCCAATTTTTGACAACTTCCTCATTACTCAAATTAAATTGGACAATGTCCAGTTCAGAATCCTCTGAACTTGGTTCTTCCTTCTGTGCTGTAATCATTAACACCTTCTCCTCTTGCTTCCCTTCCCTATCAAAACACCTTTTGAGCATATTCATATGACACATTCTATGAGATTGCTTCCTGTCTGGAGTCCTTATCAAGTAGTTCACCTCACTCAATTTCTTCTGAATTTGATATGGTCCACTAAATCTGGCTTTTAAAGGCTCATCTGTTACTGGAAGTAACACCAATACCTTATCCCCAGTTGCAAAATTGTGAATTTGTACATTGTATGCTATGATACTTTTAAATGCTGTCCAGCTCTAATCGTTCTCTAAGATTTGATGTCTAGTCCAAATGGGTGGTCTCTAAATTCTGACTGATTAATTTCTCCTTAATCAATTTTAATGGTCCTCTTACTTCATGCCCAAAAATTAATTAAAATGGACTGAATGGGTCAATTCATTTGGATCCATGTCTGATTGCAAAAAATACAAATGGAACTCCCTTATCCCAATCATCTAGATAATCCTGATCATAAGTCCGCAACATGGTCTTCAGTGTTTGATGCCATCTCTCTCATGCTCCCTGCGATTCTAGATGGTACACAGTAGATCTGAATTGCTTTATTCCCAAGTTATCCAGAACCTCCTTGAATAGTTTGGATGTGAAGGTTGATCCTTTGTCTCACTGAATTTCTATTGGCAGTCCATATCTAGTTAAAAAATTAATTAATTCTTCTACAATCCTTTTAGCTGTGATGTTGCATAATTGCTTCTGGAAATCTAGTTGACACGTCCATTATTGTTAATAAATACTTATTCTCACTTTTTGTTTGAGGTAGGGGACCTACGCAATCAATCAAGATTCTTCCTCAAATGCTGGACTCTCTCTCTCTCTCTCTCTCTCTCTCCCCTTCCAACTTCAATAAGCATATGCTTCATTTTTTAAGTATTTCAAGGGGGTTTGCTTGTTGGGACTGTTAGGTATATTCGGAACAGCTTATGTAAGTCTAGTTTGGATATACTGAGTTCTGTAGAGGTTCTTTTATTCTGTTCTTTGTGTTTCATTGCGTAATTTTGTGAATAAATTTTTTGTCTCTTTTAAACCTGGTAGTCAACCTATCTAACTTACTCCAGGTAATTTCCACTGTACGCTTACCAAAACAAATTACAAAGTTAGGGTCTGGGTTGCCTGCTTGAGAATGTTTTGAGTGGTCTGGCCGAGTCCATAACAGATTGGGGGCCCTTTGTGGGATTTTTAAACAGCGAGTGGTAGGTGCTAGTGTCTTTGTTTTGGGTGTTGGTTTGGTTGCTTAGACAAAGCTTGGGATAGGAATGGCTCTTTCGGTCATCAAAACTTTTCTGGAAGTGGATGTGGTGACTTTGGAAATTTTGCAAAAGGTGAATAAGACCAAGCTGCAGGAATTAGCAGAGAAGCTAGAATTGGAGCTACCTGCTTCTGTGAGGAAAGGAGAGATAATTATAGCAGCTCAGCATTTAAACCTGCAGGAAAAACCATCAGAATCTATAGAGATGGCAAGAATTCAATTGCAAATGAAGCAGCTTGAGTTAGAGGAGAGGGATAAGGAAAGGGCAGCAGAATGAAACAGTTTGAGTTACGATTAAAAGCAGAAGAGAGGGAAAAAGAGAAAGTGGCAGAACAGAGAGAAAAGGAGAGAGCAGCAGAAGGGAGGGAAAAAGAGAGAGCAGAGAAAGAAAAAGAGAGAGCTCTGATCTTCAATGAAACACGAAGAACAGAATCAAGAACCTCGACAGAAGTCAGTCTACCCAAAAGAAAAGTCAGCTTAAAAGGCTGGAGGTAAAGGCTGAGGGTAGGCTCAGTGAGGATGAGCAAGCCCTTGGCAGTCAGAAGCTGTTTAAGTATGTTCAAGCATTGCCTAAATTTGATGAGAAGGATGTGGATGCCTTTTTCATCTCATTTGAAAGGTTGGCTGAACAAATTCAGTGGCCAGTGGTAATGTGTTGATCCAAACAAAACTTGTAGGTAGGGCTAGCGAAGTATTCACATCCGTATCAGAGGAGGTATCTGGAGAGTATGAGGAGATAAAAAAAAGCCATTTTAACTCCATATGAGCTTGTACCGAAGCCTATAGACAACATTTCAGGAATCTAAGGAGGGACCTTCATCAAATCGATATTGAGTTTGAAAGGATCAAACAGAGAAATTTTGATAGATGGATAAGAACTTTAAAATCGAGCAAACCTCTGATGCCCCCAAAAATTCACTGACTGAAGTGATGCAAAGTCATGTGGAAGAGCAGAGAGTTAAAACAGCAAGGTTAGCAGCTGAAGATTATGAGCTGATCCATAAAACACGGTTTGGCATCCACAATCAATTGCAGTCCATGAGAGATAGAAATTGGGGCAAAGAGAAATCCTTATGTAGAAGGGGAAAGGTAGATCTCAGTGAAGATCATAAGAATAATTTAGCATAGGTTAAGAAAGAAACCCTTAAGAGGGACAAAGAAGTTAGAACACTCCGGTGTTTTAATTGTAATAAAGTGAGTCACACAAAAATCACAGTATTGGTGGGCTAGGAGAAAAATAGGGGAACTCCCAACCAGCTCTGGACTGAACTAACCTGCTCAGCTCAGCTACAGAACTGAGCACTGCCCTTTCTTTATACAGGTCACTTCAAAACCATGACCACTTTGGCCTGAAGTCTCATCTGTTTACGTATAAAGAAAAAGGCCTCTCAATATCCTTTACTCTCTGTACCAAACCAGACTGACTGGAGCCCGGCCTGGTTTATTACCCCTCTGAAATAAATCAAGGATAGAGTATCCTTGAGCCAAGGAATATCTTTTAGGAAAAAAAGAGACTAGCTTTGTGACACCATATGGTGAGGCATCGCACATCAGTACCAAATTTCATATGGGATCATAGTGTGCTAAAACCTTTGATGATGATCGCTGCTTCTTCACTTCCTTAAAGTCTACAGCTCGGCTCCAAGACCAATTCCAAAGCTGACCGTTTTTCGATGGCAGATGTAAGGGGCCAGGATGGAGGACAGGTTATAATTTCAGTAATAATTCACTAATCCAAGGAAAGACCTAAGATCCAGTAAATATATGGGAGCTGGGACACCTTTCATCGCCCTCACTTTATCTTCCAACAGGTGTAACTTGGTCTTGCCGACTATGTAGCCCGCAGAGGACAGTTGGGGTGCTTAGAACACAGTTTTCTCTTCTAAGGCAAACAGCCACCTTTCAGAAAGTCCAAGGACTATGTCCAAGTTCTCTATGTGCACTTTATTGATCTTCTCCGTTATTAGCATGTCATCCACTTAAATGGTGACCTGATAAGATGTTCTCCATTGTCCGCTGAAAAAATGGCACAGGCTAATAATACCTGAAATGGCAGTCTCATACATCCATACAAACTCTCATGGGTATTAATTGTAGAATACTTCTGGGAATCCTCATTTAACCACTCATGGCTCATGTCCAGTTTTCTAATGGACAGCCACACCTGTCCCTCTCCTGCCAGATTTGCATATAAATCTATGTAAGCCATTGAATATTTATCCAGCTGCAAGAAGCTATTTACCATTTGTTTAAAATCCCCACATAGGTGAAACGACTCATCAGGTTTCACAATCGGTATGACCGCTGCTGTCCATCCACAAACTGGATGGTTTAATGATTCCTTTGCTGTCCAGTCTTCTGACATCTGCCCGTAAGGCAAATGGCAGGTCTTGCAGTATCATGGAATTGCTTCCTGGTCAACACACAAAGTGCCCTTGGCTCCTTTGATAGTCTATTGGCCTTCCTGACAAACCTCCAAGTATTTAATTAGGACTTCACTCATTCATCTGTTTTCTAATCAAAAATATGTTCAGCCAATCCAGGTGAATCTTTCTCAACTAATTCTGCACCATCAGGCTTACAGACAGTGGTAACTGAACCAACTGCTTCTTACAACAGACTGGAATTGATGTTGTACCCCTAACCTGTAAGGGTTCCCTAGTACAGGTTTAGTCTAGCCAAGGTCATCCACAAACTGAAGGTTGGGGTGAAGAATAAATTTTGTTAAAGACCGGTTCTGCAACACCAGAATCAATTTCCATTAAAACCAGGTGACCGTAAAACCCAGATTTTATTTTGATTGATTCTGATTTGAATGTTATTAAATAACTGTTCCAATCCAGATGTAGTTGAGCTTCCCTGACTACTAGGTTATGAGTTCTCTTACTTAATTCTGACCTTGTGAGACTCTTTTGCTGTCTCGAGTCTGCAGACCAGCAACAGCTGCGACGGCTTCCTAGTTTGGATACTGAAGAAAATGTTAAGCGTTAGGCCAAGGCTTGACTTTGTTTTGGGGTTTTGCTGTGGGCTGACCTTATGCCCCTCTGCTCAGGATATGTGCTGAGTGAGGCTATGTAACTGCCTTCACTCAAGTGGTGTCCCCCAACTCAGTCAGCCTGGCAAGGGTATCCATCAATATACCCTGCAACTCATATACTCCACTTGCTGCATTTTCTAATGACTAGAACCCATGTGATGTCTGTTTGAAGTCCAGTTGGGGTTTGGCTGGTAGGCACTTGTGCTTGTTTACATCATTAATCCCACATACCAAACAAACAGTCTCTCAGTATCTCATCAAGGGAAAACTACACTAAAGTCATCTTTGCCTGTTGTCTTAACCTCGTCAAAAGGATTTCCCTCGATCTCGAACTACTGAATAAGAGAACTAGAGGCCGCTTGGGGTCATAATATTTCATAACTAAATCTGCCGGCTCTTGAAAAGCTTTAGTGTCTATTGCCTCAGGAGAAGTTAGGCTCCTAACAGAGAAAACAGCGAGAAAACAAACTGTCAGGGAATTACTCGTTGCTTTACATCTGCCCTAATGTCATTTGTCCAAAACAATAATGCATTCTTTTCACATACTGGGCTCAGTCTTCAATGGCAGATTCAAACCAGTCAAGCTTCCCAAATAATGACATGATGCCAGAAATGCTTACATCAATTCAAAGATGACTATTGCAAGTGAGTTTCTTTTAGAGCGTTTTCTTTTCTTGTCATCACTGAACTAACTCGAGAGAAACTGGAATCCTGTCATCAAGTCACCCTTTATTTACATGTGTGTATTACTTGACACTTGTCCAGCTTCCTCAGAGCTAGCTCTCAGAATAAACAGAATCTCTTACTGTTTTTTTTGTTCTTACAGAACCCCTGACCCTCCTGTTTTTTTATCTTGTGTGTGTGTGCAGGTGTGAAGATCTCCTGTTTTTCTTTCTTTTTTTCTTTTTATTAACCTCCACACCACCGCCTAACTGCGGTAGTGCTTATTTTTTCCCCAGCACCCATGTTGTGTGTGTGCAGGTGTGAGACACAGTGAGAGACACAAGGTGCACGAATCTTTATTCAATTTCCACCACCAGGAAGATAGAAAAACACCCGAGTGGCCAGTGACAAGCAGTGCCCTTCACAAAAGGCAATGCTGTATGATCAAACAGTGAAAGGGAGGGCAGGGATTAAATCAAAATAGAGTTGGAGGAGGAAATAATGCACTCCACTCCCTGCGGCGCCCACCTCTCCCTGAACAACTCCAGGGTGTTGGTGGACACCGCGTGCTCCTTCTCCAAGGACACCCAGTCTCTAACATAACCGCGGAAGAGGGGCAGGCAGTCGGCCCTATGACCCCCACCACGGTCTGCTGCCCTCTTACTGTTTGTTTTTTTTTGTGGGGCTGCTGGTCCAATGACAGTCCCCTTCCTCTCAGACACAGTCAAGGAGGAGAGTCCTTGCACACACACTGAGCTAGCTCTCAGGGTGAACAGAAGCTCTGGCACTCCTGTTTCTTTTTTTCTTATCCTGTTCTTTTTTTTAAAAACCCCCACACTACCGCCTAACTGCGGTAGTGCTAACTTTTCCCCAGCACCCATGATGTGTGTGCGCGCAGGTGTGAGACACAGTGAGAGACACAAGATGCATGAACCTTTATTTGATTTCCACACCAGGAAGATAGGAAAACACCCGAGTAGCCAATGACAAGCAGTGCCCTTCACATCAAAGGGCAATGCTGTGTGATCAAACAGTGAAAGGGAGGGCAGGGATTAAATGAGAATAGAGTTGGAGGGGGGAATAATGCACTCCACTCCCTGTGCCACCCACATCTCCCTGAACAACTCCAGGGTGTTGGTGGATGCCGCGTGCTCCTTCTCCAAGGACACCCGGGCCCTAACATAACCACAGAGAAGGGGCAGGCAGTCAGCCCTAATGACCCCTCCACGGCCCGCTGCCCTCTTACTGTTTGCTTTTTTTTCATTGTTTTTCTTTCTACACCCAAGTGACCAGTGACAAGCAGTGCCCTTCACATCAAAATACTTTTTATTTTCCTTTTTTTGTTTTTGCTTATTTTTCCCCAGCACCCATGGTGTGTGTGTGTGTGTAGGTGTGAGACACAGTGAGAGACACAAAGTGCACAAATCTTTATTTAATTTCCACCACCAGGAAGAAAGGAAACACCCGAGTGGCCTGTGACAAGTAGTGCCCTTTACATCAAAGGGCAATGCTGTGTGATCAAAACAGTGAAGGGGAGGGCAAGGACTAAGTCAAAATAGCGTTGGAGGGGGAAATGATGCACTCCACTCCCTGCAGCACCCACCTCTCCCTGAACAACTCCAGGTGTTGGTGGACACCGCGTGCTCTTTCTCCAAGGACACCTGGGCCCAAACGTAACCGCGGAAGAGGGTCAGGCAGTCGGCCCTAACGACCCCCTCCACAGCCTCCTGCCCTCTTACTGTTTGTCTCTCTCAGCCAGGAATCCCTGATTGGACCTGATTAACAGCTCCACTCAGGGAACTTATTCTATGTGATCTACCTGGCTGACTTCATTACAATCACTACAATCATCAGATGACCACCAATCCCAAAGCAAAAGCAACTCAATCCATACACCATCATAAGACAAAAATGTGTCTGACTCTCTCTCGAGAGTCAGAGATATACAGCACGGAAACAGTCCCTTTGGTCCAACTCATCCATGCTGACCAGATATCCCAACCTAATCTAGTCCCACTTGCCAGCACCTGGCCCATATACCCATCCAGATGCCTTTTAAAATGTTGCAATTGTACTAGCCTTCACCACTTCCTCTGGCAGCTCATTCCATATACATAACATCCTCTGCGTGAGAAAGTTGCCCCTTAGGACTCTTATATCTTTCCCCTCTCACCCTAAACCTATGCTCTCTAGTTCTAGACTTCCCCACTCCAGGGAAAAGACTTTCTTTATTTATCCATCCATGCCCCTCATGGTTTTATAAACCTCTATAAAGCTCACCCTTCAGCCTCTGACGCTTCAGGGAACAGCCCCAATCTATTCAACCTCTCCATATACCTCACATCCTTGGAAATCTTTTCTGAACCATTTCATGTTTCACAACATCCTTCCGTTAGGAAGGAGACTAGAATTGCACGCAACATGCTAAAAGTAGCCTAACCAATGTCCTGTACAGCTGCAACATGACCTCCCAACTCCTGTACTCAATGCTCTGACCAATAAAGGAAAGCATATCACCAAAACACCCTGGGGGAAACAGTCTTTGATGATATTGCTGCTCTAACATCTGGAGATAGCTAGAGTGCACAAAGAACAAGTTACATTCCCACATTCCCAGTCCAAGCTTTTCATGTTGGTCTCCAACTAGATAATTTAAGTTTCATAAAATCACTAAGACATTACAGGCAAATCCATGTGCACTTGAGAGGAACGTAGGGAGAGGAATAGTCTGTTCAACCCATCAAATCTGGTCTGATATTTAATTAGATAATGGGTGATTTGGGCAGTTCAATGCCTTTTATCCCCATAACCATTTATGCCACTGATAGATGTTGATTACTGATCTCTACCTTAAACATAATTAAAGATGGAGCTTCCACAGGCCTCTAGGATAGAAAATTCCAAATATTCACAACACACCGAGAAACAAGAAAATGCTTAGCTATTCTGGAGTTGCCAAAAAAAAAAGCCCTTGAGCAGGACACGGTTATACTATTATTACTTGTGTGGTTTCCTAATCAAGTTTTCTGTTAGTAATTTGTAATGAATGTTATAAACATGGATTGCTTGACTATTGCCATTATTCTATATATGGAACATCCCCATTAAGAATTAAGAATTGGGTACATATGAAATTTCACCAGACACAGTTACCCTTACGTTTCAATTTATTTTAAAAGTAATATAGCGCAATAAAAATTGAAAACCTTTTCAGATTCACATTTGCAAATGCAGTAAAAACATAATTTTTAAGAGCAAGTGTAGACGTTGCCTCTTGAGCCTGCTATGCCTTTCAATAAGATCAATATTGGTCTTGTTGTGGCCAGACCACCACTATCCCGCTCGCAGCCCATAACTTTCAACTCCTTTGTAGATGAAACTTATTCCTTGAATATATTCTAGAACACAGTCTTCACAGATCTCTGGGGTAGTTCAGGTAGTTCTATGCTTTGAATACTTACTGCTGGATAGCTGTGCAGAGGAATCCAGGATACAGGTGAGGATTGCTATCTTTACTGGTGTAATCTACATGACTCTTAACTGACATTGAAATGACTGATCATGTCACTCAGTTGTACCGACCACTACAAAATCTGAAGAAATGAAACCAGATGGAATACCAAAGGGTACTTACTAGTCAACTACATTACTGTGGGAGTAACATGCAGGCCAGACCCGTTAAGGATGACAATTTCCAGCCTTAAAAGGTATTAGTGAACCACATGGGTTCTTACTGCAATTGACAAAGGTTTCATGGTTATCATTAGGCCATTATTTTGAAATTTTCAATTAACTCACATTCCACTTTCTGCCATGGTGGAATTCAAACCCACCATTCCTTCAGAAGACCATCAAATTTCTCAAATCTGCTCCAACACTCATTGAAATACATCAATCTTAGTTCTGAAATTTTCAACTGACCTAACTGTAACACTTTTTGGTGAAGAGATTTCTATATCATCACTATAATTTGTGGAAATAAGTGTGACCTGACAATACCCTTGAATGACTTATCACTAATTTTAAGGTTAACTCATCATACAGCATTCTTGTGGCATTCTGATGATTAGCAGTACATGAGCAATACATGACCAGGATGTTGGCAGTATATGTACTGATGAAAAGCAAAAAAAAATTGACTGGCAAGCTACTCACCTATCTAGCAATATTACCAAAAAATGCTTAAGGATCAAAACAAAACTAGAATAATACAAAAGATCATTAGAAATTTGAAAAAACAAGGTGAAAATTTAGTTGTTACCTTCTACTCCTCATTCAGTCCCAGGAATGAATTTCAAAAGCACTGTCCAAATATATATGGCCTATCAAAATGAGTTAGAATCTCAACCAGATTAGTGTAAGAGAAACAATGGTCAGCAACAAACTTGAATGTCGAGGTGCAGTGAGATTTTATCTCCCTCTGCCTCATTCCATAATCACAAGCCAACTCTCATTCAATCCCAAGAATTACAGGCAGTTGGGTGGCAGAAAATAATTGCAGATACTCAAAGGGCATGATTTTCAAGGTCTAATGGACGTAAGACCTGAGGTTGAGAGACTCCACCAAAGGCTCATTTTAGCAATTTTCTTTTCAAAAATACTGTAAACAGAAATACTGTAAATTAACTCAAATGCTGGTGGTTTTAACACAGCAATGCTAGGCTTCAACACCAAACAATGATGAAAAGTAAATAGATACACATTGTGACATCCATCACAATCGCTTTTACTTTTACAACATTAATATCTGACAATGCAAAAAAAAGTTTATCTCCAAAATTCAGTTTATTTAACAGTGATTTATTAGCAAATGTAGACACAATGTTTGTAATTTAAAATATAATCTTTACAATGTGTACACTTATCTAAATATTGATACAGAATTGGAACAAATAAGAATACACTGCATTCATTTGTTCACATTTTATATTATCTCAATATTGTTTTCCTAACATCTTATTACAGCAAAAGAATATCAGTTAATTTTCACAGTTGCCAAAATGTACAAAAAATAGACTCAGAAGTGTTCACATTAAATATGGCAAAAAATGTGCATATCAGATGATGCTTGAAGTCTCACAACAGCAACATTGACTTGAGATCTGGAATCAAAACAAACAGATTACTTTTGTGCAAATAAATTGTTAAAAAGGAATTTCATTACAAAGAAGAATCGACACTGCACTGAAAATAGAACATGAATGGGCGACAAACAATGATAAAGACAAACTACAAAGCAGTAATTTAATTAAATGTTTCAGATGATGACACAGAAACAAAGCCCAAATGGTTGAAAACTGAATCCCAGGATACTATTACTGCATCTATCGCAATCTCTATTGTTCTGAATATTAGACTTTTTTTCAGTTACGCATAGACATTTTGCAGTGTATTTGAAATGTACTGCTGCCAGTTTTCTGAGGAATATCAGTATAGCAACTTGAAGCCCAGCAACATTTCCCACTGAGATTCACTGCTAAGGGGTGCTGGCATTGAGAGGTAATATAACCATGTTAGGAAGGCATTTAATAAATCTCAAGTGACTGCAGATAATTCTTTTCCAAAGTTCCAATGGGCTAAACTCTGCACTTTCCTTTGGAGGGAAAATCAATTCCTGTTCATGCCACTGAATTGGATTGCAATAAATCAAGCCTCTTCCAATGCATCATTTCAGTGGGAGAAATTGTAAGTAAAAACCAAAAAGAACTGCGGTTACTGTAACTCAAACAAATAACAGAAGTTGATGGAAAAGCTCAGCCTAGGTTTCCTAAAGTTACTCCAATAAAATATCAAGGAGCAAATAAATTCACAACAAAGCTTACAATTTCTCCAACAGAAGTCAGGAATGTTTCTGGTCCAGTGACCTTTCCTGATTTCTCTGCACAGATGCTGCCAGACCTGCTGAGCTTTTTCAGCAACTTCTGTTTTTGTTGGAGAAATTGTAAGCTTTGTTGCAAGTTTATTTGCTCCTGGATATTTTACTGGAATAACTTTAGGAAACCTATGTACATTTGAGGTAGTCCTTAATTAAAGGGAAAGATTAATGGTTTTATAATGACTAATGCTATGTAACGTCATGTATGATGCGTGAAAAACTTTGATCTTCAATACTATTCAAAGACTGACATAAGGTTTCATTTTCTAAACTAAAATATCCAGGTCAATACTATTGCAGTACTGATGCATTGTTTAAGGTTACATTTGTTGATGGAGCTGTTGAACTGTACTGATGGTTCACATGGACATATAAGATTTTGCAACATTATTCAAAGAACACACAAAGGGGAGACATTCACCCCTTAGCTATCAGCACACAAAAGAGTTGACTGTTCACTGAATTATGGGGATATTCTGCATTAGTCTAAACAGGCTTCAAATATTTTCTCTAGATTATATACAGGTATGCGATGAGAAACTCTCAAAATTCTGGATGACCTTTGGCAGCCTTGGTGAAAATTGTGTACACATCATGTATTCATACTTCAGAATTTCAACTATAGGTTTTGCATATTGCTGGAGTAGTGATGGTCTATGTTTTGGAGAGGTGGATGGAAGAGGAAGAGGAAGCAACAGCCATGGGGAATGGGAAGAGGGGTGGCATGGTGGCTCAGTGGTTAGCACTGCGGCCTCACAGCACCAGGGACCCAGGTTCGATTCCAGCCTCAGGCGACTGTCTGTGAAGAGTTTGTACATTCTCCCTGTGTCTGCGTGGGTTTCCTCCCACAGTCCAAAGATGTGCAGGTTAGGTGAATTGGCCACGCTAAATTGCCCATAGTGTTAGGTGAAGGGGTAAATGGGTCTGGGTCGGTTGTGCTTCGGTGGGTCGGTGTGGACTTGTTGGGCTGAAGGGCCTGTTTCCACACAGTAGGGAATCTAATCTAATGTAAATGTCTGAGGTTTCCTTATCATTTTCAGTTGCCAAATACCTTATCAATTGGGTGTTTGGAAATTGGACAGTCACTATTATAATTTCATGGGCTTTGTAAATTGAGTTACAATGTTACATTCCTTCATTTATATTGGAGGTGTACCCTAGAACTCTGGAGGAAGCTAGAGAAGTGATTGCTGGGCCCCTTGCTGAAATGTTTGTATCTTCGACAGTCACAGGTGAGGTGCCGGAAGACCGGAGGTTGGTTAACATGGTGCCACTGTTTAAGAAGGGTGGTAAGGACAAGCCAGGCATCTATAGATCAGTGAGCCTGACGTCACTGGTGGGCAAGTTGTTGGAGGGAATCCTGAGGGACAGGATGTACATGTGTTTGGAAAGGCAAGGACTGATTAGGGACAGTCAACATGGCTTTGTGCATGGGAAATCATGTGTCACAAACTTGATTGAGTTTTTTGAGGAAGTAACAAAGAGGATTGATGAGGGCAGAGCAGTAGATGAGATCTATATGGACTTCAGTAAGGCATTCAACAAAGTTCCCCATGTGAGACTGATCAGCAAGGTTAGATCTCACGGAATACAGGGAGTACTAGCCATTTGGATACAGAACTGGCTCAAAGTTAGAAGGCAGAGGGTGGTGGAAGAAAGTTGTTTTTTAGACTGGAGGTCTGTGACCAGTGAAGTGCCACAAGGATCGGTGCTGGGTCCTCTACTTTTTGGATGTGAGCATAAGAGGTACAGTTAGTCAGTTTGCAGATGACACCAAAATTGAAGGTGTAGTGGACAGCGAAGAGAGTTACCTCAGATAACAACAGGATCTTGACCAGATGGGCCAATGGGCTGAGAAGTGGCTGATGGAGTTTAATTCAGATAAATGTGAGGTGCTGCATTTTAGGAAAGCAACCCTTAGCAGGACTTAAACACTTAATGGTAAGGTCCTAGGGCGTGTTGCTGAATAAAGAGACCTTGGAATACAGGTTCATAGCTCCTTGAAAGTGGAGTCGCAGGTAGATAGGATAGTGAAGGCGGCATTTGGTATGCTTTCCTTTATTGGTCAGAGTATTGAGTACAGGAGTTGGGAGGTCATGTTGCGGCTATACAGGACATTGGTTAGGCCAGTGTTGGAATATTGCGTGAGATTCTGGTCTCCTTCCTCTCGGAAAGATGTTGTGAAACTTGAAAGGGTTCAGAAAAGATTTATAAGGATTTTGCCAGGGTTGGAGGATTTGAGTTATAGGGAGAGGCTGAACAGGCTGGGGCTGTTTTTTCTGGAGTGTCGAAGGCTGAGGGGTGACCTTATGCAGGTTTACAAAATTATGAGGGGAATGGATAGGGTAAATAGGCAAAGTCTTTTCCTTGGGGTCAGGGAGTCCAGAACTAGAGGGCATTGGTTTAGGGTGAGAGGGGAAAGATATGAGACACCTGCAGGGCAACCTTTTCACACAGAGGGTGGTACGTGTATGGAATGAGCTGCGAGAGGAAGTGGTGGAGGCTGGTACAATTGCAACATTTAAGAGGCATTTGGATGGGTATATGAATAGGAAGGGTTTGGAGGGATATGGACTGGGTGCTGGCAGGTGGAAGTAGATTGGGTTGGGATATCTGGTCGGCATAGACAGGTCTGTTTCCGTGCTGTACATCTCTATGACTCTATGATGAAACAATAAAACCACAAGAAAATCAACAGGAGGAAATCTAAATGTGACTACACAAAATATGTGTTAATGGAAAAACAGGACTACAACCCCAGATAAACAAAAATCTTCCACTAAAAATGATGTATGCAATTAACTTCAAATAAATTGAGACAGCAGATAATATAGATACTTAATTATAAATCGGAAACAAAAGTAATGTTTAGATTTCTAATATTGTTCAGACTATTACTTCACCACACCCATCGCTCAACTTAGCCATTCAACACACTCCACAAGCCAATTCTTTCAGAGGCACAAGTACTGTCGTCTATGCAGCTTTTCTCTTTTTCCATTCAATTCATTCTTCGATTCCCCCATTCAAGCTGATGATCCCTTCCCAGTTAATCTAACACCATTCTCTCCTCCAAGCAAGTTCCCTTGTCCTCTAGGTAGCAGAGGTCACAGATTTGGAATTGTTGTTGTGGCAGCCTTAGTAAGTTACTACAATACTTCTTATAGATGGCAAACACTGTGTCGGTGGTGAAGTAAGTGAATGTCTAAGGTGTTGGGTGAGATGCCAGTCACAATTGCCACTTTGTCCTACACAGTATTGAGCTTCCTAAGTGCTGTTGGAGCTGCACACATCAGGGAAGCGAAGAGAACACCTGATTTGCTTTGAGAGTGGAAAGGCATTGGTGAAACAGAGGGGGCTGACTCACTTGCTGCAGAATTCCTAGCCTCTGATGTGCTCTTGTTACAACAGTATTTTATAAAGGCTGATCCAGTGGTCAATGGTAACTTCCAGGATGTTAAAAGTGGGGATTCAGCAAATGATAATGATATTGAATGTCAAGGAATATTGTTAGAATATCCCTTGATGAAGCTGATTATGACTAGCACTTGCATAGCATAAACATTAGCTGCCATTTATCAGCCTACATGGTGTCCAGGTCTTGCTGTATTTGCTGTCTTGCTGCACATGGATTACTTCAGTATCTGAGGAGACACGAATGGGACTAACATTGAGATCACCCCTACTTTTGATGTTATAATAGTGTGAAGGTCATTAATAAGCAACTGAAAGTGGGTGGGTCGAGGTCATACCCCGGAGAACTCCTTCAGTGAAGTCGTGGGGCTGAAATGATTGATACTGAGGGCAGTCACTGTCACCTTGTCCCTGCAGTTCAGCTCTTTTGTCCGTGTTTGAACCATAATTATAATGACATCAGGGGCTGCGTGGCCCTGGTGGAACCCAAGCTAAGAATTGGTGAGTAGACTATTCCTTTGATAGCATTGTTGGCAGCTCCTTTTCCTTCATTTATATGATTATAAGTAGACTTTGAGGGCAGTAATTCAGTGGATTACATTTGAGCTGCTTGTTGTGGATTGAATATACCTCAGCAATCATCCACACTGTCATGTAGCTGCACTGGAAGAGCTTGACTTGAAGCAAAAATTTCCAGTAGCATTATCAGGATCAATAACTTTTGCAGTATCTAGTGCCCTGTGCAGTTTCTTGATATCAAATGGAGTGAATCAAATTGACTAAAGGATGTCTTCCAAGATTGGCTAACCTCAGAAAGAAGCCATGATAAAATTATCAATTCAGCAATTATGGCTGAGGATGGACACAAATCCCTCAGGCTCGTCTTTTTCACTGATGGATGGCTCCAGCATTAAGGGTGCAGATATAGGTACAGCAAGCACTTCCTGTTACTTGTTTAATTGTCCATTACCATTCATAGCTGGACGCAGCAGAACTGCGGAGCTTAGATCCAATTCTGCAGTTGTGGGATCACTTAGCCCTAACTAATGGTTCCACTGTTCGTATGGAAGTACTCTAGAGTTGTCGTTTCTCCAGGTTGACACCCCATTTTTGCTCTAGGATACCCTGCTACACTCTTCAGTGATCTGGCTTGATGGTAATGTTAGAGTGCAGGGGTTGCACTGGGCCATATGATTGCAGATTATAGTGGAAGACAATTCTACTGTTACTTGTGACCCACAGTACTTGATGTATGCCCAAATTTGAGTTGCTAGATCTTTCTTGATGTCTGTCCTAATTAACACTGTGATTGTACCTACCACTGAGCTGCGTGGCACTATCAATGTGAGGACAGTAATTTGTCTCCACAATAATTCTGTCATGTTCACCCCTATTGATGCTGCCAAGGATCATGAACAGACATGTATGAGGAGTCGTAGGAGCCTGAGGTCAACTGAGATGTTCCCTCACCGACTGCTACAAACTCAGTCTAGCAGCTGGAACTGTCATGGTATTGCTGAGCCACTTGCGGTAGCACTCATTAAAGTACTCCACTTTGGTTATTATTAAAACATTAGCAAGTTTCTTGATTGTGAGGTGAAATATCTGTACATTTTAAGAAATGGTTCTGCTGGAGCATATATAATTCACCTAGTGAAATCTCAGAAGTAAGTTGACCTCCCACCTTTAATTCAGTCAGTCAGATATTACCATAGTTCTAGTGGTACAGAGAGTCAGAAAAGCAAGAAGAGTCAAAGACTACAGGAATCAGAATGAGGGAACACAGGATGAAGCTCAGAACAGGTGAGATATTTTGATAGATTGCACAGAATGATTTAGGCTAACTTCGAAAATAGTTAGGCATTTGGTGAGAGAAATAAATAACTGAGGTATATTGTTTTCGAACTCAGACATAGCAAATGGGCCAAAATAGTCTCTCTGCTCCTATAGTTTCTCATTTCTCAAGTTACCTTTGCAGTCAATTTATTTTACTCTTCTGCATCATCAATAATTGCTTCATGTCACTCTACCTTGCAGTTTTTCTGGATTTATTTTGCACTTTCAGCAATCATCTTCCACATTTCTCCCTGTCACAGGTGAGATCAGTGTCGGGGGAGTTTCAACCAAATAACTGTACGATAATACCATCATTATCTAAAATAGAAAATATGGTTAGATGAACTCAGTTCATAGTTAGGTAAATTGTAAGAATACCATACACATAAAGCTGGCTAACAGTTCAGTCAAACTTGGCATTTAAAAGAAAACCTCGAGAATGTTAGAGAAAGTCAGGTTTGGCAACATTTATGGAGATAGAAATAGAATTAATGCTTTGCATCTGGTAGGACTTCTTCAGAAGTAGCTGTGCCGTACAGTTTGGCTAGAACCACACTAGTCGTGCAGCACAAGCCTTTGGCGCTACTCTTTTAATATTGGTGCAGCTCAGAGTCTTTAGTGTATCCAATGTATTCAGGTGTGTCTTGACATTATGTTGTATGAATAGGCTGAAGAACAACAGCTGCGATGGTAGAAACTTCAGAAGGACACCAAGATCGATTACTACTTTACATTTCTGGCTGAAGATAGCTGCAAATGCTTCAGCCTTGTTTTTAAATGCATGTTCTGGATTCTCACATTATTGAAGCTGGGGATGTTCACATTGCCTCCTCTTTCCATTAACTGTTTAACTGACAACCACTATTCACAACAGGGTGTGGTAGAACTGCAGAATTTTGATGTGGGATTGCTTATTTTCTTTTGCTGTTTCCATGTTTTAACATGCATGTTAACTTCACTAGATTGGCAACTTCTTATTAAGTACACCTAGTACTGCAGCCAAAATGTTTTCTGCGCTAACATAAAAGCTAAACATTGCAGATGTTGATGTGCTGAAATAAAAACTAAGTACATTAGAAATTCAGCAAGTCTGGCAGCACTCGTGGAGAGAGAAACAGAGACCAACATGAATCTTTTTTTGGAATACTCTTCACATGCCAGGCCTGAGGTTGCAGACTATGGTGAATATAATTCTGCTTCTGATTGTCCAAAGTAACGGATAGATATATCTGTTCTGGATCTATGCCATTTAGCAAAGAGTCACACAATGTCACACACCACTGCGGAGAGTGCTCTCAATACAAAGAAGGTTCTTTTACCTCCACAACGGCTAAGAACTCCTACCAATGTTGTCATGTACTTTGTTAGATATGGGCTTTAAGACTCAGTCATTTTGGTCAGGAGTACGTGACTGAGCGATTTGTTGTGATGGACAACATTACATTTGGTGCCTGATCAGCTAAGGGACCGCAGGAAGCAGTAATCAAATAATTTTGATTCCCAGAAATAAAAGCAGAAAACACTAAGTGCGTTTCTCTTTACTTTGTGACTGGCTGAGTTAATATTTCTGGGAAATATTCTTGGACTGGAAAAAATTAGCAGTATAATAGACTTTAAGCATTCAGAGATAATGGAAAGGGATGGGAGAAGAAGTGAAAAGAAAACAAAAAACCTATGATAGCATGGAACGCAAGACTGATTAAATGACAAAGGGAGGTAGCGCAAACTTAAAAACAGGACACAAATAAAACAGAAAGAGGAATCTTCTTGGCAAGGTTTAATTTAATTGAGAACAATAGAATCATCAACATCTGCCAACTGAAAAAAACTAGGGCAGAAATTATGACCTGTAACTGTTGAGTGAAATGTTGGCTGTCAAATTCCTGTTCCTCAAGTGAACGTTGAACTTCATTGAAGCAGTGTAGGAGGTCAAGAGCAAAAGTGGTCAGAAACAGACTGACGTGGAGAATTAAAATGACAGGCAACTGGAAGCTCGGAGGGTCATGCTTGCAGACTGAATAGAGATGTTCTGAAAAGTATAATGGAGTCCCTGTCATGCAAAGTGCCTACAATACATCAAATTGCAAACAAAAGAAAAACATTGTTCCACCTGGAGTAGATGCAGTCCTGAAATATAGGAAGGGAGGAGACAAAACAGGTTAGTTTGTAACTTCTGCATCTGCTTGTGAATAGGATATGGGCAAGGGACGAGCTACTCTGGTTGATTTAGGAGTGGATCAAGGAATGGTTCCTTCAGAATGCTGAAAGGAGAACAAAGGGAAAGAAGGCAAAGGAAACAGTGGCTGCTGCTGCACTGCAAGTGGTAGAAGATGATCTATTGAATATGGTGTCTGGTTAGTTGGAAGGTGAGGACAATGGGAGCCCAATGTAGATTCTGGGAGGAAAGGGGAGTATTGGGAAACAGAACAGACATGTTCAACAGTCTTGTCAAACAGGAGAATCCTTGTTTGAGGACAAAGGGAGACATATCAAAAGCACTAACATGGAAAGTAGTACCATTAGAAAATATGTAAAAAAAACCCTTCAGAAACAAGAAATGGAAGAGGCCTTACAGAAAGATAGCTGTAGCGAGGTCTGAACACACTTATTATAGGTATGAACTGAGTCAATGGATGCGAAGATGAGGGAAGCATTGCAATTAATGGCAATGCTGATTCAATATTCCAGTTGAACATGACACTAGGAAACAGTCATTAGTCATTAATGTGCTAGATATAGGGACAATGAAGGAGATTGGTGTAGGACTAGAACAAAACATTTTCCATTAATTCCTATGTCTAATCTAACGTTACCAGCCTTGATGGAGTCCTGAGTCAATCTTGAATCTTTCAGGATCACTCCCTTCTAACAGTACCTTGTATTCCACACAGAATAACAAAAAAAGATGAATTGCACTATTATATTTTACATTAGGATTAAACCACGGCACTACATCATGGGCCAAAGGGCCTGTTCTGTGCTGTACTTTTCTATGTTCTTTGTTCTATGTTATATTGCTTTCTAAATTTTAACACAAACCTTCAGATGTTAATAAGTTAGTTTATGCACCCTTCAATCCATTATTAAAACAGAAAAGTTTACTTATGCTCTGACCCATGTTATTTGTCAAAAAAATTAATTAGTCTGCAATATCTCAGATAGAAATGAATCCACAGGATTCTCTGATGACTAAGCAAACAGTTGATCTACAATAGAGCAGCAAAGTGCAAAGTTCATTAGTTGAAACTTAGAAGTTTAGCACAGATTCTAAAGTTGTACTTGTGATCCCAGTCCAAAGGTGGGAATTACAAAACATCAGCAGAGGCTTCAAATTCCCAGCTGCTATCCATTGCACAGTTTTTCTGTGGTCAACAGCAGAACTGAAATATCTCTGACACTTCAAAGTGCAAAGCAATATAATGGATTTGAGGCAGGATGTGAAGTCTTAATGCACAAAGCATTTGACTTCACTGAGGAAAGCTGTATGAATCAGTTTTTTTTGGTCTATTTATTTACATAACTATTGAGATTGGTAAAGTAAAAGGAAAATTTGTATTAGCAGCTGATTTTCCAATTTACAAACCAGAAATTACATCAAGAAACAGTAACAATTCCTAATACAATTTAACTTACAGTCAGAAGTGTCAGAAGACCCATCATGACTCCCAACATTATGTAAAGGTTATTAGTTAAGCCGCCTGCCCACATAGGACCCAATATTGTGGCAAGTCCTCCAATTGAACGACGCAATCCTTGACTGAATCCTGCAAAGGAAACGGATGCAATTGGATTTAGTCATTCATGTAGAACAGGAATGTAAACTTTAAAATGTGTTGCTGGAAAAGCAGGTCAGGTAGCATCAAAGGAACAGGAGAATCGACGTTTCGGGCATAAGCCCTTCTTCAGGAATGAGGAGGGTGTGCCAAGCAGACTAAGATAAAAGGTAGGGAGGAGGGACTTGGGGGAAGGGCGTTGGGAATACGATAGGTGGAAGGAGGTTAAGGTGAGGGTAATAGACTGGAGAGGCGGTGGGGCGGAGAGGTCGGGAAGTAGATTGCAGGTCAAGAAGGTAGTGCTGAGTCTGAGGGTTGGAACTGAGAAAAGGTGGAGGGAGGGGAAATGAGAAAGCTGGAGAAATCTGCATTCATCCCTTGTGGTTGGAGGGTTCCGAGGTGGAAGATGAGGCGCTCTTCCTCCAGGCGGCGTGTTGCCACGGTCAGGCGATGGAGGGGGCCAAGGACCTGCATGTCCTTGGCTGAGTGGGAGGGGGAGTTAAAGTGTTCAGCCATGGGGCGGTTGGGTTGGTTGGTGCGAGTGTCCCAGAGGCGTTCTCCGAAACGTTCCGTAAGTAGGCGGCCTGTCTCCCCAATGTATAGGAGGCCACATCGGGTGCAGCGAATGCAGTAAATGATGTGTGTGGAGGTGCAGGTGAATTTCTAACGGATGTGGAAGGATCCCTTGGGGCCTTGGAGGGAAGTGAGGGGGGAGGTGTGGGCGCAAGTTTTGCATTTCTTGCAGTTGCAGGGGAAGGTGCCGGGAGCAGAGGTTGGGTTGGTGGGGGGTGTGAATCTGACGAGGGAGTCGCGGGGAGAGTGGTCTTTCCGGAATGCTGATAGGGGTGGGGAGGGAAATATATCCTTGGTGGTGGGGTCTGTTTGGAGGTGGCGGAAATGACGAAGGATGATACGATGTATCTGGAGGTTGGTAGGGTGGTAGGTGAGGACTAGTGGGGTTCTGTCCTGGTGGTGATTGGAGGGGCGGGGTTCAAGGGCAGAGGAGCGGGAAGTGGAGGAGATGCGGTGGAGAGCATCGTCAACCACTCTGAGGAGAAATTGCGGTCTTTGAAGAAGGAGGCCATCTGTGTTGTTCGGTATTGGAATCGGTCCTCCTGGGAGCAGATGCGGCAGAGGCGAAGGAATTGGGAATATGGGATGGCATTTTTACAGGGGGCAGGGTGGGAGGTGTAGTAATTTAGGTAGCTGTGGGAGTCAGTCGGTTTATAGCAAATGCCCGTGTAGAGTCGGTCGTCCAAGATAGAAATGAAGAGGTCTAGGAAGGGGAGGGAGGAGTCTGAGACGGTCCAGGTAAATGTGAGTTCGGGGTGGAAGGTGTTAGTAAAGTGGATGAACTGTTCAACCTCCTCGTGGGAGCCCCGATACAGTCACCGATGTAGCGGAGGAAAAGGTGGGGGGTGGTGCCAGTGTAGCTGCGGAAGTTCCACATATCCAATGAAGAGGCAGGCATAGCTGGGGCCCATGTGGGTGCCCATGGCTACTCCTTTGGTTTGGAGGAAGTGGGAGGATTGAAAAGAGAAGTTGTTCAGAGTGAGGACCAGTTTTGTCAGTCGAAGGAGTGTGTCAGTGGAAGGGTACTGTTTGGGTCGGCGGGAAAGGAAGAAGTGGAGGGCTTTGAGGCCTTTGTGATGGGGGATGGAGGTGTATAGTGGCTGGATGTCCATGGTGAAGATAAGGCGTTGGGGGCCGGGGAAGCGCAAATCATGGAGGAGATAGAGGGCGTGATTGGTGTCCCGAACGGAGGTGGGGAGTTCATGGACTAAGGGGTACAGGACCGTGTCAAGGTATGCAGAAATGAGTTCGGTGGGGCAGGAGCAGGCTGAGACAATGGGTTGGCCGGCGCAGTCAGGTTTGTGGATTTTGGGCAGCAGGTAGAAACTGGCGGTGCGGGGTCAGCCATGATTTTCGATTCCACGGTCCCCAACGCCTTATCTTCACCGTGGACATAAAATCCCTATACACCACCATCCCCCATCATGAAGGCCTCAAAGCCCTCGACTTCTTCCTTTCCCGCCGAACCAACCGGTACCCTTCCAATGACACCATCCTTCGACTGACTGAACTGGTCCTCATTCTGAGCAAGTTCTCATCCAATCCTCCCACTTCCTCCAAACCAAAGGAGTAGCCATGGGCACCTGCATGGGCCCCAGCTATGCCTGCCTCTTCGTTCGATATGTGGAACAGTCCATCTTCCAGAGCTACACAGGCACCACCACCCCACCTTTTCCTCCGCTACATCGGTGACTGTATTGGCTCTACCTCGCGCTCCCATGAGGAGTTTGAACAGTTCATCCACTTTACTAACACCTTCCACCCCAACCTCAAATTTACCTGGACTGTCTCAGACTCCTCCCCTTCCTCGACCTCTCCATTTCTATCTTGGAAGACCGACTCAATACAGATGTTTACTATAAACCGACCGACTCCCACAGCTACCTAGATTACATCTCCTCCCAACCTGCCCCCTGTAAAAACGCCATCCCATATTCCCAATTCCTTCGCCTTCGTTGCATCTGCTCCCAGGAGGACCAATTCCAATACCGAACAACCTAGATGGCCTCCTTCTTCAAAGACCGCAATTTCCCCTCAGACATGGTTGACGATGCTCTCCACCGCATCTCCTCCACCTCCCGCTCCTCCGCCCTTGAACCCCGCCCTGCCAATCGCCACCAGGACAGAACCCCACTGGTCCTCACCTACCTCCAGATACATCGTATCATCCTTAGTCATTTCCGCCACCTCCAAACAGACCCCCTCCACCAAGAATATATTTCCCTCCCCACTCCTATCAGCGTTCCGGAAAGACCACTCCCTCCGTGACTCCCTCGTCAGATCCACAACCCCCACCATCCCAACATCCATTCCTGGCACCTCCCCCTGCAACCACAAGAAATGCAAAACTTGTGTCCATACCTTCCCCCCTCACTTCCCTCCAAGGCCCCAAGGGATCCTTCCATATCTGTCAGAAATTCACCTGCACCTCCACACATATCATTTACTGCATTTGCTGTACCCGATGTGGCCTCCTATACATTGGGGAGACAGGCCGTCTACTTGTGGAACGTTTCAGAGGGACACCCGCACCAACCAACCCAACTGCCCTGTGGCTGAACACTAACTCCTCCTCCCACTCCGCCAAGGACATGCAGGTCCTTGGCCTCCTCCATCGCCAGACAACGGCAACACGATGCCTGGAGGAAGAGCGCCTCATCTTCCGCCTAGGAACACTCCAACCACAAGGGATGAATGCAGATTTCTCCAGCTTCCTCAATTCCCCTCCCCCCACCTTTTCTCAGTCCCAACCCTCAGATTCAGCACCGCCTTCTTGATCTGCAATCTTCTTCCTGACCTCTCCACCCCCACCCCCTCTCCGGCTTATCACCCTCACCTTAACCTCCTTCCACCTATCGTATTCCCAACGCCCCTCCCCCAAGTCCCTCCTCTCTACCTTTTATCTTAGCCTGCTTGGCACACCCTCCTCATTCCTGAAGGGCTTATGCCTGAAACGTCGATTCTCCTGTTCCTTTGATGCTGCCTGACCTGCTGCACTTTTCCAGCAACACATTGTTAAGCTCTGATCTCCAGCATCTGCAGTCCTTACTTTTTCCAGGAATGTAAGCTACTTTCTCAAACAAAGTTTGCATTATTTTAGAAATACCATAATTAAAAATTACAACCTGCATTTTAAGAGTTTGGGAAAACATGGTCTAGTTGCAATTTACTGACAAGGGCCAGTTTTTACACGCAAAGTACAGAAAAGGTAGCGCTAAAAGACAGAACTTTTAAAGCCAATGGGCCCTACAGAACATGAGAGGACAATGGCCTAGTGGAATTATCAAAGGCCCGTTGATCCAGAGACCCAGGTAATGTCGTGGGACCTAGGTTCAAATCCTGCGACGGCAGATGGTGGAACTTAATTCCGGAAATTTATTGACTTTAAGTTTCTAATGATGACCATGAATCCATGGTCAATTGTTGGGGAAAAACCCATCTGGTTCACTAATGTCCTTTAGGGCAGGAAACTACCTTCCTTACGTGGTCTGGCCTACATGTGACTCCAGACCCACAGCAATGTGGTTGATTCTTAACTAGGGATGGGCAATAAATGCTGGCCTAGCCAGTGACACCCTCATCCTATGAATGAATAAAAAAAAAAAAAATCAGGTTCTGGCACTGCTGTAAATTTATATTAGCAAAGCCAATCGAGCAATATCTCTCCAGCCTATAAACCTCGGATCGGCTCAGATTTGGGGAACATCTTACCATGAGGTAAACGTCAGACCTCAAATCAGGTATAGGGGGGACCTGGACTCAAATATAAAACTGAATGCTCTTTAAAACAGACAACAGAGATACTGGAATAAATGGGACAGAAAGTAGTACCCAATTTGAAGAAGAAAGTGTATATTGGATATTGAATTGCTGCGTGGTTGTAACAAAAAAGAAGCATGTTTGGATTGCGTGCTGCAATTAGGTATCTTCTTAGTGCAGGCATGTAACAAGGCAGCTCTTAAACTTCCACAGTACAAGAGTTTTAACAACCTGTGAGAATACCTACGTATTTCCCTGGGCCCTGAAGATCCCTCATTTATTACCCTTAAGGTGCTATAGGAGTCTGTTGAAAGTGGTGCATGAAAGTGGAATGTAATAATAGGGAAATACCAACTGGCAAATTAATTACCCTGGGCCTGCAGATTCAAAATTCAGAAGACCTCAGGTGTCACCCTGTTACAACTGCTAGGATCCGTTTAAGAACAGTTTACAAGCACCAGGAATAAGCTCAGTGGGAATAAATAAATTTGTGCAAATTATTCATGCTGTTTCATGCAACAAAACTACTTTTATTGAAGTTTAATGTCAAGAAATATCTAGTTTGCATTTGTGAAGATGCTTGGAGGTCAATTTGCAAAAATTGAAATAGATCCTTCCACATTTCCTTAAGCAGAACTCTTCTGAGGGTTGTCTAGACTGAAACACTATCTTATCCCCATCATTTTCCATTCCTCCTGCTTCTGGTTCACCTTGATAATGAAGACTTAAGCACAATATCAATATCAAAAGACTGCATGACAAAATTATACAAAAAAAGACTTCCCTTCGCCAAACTATTGACAGTTAACATCCAGAATCCTGTGATAGTTACATAGCTAACAAAATAGTTTTCTAATTGTTTCATTGTAGCTGTTTAAATATTAGTTGCTATGTCAGAACAAGCCAAGCATGATCAGTCTGGTCCTGCAATCCTCTGCCATGGGCTACTTTATTTATAGATAAGAGTTGAGAATGAGATGATGCCACAAGAAGCCCTACTGCTGATGACATTACTTTGCACATGAATGGTGGACGTGACTTTCCTTCGTCTAATTAGTGAAATGACACCATAGCTTACAAGTTCAAAATTGCATTATTAGCACCACATTTTAAGTATGTGTGTTTAATAATGTTAAAAGGATTTTTGGAATAATTGGTGATAAAATCATTATGATCCCAGCCGATGGTAATACTGGGAAACTCAGATCCTGAAGTGAGAGCTGCCTTGCATAAAATAGCTGTCAGTCATTGAACATATTATGAGGCTCTCAATTTACTTTTAACCAAAAAAATCAAAGTTCATTACACAGAAAAGATAAAATTAAATTACATCATAGAAGAAATATCTGTAATGGCCTTAATACAAATACAAGAAAAGCTACAATTCTTTTACCCTCAAGAACAACCTTAAAATTCTCTTACTTAAATCTCAGTAATGGCTCCTGCTATGTCTCCACTTTAAAATATCTTGTTTAGTTGTTATGGCTTTAGATGGTTTCTGAAGTATCCTTCTTTTGGACTTCTAAACAGTTGTAGGGAAAACATACGAGTTTCCCATACCTAGCTTCCAGCAGTTTATTGCTTCTGGAGTTTTTTTCTAAGCTACTCAAAACATTTTTCCCAGCCTGACATTTTGAAGACTGGTATACTAACATCAACTTTTCATTCTGGCTGGTTCTGACTATCGACAATAGTGAGACATGATTGCCCATGCACAAACATGATTGAGTTTTTTTGAGGAAATAAAGAAGAGGATTAAAGAAGGTAGAGAGGTGGACATGGTCAATATGGATTTCAACAAAGCATTCGATCTGGTCCTTATGGTAGAATGGTTCACAAGGTTAGATCACATGGACTCAAGGGAGAACTAGCCATTTGGATACATAACTGGCTCAAAAGTAGGAGACAGAGGGTGGTGATGGAGGGTTACTTTTCAGCCTGGAGGCCTGTGACCAGTGGTGTGCCGCAAGGATTGATGCAGGTCCACTGCTTTTCATCATTTATATAAATAATTTGGATGTGAACACAGGAAGTATAGTTAGTAAGTTTGCAGATGACACCAAAATTGGTGGCATAGTGGACAGCAAAGAATGTTATCTCAGAGTAAAAAAGGACCTTGATCAGATGTGCCAATGGAGCAAGGAGTGGCAGAACGAGTTTAATTTAGATAACTGTGAAATGCTGCATTTTGAAACGGCAGTCAGGGCAGGGCACATACACTTAATGGCAAGATCCTGAAAAGTGTTGCTGAGACTTTGGAGTGCAGGTTCATAGTTCCTTGAAAGTGGGGGCACAGGTAGATAGGATAGTTAAGGTGGTGTGTGGTATGTTTGCCTTTATTGGTCAGTGCATTGAGTATTGGAGTTAGGGGGTCATGTTGCGGTTGTATAGGACAGTTTGGGAATACTGTGTGCAATTCTGGCCTCCCTTCTATGGGAAGGATGCTATGAAGCTTGAAAGGGTTCAGAAAAGATTTATTGGGATGTTGCCAGGGCTGGAGGATTTGAGCTATAGGGAAAGACTGAATAGGCTGGGGCTATTTTCCCTGGAGCATCAGAGACTGAGGAGTGACCTTACAGAAGTTTATAAAATCATGAAGGGCATGGATAGGGTAAACAGCCAAGGTCTTTTCCCCAGAGTAGGGAAGCCTAAATCTAGAGGGCATAGGTTTAAGGTGAGGGGGGAAAGATTTAAAAGGCACCTAAGTGGTAACTTCTTCACACAGACGGTGGTGCATGTATGGGCCAAATGCTAGCAAATGGGACTAGATTAATTTCGAATGACTGGTCGGCATGGGTGAGTTAGACCGAAGGGTCTGTTTCCATACTGTACAGCTCTACGACTAAATTGGATTCATGTCACAAGGTAGCAACAGTTCTTTTTTCTCTTTTACCTTTGTTTCTAATGCACTGAACTGCTTATTTCAAACTCTACTCCAACACAGTAAATCTTCACTGTAAAACCATATTTTTCTACATTTCCTTCTGGACTTTTGATTGTGTATTGAACGGGAAAAGGATTGCTTAAAGGAACAAAGATTATGAAAGGGTTTGCTACACGTCTCGAAATCAGGTGACTAATACACATTTTAGGTGGTATTCACACTGCTCCTTGATCAATTCGTCAAGATAGGTCAATTGCAAACAAACTGACAGCAAGGAGTGTGCACTACCTTATCCTCCAGCCCACCCCCCTTCCCATTTATCTCTCCACCCCCTCAGCTCACAAGCCTCATTCCTGATGAAGGCTCTTGCCTGAAACGTCGATTCTCCTGCTCCTCCGATGCTGTCTAACCTGCTGTGCTTTTCCAACACCCACACTCGACTCTGATCTCTAGCATCTACAGTCCTCACTTGCTCCATAAAGTGAGACTTGGCCAGCAACAAGTGGCTGACAGCTTTGTGGAGTGCTGACCATCTATTGATGACTAATCAATAGCCTTTTATCTATCAATAACCTTGTGATTGACTCCTCGGCAGCTGAACAATTCCATAAGTATGAACAATCTGGCTTGAAGCAATGAAAGGGAAGATGCTTTCTCTCTATCACTGCACAGAAACATACCTAAAGCAAGCCAGTTTATTTTCTCTCCAACATTGCTGGGCTTTTAACCAATAGGTCAAAAACTTCATAATTTGTGAACTAGTTGCTCCAAACCTCCTGCAAGGGAAGTGAAAGTACCTGAAGAAAGGTTGAAAATCTGCAAATCTCAGTAAGCAGAACAAATCATCCTTTTAAATACAGGGATCATTGAATTGCTTTTCCAATTTTTCACTCCAAACACAATAATAACAATTCATTTTGTCTGCTAGAGGAACTTTATTTGGCATAGTGTGAGCAGTTTTGAGCCCCATATCGAAGGATGGATGTTCTGGCTTTGGCGTGGCTCCAGAGAAGATTTACAAGGATGATCCTGAGGATGTGGGGCCTTGGCAGGTGAGGCATGGTTCAGGACTCTGAATCTATATTGGGTGGAGTTTAGGATGAGGGGTGATCTGATTGAAACTTACAGAATGCTGATCAGCCTGGATAGTGTGGATGTGGATAAGATGTTTCCACTAGTATGAGACCCAACAGCACAGCCTCAATGAAGGGACGACACTTTAGAACCGAGATGAGGAGGAATTTCTTCAACCAGAGGATGGTGAATCTGTGGAGTTCATTGCTGCAGAGGTCACATCATTGGGTGTACTTAAGACAGAGACAGATAGATTCTTGATTGGTATGATGATCAAAGGTTACAGGGAGAAGGCAGGAGAATGGGGTTGAGAAACATGTCAGTCATGATCAAATGGTGAAGCAGACCTGATGGACCAAATGGCCTCACTCAACTCCTAAATCTTATGATCTTATAGGAGTTAGGGTTCTAACTAAGAGTTATATATCAACCATTCTTAGGTCTTTACCTGCAGCTAAAATCTCATTACTTGTATCAAATAGAACCTCTTAGATACAGAAACCTGGTCTTTTGTTTTACTGTCAAGCTGGGTCGAACAAGGCAGGTAAATTGGGTGACTTTTGCACACTTCATTAAAATCCTGAATTACTATGACCTTTCAGGGAATAGTGGAACTTCACTTCCAGCACTACACCGCATGAGGAATAATATCATTGAAAATATGTGCATCAACAAACTTTAACCACCTCTGCACCAGTTAACACAAATTTAAAAATGAAAGTCAAACCATAATTCCCCTTACACAGACCATATCAAAATACAAATTAAACTTAAAGCAATACATAGATCTGTCCATGTAAGAACTCAATATTCGGAATGGTGATAATAATATTGTGAACCTTCATCAAAAGACACAAAACATAATTCCCGGACCTGCAAGCTACAACAAATTGCTTATGCTAAAAATGGTGTGCCATGCTTTATGGGGGATGGGATACAATAAAACCAAATGCCAACATAAGCACTCATCATAAAAACTGGGAGTGGGGAAGAGAAACCACACCCACTGACCTTGTGTTTTCTCTGCTGTAACTTTTGAAAACAAAGACACTTGAGAAACTGCAACAAATGGCAACCCCAGAATTTGGAGAAACACACCTACCACAAACTCTGTTAGCAACATGGCAAAACTCCCTGCAAAGAGACAAAAGATGACAGGTTCATACTTCTACAACAAGTAAAAAACATTTACACATAATTGATTCCAATAAAGTGCGATTTATTTGAATTAGTGGTACCATATAAACGTATAGGAGCAGATGGAGTGGTGGCTATTTATCCTGAAATTTTATGGAGTATATGGTGCACTAGTAATATCACTGGATTAACAACCCAGAGGATAGGCTAATGCTCTGGGGATAAGATTTCAAATCCTACATTGGCAGAAATGTGAATTTAATGAAAAAAAGTTTAAATCTAGCTTAATGTCAACCATATAACCACTGTTGATTGTCATAAAATTCTCTCCGGTTCATCAATGTTCTTTAGAGACAGAAATGTGGGTGATTCTTAAAATGTTCAAGCAAGCTACGCAGATTGGGGCAATTAGGGATTGGCAACAAATTCTCATCCAGCCAGCGACAGCTACATGCCATGGCCAAATTTTTTTTTAAAAAGTAAAGCAATGGTCCTGGAGCTGCACTGCCAAAGATTCAGCAAGTGGGAATCAATGCCTGATGACCCTGATCTTCTTCCAAGGAAGAATGTGTTCTACAATGGAGCTGCAGTGCACTGGAAATCTGTAGTCAGAGTATGGTGCTGGAAAAGCACAGCAGGTCAGGCAGCATCCGAGGAGCAGGAGAATTGACATTTTGGGCAAAAGCCCTTCAAAATGTGGAGCTGAGTCTCACCATCCATATCAAGATCATGAGTGTTTAAATACACAGTCATAATATATAACTGTGTTAAGTTTACCATTATACTTATCAGCAAAAATCAGATAGCACCTATATGGACTCACCATGGATGTTTAAAATCAAAACAAGTAGACTTTTTTTATTATTTTAAAAATTGTACAGTACATGCAAAATCATTGGATTCATCACTGAAGTTTATTCTGTGACCTACCTGTTTAACATCATGCAGAACAGAAGCACACATTTCATCTTGTTTGAATTCACTTCAATTGAAAGGGCTATGCAAAATTAATTAATTGATATGTAAATACTATTGATTCTAAATATCAATCACCCAATAAGTATACTGACAACTTGGAGGAGTAGTGGGCATCTTCGAGAAATTAAATCTTTCTATACCAGAACTTAAATTTGCATAAGGAATGTTTTATTTTAAACCTAAGGGAAAGTAATAAAAAGAAGTAAATGCAACAAAACTCTTACCTTTTGGATTTGCCAGGAAAATTAAACACCAAACACAAGAAATATTACATATAAGAAGACCCACTGCCAGGATTACTCGATCAGCAAACTTCGTGCTTAGCCACCTCACAAGAAAGAAACCAACTATCACCTGTAAAATACAAAAGTTAGAATGTGATGCCAGAAAATAATTCTACAATGCCCACCTGGTCTAACATTAAATATCATAAGCTAATAGCTGTACTTAGATTGGAGTTTTGTTTCTTTTACCAACATTTAAGTTAAGCAGCTTGTAGAATTCCATACAATGAGTGTATGATAATGTAAATGAGCCCAAGTTCAGACACTGTCCACAAAGAAAGTAACTACTGCCACCAATGACTATATTGAGTTAAGATTATAAATCTAAGTTGTCATTTAATCCAATTATTTTTAAAATTTCAGTTCTGTGTTATGCTGAATTACTGGATAATGTTTAATCTTAAAAAAATTAAAATTATTAAATAAAAATTACATTATTATTACGCATGACAAGTATTTCAGTGTTTCAATTCATGCATTCAAGATCCGTGTTTGGAATGTGAGATCCAGATAAAGTTCTAAGTAATGAAGAATTTAATTACAATAAAGATTGCATTGTGTGCAAATTCTAATTTAAGAAGGTAACATTCTCATTTACATACTTAAATCAATTCCAAGTAGATTTAACAAATGTTCCATTCAATAGAGTATTCGATGGTAGCAGGCCTTCTTTTCCAAGGAATTATTTTATGCTTCGATACAGTCGGACCACCCAAAATATACTATCAGAATCACTATTAATGATTGATTAATAAAGGCAAAGTACACCATATTTCATCATGACATGAATTATTACTTACTTCTACTCCACATATACAGTACATCAAACTGTTCTCCAATTCACCAAAGTGGAAATACTTCTGTGTAATAGGAGTAACCATTGTCTGAAATTAAAATTCAGCATGTTAGGTTAAACATCTTCAACGTGTTTTGCTCCAAAAGGTAAGCAGAGATACATAAAACGTCAAAACAGTTGACCCGAAAAGTTCTGAATAATTGTGTTATGGTTGGGACTCAAATTATATTATGTCAGACTCCAGAATTAAATTTGGCCCAATAGGTCATATTTTCTTTTAATTTAACCAGGCAGTCTTTCACAGAAACATAAGCACATAGTTTTAAAACTAAATTGACAGCCTAAGATAAAAGTTTAGTACACAACGGAAATATAAATAAAATTAAACTATTTACATAGAATATCACTTGAAAGGTTTCGAAACTCAAGACAAAATCTCATCTACTTGCAACACCATCATATTACATATTTTCAAAAATTCAAAGAGTTTTCTTTCCTTTTAAATCTATCAGTTTGACTTTACTAATTCTTCTTAGTTCCGGCCCTGAGAGTTATCAGGCCTTTAGCTGAAAGATTTGTTGCTGGAAAAGCGCAGCAGGTCAGGCAGCATCCAAGGAGCAGGAGAATCGACGTTTCCGGTATAAGCCCTTCTTCAGGAATGAGGAAGGTGTGCCAAGCAGGACAAGATAAAAGGTAGGGAGGGGGAACTTGGGGGAGGGATGTTGGGAATGCGATAGGTGGAAGGAGGTTAAGGAGAGGGTGATAGGCCGGAGAGGGGGTGGGGTCGGAGAGGTTGGGAAGAAGATTGCAGGTCAAGAAGGCGGTGTTGAGTCTGAGGGTTGGGACTGAAATAAGGTGGGGGGAAGGGAAATGAAGAAGCTGGAGAAATCTGCATTCATCCCTTGTGGTTGGAGGGTTCCTAGGAGGAAGATGAGGCCCTCTTCCTCGAGGCGTCATGTTGCCATGGTCTGGCGATGGATGAGGCCAAGGACCTGCATGTCCTTGGCGGAGTGGGAGGGGGAGTTAAAAGTGTTGAGCCACGGGGCGGTTGGGTTGGTTGGTGCGGGTGTCCCAGAGGTGTTCTCTGAAACATTCCGCAAGTAGGCGGCCTGTCTCCCCAATGTAGAGGAGGCCACATCGGGTGCAGCGGATGCAGCAAATGATGTGTGGAGGTGCAAGTGAATTTGTGACTGATATGGAAGGATCCCTTGGGGCCTTGGAGGGAAGTGAGGGGGAAGGTGTGGGCGCAAGTTTTGCATTTCTTGTAGTTGCAGGGGAAGGTGCCAGGAGTGGAGGTTGGGTTGGTGGGGGGTGTGGACCTGACGAGGGAGTCGTGGAGGGAGTGGTCTTTTCGGAACGCTGATAGGGGAGGGGAGGGAAATATATCCCTGGTGGTGGGGTCTGTTTGGAGGTGGCTGAAATGACGAAGGATGATACGATGTAACTGGAGGTTGGTGGGATGGTAGGTGAGGACCAGTGGGGGGCGATTGGAGGGACGGAGTTCAAGGGCGGAGGATCGGGAAGTGGAGGAGATGCGGTAGAGAGCATCGTCAACCACGTGTGAAGGGAAATTGCAGTCTTTGAAGGAGGCAGCCATCTGGGTTGTTCGGTATTGGAACTGGTCCTTCTGGGAGCAGATGCGGCGGAGGCGAAGGAGTTGGGAAAATGGGATGGCGTTTTTACAAGGGCAGGGTGGGAGAGGTGTAATCTTGGTAGCTGTGGGAGTTGGTCGGTTTATAGTAAATGTCCGTGTTGAGTCGGTCGCCCGAAATAGAAATGGAGGGGTCTAGGAGGGATAGGGAGGAGTTTGAGACGGTCCAGGTAAATTTGAGGTTGGGGTGGAAGGTGTTAGTGAAGTGGATGAACAGTTCAACCTCCTCGTGGGAGCACAAGGTAGTGCCGATACAGTCATCGATATAGTGGAGGAAAAGGTGGGAGGCGGTGCCAGTGCAGCTGCGGAAGATGGACTGTTCCACATAACCAATGAAGAGGCAGACATAGCTGGAGCCCATGTGGGTGCCCATGGCTACTCCTTTGGTTTGGAGGAAGTGGGAGGATTGGAAAGAGAAGTTGTTCAGAGCGAGAACCAGTTCAGTCGAAGGAGTGTGTCAGTGGAAGGGTACTGGTTGGGTCGGCAGGAAAGGAAGAAGTGGAGGGCTTTGAGGCCTTCGTGATGGGGGATGGAGGTGTATAGTCACTGGATGTCCATGGTGAAGATAAGGCATTGGGGGCCGGGGAAGCGAAAATCATGGAGGAGGTGGAGGGTGTGGGTGGTGTCCCGAATGTAGGTGGGGAGTTCTTGGACTAAGGGGGACAGGACCGTGTCGAGGTATGCAGAGGGGAGTTCGGTGGGGCAGGAGCAGGCTGAGACAATGAGTCAGCCGGGGCAGACAGGTTTGTGGATTTTGGGCAGGAGGTAGAAATGGGCGGTGCTGGGTTGTGGGACTATGAGGTTGGAGGCAGTGGATGGGAGATCCTCTGAGATGGTGAGGTTATGGATGGTCTGGGAGATGATGGTTTGGTGGGGGGTGGGGTCATGTTAAGGGGACAGTAGGAGGAGGCGTCCGCGAGCTGGTATTTAGCCTCAGCAAAGTAAAGATCGGTGCGCCAAACTACCACCGCGCCTCCCTTGTCAGCCAGTTTGATAGTGAGATTGGGGTTGGGACAGAAGGAGTGGAAGGCTACACGTTGCGAGGGTGAGAGGTTGGAGTGAGAGAGAGGGGTGGACAGGCTGAGGCGGTCAATGTCGCGGCGGCAGTTGGCTATGAAGAGATCGAGGGCGGGTAAGAGGCCATCACGGGGTGTCCAGGTGGATGGGGTGTGTTGGAGGTGGGAGAAGGGGTCATCAGAGGGTGGGTGAGAGTCCTGGTTGAAGAAATAGGCGCGGAGGCGAAGGTGGCGGAAGAATTGTTCGATGTTTCACTGCGTGTTGAACTTGTTAATCCTGGAGAGTAGGGGGATGAAGGCGAGGCCTCTGCTGAGGACTGATCTTTCATCCTCAGAGAGGGGGAAGTCTGTAGGGATGGTGAAAATACGGCAAGGCTGGGAGATATGACCTGGTGTGGATGTGGAGCTGGGAGTGGGGGCGGGGTTAGGGTTAGGCACGGGGGCGGCATGGTCGTTGTGCAGGTGAGTGACGTCACTAAGGGCGGAAGTAGATGCGGCGACGGCAACTCTAGGGGCGGAAGTGGCTGTGGCAACGACAGAAACGGTGTTGTTCCTGGTGGCTGTGGACCCCGTGGAGGCCGCGAATCTGTCGCAGATGGTCTTCCTGGTGATTGTGGAGGCGGTTGTCTGAGCGGCTATCATGAAGGCTGCATGGTCAGTGGGGGCATGGAAGTGACGTCATGGTTCGCGGTGGCGGTTGCTGCAGCGGCCACGTGGTTAATGGTGCTCGAGCAGTTCCGGAGGCCGATGGAAGATACTGGAACGGTTGATGATTTCGGAGTGTGGGAGTAAGTAGATGAAAGTTTTTGGTACTTACTGTCTTTAATTCCAATATGGCTAGGAAGAACTGTTTGTTTAGTGTATGGATTCTTCTGTAGATGAAGAACAGTAGAGGTCCTTTGCAGGTCTGTGAGAGTGTTGCCCTGAGCTGGGGTAGGGCTGACTGCAGGGAATGTAGGTAGCGACGCATGGCTGCAAGCGTGGAGGCGAGGATCCAGAGGGAGGTCTGTTGCTGGAGGCTTCGGATTTGTTGTAGGTCCTGGTTGGGTCCAAATTTTGTTGGTCTGAACGTAGTCCGGAGTCCATGTGGGGTCAGTTGGTTCCGTAGGCAGGTGCTGAGGAAGGAGATGTGGCTGTGGTAGCGAGTCTGTTTGAGGACATGGCTGAAGAGCTTCAGGACAGAGGAGATGACCTGGGGGGGTGCAGTGAGCGAGGGACTCACTGAAATCCTTGTAGAGGGAGGGGGAGAGCTTCTTCAAGGAAGGCATCCTTGCAAGAGGATTTGCAGTAGTTAAAATCAACTAGGAGAAAGCGAGGACTGCAGATGCTGGAGATCAGAGCTGAAAAAATGTGTTGCTGGAAAAGTACAGCAGGGCAGGCAGCCTCCAAGGAGCAGGAGAATCGACGTTTCGGGCATAAGCCCTTCTTCAGGAATGAGGAAGGTGTGCCAAGCAGGACAAGATAAAAGGTAGGGAGAAGGGACTTGGGGATGGGGCGTAGGGAATGCGATAGGTGGAAGAAGGTTAAGGTGAGGGTGATAGGCCGGAGAAGGGGGTGGAGGTGGAGAGATCAGGAAGAAGACTGCGGATCCAGAAGGCAGTGCTGAGTCCGAAGGTTGGGACTGAGAAAAGGTGGGGGGAGGGGAAATGAGGAAACTGGAGAAATCTGCATTCATCCCTTGTGGTTGGAGGGTTCCTAGGCAGAAGATGAGGCGCTCTTCCTCCAGGCATCGTGTTGCCATGGTCTGGCGATGGAGGCGGCCAAGGGCCATCATGTCCTTGGCGGAGTGGGAGGGGGAGTTAAAGTGTTCGGCCACGGGCGGTTGGGTTGGTTAGTGCGGGTATCCCAGAAGTGTTCTCTGAAGCGTTCCGCAAGTAGGCGGCCTGTCTCCCCAATGTAGAGGAGGACATACCGGGTGGAGTAAATGATGTGTGTGGAGGTGCAAGTGAATTTGTGACGGATATGGAAGGATCCCTTGGGGCCTTGGCGGGAAGTGAGGGGGGAGGTGTGGGCACAAGTTTTGCATTTCTTGCATTTGCAGGAGAAGGTGCCGGAAGTGGAGGTTGGTTGGTGGGGGTTGTGGACCTGATGAGGGAGTCGCGGAGGGAGTGGTCCTTCCGGAATGCTGAATCCCTCCCCTCCCCGATCAGCATTCCGGAAAGAATGCGCCCACACCTCCCCCCTCACTTCCCTCCAAGTCCTCAAGGGATCCTTTCATATCCGTCACAAATTCACCTGCACCTCCACACACATCATTTACTGTGTGTGTGATGCACCCAACATGGCCTCCTATACATTGGGGAGACAGGCCGCTTACTTGTGGAATGTTTCAGAGAACACCTCTGGGACACCCGCACCAACCAACCCAACCGCCCTGTGGCTGAACACTTTAACTCCCCTCCCACTCCGCCAAGAACATGCAGGTCCTTGGCCTCCTCCATCGCCAGACCATGGCAACATGAGGCCTGGAGGAAGAGCACCTCATCTTCCTCCTAGGAACCCTCCAACCACAAGGGATGAATGCAGATTTCTCCAGCTTCCTCATTTCCCCTCCCCCACCTTGTCTCAGTTCCAACCCTCAGACTCAGCACCGCCTTCTTGACCTGCAATCTTCTTCCTGACCTCTCTGCCCCCACCCCCTCCCCGGCCTATCACTCTCACCTTAACCTCCTTCCACCTATCGCATTCCAAACGCCCCTCCCCCAAGTCCCTCCTCCCTACCTTTTCCAGCAACACATTTTTCAGCTCTGATCTCCAGCATCTGCAGTCCTCACTTTTCCATTAGCTGCCTGATTGTGAGCACTGAGACTTTTTCAGTTTTTTAATAATATGCAAAATTCTATCCAAACACTTCTGGTCTGGAAACTTCACAAACTGTATACTTTCAACTGAAGTAACGTTATTTCTTGACCTATTCTGAACAATCATTGGGGAGGGATGGTGGCTCGATGGTTAGTACTGTGGCCTCAGAGCACCAGAAACCTGGGTTCGATTCCAGTCTCAGGTGACTGTCTGTGTGGAGTTTGCACATTCTCCCAGTGTCTGCATTGGTTTCCTCCCACAATCCAAAGATATGCAGGTTAGGTGAATTGGTCATGCTAAAATTGCCCATAGTGCTAGGTGTATTAGTCAGAGGAAAATGGGTCTGGGTGGGTTACTCTTCGGAGGGTCGGTGTGGACTTGTTGGGCCAAAGGTCCTGTTTCCACATTGTAGGGAATCAAATCTAAATCTTGTTGCAAGAGAAACTATATTTGTTTCTGACTACAGTCAGATCTCCTTGAAACTGTTGAAAACTTGTGAACTAACTACAAAAAAAGTGCTTATTTTCAACTCTGCATCATACAGATCCACGATATAAACAAACTTCTATTAAGCCATCTTGAGGTATCTACTATTTCAAAATCATAGTTCTGGAAAAGCTGCTCTTTTCAAGCTCTTCATAAAAACTGGACCTACACCCAAATACATAAAATGACACCCTTCGTTACAATATAGGGATTGGAAGCATTTTACTATAATTGTTAATGTAGGACTTACATTAAAAATGTTTTGGGCAACGTTGCCGTAAATTAGCCATTCAGTATCATATAATGGTAGTCGCTAAGTATATTGTGAGCCAAGGATAACACAAAAACTCAAAAGCATAACAAAAAATCACCAACATGGGAAAATAAGAAACAACAATCCAATTGAAGTGGTGAGATAATAACCTCAGAGTTTACCAAGGTGGATAAACCGCTTGAAGAATTTTGTTTCCTGAATTAAAACCTATTATTAATTTGGGATCATTCACACATAATCTCAAAGCAACAAAAGTTATGATTTCTCTCATCTGTTCCCAAGACAGACAGACAGGTCTCCTGCTTAAAATATCATATTGATGTCCAGAAGGAGCACAGTACATTATTTAACTGACAGAAATGGATTTTTATATGGTGCAAGGTAAGAATAGAACTTGCTCAAAATCTCTCAGCTGTATTAAATGCATGTTTTCTTAAGACCATAAAACATAGGAGTGGAAGTAAGGTCATTCGGCCCATCGAGTCCACTCCGCCTTTCAATCATGGTTGATGGGCGTTTCAATTCCACTTAGCCACATTCTCCCCGGAGCCCTTAATTCCTTGTGACATCAAGAATTTATCAATCTCTGCTTTGAAGACATTTAGCGTCCCAGCCTCCACTGCACTCTGCGGCAATGAATTTCACAGGCCCACCACTCTCTGGGTGAAAAAATGTCTCGCATTTCTGTTCTGAATTGACCCCCTCTAATTCTAAAGGCTGTGTCCACGGGTCCTAGTCTCTTCACCTAATGGAAACAATTTCCTAGCGTCCACCCTTTTCAAGCCATGTATTATTTTGTAAGTTTCTATTAGATCTCCCCTTAATCTTCTAAACTCCAATGAATACAATCCCAGAATCCTCAGCCGTTCCTCGAATGTTAGACCTATCATTACAGGGATCATCCGTGTGAATCTCTGCTGAACACGCTCCAGTGCCAGTATGTCCTTCCTGAGGTGTGGGGACCAAAACTGGACACAGTACTCCAAATGGGGCCAACCAGAGCATTATAAAGTCTCAGTAGCACAACGGTGCTTTTATATTCCAACCCTCTTTGAGATAAATGACAACATTGCATTTGCTTTCTTAATCACGGACTCAACCTGCATGTTTACCTTTAGAGAATCCTCGACTAGCACTCCCAGATCCCTCTGTACTTTAGCTTTACGAATTTTCTCACTGTTTAGAAAGTAGTCCATGCTTGTATTCTTTTTTCCAAAGTGCAAGACCTCGCATTTGCTCACATTGAATTCCATCAGCCATTTCCTGGACCACTCTCCCAAACTCTCGATCCTTCTGCAGCCTCCCCTTTTCTCAGTACTACCTGCCTGTCCACCTAACTTCGTATCATCGGCAAACTTCGCTAGAATGCTCCTAGTCCCTTCATCCAGATCATTAATGTAAAACGTGAACAGCTGTGGCCCCAACACTAAACCCTGTGGGACACCGCTTGTCACCGGGTGCCATTCCAAAAAAGAACCTTTAATCCCAACTCTCTACCTTCTGTCAGACAGCCAATCCTCAATGCATACCAGTAGCTCACCTCAAACACCATGGTTTGTCAGGCACGACCTCCCCTTATTAAATCCATGTTGACTTGTTCTAATCCGACTCTACTCTTCCAAGAATTTAGAAACCTCATCCTTAATGATGGATTCTAGAATTTTACCAACAACCAAGGTTAGGCTAATTGGCCTATAATTTTCCATCTTTTGTCTTGATTCTTTTTTGAACAAGGGGGTTACAACAGCGATCTTCCAATCATCCGGGACTTTCCCTGATTCCAGTGACTTTTGAAAGATCTCAACCAACGCCTCCGCTATTTCCTCAGCCACCTCCCTCAGAACTCTAGGGTGTATCCCATCGGGGCCAGGGGATTTATCAATTTTAAGACCTTTTAGCTTTTCTAGCACTTTCTCTTTTGTAATGGTAACCATACTCAACTCAATCCCCTGACTCCCTTTAATTGTTGGGATATTACTCATGATGGTCAGGCAGCATCCAAGGAGCAGGAGAGTCGACGTTTTGGGCATGAGCCCTTCTTCAGCCTTTCCTGCGCTTTCCAGCAACACATTTTCAGCTCTGATCTCCAGCACTGGCATCCCTCACTTTCTCCTCCGGGAAATTACTCATGTCTTCCACCGTGAAGACTGACACAAAGTACTTGTTAAGTTCTCCTGCTATTTCCTCATCTCCCATCACTAGGCTTCCAGCATCAGTTTGAAGTGGCCCAATGTCTACTTTTGCCTGTCGTTTGTTTCTTATGTATTGAAAGAAACATTTACTATCATTTCTAATATTACTGGCTAGCCTAACTTTATATTTGATCCTCTCCTTCCTTATTTCTCTCTTTGTTATCCTCTGTTTGTTTTTATAGCCTTCCCAATCTTCTTGGCCACTTTATAGGGTCTCTCTTTTTCTTTAATACATTTCCTGACTTCCTTTGTCAGCCATGGCTGTCTAATCCCTCCCCGAATAATCTCTCTTTTCTTTTATGGAAACAAGCTAGGCTTACTTTTGCAATGCACGCAGAATGCTTGAAATTAATTTCCAGGACAGGGCAAGTGCCTTCAAATAGAAGTATACACTGCCTTTTGCAAGAATACTCCTCTAATGTAATACCAGTAGAAACAAAATTCTATAGGAATAGACAAAATAAAAACTATTGACTCGCATATCAAATTGCTTTATGGAATTAAAATTGACCATTTCTAAAGTTAAAAAAAGTGATTGATCACAGGTAGCTAATAAATACAAGTGCAGAGAATTAAATTCAATTCTGCAACATCTTTACTATCAATCATTCAGCTACATCTACTTTCGAAAGCAACCAGTATAGAAATGTCTAGAGTAATCCATCAATGCTAAGCAGAGCTTTTAATGTGACATTTGCCATTTAACTTACCAAACTGGTTGTATCTAATTCAAGGTGCTCGAGTTAAATCTGCTTACATACCTCTAAAGCAGTTTGATTGAATAGTGTAATGAATTGTGCAGTAAGAACAACCACAACTTCCTCTCGCAGGTACTCTGAAATGGAAACACCAAACTAATTATAAACTACATTTAAAACAAAATTATCTATTACAAGAAATAATGGAGTTTTTTTTTTAATTTGAACTTATTGGTGAAAATAAGTGAAAGATTCAATGAGCTCCATAACAAATGGACTTTGCCAAATTACTGCTCAGGCAGTGAAGATGGGAATGATCCTCAACTAGTTTTTCAAATACATTTTATAATTGAATTCAGAGTTTTATCAAATCCAACAAATAAGGTAGGAAAAGCAGTACAGTACATGGACTTCTACTTACAGCACATGGATTGCTGCAGTTCAAGGTGGCAGCTTACCACCACCTTATCAAGCAGGACTAAGGAGATAGACTACAAGTGCTGGCCAGTCAAGCAGCGACACACAGTCTCAAGTGAATTAAAAAATATGGCTTTCACTCCATGATTTTGTGTCCAAGAAGAGAGTCAATAATGCTTTATTCTAAAGAAACGTATTTTTAAATATATTCTATTTTATTCAGGCAGTATTTCAGAACATTGAAGCTGCATAATACAATGTCATGTGACTTGATTTTATGAGGACAGAATTAAAAAGTCAATTACTGAATCACATCTGTTATTTTCTCTGGCTGGTCTGGTGACAACAATGTTCATGTATATGCATAAGATGACTGAGTAATTTTATATTCATTTGATAAGGTGCAAATCTTAAAGTAAAAATCCTAAGAATTGGCTTTAAATGACAACATTTTTTTTAAAAAAAGGAAAAAGATATGTGATAACCAAAATATGCCAGCTTTATTTTGTAGAAAATCTTTTAAAATTAAAATAAATTTGCTACTAATGTCCATCATTTATTTATTCAAAACGGAGAGATTTCTCACCACAGTTAGAAAGGTTTTGCCACAAGGTGGCACACTGAGACTGCCAACAGGATCCCAAGGACAACAGAATATAACAAATGACTACAATGAATAAAACAAGTGCAATTAAGTATCATTAAGTCTAAAGACTTCTTTCCTGCACCAAAACATGCTTTAGCTTATCCAAAACATTCTAGGATAGTAATGTAACTTTTTCCATATTCTTAATGGATGTTAGGGACACTGAAAATCTTTCTCTTTAATAAAGTCTGGCTACAAATGCTTAATACATAAAAATAGATTTCTCATTTTAATATTAATCCTACATCAGAGCGAAGGCAAACATTTGCAAACAGCTAAAGTAATTTATCTGGGAAATAAAAATACATTTTTGATTTATATCCCTTTAAGACTAATTGGATTGACATCATTTTATTGCCCTGAAAGCTCTTCACAAAAGTTTCCGTTTTCATACAGACATATGTGCAGACTCAGCAAAGAATTCCCAAAACAATAACCTAATAACCAAATTACAAAATGTTGAGAACCAAATTAATTATTTTTCAACATACCTAGCTCAGTTAGGCGACCGAAAAAATTTTAGTATCAAGAAACAGACCTGTTTAAAGACCAAGAAATAAAGACCAGACCTAAATAAACTGGAAAGCAAAAAAGAGTGAAAAGGGAAGCTTTAAATGACGTATACTCCACTAAATAGTATTCTTATTCATTCATAGCATACTGTGTATTGTGGCAACTTACTTGAAAATTAAGCCTTCTAAAATACAAAGACCTCATCTTGCCTTCAAATTATAACAAAAGCTTTCTGTCTCTCATTTGCTTAGATTCAAAGAGTTCTCTTTGGCAAAAGTTCCTTCATATGCAAGTTGTTTTATTAGCTGTACTAGATAAACCTTATAATACAAAAGAAGTGCCTATATTTTCTCTGCATACCAGAGAAGTATTGAAGTATTTTGTTATTTCCTTTGAAACTAGAAATTTCAGAGCAAAAAGTTATGCTGATGAAAATCCTACTTCTAAACTGGCAACCTATAATTCTTTTTCCCCTCAAAAAATGACACAGGAAAGAAGTCCTAAATACCATGTTTACTTGTCATTTGACTGCCTGGAAAAATGACTTTAGATTCAACTAATAAAGATAATTGTTTTTCATTTAATTTCCTTATTGACATCTGCACATGAATTCAATTATATTTCCTGTCTTTAAAATTACAAAAAGCATGATGATAATAACAGAAGAAGTTAGACCAAAATATTTCACAGTAAAACCAAGTCACAAATGTGAACAAATGAGAAAATCATTGTGCTGATATGCTAACTGAATTGGAATTAAAATAACCAAAATACAATGCTAAAGTGTTTTGTAATTTTCAGAAAAGTCTCAGATTTCTCAGTGAACTGTTTATATTCATTCATTACTTACAGTTAAGTACTGCGTCCGCACCAAAGGTTGAAATGCTTCTTACCTTCTCTGCAATTAAAACCCAATATTTTCGAAATTGCATAACTTTGAAACAACCATCTTGTGGTTACTTTATCTTTTATTTGAAAATAAAAGGAATTCTATTATGTGTTTAGAGTAATATGACAATGCTGTGGCTTTAAGAGGTGTATTGTGCCCTGGTTTCTTTCAAGATTGCTTGGCATTCTCATTTAATCTATCTGTGGTAACGTAAGCAGCTTGTGAGGCCTTGTATTTTGTTTTAAAAGTTGGAACAATAGAAGCAGCTTGGATGGGTGTGGCCAGCTTTCAGACCAGAATTTTTCAGATTTTTTTAAGCTTTTAGACTCAGCTGCAGCTACTGGAGTCTTGAAGTAGATGTTCCTCCCCCCACCACCCCAACCTTGGTTACAGCTAGAAGCTGGGTTTCTCTTCCTACTATGGGTGTCACATATGAAAAAATTTGCCTTTTTGCCAAGGGGCATGTTTATGGAATATTACAAAATTTGTAATAGTTACCACTCAGGAACGCGTGAGATTGCTGTGCTCGCTCGTACCACTTTCTTAGGAGTGGTGCGGTGGCTCAGTGGCTGGCACTGCTGCCTCACAGCACCAGGGACCCGGGTTCAATTCCAATCTCGGGCAACTGTCTGTCTGTGTGGAGTTTGGATATTCTCCCAGTGTCTGCTTGGGATTCCTCCAGGTGCTCCAGTTTCCTCCCACAATCCAAAGATGTGCAGGTGAGGTGAATTGGCCATGTTAACTTGTCCATAGTGTTAGGTGCATTAGTCAGAGGGAGTTGGGTCTGGGCAGGTTACTTTTCGGAAGGTCGGTGTGGACTTGTTGGGCCAAAGGACCTGCTTCCATACTGTAGGAACCTAATCTAATCTACTATGTCTATTATTCTGTTAAGATTTCCAATAGAGGTAAGTTACTCTCAGTTATTCATTCTTTTGTAGTATTTTAACTGCAGTATTTGAATAAATTGAGTTTCGCTTGAAGTCAAGTAGTTTCACCAGTCACATTGCATCTAGAACACTCCATGTTACATTTGCGTTTAAAATAAGAAAAAGTCAGGGTCTAGGCTACCACCTTTAAATATTTTGTGGTGGTCTGGTCTGGTCTACAACAGTAGCACTGAGCTACACAAGACAAGATAGAAGCTAAACAAACTCTAAACCTAGGTCCAGTAAACACGTCTCTACTGCAACAGAAATTTCAGCAAACCAAGATTTGGGAAAATACCCCATTTGCAAGTGTAAACACATCCAGAACAACAGAACAAAAACGTGATCACTTTTTCCATTCACTTTAAGCAGACACTCATTATACAGTTATATGAGGTGTTCTCAACTGAGGCATTACAGCACTGCAAAAATAAATAATTTGGGTACTACAGAATTTGCATGGTATTGAGGACAAATAATAAGTGGAAGGGAGAAAAGGAGGGGAAAAAAATAATATAAGCAGAAATTATGTGCTTTTCAGTTAGGACACAATATTTAGAATGAGGTCAGACATTTAGTCCTGGATTTTCACAGGAATTTCAGAACTCCAATGGTGACAAATGTATAGTGAACCATTCTCCCCATTATTTTCCTGCCACCCGAGAGCTGGAAGTTTGTCTTAGATTTTCATTAGGTTTCAAACTAATGTATTTTCTTTTTTAAGAAAAATGACAGCCCATAAGCAGATTGCACAGATAATCCATTGTACAAACCATTTTGAAATAAATTGTGCGCAATTAGTAAAAGATGTTTAGGTTTTGTTAAATATGGTGATAAATCAAGTTTCCATGAACAAAAAGGATAAACAATACCAAAAATGTGTAGAATCTTACAAGTAGTTCATAAGAACCAATTTGTGAATACCCACCTTTCGTGGCACTAAAATTATGGAAAGGATTATCATTCATTTTGTATTCTTCATCAATGTGTCCATTAGGGATATATTGATACTCATCCACTCTGCTATTTTCACCATCCATTTCATTAGTTGGTTGAACTAAGTTTTCATGTGCAATAATGCTACCATACTGATTGTTCTCAGCAGCTTCATAGTTTACATCATCATGAACCAAAGGTTCTTCCTCCTCAGCTGAAATGACTGTTCTTTGAGAATTATTTTTGGTAACCAATGGAAGATCAGAATACATGAAAATTATTATCACTTGAAGAATGATCCACATAAAACACATGAACAGCTGTAACAAAATGAAACAAAAATGAACATTAGGGTGCACAAGAAACTTCTGTGCATTTCAAACTTTGAATATCTTGAAATTTTGTGTAATTTTAATATGTGAAAATATCTTTGCAAATGCTTTCTTGCAATTTATCATTAGTACGCCATCCCAATATATTTGCAGGGAAAATTGATGCTTACTGTTTATTGTTAAGAGTTTAGAAAATCTCAAATTTTGTCTTCTTTACATCTGTAGTTCACAACTTAACCAAGTTCACAAATAGTATCCTCTGTACATTTCACTTCATCTAACAAAGGAGTAGCACTCCAAAAGCTTGAGATTTCAAGCAAACCTGTTGGTCTATAACCTGGTGTCGTGGGATTTCTGATTCTGTACATTTCACCATGATACATCACCCTGCTTGTCCTTAGTCTCATGTACAGTGATCACCCAAAATCAATCCTTTGTTGTCCATTCCTTGTTTTCATAGTCACGTCCAACATAACTCAATGTCCCTTTCTTGGTAGATACTGCACTCAATCATCTACATGCTACCTTACTCGAAATGTAACTCTGATTACTCTCACACAAATGCTGCCAGACCTGCTGAGTTTCACCGACAAGTTTTGTTTTTGTACATATTAACAGAACCCAGTTATGCTTTGCTGCTTCATCCTCTGACCAAAGGTTAATATCGCTTGAATACTCAGACCTAGATAATCCAAAGCATCCTCAAGCCAAACTAGTCATCCACTTCAAATCTCATTCAGCAACCGAGTTCAAAATCTTAAATAGCATGAGAAGTGCATAACCTAGCTAATTCAACATTAAAAACAACTTATTTCCTTGCATCCACTCCATTCGAAAATAACTTGCTTCAACAAGCAAAATTTCAATCAATCAATCAATCTCTGCTTTCATATCTTCCTTCCACTGCCAGAACTTGAATTAAGCACGTACAAACATCAACTCCTTCAGAAAATGCTACAGAACTGGTCTTTGCTGAAAAGAAACTATTAAAAATTTCATCATTTCCTCAGTAACTTAACCGACTACCTATTCTACACTTTACTGGTTTAAAAATCTATCTTTCTACCTGATGTGCTCAAACACACATTCCTCTGCCTTCTCTTCTCCACCATCAGCAACTGCAAGTTTGCAATCTTAATTAAATACTTTTCTCCTGAACTAGAAAGGATTCAGATGTATTCTTCCTATTTTTATAATGAAATCACAAATCTGTTTTGATAAAAAAAAATTCTGGACTACTTCGTACAGTACATCTTAGGGTTCGAAAATCTACAGGTCTTAGATAAACCCTAATTAATTGGATGTTCATTCGAAAGATGTCATACTGGACTCAGAAGGGTAACAACTATCTCTCTCACCAGGTGGATACTAGACCAGAATTTTCTGTGTGCGTTTCAAGCCAAATATATCCAGACTTTTAAAATAAAACAATCTTGTTGCCAGAGTACTTTCAAGAACCAAAATCACGAGCTTTAGAAATCTTTTCAAAATACTCGAGTGTTTTTTGCTCACATGTTTTTTAACGTTGATTCAGGTTTATCTAATGTAATTGGTTTCTAGATATCTCAAACTGACATCATGGGGGAATTTTCCCAGAGGGACTTGAACAAGGTAAGAAATGTTAGAGAACACAGAGAATAAATTTCGCCCTCAAGGTTTAAACAGCTACATGAAACTCTCAACAGAAAACACCTTATTTATTTTTTATTTGCATTTCATTATTAGCTAATCTCACCTTATTTTTGGAAAGTTCAGAATGCTTTCATGCACTGGAGAGAAACTAGACAATTTCAATTCTTAACTAGAAAGACAGAGTGGTCATCTGGTGTATGCCACTAATCAGTTGTTGCTCCTGGCCTCCACCTTAAAAAGGTTCACTCACCAACATCTCAATGCATGCAGTTTGAACAGTGACCACTTTCAACAATTGTCCATGGAAGTTGGTATCAGCAAAACACTAGCCTCACCACATCATCATGGCTGATGTCAGACTAACTCATAATACACTTCAGCATTTTGCTGCACTTTGGAGATCCCAGACAACTTGTGTTGCAATGCTACTGCCAAGTAATTTCGTGCATGGGGCATATAAAGGTTGTCAGCTTCCTTTCTTGTTCACTCATTTTACATATATTTGAATTGTCACAGCATCTCTGGCTGGACTTTCCTTTTAGCGCATTACTACTTCATTAAGAGCTTGTTGTGTCTTGCCTTTTATTGCAGAAAGAAAAGCACGCAATGTAATGTGATTGCCAGCACTGAACAGATATTGCAGTTGACATGTTGCTATATGGCACTGTGCCATGTTAATGTCACATTCACAAATGAGCCAGACATCACGTGTGCTTCAATCAAATGACCATGTCTAAAAGTCAAAGGGGAACATATTGAATGGACTAAAGGGACACGATGATCAGTCAGGAGTTGCTGCAACACTGTCAAAGGCATTGTCCAATTTCAGTCCAGAGGGTTGGACACAGCCACGTGCTTGGTGTGACCAGGGCCTGGAAATCTGTGACCTTGCAGACCAAGGACTAGCCCATAGTCATTCCTGCAGGTGAAATTCAACCAGTCTAGAGATCACAGGGGTTGATGAGTTGTGGAGACATCAGACTGGGGGCTAGGTTGTGATCAATGGCATTGTCCTCATAGGGAGTCATGGTCAGTCCTGGAGGTTAGGGCAGTAAACATCAAGGCGGGGTTATCAGCAATGACACTGTTGTGGCAAATGAGCAACTCAATTCTGGGACTGGGTTGCACTCTGCTGAGATGTAAAGAGGATGATGTTAGTGAAAAAAGAGTCAAGTCTAAATTCAAAGGTGGAATCTGATAATAGTATAGGACTGTGGGGACTGGGGGTCAATGGTGTGCAAGGCACTACCATTGGGTTTCAATGGGCAGTCAGTGGACAGTGACAAGCATAGCAATTTAATAAACCAAGGGCTGGGTGAAAAGTTAGGAATATTCATTAATAAAAGGGTGGATGGGATTGTGGGGAACCAAAAAGGAACAGGAGCAAAAATAAAGGGTGTATTAAAGATTTTTTTTTCTTTGAGGTGGGTGGGGACAGGGTCTTGACTATCTGATGGAACACAAAACTCATTCAAAGGAATGCAACTTGGACAGTGTGCCACCGGTGACCAAATCTCAACTTCAAGGGGAGAAAAAATGGTTGCAACACATTCAAAGTATGAAAAAGTTACTTTTTCTCTTCTGATGGTAGAGTCTACTCGTGTGCATTTTGGCCACATTTTGATGCCAGTTAAGAACTGGTGATATCAATTTTTTTTTAAAAATGTGCACTGTTAAGCGCATAGGTCAAATTATCATATCGTCATTCATAAAAGGTGGTCATAAATGTGCAGCATGAAGGCAAGGCTTTATTAAGAGCCATTCAGATTATGTTTGGCCGTACTGATCTATTTTATTCTGACATACAAATCATTTAACTCGATTCTTCAGCTATCATGACAGTCAATCAGGCAGATGTGAAAACATATTTACAATGATGTACCACCTCCATATCCTTAAAGTGTCTTCTTCTCCTTGCTTTCCACTACATCTAGGTACAGTCCCAATGTCTGCAGATGAGATGGAGGAAACGTGTTGTGTCACGGACCCTACTGGCCTGGAAGGTTTGGGCAGAAGACCCCAACTGGTTGAATTTAGACAGCCCAGACATGCCGATAACGTCCAGCCGGGAGGCAGGCTTACCCCTCCTTGGCTACAACTTCTACAGGCTTAGGTACAGTAGACAGGGTGAAAGTGGAAGTGGACATGGAGGGGTCCAGAAGCTCTTTTGCCCTGAGAAGAAATTTAGAGGGTCTATGTGTTCCATCTGCTGGCACCACTGTCTCTTTGAGAAGAATGAGCACCCAGAATGACACAAAGGTCCCATTTTCCCCTTTCACCTTAATGCAGATTAGATTAGATTAGATTACTTACAGTGTGAAAACAGGCCCTTCAGCCCAACAAATCCACACCGACCCGCCGAAGCGCAACCCACCCATACCCCTTCATTTACCCCTTACCTAACACTATGGGCAATTTAGCATGGCCAATTCACCTGACCCGCACATCTTTGGACTGTGGGAGGAAACCGGAGCACCCGGAGGAAACCCACGCAGACATGGGGAGAACGTGCAAACTCAACACAGTCAGTCGCCTGAGTCGGGAATTGAACCCAGGTCTCAGGCGCTGTGAGGCAGCAGTGCTAACCACCGATGCTGAGCACAAATGGCTAAAACGATAGAATGCAGGTGCATTTCTGACAGCCACTGAGCATTGTGTTGGACCTGGCTTTCCAAGGCAGTCACCAACCCACCCATGGAGACAACCAAATCCATGCATTTTCAGCCACCACATTACGACTAACACAGGTGAACTTCTCCAACTTTCAATTCTGTTTATTAACTGCATCTAACAAACAAGCCTGCAATTCATTACTTCCTGTCCATTTCTAAGAAGTTATTAATGCTGATAGCATGGTCTTTGGCAGTTCTCTGTGTACATGGAGCTTGAGAGCATTTCCTCATTGACCAGTGGCAGAGATGCATCAGTGGTGTGCTCATCAGATTACAGTCTAGCCTAGAAATAGAACCTAACAGGATGAAGTCGCTGAGCTTGTGAACACTGCAGGAGAAAGCCATTACCACTGCATCTTCTAATGCATCTGGTTTATTCTGCAGAGGTGGAGGAGTAATGAGCTGGCCTTTTTGTCTCAGTGGCTGTGTGGGTGCTGCTGTGGCCTTCAAAAGAAGCCATTGGTTGTGAAATAGGGCTAGAAGCTTCAGTACTTTAAGAATAAATTTAAAGTAGTGGAAAACAACACAGCACAGCACCAAGAGGTTGACTGGGCTGCCAGGACAGACAACATTCCTTGCATGATTGGTCTTTACCTTCCCCAGTTCAGCTTCTTCTCAAAGCAGTGAGGAGACAAACATTGATCAGTCCTTTAGGATTTGTACGGTGAGAATTTTCCAGCAATGAGACAAAAGCAGGTATTAACTAAGTTGAAAGTGGATGGAAGAGCTATTAGTGGTGGTATGAGAGCAGCAGATGTGAAGTACCCTGAGTGAGTAGGCCAAGAGTCGAAACTGTTGGTAATTGAAGAGGATGGGTGATAGCTACTGAGTGGAAATGCTTTATGCAACAGGAACAGTTGTAGAACTTTGACCTTGGTAATGTTACTGTGCAGTTGTAGAGTTAGAGTGAGTGTACGAAAGCAGAGAAGGTGGCAGTTCAACTCTCGTGGAGTGCAGAAGATCAGTAACCTTCTTGCAGCACTTTTGTACATTGATCCATTCTAAAGTACTGACTGGGCCATGTCTTAGGTACGGGAAAGCTATGTCTGGTGTTGTTGCTTCTTTTGATGGTTCACAAGAGAAAGAATGGCCCACCTCTCCACCAAACCATTCTTTTTGCTAGGTAAGGTTCCAATCAGGTTGTAAACTTGTTTGCTGAGCTGGTAGATTTGTTCTCAGACATGTCATCACCATGCTAGATGTCATCAGTGCACCTCTGGTGAAGTGTTGGTGTTCTGCCCCGCTTGGTATTTATCTGTCTCGGTTTGTTGTGGTAGGTTATATCATTTCTGGTTCTGTTTCTGAGAGATTGTTAATGTTGGTTAAGGGAGTTCCAGTTTGAATGCCAGGCCTCAAGGAATTCCCTTGGGTGTCTTTGTTTAGTCTGTCCCAGGATGGATGTATTCAGTGGAGGTTCCAGTTTCCCTTTCTGCAACATCTCGTTCACAAAAGTGCTTGAGCAGAAGGTCAGTTCTGGCATGCAGCATTTGTAGTCATTGAATCATAAACAGACCCTTCAGTCCAACTTGCTCATGACAACCAAATTTCCCCAAACTAAACTAGTACCACTTGCTTGCATTGTGCCTGCATCTACCATTTCATCTGGCAGTTCATTCCACATATTAACTACCTTTATTAAATTTAAAAATATTCTTCCGACTGTAGGGCAACTAGAACTGTACACAGTACTCCAAAAGTGTCCTCACCAAAGTCCTGAACAATCTCAACAGGATATCCTAACACCTATACTCAATGGTTTGTGCAATGAAGGCAAGCATGCTAAATGCTTTCTTAACCACCCTGTCTGCCTGTGATGCAACTTCACAAGAATTATTTACCTGAACCCCAAGGTCACTGCTCAGCCTAGGGCGCTGCCAGTAACTGTATAAGTCCTGCCCTTGTTTGTTTTACCAAAACATAGTACCTCTTATTTATGCAAGTTAAACGGCTGCGATTTAAATATGGGTCCACAGCATGAATAGCATAATGTCCTGGCAGCAGTGGGTACTTCTACCTCAGCTGCTGCGTAGTTGAACAAGAGTGCCAAGGAGCCCAAATGCATAATTAAAAAGATAAGCAAAAGATTTCATAAGAACAGTCGTCATGGGTGCTGGCGTGGACCTGTCATAAAACTCCTGAAATTAACAGTAAGCTAAAATAAAAACTGGAAAAGCCATATCAGTACTGAAGAGAAAAACACATGAAAATCTTGATTATGTAAAGCTATATGTAGGGACTCAGTACCATTATTGCCATTTGTCTATGATGTGTAAGCTCTCAAACCTATGAATGTGCTACTGTTACCATAACTTTTAAACTGTACAGCATACACATTTTAAAAAAAAGTTGAAAAGATGAACAGAACAACTCATACCCCAGGTGAAGTGTATTTATTCACTTCAAAAGGTCCCAGCTTGAAGTTGCAAAGCCTCAGGAAGAGATTAAATCCTGGTCCTAAAGAAAATGGCAGAAAAAATCTTTAGATATAAATATAATAGCTTTTAGTATTTAAATTGTTTCAATATTCAATAGATTGTTTCACTCTGAATGAACCTGTTTGTGGCCCCCTCCATTAATTTCTCTGCATCGTAAACTTTAAACTTGTAAACCTTTCAGCAATTATCACACTAGTTGGCTTGCTTGTGGTTTAGCTTAAATCACAAGATCTGACCAATGTTTGAAAAAAATAATTACTTCAAAGCACTGAAAAATAAAAACAATTTACTTCTAGAGTCCAATTCCCTGGCTGGCTTTCTCCTGTTCAAAGTGATCATTATCTGGCACTAAAGACAAGAGTATGACTTGCTGCCCATCAGCCTAAATATGGCTGTCATCCAATTCCTACCAAAAGCTGCATGACCAACTTCATTGTTAGAGTTGTGACTCGAGCTAAGAAACAATGTGGAATCTGAACCCTGGCATTATGATAGAAAGAAGGTCTTCAATTAATCAGTTAAAATTGAGCAAAATAATGCTTCTTCAGTGAAATCCTACAACAATATCCTAAGACAGCAATTACTGGAAGCTAACAAGTATCATCAATGTTGTGTGTGTCACTTGACACCAGGTGCTGGACCTTCGTCCTATTGATGCTCAATGACTTCAGTTTCACTTTGCATCGACGGTACTCCTCTATAAGTTTTGAAGTTGAGACAGAATTATGCTGAGCAGGGCTTTTTTTTTGGTCTGGGGGTTGGGGGCAGGGGGCGCGGGGGTGGGGGGGGGAAAGAGAGGAGGAGGAAGAGATGGGGAATGGGAGGTTGGGGAGAAAGGAGGAAAATGTAAAAGATAAACAATACTGTGAATATTCATTGGGTTTTTGAGGGAGGCAGAGTGAAATTTGAATAAATTCCTCAGCTGCAAACTCAAAATAAACCAGGCAGTTCACTAAATTACTATATTGGGTCATATTGTCAATTTCTCAGGTCAGCTATGAGCAGACTACCTTGATCCACTGACAATGATTGGTGGATCTGGTGAATGTTTCTATGGCTCTGTTGAGTTCATTTCAAGTCAATGTCAAACTTCATCACACACTTGTTAACAGTAACCTGAAGCGTGTAGCTTTGAAAATCCATTATGTTTTGTGATTCAGTTCAGCTCAAGTGGCAGATCCAACTCTGTCAAGAGTGTAATCCAAATATGGAGCTTAAAGATTACTGCTTCCAAGTCATTAAAAAGTGAGGGATTCTTTCATTTTCTTTTCCTTTAGGAAGAATCTCTTGTCCTTTGACTATGCTCCAGTAAATAGCAGCAGCCATCATTAGTGGTGGCACAGAAATGGCAAATAAATAACTTTAATTGGTTATTTAATAGTCACTTACCCCATCAGAATCCCACCATGCAATGAATGTTGGGTGTTTATTTTTCATTTAAAACCTTTTCAGTACTAAGACAATTCAAACAATACTAGTTTCTGCCATATTAGGCCAAAGGTTTAATCAACAACAACAAGAATCATGAAAACACAAATAATGGAGTGGTTGGGCTCAGAGTGTGATTGTTGCAAGTCCACTTTCAGCAATTTTGACAACAGTGCATCTCAACTATGATTAAAAGAGTCATACCCAGAAGTCAATCCAAATAAATTCCATTGGAGGAGGGTCTATATCCAAGACTTGAATAGTTATGTAGTAAGAAAACTTACTTTGCAGTTCTGATTAAGACAGCTCAACTTCTTTGTTGTAGAGGCAATAGGATTTCAATAGCTTGGCATTACCACGATCAACAAGCTAAAATTTACCTACCAATCAGAAGCCCAGCCTGTCGTGCAGCCATGACAACAGCAAATACTGTCGCTCGTTCTTCTGTTGTGGTTGAACGGGTAAGATATCCAAAAATGCAGGCACCTGCACCTGTACCTATACCTGTAAAGTGAAAAGCATATATCTTTTCAGATGACAGGTAAAATACTTCATATTAACATATCATGTAGATAAGCAGGTGTCCAAAGTTAGGTAATTAATTAATTGGCTGGGCAGATATAAAGAGGGAATAGGGAAGATTGATGTGAGGAAGGAGCTGCAAGACTCCATAGGGGAGACTGTCTTTGTGTAATGGCTGTGTCCCTACATCTAGATCAGGAAATCCAGGTTCAAGTCCAGTCTGGTCCAGAAATGTCAAATAATGTCTCTGAACGGGTTGATTAGAAAATGTTTCAGACAGTAAGTATATTCAAAAATATATATATATATTTGTAAATTTCTCATTCAGGGCCTTCCTTTGAATTTCTGGACTCTAATGTATCAAACATTGACTCCTAGCATTGACTGCAGTTAAATTGTTAAAGTGAAACTTCTTTTGCAATAGGCTTTCAAAAAGGTTCTAGGTAAAGTATATTCCAGCTGTCTTCATGGTTCAAATAGGATATTCAGCAGAAACACGAAGAACGGAGGATTCGAGATAGCAAGAATGCAATACCACTTGAATAGGCTGAAAGGGTCAATGCAAAAAGGAGAGTTATAATTTAAAAAGTGACAATGGAGGTATCTCTAACTGTAATAGATAACATGAACTGTGGAAATATAACTCAAGAATGTACCCCATGAATGCCTGTGTGGGGTCAACAGGAGTCTTAGGTGCAACACAAAATACCATAATGTGATTAGCTGTCCTAAAACACTAACAATGTTTTAAAAATAATTATGCATGATGCAGATAGTTCACAGGAGAATATAATAATATTGCTCAGGTTGAAGGAATTATACTACTCACATAATGCCTCAGTCCTTTAAATGAATGATTTCATCAGCCTCATTCAATTGCATTATATTGGATAATGGATGCACATCCACATTGTGTGGAATGCATTGGTGCAAATTTTATATAGATCTGTCAATTAATAAAATGAAAGCAAGTTTAACAAATTTGAGTGCCCCATTGGATTCAAATTTGGGGATACCAACATGCTGAAATCACTAAAATAGCGGTGATGGTCTGTAAAATAGTTGGGGTAAACTGATTCATCAAAGTGAATGTAATATGAAATACCCTGAATGTTGTGCAGGCAATGAAAAAGGCTCAAATTAAACTGGATATGGAACATGACAATGCAACTGTTCTCGGGAAGTCAGCAGACTTACAATTTGCACAATCCAGACCAATAATGCAAAGACTTTAGAAGAATGAACTAGTGTCTCCTGCAAGTGAAAGCACCTGGAGAAAGGAGGTCAAGGAGTAGTAGCTTCTGATGTGCCAAAAGGATCACCTCAGCAAGCCATGCGGACAGGGACCATTAAACTGCCTGCCCAGTTTTCCCCTGCCATCTATTACATCAAACTGGCTTTGTGCATCTGAATACATGTGCAGGGGGATTTCATAAGGGGATCAAGTGTTTTAACGAGGAGAAGTATATAACCGACAGCTCATGGTTATTGACCTGTAGCTGAAATCTGTTATTTTGGAATCCTAGAAGTAATTATTGTTAAGTAAAGAAACTTACTGTGTGCTTTCAGTCAACGTGGGTCTAAAAGTCAGATAAATTCAAGAATTTTGTAGTTTTTAAGATGTCTTAAACTATTGTGATCACCCAGAGTATAGCAGGACTCTATTTCCAGCTTGCTACCCCGGGCATGACGATAGTTATAGTCAGTTTACAGTAATACATTGTGAAAAGAATAACAGTGGAGAGAAGAATGGATAAATGGACAGGTTTCAGACGGAAGGCATCAACTAAATTCCAAGCTGACAATAGAGTGGCAGGGGAGAATAAGTGCCAATTATTAATTTAAAGATGTGTAAAGAAATGCAAGCATTGTGACAATGAACATGACAGCAGTGTCGTTTCAGCAACTGACTGTCAAAGATATCACTGGAAAATAGATGAGATGCTTCATTAAATCTTAGCAGACAAACCAACACTTTCAATGTTGCGGTGCATGGAAGAACACAATGTTTACGCCAAAAGGGTCTCTGCATCATCTCCTGCATGGAGTTTGCGCAGAGGCTTCTCCCAGATTTTATTCAGGATTTTAAACATTTTGAACCATCAGGAGGAGCTCCCAAGAACTAAAGGGAGTTGAAGAGCTGCTGGAGTTGCATTGTGAAGACCTCTTGACACATGATCTACAACAACCTGTTGCTGAGGGGGAAATGGAAGCTGGAAATGAAGATGAAGTAGTCCAGGATGCTGCACCACAAGAGCTTTCCACTTTCTTTTATCTTCAACTGAGGCTAATTGAGAAGCAGTTGCAGGTCTTCGAAGACAATGATTACAATGCAGAACGCAGTGAATCGGCAATTCATGGAATCAGGTCTTGTTTGGCAATTTATGAACATCTTCTTAATGAAGCAAGAAAAATGGCAAAGCAGCAAAATCTAGATTTTTTTTATGCCAACCCCCAAGAAACAGTCAGAAGACAATGAACCACAGGTATCCACTTTTGGATTAACAACTTTTCATCCTAATCCTGCAACCACAACTGCACTTGGAGGTGATAATAATGATGACCCTCAGCCCCTGTCTTAGTAACTCAGCAACCTCAAAGCTTGATGGGCGAGGAGGGTGGTAATATTCAAATTTTTTCCAAGGTAATGTGTTAAATTTATGGTATTTCATCATTAAATAGAAATGTAACATTCATTTAAACAGTGCTAACCTTAGCGTTAGGCTAGCTACTATATTTGTTTCAATTTTGAGTAATATTTTTGGTGGCCCACCCCAAACCTAATTTTTTTCCATAAGCCCTGCTATTTTTATTGTACAATTTTCTATAGCGTAAGGTCACACAAGAAAGCAACTATTGCATTATAGCAGAAAGGACTGTATAAAATTTTTAAAAGTTTAATTTTCATTAGTTTTCATTCAAGTGTGTTCGCACGTCTAAGTTTTATTCAAAGAAGGGGAGAATTGGATAAAAGGTAGTTAAGGTGATTGAATTAATTAATTAATTGACTAAGCAGATATAAAAGGGAGCAGAATGGACTGTTGTGTGGAGGAATGGCAACACTGAATACCTAATAAACTCTATTCACAAAGAAAGGAGTCTTAAAGAGTCTTGTGGGGAGTCCACATTCAGGTCCAACCTTAGAATACAATGGCCACAGAGTTGTCATGACACATTCAAGCAGACTGATTAAAACAAAGTGCCTTGGTTTTTATCTCATTAATCGACTTGGATCTAATTTGAACTTTAAGTACCATTTATTGCAATATCAACCTTCAATAGTCAATGATCATGCCATGTAAAGAACAAAAACTATCTATCTGTGGCAGTCTGCAACAATTAGTCCCTTGCAAAACAGGTTGTCTTTAACAGCATATCACAATGAAGATTACTTTTTAGTTGGCTCGTAAAATTAGTGCTTTCTTTCAATGGGATTAAAAACCTGATGGACTATTACTTAGATGATAAACTAAATAGCAATGACATGATTTATTCCACTGATTAAATTTTTAAAATTCTTTTTAAGAGCAAAGGCTAGAAAGAAAATGAACTTGTGTTCACATTAATGTTATGAATTCAAAATTATTTTTCATCATTTATTACCAAAGTGGAACATTGGACTGTTTGAAAAGATGATTGGATAGTTGAAGAAAAATGTTAAAAAGGCACGAAGCAGACAGAATTGTGGGAATAAACATGGTTTCTTTTTTTAAAGAGCAACAACATTTAAACTTGATCACTGCATCAAAATAGTTTGCTCCTTTTCTTTATATCATCAACATGATCATGTGCAAGATCAGTAAAGACCTCCTTTCAATCTACCTAGGTGGCCCGAGTACAACATTAAAATGCACAGTTCACTACCAAATCCACGAGTTGATTTTTTTGCAGTTTGTCCGACAATCTCTTAAAATTAGTGAGATTGATGATTTCAAATTGCCTCATTGAGCAGTTCATCCCATGTATTTGTCAACCATTTTATAAAACAATTAAAATGTGATCTGTTTGTTATTTTGCCTCTTCAACTTAAACCACTGGCCCTTCATTACTGTTCACAAAACTGTTTTAAACAGTTTCTTCGATGTTTCCAATTCATTCTACTCTCAACTACTGACAAACTCAGTTTCTGTTGTTTCTTCTTACAAGTCAGCTGTCTTATGTCTATTATCAGATCAGTAGCCTTTTTTGTCTATTTCAGTCTCCTGAGGGTCCCTCTTGTAATATAGTCAATGCATAATTAGTTTTTTGGGACTATAAACCAAAATGAAGTTAGACTGCCATACACCTGAAATACCAGGAGAGTCTTGCAATATGGTATAGGTTGTGCATATTTTCAATTGTGCAAGAGAATGTTACTTGAAGAAATAACAGGGATGCTTTGAGACAGAGTGACACTGGGAGTCATTTTATCTGACTACAAATCTCCAATTGGTTGAGTTACAGTTTGTTACAAAGCTGTAGGTGCAAGGGCAGCAAAACATCTATCTCTCCCATTCTCTCTCCATGGAGAAAAACACAAAAACTAAGAAAGCTTAAAAAAAGGGATTCTGACAAAAGAACATGTCGCACCAGATCAATTATCAAAGTGAAAACCAAAAGCAACCTTCACTTCAGAGATAAGTGTCAAGACCGCTGAAATAAAAAAGCTGAAGAGATCATTTAACCCACCCTCAAGTCCAGACTTTTGATCTTTGGAACTTTGCTTAACCTATTTTTATTCTTTTCCCATCCTATAATATATCAAAACATCTCCTCATTGCGAATGTGTGCATGTGTATTTGGGGTTTTACAGAGGGATAATTCAATTTGCAAAGGAGTGGATTAGGAATCATTTGTTTTCTCTGCAGTTTTTTTAAAAACTTTAAATATGTTAAAATAAAGTTAATTTTTTTATTGGTTATAAAGCTTTGCGTGAATTGATTTTCCCCTGAAGAGCACTCAGTCAGACAGGCAAAATGAGTATCTTGTTGGTATAATTGGGTTTTATCAATTTTTTGACAGCTCGTGGTACAATGGGGCATGATCGTTGACGCACTCTTCCAGTGGTGATAATATATCAAAGACTTATTTCATACGAAGTACTTATTAAGTTCCCCATTCTCAGAAAACTCAATTACATGTACTGATTCCATCATTTGTGTTTTCTTAAACAGGCTGAACTGAACTAGATTTAAATTTCATTCAACTCTGAGCTAGGTTCAGGTCCATTATCAACCCCAAGATCACCTGCTATCTCCAGAACGTTAGTTCTTTATGGCTGTGTGCCAATGATGCTCTTGCGAACACTCTTATTTCTGAAGATTTAACAGTTTATAAAGTTTCCTAATCAGCCTATGATTCATGCAGTAAGAATCATCAAGTTTCCTCCTATCCAATATTTAATCCAATGCACACATCACACATGTCTCTGTTATCCTCCAGAGGTTCCAGTATTCCAACAAGTTAATTCCAAGACTTCTTTCTAAATGTTATATCTCATTGTTCAAACAAATAATTTAAGTTTGATTCTTTCAATATGATTTACAGTGAATCAAGTGCAGCAAAGCTTTAGGGCTAAAAGACCATTTTTATCACTGTTAACAGAAACCCAAACTTCCACAACAGCATAGTAAAGGGTTGGTAATGCCTCCAAAATAGAAGAAAATTCAGGAAATACCTTCAGAACCAATTATTTTACCCTCTTACAGTAAAATGACCAAACTTAATGCAAAGCAAGTAAAGAAAAGAAAGATGAAGGAAATTTCTTTTCACAGTAATACAGCTGTTGATAATTCAACTTACCTGCTACAAGCCGACTACCAAGTAGTAACCATTTTGAATATCCCATGAAGTACATAAAGTTGCCTAAAAATAAAGTTATTTATTTTAAATCCAAAACAATTAATATATTTTCCTCAGTTGTAATTATTCAAAATCGCTTTCATTAAAAAGACAGACAATATCAGACATGTACTTTAAGTTAGCTCTAGAAAGAGAGAAGGGCAGAAAAATGTTTGGAGTGAATTTTTTCCAGTATTCTCATCACAAGACCAGTCCTTGTTGACATCTAAGGGTGCAATCTCAGGATTACTTCCTGTGGGATTCCGAAATTGCATGATCAGCCACAATGATATTGAATGTGGTGCAAGCTCAATGGGCCAAATGGCCTACTCTTACACATATTTTCTATGTTTCCATAAGAGATTAGGAGTTGGGGAGAGGGAACAGAGAGAGAATGAGATTGGGTCCCAGAGAGAACGAGATTGGGTCCCAGAGAGAACAGGAGTTTTCCCATCCAAATACTAACCAGATGTGGATCTGCTTAGCTTCCGAAATCAGATGAGATCAAGTATTTTCAGACTAGTGTGGCCAGAGGCATTAGTACAGCAATAAAACAGATGTTTTACACTAAAATGAAGAAATGAAGCCTCACCACCTCCCCACCAAAAACTGCTGAGCTTGTTAACATTTAACCTGAACACAACCCACCTATTTCTGCGTTAAAATTTTGGGCGGCACGGTGACATAGTGGTTAGCACTGCTGTCTCACAGAGCCTGAGACCCGGGTTCAATTCCCGACTCAGGCGACTGACTGTGTGGAGTTTGCACGTTCTCCCCATGTCTGCGTGGGTTTCCTCTGGGTGTTCCGGTTTCCGCCCACAGTCCAAAGATGTGCAGGTCAGGTGAATTGGCCATGCTAAATTACCCGTGGTGTTAGGCAAGGGGTAAATGTAGGGGTATGGGTGGGTTGCGCTTCGGCGGGTCAGTGTGTACCTGTTGGCCGAAGGGCCTGTTTCCACACTGTAAATTAATCTAATCTAAAAATTTAGCACACTGCATCGGATTTAACTTATTTCCCAGGAATCCCACATCTTTACATTTCCTTCTGTACTTTACAACTTTACTAACTGTTTCAGCATTTCACATATTATGGTTATGCAAACAGACCCTTCGGTCCAACCCATCCACGTCAACCAGAAACCCCAATCCAATCTAGTCCCACCTGCCAGCACCCAGCCCATATCCCTCCAAACCCTTCCTATTCATATACTCATCCAAACGCATCTTAAATGTTGCAATTGTACCAGCCTCCACCACTTCCTCTGGCAGTTCATTCCATACACGTACCACCTTCTATGTGAAAAAGTTGCCCCTTAGGTCTCTTTTATATCTTTCCCCTCTCACCCTAAACCTATGCCCTCTAGTTCTGGACTCCCCAACCCCAGGGAAAAGACTTTGCCTATTTACCCTATCCATGCCCCTCAATTTTGTATTCTGGGTAATCCAAGATGGAGGACAGGAAAAATTTCTGTCTGTAACAACTGCTCCTTTTTGGAAGTATTTTAGGTGCTTTTGCTGTTTGAATTCATGAATCGCTAGACATTGGCGTGCGTCTGGGAAAATCAACAAACAATGAAATTCACAACTGATCTTGGAGGTACTGTTGGGCGAAGTTCACAGCACAGAATCCGATGTGTATTTTGTTTTAAGTGTGGCCTACAGAAAGTAGTGAGTAGAGTGAGTTCATTCTTGATGATATGTTTTTGGAGATATGTCTCTTGATTATACTTAGAGATAGAACCAAAACTTTCTTTTAAAATAGCCGGTGAAATACTGCACAAACAAGAACTCAGTGTAAACAATATCACTTCTGACTCTCCACTGGCCCCACCAAACCCCATTTGTTTCCCTCCCCTGAAGTCTCCTCCACAACTACTATCTCCAATGTACAAAAGGAGTGGGTAATATTAACTTACCTGCAATTTCAAATAAATTAGCAAATAATATGATAGCTTTTGTCTTCCGTGTGCTGTCTGATACACGTCCAAAGATGGGACTTGCAATCAGCCCACTGAAACTGAATGCAGATAGTCCCAAACCCAGAAAATAAGGTTCAGCATGAAGAGTCTGGAGATATGCCCAGATTGTTGGAAGTATTACGGCTGAAACAATAGTTTAAAAAAAAGTTTAGTTGCATCTTAAATTATACTTCATGTCATGAAGATTTGCAATATTAAACATAGAAATGTAGTTATATTTCATTTCCACCCTACTTTATTATAACTTTATAATTAATCGCGCAGAGAACTTTTTTGAAAATGACACCTCTATTAGACAAAGGACACCGAATTGAAGTAACTGTTTATTTACACCATCGAGGCCACATTCAACTTATAGAAATGAAGTCTCTGAAAACTTCAATACAAATAACAGCATACCTCCGGAGATAAAATCAGCTCCCAATCTTATTGAGGTGAAAGATAGTTCCTTCAGAAGTTAATGGTTGGAACATATTTAATAAAAAAAACAATATTGGCTTTCACAAAATGGCTAAAAGGCTATGCAGGATATTCTGTAAATTTCTTTAGAAAGACAACTACTTCAACCCCTGAGACTGAAAATTCTCTCAGAGCTTTGAGCCCAGTCTATAGCTAGACAAAAAAAACTTCCCCATCGCAAACAGCAAAATTTCAACTTAACGCCACTTTCCAGGAAAAAAGGAGAATATACCAAATTTCCACAACCAGGCATTTTTTTTGTAAAAGAGTTACTGATATCCATCCACCAGATTAATTTTAGAAATTTCCTTTAACACCAGCATTTGTTTCAAACCAATAAAGGTTAACAGATATTAACTTTTGTAAGGATTATATATTATAGAGGAGGAACACTTCACTATATGTTACAGACCTCTTCAAAAATATGTAATCACTTTATTTTTTTGAAACATAGAATCTCATAGCCACTGACTCAATTAACTGCTGATCATTAAATTTGGCTCTGCTGAAGTAATGTTCATATAATCTTGGATCACAAGCTAAAGGACAATTCCAGACCATATGAAGTCTCATGGCTTCAGGTCAAGTACATCTCAAGACTGGACACCCAAGTAGTGAAATGGGCCATCAGAGGCAGCAGAATTGTACTCCAGCACAATCAGTGATGTCATGGCTCAGCATACTCCCCATTCTACCACTACCATCAGGACAGCAGATTAATTCTGGATCAATAAATAATGCAGAAGAGCTAGGCAGCAGCAGCATTAGGTAAACCTAAATTGAGGTGTCAATCTGTTGAAGGTTCAACACAAGACGACTCTCGCGGCAAAACAGCAAGTGATAGACTAAATGGTTCCACAAATAAACCTGTTAGACTATTACCTTGTGTTGTGTGATTTTTAACTTTGTCCACCCCAGTACAACACTGGCACCTCCAAGTCACAATTAACAGAATCAATCTGTTGGTATACCACCAATGTCTGACTCCCAGTTTTAAACGTCACCTCATGTCAGCGCTGATGAAGAATCATCTAGACTTGAAACGTTCGCTTGCTCTCTCCATGGATGCGGCCTGATCCGCTGTGATTTCCAGCATTTGTTGTTTTCTGTTTAAATTTCATCCTTATCTAATTAGTACTTTTCAAATTCTGCAGCACCACCCTTGAAGAAATCATCAGTTAGCTTCATGAAAGTGCCTGAAAATTTTCCTATCGGTACTCGTACGATGTTGCTGGATTTGCTTTTATTTAAATACAAGCTGTTATTAGCAAAACTAAATTTTACCAAAAAAAATCGTGCTGGAAGTGTCGCTAAGGTTACAAATACAATTTTTTATATCTAGTTTTCATACTGCAGCTATTACCTCTTCAGGCAGCTTAAAGTAGTACTGCTCTTTAAAAAGTACTGTCTTGTAGAAAGAAAACCTTTTATCTATTGAATTTGAATTTGAATTAGCCTTATTGTCACATGTACTCAAATGAGTGCAGTGAAAAGTTTACATGTCACAACTGATGATACCATCTTCGGTACAAATGTACCCAGGTATAGATTCTTAAGTACAAATTAGAGTTACAGAGCTGTACAGTATGAAAACAGGACCTTCAGTCTAACTCGTCCATGCCAACCAGAAATTCTAAATTAACCTAGTCCCATTTGACAGCATTTGGCCCATACCCTAGTCGTATACCCATCCGGATGTCTTTTAAATGTTGCAACTGCACCGCCTCCACCACTTCCTCTGGCAGCTCAATCCATTTACATACCATCCTCTGCATGAAAAGATTGCCCACTGGTCCCTTATAAAAGTCTTTCCCCTCTCACCCCAAACCTATGCCTTCTAGTTTTGGACTCTCCTACCCCAGAGAAGAAACCTTGGTTATTCACCCTATTGATGTCCCTCACGATTTTATAAACTTCTATAAAATGTCACCCCTCAGCCTCTGATGCTCCAGGGAAAATAGGACCAGCTTAGTCAACTTCTCCTAATAGCCCAAATCCTCCAACCATGGCGACATCCTTGTAAAGGTCTTCAGAGCCCTTTCAGGTTTCACAGTATCTTTCCTATAGCAAGGAGACCAGAATTGAATGCAGTATTCCAATAGTGGCATAACTAATCTTCTGTACAGTCACAACATGACTTCCCAACTCCTATATTCAATGCACTGACCAATAAGAGAAAGCATACCAAATAGCTTCTTCACTACCCTATCTACCTGCAAATCCACTTTTAAGGAACTATGAAGCTGCATTCCAAAGTCCGTTGGTTTAGCAACACTCCCCAGGCCCTTACCATTAAGTGTACACGTCCTTTGCTGATTTGCCTTTCCAAAATGCAGCACCTCACATTTATCTAAATTAAACTCCATCTGCCACTTGATCAGATAGACCAATGGGCTGACAAGTGCCGGATACATTCTGACGTAACCTTCTTCACTGTCCATTACACCATCAATTTTGGTGTCATCTGCAAACATACTAACCATACCTCCTAGGTGGACATCCAAAATTCTTAGGGGAAAGAAAAGTAAAGAAATAAAAAAAGTTTGGAATAACAATCCTTCCAACTCAGTTCACACTAGCTCCTAGCCTCCAGTGCGCACCGGGTCTGGACTCCAGACGTGCACGGCTTCATCTCCAGGAGGCAATTTTGGAATCATTTTGAGGCCAGATGTCCAAGCTAAGACCGTGCTGGGCTACTGAGAGATCACAACACCAAGCCAAGAGATTGCCACGATAGGTCTGCACTGATTCCACACTGAGACCAGGAGTTCAGCGCATCACCAAGGAGGAGGAAGAAAACTAAAATACAAAAGAGAAGAAAAGAAAAAGAATTAACAGACTAACTCCGGCTGAGGAGACCTACTCTGCCACTATCTTGGATCGAAAACCACGAATATATGATCAACAGGGCTTAAAAAAAATCAAGATTACTGTTGCAAACGCATTACAGCTCACACTTAAACGTGTATAAATAGTCACTCTTCAAAACATCTGGCAACACGCATTTCAAGTTCCAACTGCTAGGACTTTACAATACAAACCCAAATGCATAAAGATTTGGTCCTTCAAAATAAACTATCAACTCTCTCCAATTATCTAATTCCTTTGCTCCACTCCTTTTAGTCTAGCCTGAGGTCTATCAGCAACCACCAAAATTTTATCATGAGATCTTGTGCTTCTAGTTTTGTTCTAAGCCTATTCTGCAACCTTTTTTTCATGGTCTAAGTTATTTAAGATTCAAGAAGGTTGGAAGATGTTCATACAAGAGAATGTGAGCGAGAGCGAGAGCAAGTCCAAGTGCAAGTGAATCCTTCTGTAAATTATATTCACTGACCGAAGGGTTCAAGGGACACTAGCTGAGAGAGAGGGGGAGAGACAGGACGGAAGCTGGTGGAAAGATTCACTTTTTGTGGTCTGATTCAAGTGTACACTTGCTTGTCATGGATTGAATGTTGTTGGTGTCGTTCCCTGGGGATCAAGATCCAGGAATGTTAAGACTTTAATTTGCATTTTGGGAATTAGATTAGATTAGATTACTTAGTGTGTGGAAACAGGCCCTTCGGCCCAACAAGTCCACACCAACCCGCCGAAGCGCAACCCACCCAGACCCATTCCCCTACATTTACCCCTTCATCTAACACTATGGGCAATTTAGCATGGCCAATTCACTTGACCTGCACATCCTTTGGAATGTGGGAGGACCCAGAGGAAACCTACACAGACATGGAGAGAGTGTGCAAAGAATTGATCAGGGACCTCGAAGTGAAGGAGCCATTGGGAAGTAGTGACCATAATACAATAAGCTTCAATCTGCAATTTGAGAGAGAGAGGGTACAATCGGAAGTGACAATATTTTTGTTGAATAAAGGGAACTATGGAGCTATGAGGATGAGCTGGCCAAAGTTCAATGGTGCAATACCTTAGCAGGGATGACAGTGGAAGAACAATGGCAGATATTTCTGGGTATAATGCAGAAGATGCAGGATCAGTTCATTCCAAAAAGGAAGAAAGATCCTAAGGGGAAGGCACGGGTGGCCGTGGCTGACGAGGGAAGTTAAGTTAAAAGAGGAAAAAGTATAATATAGCAAAGATAAGTAGGAAAATAGAGGACTGGGAAGCTTTTAAAGAACAACAGAGGATTACTAAGAAGGAAATACGCAGAGAAAAAATAAGGTATGAAGGTAAACTGGCCAAAAATATAAAGGAGGATAGTAAAAGCTTTTTTAGGTATGTGAAAGGCAAAAAAAAATGGCTAAGACTAAAATTGGGCCCTTGAAAACAGAAACAGGGGAATATATTATGGGGAACAAAGAAATGGCAGAAGAATTGAATTGGTACTTCAGATCTGTGTTCACTGGGGAAGACACAAGCAATCTCCCTGAGGTAACAGTGACTGAAGGACCTGAACTGAAAGGAATTTGTATTTGCCAGGAATTGGGTGTTGGAGAGATGGTTAGGTCTGAAGGTTGATAAGTCCCTGGGGCCTGATGGTCCACATCCCAGGATACTGAAGGAGGTGGCTCGAGAAATCGTGGATGCGTTGGTGATTATTTTCCAGACTTCGATAGATTCAGGATCAGTTCCTGCGGATTGGAGGGTAGCTAATGTTGTACCACTTTTTAAGAAAGGTGGGAGAGAGAAAGCAGGAAATTATAGACCAGTTAGTCTGACCTCAGTAGTGGGAAAGATGCTGGAGTCTATTATAAAGGATGAAATTATGACACATCTGGATAGTAGTAACAGGATAGGTCAGAGATTTATGAAGGGGAAATCATGCTTGACTAATCTTCTGGAATTTTTTTTGAGGATGTAACTCTGAAGATGGACCGGGGAGATCCAGTAGATGTAGTGTACCTGGACTTTCAGAAAGCTTTTGATAAAGTCCCACATAGGAGGCTAGTGAGCAAAATTAGGGCACATGGTATTGGGGGCAAAGTACTAATTTGGATTGAAAGTTGGTTGGCTGATAGGAAACAAAGAGTAGTGATAAACGGCTCCATTTTGGAATAGCAGGCAGTGACCAGTGGGGTACCGCAGGGATAATGATATAGAAGATGGTATTAGCAATAACATTAGCAAATTTGCTGATGATACTAAGCTGGGTGGCAGGGTGAAATGTGAGGAGGATGTTAGGAGATTACAGGATGACCTAGACAGGTTAGGTGAGTGGTCAGATGCAGTTAATGTGGATAAATGTATGGTTATCCACTTTGGTGGCAAGAACAGGAAGGCAGATTACTACCTAAATGGAATCAATTTTGGTAAAGGGGCAGTACAAAGAGATCTGGGTGTTCTTGTACACCAGTCAATGAAGGTAAGCATGCAGGTACAGCAAGGAGTGAAGGAGGTTAATAGCATGCTGGCCTTCATAACAAGAGGGATTGAGTATAGAAGCAAAGAGGTTCTTCTGCAGCTGTACAGGGCCCTGGTGAGACCACACCTGGAGTACTGTGTGCAGTTCTGGGCTCCAAATTTGAGGAAAGACATCCTGGCTATTGAGGAAGTGCAGCGTAGGTTCACGAGGTCAATTCCTGGAATGGCGGGACTACCTTACGCTGAAAGACTGAAGCGACTGGGCTTGCATACCCTTCAGTTTAGAAGACTGAGAGGGGATCTGACTGAAACATAAGATTATTAAAGGATTGGACACTCTGGAGGCAGGAAACATGTTTCCGCTGATGGGTGAGTGCCGAACCAGAGGAGACAGCTTAAAAATACGGGGTAGACCATTTAGGACAGAGATGAGGAGAAACTTCTTCACCCAGAGTGTTGTGGCTGTGTGGAATGCTCTGCCCCAGAGGGCAGTGGAAGCCCAGTCTCTGGATTCATTTAGGAAAGAGTTGGATAGAGCTCTCAAGGATAGTGGAATCAAGGGTTCTGGAGATAAGGCAGGAACAGGATACTGATTGAGGATGATCAGCCATGATCATATTGAATGGTGGTGCAGGCTCGAAGGGCAGAATGGCCTACTCCTGCACCTATTGTCTATTGTCCACACAGTCACTCACCTGAGGTGGGAATTAAACCTGGGTCTCTGGCGCTGTGAGGCAGCACTGATAACCACTGCGCCACCGTGCCGCCTAAATCTAAGAATCTAAGATAATTGTTAAAAAGCCATTTTATAGGACAATGGTAATGGGCATGTTAGCTGAACAAGGTTACCTCATGACCTTTTCCACATAGTGTAGACTAGTCTCTCATTATGACGTACTGTTAAAAGGGATGGTTATCGAGCCAAGGCATTTGGCCTGGCTTGATTGGGGTTTGCCACTTTGATGTGCATGTAGCTTAATTAGTCAAGCATACTCAGATCTGTCAATTAGTTTATTGTCTTCTACAAACGTTTTCCATTTTATTGCTGCTTATCTGATTTAGGACATGTATTTTTTTTATATCATCTCAGTACCAATTCCTGTATAAAGACAGCTTGTTTGCAGCAGTAAGAGGAGTGGCCTGAGAGAGCTCTTAGGGGTAAGAGCTGGTGTCGCTACTCTGCTAATGGTTTTAAAGCCTTAGTTCAAGCCTGGCTTATAGGTATCTATGTTATAATACAACATTGGTAAATAAAAGGTAATAATTTAAACTAAACTGTCCGTAAGAGTTTTATATTCCAAACTACCACAGAGTACTATCTCTAGGACGAACCAAGAGAGGCTTACAGGTCAAGTCCATTAGGGATTCCCTAAGCCATCTCGAATAGGTACTTGAACACCGTAATGCAGGAATTGCGGCAAACAATGTGTGCTTGGCAAACTCTGCAAAATAATCACTGCGATAATGATCTAACAACTTTTTAAATTTGTGAAGTTGATGCAAGGCCAAATATTAGCCAGGTTGCCACGGATTACAATCGCTTCTCTTTTTCACAGTAATGCCATAGGATTTTTACATCAGTCAGAAAAGACCGACGATCATCTGTTTAACATTCATCCGAAAAACTGTACCTTCAACACTGCAATGCCTTCCTCAGTAATGCACTAGAATGTTAGTCTTGAGTTTTGTACTCAAGCCCTGGAATGGGACTAAAATCCAGAAGACTGCATTTCAGAGGCAACAGTACTACCAAGTTGACACCTATACCAAATCATCTGCCGACATTTCCGCCCCTCCAAAGACCCCACCACCAGGGATATATTTCCCACCCCACCCCTTTCCGCCTTCCGCAAAGCCCGTTCCCTCCGTGGCTACCTGGTCAGGTCCATGCCCCCCTACGACCCACCCTCCCATCCTGGCACTTTCCCTTGCCACCGCAGGAACTGTAAAACCTGTGCCCACACCTCCTCCCTCACCTCTATCCAAGGCCCTAAAGGAGCCTTCCACATCCAAAGTTTTACCTGCACATCCACTAATATCATGTATTGTATCCGTTGCGGTCTCCTCTACATTGGGGAGACTGGACGCCTCCTAGCAGAGCGCTTTAGGGAACATCTCCGAGACACCCGCACCAATCAACCACACTGCCCCTTGGCCCAACATTTCAACTCCCCTTCCCACTCTGCCGAGGACATGGAGGTCCTGGGCCTCCTTCACCGCCACTCCCTCATCACCAGACGCCTGGAGGAAGAACGCCTCATCTTCCACCTCGGAACACTTCAACCCCAGGGCATCAATGTGGACTTCACCAGCTTCCTCATTTCCCCTTCCCCCACCTCATCCTAGTTTCAAACTTTCAGTTCAGCGTTCTCCCCATGACTTGTCCGACCTGCCTATCTTCTTTTCCACCTATCCACTCTGACCTATCACCTTCATCTCCTCCTCCACTCAACCATTATACTCTATGCTACTCTCTCCCCACCCCGCCCTCCTCTAGCTTATCTCTCCATGCTTCCAGCTCACTGCCTTTATTCCTGATGAAGGGCTTTTGCCCGAAACGTCTATTTCGCTGCTTGTTGGATGCTGCCTGAACTGCTGAGCTCTTCCAGCACCACTGATCCAGAATCTGGTTTCCAGCATCTGCAGTCATTGTTTTTACCTATACATGATAGTTGGCTGATGCAAGTTGTAGTTCTGGACTCACTATCAAGTCTGGTACTACACTTTTTCTACTCATCCCTTTGTGCCAGTTCACAGGTATGTCATGATCTTAAACATTCATCCAAAATTTAAATTTGCCATCATCTATCCTGCCCTTCACAAATGTCCCATCGCTCCATTCACCTGAACCATGTGCATCATGTCAACTATGTTTTCACTCTGGGGAAATTGGTCTTTGGATGCAATAGCAACCATCTGTGTCATGATCATACATATGACTACTTTGCAAGCCTTGAATAATGATATTTTGTTCATGACTTTCATCACAAGATATGCAGTAATTATGCTCCAAGGTTTCTTGTATCGCAGAATCAAGAATTGCATTGACTCTGCAAATGATTTTCATTGGCATTTAGTAATCTGGTTTTTCCCATTCTCTGCATACTATTTCCATCCATATACTCCTCCAACATCCTTTAAAATGCCTCAATTGAACCTGCCTTCACCAGATTTTTCAGTCAGTGTATTCTATACCATAGGAGAAAGTGAAGTCTGCAGATGCTGGAGATCAGAGCTGAAAATGTGTTGCTGGAAAAGCGCAGCAGGTCAGGCAGCATCCAAGGAGCAGGAGAGTCGACGTTTCGGGCTTGAGCCCTTCTTCAGGAATGCAGGTTTTCCTGAAGGGCTCATGCCCGAAACGTCGACCCGCCTGCTCCTTGGATGCTGCCTGACCTGCACTTTTCCAGCAACACATTTTCTATTCTATACCATACCCTAGTGAAAATGTTTCTTCCCATGTTAACCTTTCTTCTTTTATACATCCCTTTAAATCAAATGTAGAAACTGGGATTTAGTAATAAGTTATTATTTATTGCTTGGGATGAATTTTCATGGGTTGGCAAGTGCCTGTAAGAGATTTTGGAGTTCACTTTACCTTACTTGCAAGACTTACACCAATTATGATCATAGACAGTTAAGTTTGGGAGAGCCATTCTAAAAATGTTCTTGCCCTCATTAGTAACAAAACCTTTGCAAGTATATTTTCACAAGTTTTATAGAATTGAAGTTTAAAAGTACAGAACAATGATACTTAACAAAACTACTTAATTCACAATGGAGTACTGGTTTGTGACCTCTTGCTGATGGGAGGCATCACTCTTGTTTCTGCTCTGTTACCTGAAGTTCTCTTTTTGTCTTCTGTCGTAGTTCTTCTTTCTTCTTACTAAGAGTCATAGCTTATTAACTCTTGCCAGCCCTACCATTCATGATAAAAGGCTTCCTCAACTCTAATTGACTTGACGATGTATGAACAGCGCATGGCCAATTAAAGACTGAACAGTTTTACTTAAAGGTGATGGATATCTTGCTAATATTACTTCCCATTGTATCCTAACTTCAGACATGTTATTTAGTAGAGGTGCCCCTCTCAGTCAGTTAACTTAATACATCTCTTCCAGAGTAATCGGTTGTCTGTTTAAACAAAACATCGCTTTTCTTTATTCACACTTCCAGGGTTTCACCTAGTGACATTGGAGGAAAGGCAGTAAATTTCCAAGTCAGGATGGTGAGTGGCTTGGAGGGAAACTTGTAGATGGTAATGTATCTGCTTGCTCTTATCCTTCCACATGGTAGTGTTAGTGGCAGCAAAAGTGCGATCTAAGGATCTTTGGTAAATTTCTGCATGCATCATTTATACATGATACACACTTGCCACTGAGTATTGATGGTGGAGGGAGTAGATATTTGTGGATGAGGTGCCAATCAAGCAGGCTGCTGTGTCCTGGATCGTGTCAAACTTCTCAAGTGCTGTTGGAGCTGCACTCATTCAGTTAAGTGGCAATTATTCTTTTACATAGTAAAAGTAAGTACCTTGTAGATAATAGATGGGCTTTAGGGAGTCAGGGGTTGAGTTACTTGCTGCAAGATTTCTAGCATGTATCACTTTACTGATGGTATAGAGTACCCTGGTGGGCAGAATTAGATTAGATTACTTAGTGTGGAAACAGGCCCTTCGGCCCAACAAGTCCACACCAATCCGCCAAAGCGCAACCCACCCATACCCCTACACTTACTCCTTACTAACACTACAGGCAATTTAGTATTGCCAATTCACCTGACCCGCACATCTTTGGATTGTGGGAGGAAACCGGAGCACCCGGAGGAAACCCACGCAGACACGAGGAGAATGTGCAAACTCCACACAGTCAGTCGCCTGAGTCGGGAATTGAACCCGGGTCTCAGGCGCTGTGAGACAGCAGTGCTAACCACTGTGCCACCGTGCTGCCCACAAATTGGCCAAGTTGGATTTGTCCTGTTTTTATGTGTACAGAACACACTTGGGCAATCTTCCACATCGTCAGGTGGAATCCAAGTACATTATCAGGTAGTCATTGATAGATAGTACATCTACAGCGTTGTTGCTGTACTAGAACAGATTGGTTATGGATGCAGCAATTTCTGAAGCACTAGTCTACAGTCTATCACTGGAATTTTGTTAGGGCCCATAAGCCCTAGCATTATCTAGCACCTCCAACCATTTCTTGATAGCACTTGGAATGATTTAAATTAGCTGAAGATTGGCATCTGAATTGTTGGAAACCATTGGAGGCGATAGAGTTGGGTCACCACTTGGCACTTCTGGCTGAAGTCTGTTGTGAATTTTTCAGCATTACCTTTTGTATTGATGTGCTAAAATTTTTCATTACTGAGATTGGAGATATTTGTGAAGCATCCTCCTGCAGTGAGTTTTTTTTTTAAATTGTCCACCACTAGTCATGACTAGACGTGGCCGGATTGCAGAATTTAAATCCGATCCATTGATTGTGGGATTGCTTAGTTCTATCACTTGAAGCTTATGCTGTTTGAATTGCAATAGTCCTGTTTTACTGATCACCAGGTTGGCACATGATTTTTAGGTATGTCAGGTGCTGGGCCTGCATATCTTCCTGCACTCTTCATTGAACCAAGTTGATCCTTGGTTTGATGGTAATGATACAGTGGGAGTATTGCTCAGCCATGAAGTTGCAGGTTGCACTGGAGCAGGATTCTTTTGCTCATCATATCCATACTTGAGTTGCTAGATCTGTTCAAAGCTCGTTCTTTTTAATATGGTGATAATGCCACACAACATGATATAAGGTATTATCAATGTGAAGGCAGGATTTCATCACCACAAGGTCTGTGTTGTGACCACTCTTATCAATATAGTCAAGGATAGATAAATCTGCAGCAGGCAGATTGGTGAGGAAGAGGTCAAATATGGTTTTTTTTCCCCTCTTCTTGTTTCCTTTACCACCTGCCATAAACCAAGCATACCAATGTTTTTTTTTACACCCACTCAAATACTCCTTCAACGTTGCTGTTGTCAAGCCACTCTGGCTTGAAATCCCCCAGCCAAAGTCCATTCTGTGCACTTGTCACCCTCATTGCTTCCTCCAACATGAAGTTGCACTGATCCATTAGCCAAGGGAGTACGGTCACACTCTAGTGCTTAATATCATCTCAAATACTGCAACATCTGAACATGCTGCAAATTTCAAAAAGTACTAACTTCTTTTGGATATACGAGGGACCCAGGCGCCAGTCTGTTTGGAGTTTGTGCATTCTCCCTGCGTCTGCACGGGTTTCCTCCAGGTGCTCTGGTTTCCTCCAACAATCCAAAGATGCGCAGGTTAGGTGAATTGACCATGCTAAGTTGCCAAGTGCTCAGGGAAGTGTACGTTTGGTGTATTTGTCAGGGGAAATGTAATAGGGCAGGGGAATGGGTCTGGGTGGGTTGCTCCTCACAGGGTCAGCATGGACTTGTTGGACTGAAGGGCCCGTTTCCAAACTGTGGGGTTCTCTGAAAGGGTTCTATGGAAAAATAAGTAGTAGCTGGCCAGTGAGAGAGAGAGAGAAAATGAAGAGTGAAAGTGGAGAGGATAGACAGGAGAGAACGACAGAACGACGGGGATGCGTGCATGAGCAAGAGCAGAGACATTGACATGCGTGATATAGCTGAAAATAAGGCTAACAGGTCAAAAGGGATAGAGAAGATTACATGCAAAGAAAACAAACTGGAAACAAAAAAAGAGTGAGGCAGAGGCAGGTAGCAATCTTTTGCTCATAATAGCTATGCAAGAGGTAATAACAAAACTATTACCTTTGGCCCCTTTATTATAACAAATAGCTAAAATATTTTAGAAGTTTTTTTTGAAATATTGAAGTTTCATATACAATAATTTATTCGGGATTTCATACCAAAACCCCTTGGAAATCATAGCTATAAAAAGACTTTCATATGATATTGCACTGATTAAAGTACCCAAATAAAAGTACCAAAATAAAGTATCAAAAGCTACTCCAAACTCTTTTACTAATTGGTATTAACTTTAGGAGCAGACATGAGAGGCCACCCACTTTCACAGTCCAACTCACTCACTGCTGTTACTACAGTTCCATACAGGTTGCAACGACTCCTCTGTGCCTGCCACGCAACATCCTATTTTAAAACAAGCATGCACCAGTGAATTTAAGTTAACTGTTCAATCCGGAATTGCCAATATTCATTGACGAGCATTTATATCTGAACCATTCAAATACAGGAATATGAAAAAAATAGTGAACTAAATTCATTTTTTGATTTCCAAAATATCTGCATTTAAAATTTAACTAATCAACTTTGGTATCAGCTGTTAATGTTTACCCTAACTGAAGTAAACCATTCAACATTTACAAATGTATTACTTTACTACACCAATGTTGTGGTTAATGATTAATACAATTTTGGACCATCAGAAGCTTTAGAAGATATATGACTATTATTCTAGTTAAAAATGCTATTTATTACTTAATTTTTAATCACATAACAGTAATGTTGCTAATGCAAGTTTATTAGGGTGCTTTAAACAAAACAAATGCCATTACTGGGAAATTCAGTGGTCAGTCTGGAAAAATTGCAGCATTTATAAATACGTACTGTGCAAAGGTGCATAATTTAAAGCTCAATATCATATAGAATCGTAGAATCCCTACAGTTTGGAAGCAAACCATTCAGCCGATTGAGTCCACACCGACCCTCCGAACAGTATCCCACCCAGACCCACAGTATGGGTCCTATCTCTGTAACACTGTATTTCCCATGTCTAATCCACCTAGCCTAAACACTATGGGAAATTTAGCCAGGTCAATCCAGCAAACCATACCTTTGGACTATGGGAGAGCACCCGAAGGAAACATGCAATGTCCACACGGTCGCCAGAGAGTGGAATCAAACCCAGTCCCTTGTGCTGTGAGGCAATAGTCATAACCACTGAACTATTGTGTTGCCCCCATGGTAATCATTCCTATTGTTCAATACTTTGTTTTTTTTTTCACTATCCACCTTGGGGAATATTTAAAAGCAGCCTGCTGCTGTACCATCCATGCAAAGCACCACAGTGCCAATCGAACATTAGCTTTGCAGAGCTTTGATTGTACTTTGGTTTTGTCTCCAATTCAAAGCATATTTAAAAAGCAAGCAGTGATTCAGAATATTATAACATCAAATTTATTGGAAAAAAACTTTCACAATATATTAAAACTACGCAAAATTTATTTTAATTTTCAATATCACAAAAAACTGATATGTAGTTGCATGCCTACAAGTTGATTGAGCCACTGTAATGCAGACCCGTAAAACATTAGTCTTGGCTCACCAACATAACTGATCTTTTGAAAACAAAGATGTTTTCACTGTTTGTTGCAATCATGCTTACCATACAGGTTCAGTGAGTATTCATATGAAAATATTAGTGAATATCAGATGAAAAAAAAATCAGACCAAAACACATTCCACTACTGCATTAACATTTCAATTATCAACGAAGTTCCTCGAAAATTCCAGTAAAAACAAAGGTATCAACGATTCCCTCAAGGTAGGGACGATATTAAGTTTTATTGCAAAATAATGTTTTTCCTCAATATCTACAGTAGCATGTTATTCAGTAATTTAGTTGGGTCTAAATCAAGTTGAAGAAAACAATTCACATCAAATTTTGTTAAATAAAAATAATTTGTTAGGAAGTCTTGTATCTTTTATAAAGCCGGAAGTGCAGAAAAACTCAACATTAATGGAATTTATTACTTGCAATCAGTGCCAGGCTAGAGATTCTGCAGCTAAAAACGATTGACCCATTTATTATGAAAACCATGGTTGGTTCACTGTGGACTGAAAATGAGCCAGACATCAGCAGTAACAGTTGAATTAAAATTAGAAGTCCTACAGTGTGGAAACAGACTCTGTGGCTCAGCAAGTCCACACTAACTTTCTGAAGAGTAACTCTCCCAGATCCATTCCCCTATCACTCTAATTTCCCCCTGACTAATGGACCTAACCTAATCTACACATCCCTGAACACTATGGGCAATTCAGCATGGCCAACTCACCTAACCTGCACATCTTTGAATGGTGGGAGGAAACCGGAGCACCCAGAGGAAACCCACGCAGACAATGTGCAAACTCCACACAGAGTCGCCCGAGACGGTAATCGAACCTGGGTCCCTGGCGCTGTGAGGCAGCAGTGTTAACCACTGAGCTACCATGCCACCCTTCCATAATTCAATAACATTGCACAACACTATCATTAATAAATTTAAGTTACCACATTTAAACAGTGATGTAATTGAAGGAATTTATAAGCCAACTGTGTGATTAATATTTTCTAACTCCACCAGCAGAAAGCAATGAACAGACTCAAACGTATGGAAGTTATGATTATATCTCTAAAATCTAATTTTCTGACATGAGTAATTCAAATCAAAGTGTACACAACACTCTTGCTTTTCTGTAACAAAATATGAATATACATATGAAAAAATAAGAAGGTTCAAAACAACTTTATGCAATAACATTCTTCAGTTAAAGAATGCATCCTCTCCCATCATTACAGCAATATCTTCGAAACTAAGCGATGATTTCACATTGGATTTCAACTTCATACAGTCCTTATCAGAGTTGATAGTGTTGGATAAATTAATGGATATGGAAGGATTTATTTAGGAGCAAAGCAGAAACTCCAATCACTCTGTTGAATCTCTCAGACTCTGGGAGTCTTAAGGAGTCCAAGGAGGCTGCATTATCCACCATTCTACTTTACTTAAGCCTTAATGTCATTTTATTTCTACTCAAATAAATAAGCTTTTAAAACTGAAGGCTAGGATTTTCAAATGCCCAAGGGGGCTAGAACAAGAACAAGCATGCTTTGAAAATAGAATGGGAGTGTCCTGATGCCTTTTGGATGCTGAAATAAAAGTAAAAGGTGGTTGTCAGGAATCCAAATGCCTTCAATTAACAGTCAGCTAAGCTCCTTCAGTATCTTGTTAACAAGTAAGGGTAGACCAGTAGGCATTTTTAAAATTTGTCAAATTTGCTGAAGCCGACCAGTCAGATGCACTTCAGTGTATAGTTGCTAAGTTCAGCCTGGGCAGAAATTTATGACTTTCTTTTTCCCCACCACAAAACTAAAAATATTTGCAACTAGGAGATCTTGCTCCAGATTGGGCATGGTAAATTACGGTTGGCCATTTTTGCACAGAATGTGAATGCCAGCAATCTAAAATGCATTTTTCTGTATTCAGCAAGACAGTAGCAGGCCCCATCATGGCTGCTGCCTACCTACCTTTGCCATTTATCTTTTACAAGCTGCTCCTACCGCCTGGCAACACTTGCTGTCATGAACTGGGCACTAAGCTCACCTCCAAGCTAATCAGAGCATTTATATTTGTTGACTGACTCATAAGAGTAACACAGGTGTGGCATGGATTCCTCACCCAGAATTTAAAGTTAATTCCCAAATTTAAACAAACACTTCTTGAATTGAATGTGTGACTGCGTTTCTAGTTGGAAAAACACTCCTATATTCTCCTGTTGATCAGATGCTTGAAATGGAGTTAAACTATGTCTGCTGTCAATTCACACTTGGACTGAAAAAAGTTGATGTTTTCAGCAGCCCCTTCACTTGATATTCAACAGATTACTTTCCAAAGTATTTACACTGGTGGTGTTGTCTTCCACAGGTTTATTGGACTAACGTGATTATGTGACCTTATTCCACAGCCTTAGTTCCTCTCTGAAAAGTGAACATGGAACATACCATTCAGCGATTCCATCATTAGTACAGTTGCTAGATATGTGTCATACTGTGATACAGTAATAGGTAATTATTCTGACTCCTGACTTACATTGAATTGTCTGACATCAACAGAAAAGCAAAATAAGGCAAGTTCCATTCATGATGGTTCAATTGATCCAATTCACTGCCCACACAGAGGCAAGAGTAGAGAATAGGTTCAGCTTCTGCAGTCAAATAATCTACCAACACTTAACAAGTGGGACTCATATGGTCAATATGGCAAGACACAGCAAAGCCATCTATAATCCAGCATGGGTCATCTGTTCACATATTTACCAAACAATCTTCTACCAAAAACACAAACAGAAGGTGCTGGAGAAACTCAGCAGGTCTGGCAGCATCTGTACAGAGGTAAGGAAAGTTAATATTTTAAGCCCAGTGATCCTGAATCAGTGTTCTGACTTGCAATCAATTAATGTGACTTTTCTTCCATTTGTAAATAATATAACTTAATGCTCGACTAAACTTCCCTAATGAAGACTTGCTAAATGTTTTAGGAAGCATATGAGAGCACAGAACAAAAACAGTAGATCACACAACTTTTTTCACATCATAACACTCTTGTCACTTGTAACCAGACCTTATTTCCCTTCACAAGTACGAATATCAAATATCTGATATCTGGTTAGTGTATCACATATTCATCTGATCATGTATTCTCAGCTTTCATCCAAAAGGAATAATAAAAATGCATAGCTTAAGGAGAACCTGTTGTCCATATAGACTTCAACAAAGCATTTGACAAGGTTAGTAAGATGTGGAGGTGCAATGTTGGAGCAGGATGGACAAGTTCAGAAGTCATACACCATCAGGTTATCGGCCAACATGTTTATTTGAAATCACAAGCTTTTGCAGCACTGCTCCTTCATCAAGTGACATGACATAGTTGGTAAGATTAGGTCACATGGAATCCAGGGAGAGCTAGCCAACTAGATACAAAATTGGCTTGAACGTCAGGGATATAGAGGCTGGCGGTAGAGGGTTGCTTTTCAAACTGGTGGCCTGAGACCAGCAATGTGCCACAAAGATCTGTGCTGGATCCGCTGCTTTTCATCACTTTTACAAATGATTTGGATGTGAATATTGGAAGCATGGAATATTAGTAAGTTTGCAGATGACACCAAAATAGATGATGTAGTGGACAGTGAAGATTATCATACTATCACAGAATCTATTCAGTCCATCAAGTCCACACCAATCCTCTGAAGAGCATCCCAACTCGACTCATCCCCGTGATACATTGATCAGATGGGTCAGTGTGCTGAGAATTGGTAGATAGAGTTTAATTTAGCGAGCTGCGCGGTGTTGCATTTTGATCAGGCAAACCAGGACAGGACTTATACAATTAATAGTAGGACCCTGGAGAGCATTTCCAACAAAGAGACCTAAGGATACAAGTACCTCATACCTCCAAAGTGGAGTTGCAGGTAGATGGGGTGGTGAAGGTGGTGTTTGGTATCTTGCTTTCATTGGTTGAACATTAAGTATAAGTGTTGGGTTGTCATGTCATGGATATACAGGACATTGGTGAGGCCACTTTTAGAATACTGCAAACAGTTCTGGCTGCCCACCTAAAGGAAAGATGTTGTTAAACTTGAAAGAGTGCAGAAAAGACTTAGAGATGTTGCCAGAACTGGAGGATTTTAGTTACAGGGAAAGGCTGAACAGTCTGAGATTCTTTTCCCCTGGAACATCAGAGGCTGAGGAGTGACCTGAAAAAAGTTTATAAAATCATGAGGGACAGAGAAGATGAATAGCCCAAGGTATTTTTCTTAGGGGAGTCCAAAACTAGAAGGGAATAGAGGAATGATTTTAAAAGGGATCTCGGGGTAACTTTTTCGTGCAGAGGGTCGTACATCTAAGGAATGAGATGCCAGAGGAAGTGGAGTAGGTGGGTACAATCAGAACGATTAAAAAGCATCTGAATGGGTCTGTGAATAGGAAGGGTTTACAGGGATATGAGTCAAAGTTGAGTGTGTGGTGCTGGAAAAGCATGGCAAGTCAGGGCAGCATCTGATGAGCAGGAGAATCGACTTTTCGGGCATAAGCCCCTCATCAGGAATGAGACTTGTGATCCAAGGGGGTGGAGAGATAAATAGGAGGGAGTGGGCTGAGGGGGTACCCGAGAGTGCGACAGGTAGATGAAGGTGGGGTAATTGTGATAGGTCAGAGAGGAAGGTGGAACAGGTAGGTAAGGTCATGAGGACAGTGCCGAGTTGCAAGGCTGGATCTGGGATAAGGTAGGGAGGGAGGGAAATGAGGAAACTGGTGAAATCCACATTGATGCCAATATGGGTCAAGTGCTGGCAAATTGAACTAGGTCCAATTGGAATGTCTGACTGGCACGAAGACGTTGGACTGGAGGATGTTTCCATACTGTATGACACTATGACTCAATATATTGTATAAAGGCAATCTCCCAGTTATTACAAAGTATGGGTCATACTTATAAAATTCTGTCTCAATGAACGAGTGAAAATCCCAAAAATGCCTTTAATAAAAATAGAATTTGGCTTATTCAATCATTGTAAATCAGCACCTCCGAATTCTTAAAAAATTACAACATAAAAAGCCCTGTTATGGAACAAATACTTACTGAACAATAGACCTACATGTTTATCTAAGAAAAGCCATTCATTCTCAACAGAATAAATATTTCTGGGATTTATTGCCTGTATCATCTCATTACCAAACAGATAAAAGTATTCTCCATTATAGCAGAGCTGAATAAAATCCAAAACATTAAACAACACATTTGTGTAATATTTCAAGTAACACTACTGAATAATTATAATAATGGGTGGAAAACATAAGACTAAATTAATCTCACTTAGGAACAAATTATATTATTATTTTTAAAAAAAGATAGATCAAATCTATAAGTCAAGTCATCCCAACTTGTGAGATGGACAAACTACTAGGAAAGAAAAATCTAAAGGAGGTTATGAATCTTTATTTAGAAAGCCATAACTTAATCAAGGAAAGTCAACATGAACTTTTCAGTGGAAGCTCATCCATGACTAACTCAGTTGAATAGATTGTGGACATAATTAGGTGGGATTTTGAAGGTGGCACAGTTGAAGTCGTCAATATGGGTTTTAGCAGAGTTTTTCAATAAAGTCCCCCATGACAGACAGTTCAGAAGCTGAAAAATTCTTGCAAATCAAGGAAATGGCAAGCTGAATACAAATTAGTATGACGGCAGGAAATAAACTATAATGGTAAATGGGCGTTTTTGTGACCAAGAAGATGATTCCGATGACATTTTTCAGGATTAAGTACTGTGACATGTCATGCTTCTTATGACATGTCAATGATTTGGTATTGGGATATGATTATGGGGTATGAAGTGATAATTGCTTGTATTGTCGATAGGTAGTTCAACAGTGTGGATATCAGGTAATGTCCTTTAGCAGAGAGCTTAATAACACTGTGGCAGCAATCTAAAAATTACAGACAGAAGGACTAGAGGAAGAGATTTCCTCCCTCACCATACCCCAAAGATGGTAGCAGAGATCTTAAACTCATTGTGTGAAAGGGTTATAGGGGACAAAAATCCCTGGAACTTTTAAAAATACTCAGGATATTGTTACAGACCAGGCCAGACCCCTCCCCTGCCAAAGTACTCTAAGAGACAGCCAATTCCCTTAACTTTTGTATTTACTGAGGCAAGTGTAAGGTGCTGTGGTCCAGATATAATTCAATTGGTCCACCACTAGGCTATAATCAAACACATTTAAATCATACAATAGAGTTTTTTTAAATGGTCTAACTTTAACTACATTGAAATACTTAACAAGATTATGTATTAATTAACCACTTATTATAAACCGTTCCAATATGGACAGCACCCCAATAAACATATGCTTAATAAAAATACAATTCAGCAAAACAGACATTGTTCTCACACGCTGTCCTTTTACTGCAGCAGCAGAGACAATGTTCTAGCAGTTAGCTCCAACAGCCAGCCAGCAGAAACGTTCTCATTAACTGAAAAACAAAAATAAAAATCTTCCTGGGTCTGTGAGAGCTCTGACCCTGGCCACTCGTGACACTTTTGCCTTATTTTTTTTTTTAAAAATCACCAAGGGAAAATTCAAAAGCTTTATTTGATTAGATTATTGGCCCAAAACATCCACACCGACCCTCCGAAGAGTAACCCACACAGACCTATTCCCCCACCCTGTACCTACCTCTGACTAATGCAACTAATACGATGGGTAATTTAGGTGGCTAATTCACCTAACCTGCACATCTTTAGACTGTGGGAGGAAACCAGAGTACCCAGAGAAAACCCACACAGACACAGGGAGAATGTGTAAACTCCACACAGACAGTCACCCAAAGCGGGAATCGAACCCAGGTCCCTGAGAGAATGTGTAATGGGTATGAGCAGGTAGGGAGAGTTAAGTTTTGAGTTTAGTGAAACAAAAAGGTTCAGCTAGCATGATTCAGATCAGATAAGAACTTGCAGTAGACAATGAGGTGCTGGAAGCAAGGGTAGTAGGTTGATGAGGTGAAAAGATATTCATTGCGCAAAGCCATTTAACAAGATAAAGAAGCATTCAGTATGTAAAGTCAAAAATCAACTAGGAGAAAGTGAGAACTGCAAATGCTGAAGGTCAGAATCAAGGAATTCCTAAAGGGCTTATGCCCAAAAAGTCAATTCTTCTGCTCCTCGGATGCCGCCTGACCTGCTGTGCTTTTCCAGCAACACACTCTCGATCCCAGTATGCAAAGTCAGTTAACTAAGGTGAAAAGTATTCATTATGTGAAGCCAATTAACAAGGTTAAGAACTTTCATTGTGTAACAGCAGATGGCTTAATCTTTAGTATTGACACTCACTGATTGTAACGGTCACCCAATCAATATGTATGTTGCCTTATCTGGATGCTCCTCCATGCATGACCATATAATTCATTAAGAAAATGCTGTTTGAGAGAAGACTAAGAACTCATGTCTCTGTGCACATGGCCGATCGTTCTTGCTCCCTCCAGTGCCCGAATAAAGATGAAGTAGGTAAAGCCATACTGTATCTCTGAGTGTTTGCTTTGATTGATACAGTGATAGGGAAACAGGACGTCACCTGGCACCGTCAGGCAACAGTACTAACCACTGAGCCACCATGTCACCAATTGTTTACCAAGTGCAGACATTTCAACACCACTGTGGGCAATTCCCCTCTGCAAGAAAAATAGCACAGAACACTTCTCTCTTAAAACACAGTACCATCACAATATACACTGAAGGAATACAGGCTAAACCTGGTTAAGTGGGATTAGGCTGGGTAGTCATTTCAAATATTTACAAGCAAAGGCCATTATGAACAGTGCAAACTATTAAAATTGATGGGGCGGTAAGGAGAGAGGGAATGGGCTAAATCAAAATGGAGTTGGAGGGAGAGGTGAAGTACTGTGCCCCCCACAGTTTCCATTTCTCTACTGGCACCAAGCGCACTGATTGACAGCATGTGCTCCTTTGCCAACAACACTAGGGAATGAAAGAGGAAAAGGGGCCGACAGTTGGCACCCGAAGATCAGAAGTGTAGTTGCAACAAAAATAAAATAACAAAATTTTTTACAAATAACTAAAAATGGGGGCGCAATCTCCTGCAACCAATATGCACATGGTCTATGTATTCCATAATGCCACAAAATCAACAAATGGGCTGGGTGTCCATGAATCGCTGCAATCTATGGTTATTAGGGATAGCTGTGCACAACACCCTTCACCGCAGGTCCCGAATGGAGAACACATCCCAGACTCTGGTCACCCCCACAGCCCTCTCTGCCAGCCTCTTGAACCCACGATAATGGAGGCGTGGATTCCTGAGCATAGAGTTTCTGATGACAGCTGCTACTCCTGACAGTGGGAAGACCCAGCATGAGTCAACAGTGTTCCAGGCATTGATCTGGTCCTGGTAAAAGACAGGCAACTTGTTGAGGGAAACTTGAAGACCCTTACGGTATACAAACAGAAGCTGCATGTTATAACTGCAGTCACACACTTGGCAGAATTATTTTGTTTTGTCTTGGGGTTTAGCGCACACACTAAGCCAGGCAACTTCTCATGGTTGTCTGAAGTGGTCACGCAGTATAGCACAGAGTTTTGTCACACACCTACAGGACATGCCAACAGCCTGCACAGCAAAGACACTGCCTATGCATGAACTAAACTAACATGTCTCTAAGTCAAAGGGAATGGTTCACAGTCAATTCAGGGGGTCCAGATACAACAATTCATGGACATCAGTCGATCTCAGATCAGGGACTTAGATACAATGCTCCCAAATTGAACAATAAGGAGAATTTGGGCCACACTTGACATTTGCTAAAAACGTAGCATTGACTTTGATATTGTTATCAAATGAGATGAGGCTAAGGGCAGGTGAGCTGTGTGGCTTGGATCATAAATAGTGATAGGTGAGAGACGTTAGACTGGTATGTGCAATAACATTAGTTAGAGACAAAACAAAAACTGCAGAGGCTGAAATCCAAAGTAGCCAAGCAGGAGGCTGGGATAACACAGCAAGCCAGGCTGCATCAGGAGGCGGAGAAGTCAACGTTGACTTCTCCACTTTCTAATGCTGCCCAGCTTGCTGTGTTCTTCCAGCCTCCTACTTGTCTAATGTGCAATAACATGTCAGCCATGCCACTCAGAGAAGCATCAGTTTGAGAATGCCCTCCAATCTCGTACCCATTAAAGGGCAACTCTAGACTATCATCTATATTTGTACAGTTGGTTTTCAAACATAGACCAGTGCTAGAGATCCCAGGATGTCCCAATAGAGTCTAGTGCATCCTCCAAGTAGGAAATTACAAGAAGCAAAGCACCATACAGGTTAGTTCATAGGTAATAAGGTGAGTTTGATGATAGCACAAGAAAATGCAATAAGCCAATGACTGACTTAGATGAGAATATAGAAGGCATGATTAGTAAGTTTGTGGATGACACCAAGATTGGTACTATCGTGGACAATGAAGGTTATCCCAGATAGAAAGAGACCTTCATCAATTGGGTCAATTCACTGAAGAATGTCAGTCGAAGTTTAATTTGGATAAATGCAAGATATTGCAGTTTGGTAAAAATAAACAAGGGCAAGACTGAGACAATTAGAATTCAGGCCTTGGGTAGTGTTACAGAACAGAGATCAAGGAGCTCAGGTACATAATTCTTTGAAGTTTGCATCACAAATAGATATAGAGTGATGAAGAAGGAGCTTAGCGCATTTGCCTTCATTGCTCAGATTTTTCAGTGTAGGAGTTGGGACATTAATTTGAGGTTTTACAAGACGTTGGTTAGGCCTCTTCTGGAGTATTTTGTCCAGGTCTGGTTGCCCTAATATAGGAATGATATTATTAAGCTAGTAAAGGTTCAGAAAAGATTTATGAGGATATTGCCATTAATGGAGGGTTTGAGTTATGAGGAGAGTTTATAGGCTGGGATTTTTTCACTGGAGTGTAGGAGATTAAGGAATGACTGATGGAGGTTTATAAAATCATGGTGGGTATAGATATTAGATTAGATTAGATGAAGATTAGATTAGATTAAGGAATGACTGATGGAGGTTTATAAAATCATGATGGGTATAGATATGGTGAGTGGCAGATGGCTTTTCCCTGGGGTTGAGGATTTCAAGACTAGAGGGCATATTTTTAAAGTGATATGAGAACGCTGGGAACATGGGCCAAGCACAGGCAGGTGGGACAAGATGAATTTGGGATTATAGTTATCATGTTCTGATTGGATCAAAGGGTCTGTTTCCAAGCTGTATGACTCTACAATGAGGTCACCTTTCTTCATAGTAATGGTATATATAGTTACCTAAGAATCTACATTATAGAAGAGATACCTGTAACTGTTAGTCCAATTGGATCATCCAGTGCATTTTTATTACAAAATAACATACGAATCTCAATACATTCCTTTACATTTTATAACTAAGTATCAATTTTGAAACATTTTACTGAATGAAATTAATGTATTTCATAAGGGGTTTACCATTTGGGATGGTCTTGAAATCTGCAGAGTATCTAAATAAGTGCTTTCCAATTTTTTTTTCCCTGCCGTGACTCCATTTCAAGGTTTGAAAAAAATTGCAACCCCTCAGTAAGCTGTGGGAGGGGAGGGAGAGGTATTCAGCTACTGATGCTTGAGATCTCTAATCCCACTGTGGTTAGCCTGAATTAAATTCTCTATTTTTTTCCCCAGTTCTACATTCTTGTTTAGAATTAGAAGGTTATGTTCATGCTTAATACAATGATATATTAAATGACATCAATTAAATTGCATGTTACATGTCATTGGCAGCGCCTACTCATGGCTATCCTTTCGATTATGCTCAAAACTCTGCAGTGAGTTTCAACAATATCATACACAAATTTAAAGTAAAATACAATAAATTCTGGAAATCAAATAAAGACAGAAAATCTTGAAGAAACTCAGCAGAGTTGGCAGCATCTGTGCAGACAGAGAAAAAGTCAATAAACCAAGTCCAATACAACTTTTCTTCTTGGACTTTAAGCCCTGTCTCTCCACAAACACTGCCAGCCCTGCTGAATTTCTCCAACATTTTCTGTTTATATTTCAACAATATCTCGTTCATCTCCCTCCCCTTCATCTCTCTGACTCAATCATAGATGATGCATTATCTGCCTGCACAGTTTAGTTGCTTAAAATTAATTATGGTCCAGCTCATTTTGGGAATAGTAAAAGCTCTTTTCTCTCATGACACATCCCCAAAAGGCAATTCTTAAGAGTAAACAAGTCTCCCAGTATGTTTGTTTTTAAAATAGGTGTTTCATTGTTTTCTTCTTGCTGGAAGTGTAATCAGTCACACCATTATGCTTCCTGTTCACAACCTTTCCACAAAAAATTCAAACGACAGCTGCACTACCTAACTACTGAATACAAACGTATCTTTAAAGTTTAACACAGGATCCAACACGATGTTCCAATTAAGTCAGATTGGAATTGAAATATTAACTCTGGTCCCCTCTCTACAGATGGCATCAGATGTGCTGAGCTTTTAAGGCATTTTTTTTTAAATATAGTGAACACCGTGTTACAATAGATTAACAAATTCAATTTCGACACATCTGCCATCATTTTTCTTCCGTATTCATGCTTTAGAGCTCATCCAAATGTTTTCTTTGAAAAATAAGTTGGCAAATAGGTGGCCAAGGGACCAGATGGTATCCCAAGACGTGGGGGCTCTAATCCTCAGTATTGTCAGCCGCCGGCCCCCAACCCCAAAAAAACCCAAGGATGTCCATTTCAGTAAACGGTGAGAATATAGAATATGATTATGGTCAAACCACAGCTACTGAAGCCATGGGATATCATTGCAAATGGAAGGAGCGGCGGGATGAAACATCATCTGCAAAGTGAGATCCCACTTTATCCTCTAACCTCGTTAAGGTCACAAACCGAACGTAAACAACATCGGAGCAGCCTGGAAGACAGCAGCAGGCACCGCTCAGAACTCTCTCAGCCATTCCTGCCCATTCATCACAGCTCTCCCGCGTGAAACAATGAGGGAGGGACTGAACCTGCTTACCGTACTCGATGCCGCTAAAAAGGAAGAGGAGACCGATGGTGATGTTGGTGAGCCTGCGCTTGGTCCGCGGATCCATCGCCAGCTCTTGCTGCCTCTACTGCGGCCAGCCGGAGGAAGCAGCCACTCCGGGCATGGACGGAGGACACGGCAGCTCCTTCCCCCACCCACCGCCCCTCTCGACGCTGGACGAATGAGTCGACCAGGCTGCAGTGAGCCACTCGACCCTGAACCGACCGTTCAGGCGGCGGAAACCAGCTGAGGCCCCGCCCATTCACTCCTGGCCCCGCCCATTCCTACATGTGCCCCGCCCCTGCATCCCCACACGGCACACGGATCGAGTCTCCGTCCATCACCTTAGCTCCGCCCATTACAAACCATGCCACGCCCTTGCTGCCCCTTTCTCACCAGGACCCAGAGTTCCCACCCATCACGAGCTGGCTCCGCCCCTTAATGCCTTGCCCATCCTGACCTGTCCCCCACTCCCACCTGACTACGGCAAGAACTTTTTCTAGTGAACGTTGAAACTCTGCCACGTGACCTTACTAATTTATTACTGATGATGTGGAGGTGCCTGTATTGGACTGGGGTGGACAAAGTTAAAAATCACACACCAGGTTATAATTCAGATTGTATGATTTTTTGAAACTTTATTACTGGCCAATCTTTGGAATTCCCTTTCTCAAAGTAGCAATGGATGCAGAATCACCCAGGGGTTGAAAGATTTTCAGGAATTTGTGGAATGTAGAATTGAGGTTAAAATCATGTTGTGGAGGCACCAGTGTTGGATTAGGTTGGACTACCATGCCTTGGCTGAACACTTCGATTAGATTAGATTCCCTACAGTGTGGAAACAGGCCCTTTGGCCCAACAAGTCCACACCAACCCTCCGAACAGTAACCCACCCAGATCCATTTCCCTCTGACTAATGCACCTAACACTATGGGCAATTTAACATGGCCAATTCACCTGACCTGCACATCTTTGGATTATAGGAGGAAACCAAAGCACACAGAGAAAACCCACACAGACACGGGAAGAATGTGCAAAAACCTGGGACTTTGGAGCTGTGAGACAGCAGTTCTAACTACTGAGCCACCGTGCCCTTTCCACTCTGCTAAGCACATGCTGGACCTGGGCCTCCTCCATCACCGCTCCCTTCAGAACCCTGATGCTTCTGTCAATATTCCTTCCCACCTATCCACTACACCCTCCTCTCTGACCTATCATCTTCATCCTCACCTCCATCCACCTATTGCACTCTGGGCTACCATCCCCCCATCACCACCCCCCTCCTAGTTATTTCTCCCCCACCGCCGAGGCTCCCAGCCTCATTCCTGATGAAGGGCTTTTGTCTGAAACGTCAATTTTCCTGTTCTTCAGATGTTGCCTGACCTGCTGTGCTTTTCCAACACCACTCTAATCTTGACTCTGATCTGCAATACTCACCATCGCAAAGTTAAAAAAAATCACACAACACCAGGTTATAGTCCAACATGTTTATTTGCCAGTACAAGCTTTTGGAGTGCTGTTCTTTCATCAGGTACCCAGTGGGGCAGGATCATTGATCTTTTACAATAAATTCTGTGTACAAAGTGTCATACAAACTGATGCAATGTATTGAACAAACCTAGATTGCTGTTAAATATTGAATTGAATTGAATTTATTGCCACGTGTACCAAGGCACAGTGAAAAGCTTTGTCTTATGAGCAATACAGGCAGATCATGGAGTTAAATAGCATAGATAGTAAATAATAGGTAAACAGAGGCAAAAACCAAACATAGGTACAGGCGAATGCTAAGCGTTTGTGAGTCTATTCAGTATTCTAACAACAGTAGGGTAGAAAATGTTTCAAAACCAGCTGGTGTATGTGTTCAGGCTTCTGTACCTTCTCCCCAATGGTGCAGATTGTAGAAAAACATTGCCAGGGTGGGATCGATCTTTGAGAATGCTGACAGCGGGCCTGGCAAATGGATTTTTTCAATGGGAGGTTGTTGTATGTGATTGTCCAGGCCAAGTTCACCACTCTCTGTAACCGTCTCCGATCTTGAATGTTACAGTTGACATACCAGGTCAAGACAGAGTGGTCTCAATGACGCACCTATAAAAGTTGGCAAATCTTCTCATCTGCCTGAGAAAGAAGAGATTTTGTTGGGCCTTTGTAACCAGTGCGTTCACATGAACAGTCCAAGAAAGCTTGTTGTTGATGACCACCTCCAAGAGCTTGACACTCTTTCCACCTCTGCGCTGTTAATGTGTAAGGGGGCATGAGTAACATCTCGCTGAAAATTAATGAGGTCCTTGGTTTTGCCAGCATTGAGAGCCAGGTTGTTCTCACTGCACCATTTTTCCAGGTCTTCCACCTCCCAACTGTAGTCTGTTTCATCGCCATCTGAGATTCGACTAACTATGGTGGTGTCATCAGTGAACTTATAAATGGCATTAGTCTGGTATTTGGCAATGCAGTCATGGGTATACAGTGAGTCCAGTCAGGGGCGGACTAGAGACACCTGGGGAGTATTAATGAGGATGAAATATTATCCCCAATCTTCACCGATTGTGGCCTGTGGGTATGGAAACTGTGGATCCAGTTGCACAGGGTTGGGCTTAGTCCAAGATCATTAAGTTTAGTAACCAGTCTCGCAGAGATAACAGTTTGAAAGCTGAACTGTAGTCAATGAGTAGGATTCTTACATATATGTCCTTGATGTAAAGATGTTCTAGGAAGAAGTGAAGGGCAAGTGAAATGGCATCTGACATGGATCTGTTGGTCCGATGAGCAAATTGGAGTGGGTCAAGTGTAGTGGGGAGGCTGGAGTTAATTAATGCCATGACCGGCCTTTCAAAGTACTTCATGAGTGAGTGAGTGCAAGAGAGAGAGAATGTGCAGGTGTTTGGTAGAGTGTGTACGCAAGTGTGACGAAGCATATGCCTCTATACAAGAGGGTGCGCGTGTTTCAACATTTACACTCCCTCTCGCGCTCACTCACTCACTATGGGGTGAATTTGCATTTGCAGATACATTCTATTTTGTTCAAAAAGCACACAATCTGTAGGGAATTAGTCCATGAGACATTTTATAAAGTCCTACTTTGACAATAGAACCGCTCTGACTCAACACTGGGATACAGACTAACCTCACACATTTAATGCATTGTCTGAGCTGAGATAAAATTTTATAAAAAAAGGTGATAAGTTATCTCGGGACTGTGACTTGAAAGAAATTCTAGGATCACCTTTGAAATTAAGACAATAAATGCTTGTTGATTATATAACAACAAAAAAACTTGACTTCAATGATAAAGCAAGAAACATTAGGATTGCCATCATTATTGTCCATGTAACTTAAAAAACAAGCTTCTTCATTAACAGGTAGAGTGTAGTGGGGTCACATGTAGTGTGGCATAAACCCCAGAACCCAGTTGAGGCCATCCTCATGGGTACTAAACCTGGCTATGTGACTCTGCATTGTTACGTATCCTAAAGTCCACCTGGGAGGATGGTCATCCAAAAATTCAAAGTCGAATGTCCTTGATTGCTGAAGTGTTTCCCAACTGGGAGGGCACATCTCTGTCAGGCAATTGTTGCACGGTATCCATTCATCCAATGTCATAGCATCTGCTTGGTCTCGCCAATATCAGATCTGCCATATGTTATTGTCAAAGCAAGCTGACCTAATCTTGTTCATATGTTCATGGCTCATGTGTTGTTCAAATCATTGGTTGCACCAGTGTTGTCTATGCCAAAACACTCCTGGCTGCACTTCAACATTCGCCCTTCCAAATAATTCAGGTCATTAAAATACTGCTTCAGAGTCGTAACTTACATTAAGGCTGGCTCACTTATCAGCCAAGTACACTCACTGAGTTAAAAACCAAAAGAACTGCAGATGCTGTAAGTCAGAAACAAAATCAGATCATTGTGAGGAACAGTCATTCGATATGAAACGTTAACTCTGATTTCTCTCCACAGATGCTGCAAGACCTGGTGAGTGACTGCAGCAATTTCTGTTTTGGGCATTCACTGAGTTACAGTGGCTTCTTGTCAAACAATAGCTTGCTTTTAAAATGTTCTTGTATCAAATCCATTTATGGCCTCACCTCTCTGAATCTATGGAATCTCCTCCGAGCTCATAACCCTCAACAACATCTGCACTCCTCTAACTCTGGCATCTTAAGAATCCCCAATTATAATCACTTCAGCATCAGTGATTGTGCTTTCAGTTGCATGTGCTGAAATCTCTGCCTCCCTATCTTACTCTCTGCCTTTAAGACAACTTTTCTCAGAATGTAACCTCTTTCCTCTGAAAAGCAATTGAGTGAACAATTCCTGTAACTGTTTCTCATGCAATGTGGCTTCTTGTCCTCAGTTGAAGCTACAGCACTGTCCTAAAGCCCACATTGAAAATCCCACTTATATTTCTGCTGCTGAAATGACCAAATACCAGAGGTTTTAGTTTGCCCCTTGCATTCTCAAGAGATCCTAGTTTGCCCATTGTCTTCTCACAGCTAATACAAATCAACTGATCCCTTTTCTCAGATCAAATTTTTTGAAAAGTAAAACTGGTCATACTATTGGTTGTGGTACACTAATTCTTTGTAAATAAGCCTTTACCACTGAACACAAGCACATTTTTATTTGCAATGAGAAGTTCAATTACCTGTATACCCATTTTGTACCTATTATTAAAAGTACTTTCTTTTTACTTAATAGCCAGTTTATAAAATATTCTTTTGTTTCACATAGTGAGGCAAATACTTTTCCTTAGGCAGTTACTTTTCTATACAATCTCCTTTAAAACAGGGGAAACTAGAAATGTAAGGCAATAAATGCTTGCTGATTATTTAACAACAAAAAAACTTGATTTCAATGATAAAGCAAGAAACATTCGGATTGCCATCATTATTGTCCATGTAACTTAAAAAGCAAGCTTCTTCATTAACAGGTAGACTCTGGAATCTACTTCAAAGCCGTGTAAGTTATTCGCATCACCTTGAAGCCTCATCAGTAGACCTCCATATGATACATAGGCTGATCTGAAAAGAGGGAAAATCCACAATGAGTATTTCTGCATCAATTTCAAGAAATTTTAATGTAAAACAATGTCTCTGCTTTCACAGTCTCTAAGCATATAGGATATATTTACCAACAAGCTGAGGTACTAGTATCAGAAGTCATTTAATCAAACGTATTATTGAACATACTACCAGTTGATCAGCATTGTATCTATTGGCCAAAATGACCACCATCTTCGTACCAGAATACTGTGACAGTAGCATGTCCTGTTCATAGTATTCACGACGAATCCTTGATGAATTCTATCAGCAACAACCGCAAAATATGCAATACCCAAATCTAGAAGGGGAAATCTAGATAAATAGCAAACCATTGCCTCTGGGTTCACTGTCATCTTTAATAATAAAACAATCATGGGATGTGGGCATTGCTAGGTTGGCTAGCATTTATTTTTTGTCCTTAGTCGCTTTTGAGAAGGTAGTGTTCAGCCAACTTCGTGAACTACTGCAGTCTATTTGGTGTGGGTACATCTACAATACTGTTGGGCAGGGATTTTAAGCAGCAACACTGAAGGAATGGCAATTTATTTACAAATTTGCATGGTGAGTGGCTTAAAAAGAAATTTGCAGGTGGTGGTGTTCCCATGTATCTGCTGCCCTCATCCTTCTACATGGCAATGGTTGTGGGTTTGGATGTTGCAGTGTAAGGAGTCTCAGTGAATTGTTGCAGTTAATCTTGTATATGGTAAATACAGTTGCTACTGGGCTTCAGTGGTGGAGTGCTCATGGACATAGTGCTTATCAGTCAAGCACCTTTGTCTTGGATGATGTCAAGCTCGAATGTTGTTGAAGTTGCACTCATCACTCAAGTGATGAATACTTTAATCACACTCCAGTCTTGTGCCTTGTAGATGGCAGACAAGCTTTAATGAGTCAGGAAGCGAGTTACTTGCTGCAAGATTTCTCACCTCTGACCTGTTCTTGTAGCCACAGGATTTATGTTCACCAGTCCACTTCAGCTTATGGCCAATGAATATTGGGGAGTTTGGTACAGAGGAACCCTGATTATCCGGCATTCGATTAACCAAATTTCGATTATCCAAACAAGATTGCAAGATCCCGACGCTTGGCTAAGTTATCCAGCATTCGATTAACCGAACAAAACACTGCCACCTGTGTCCTTTGGATAATCAAAGTTCCTCTGTAATAGTAATGCCACTTAACATTAAGGAATACTGGTTAGATATTCTCTTATTAAAGACTGTCAATGTCTAGCACTTATATGGCAAAAAGAATGTTACTTGCTACTTGTCAATCCAAATCTGGATATTATCCAGAGTTCAGCATCCAAGAAGTTGTGAATGGTGCTGAACATTGTACAATTATCAGTAAATAGTTCCAACTCTGATCTTATGATGGAGTAAAGGTCATTGATGAAGCAGCTGAAGATGGTTGGGCTGAGACAACTACTCTCAGGAACTCTGAAGCAATGTTCCCGAGCTAACACCCCACCTCCGCCCGCCTTGCCCATGTTTAACCTGATGTCTTCACGTTGCATGGAATGTGGAGATGTGGAGACAATTTTGACAACCCTCAGGGAAAGACCTTCCCAACTGTATCTCGTTGTACTACTATCTCTGCTGAGCATGTCCTGCTGTTGGGACCCATGAAAGTGATGATATTGTCTGAGTCATGGTATGTAAGTTATAGTTGCGTGAATATGACGATGTTATGCATCTGCATGATTCAGCTGTTAGACACAGTTCTCCCAATTAATCACTAGCCTTCAGATAGTAATAAGGAGGACTTTGCAGGGTTGACAGTGCTGAGATTATCATTGTTGTTTCCAGTGCCAAGATCACTATCAGATGGTCCATCAGTTTTAGTCCTTTTTTGCGATTTTTGTTTCAATAGTTGATATAATTGAATTGACTTGTATGAATGGCAATTGAAGACTTAACCAGTTAAGCGTCAACCATATTGCTGTGGGTCTGGAGTCACATATGTGCCAGAACAGCTAAGCACACAAAAGACATTAGTGAACCAGATGGGTTTTTAATTATTTAATAATTTTGAGTTCATTATTCAAATTTTAATTCCAGATTTTATTGAATTCAAATTCCACAATCTGCTGTGGTGGGATTTCAACACAAGTATCCAGAATACTACTTGGATCTTGGGATTACTCATCCAGTAACAATATTACTACACCATCACCTCGCATAGACTAGGGCTGCATCATCACTGAACCTAAAATCCTCAGACTCCTTATCCAACAGTAGACTACACAGGGATGACTACCATCTTCATAAGAATAGCTTGCAACAGATAAGAATTACTAGGTTTGCCAGTAATGTTTATTCTAACATCTTCCTATTCATCACAAACCGCATGCACTTATCCCCAGACTTCTTTCTAATCAGAATTGAACAAAGATTAAGGTATGAAACGATTTGCTCCAAACACCAGTGCACAATGACTAATTTCAGAAAGTACAGTCTGTCCTGATAAGAACCCAGATTTTGAATGATAATTGCATCAAAGGATTTTACCAAATTATCTCAATGACCATGTGTAACATATATTTTTAAGTAATAAAACTCACCATTTAAGAAACATAAAATTTAAGTAAAACATAAAATTGCCTGTATTGTGTTCAGTTTGGCCTCCTTATCTGATGGAGATGATTTTGGCTATTGAGGAAGTTTAAGGCAGGCTTATCTGACTGATTCTTGGGATGGCAAGACTCACACACAAGGAGAGACTGATCGGTTCGAAAAGTTACAGGATCTCATTGGAACCTATGAAATGCTAACAAAATTAGACAGGGAAGATACAAGGAGGATGTTGTCTCTGATTGGGACTGCAGAACCATAGGTCACATTCTAAGGATAAGGGGTAAAGTCAGAGAGTCACAGAGATGTTCAGTTTTGATACAACTCACCCATGCCGACCAGATATCCTAATCTGATCTAGTCCCATTTGCCAACACTTGGCCGATAACCCTCTTCATCTTTCTCATTCATATATCCATCCAGATGCCAATTAAATGTTGTAATTGTACCAGCCTCCCCACTTCCCCTGGCAGCTCCGCAACACCCTCTACATGGAAATGTTGCCCCTTAGGTCTCTTTTATATCTTTACCATCTCACCCTAAACCTATCCCCTCTAGTTCTGGACTCCCCCATCCCAGGGAAAAGACCTTGTCTGTTTATCCTATCCATGCCCCTCATGATTTTATAAACCACTGTAAGGTCACCCCCTCAGCCTCTCCCTATTGCTTAAACCCTCCAAACCTGGCAACATTCTTATAAATCTTTTCTGAATCCTTTCAGATCTCACAGCGTCCTTCAGATAGTAGGGAGACCAGAATTGCATGCAATATTCCAAAAGCGGTCTTTTAGGAATTGTTTCACCTAGGGAGCGGTGAGCCTGTGGAATGTTCTACCACCGCAAACTGTTGAGGCCAAAACACTGAAGAAAGATATAAATACAATTCTTAGGACTAAAGGGATCAAAGAACGTGGGAACAAAGTAGAAACCGGGTAACATGTTCGATTATTAGCTACGATCATGTTGAATGGGAAAGTCAGTTTGGAGGGCCAACTTCTGCTCTTGTATTCTATGTTTCCATTCTGGTTCACATCATTCGATACTTACAGTCTGGTGGCTGCTTCAGTTGAACTCTCATCGCCTTCTATTCTATAAACCTTTCCATACATGACATACTCAAATTGGTCAGCCCTGTTAGAATATAGAAAATACATAACATTTAGTAACATGAGACAATAAATCCCCAGAAACAGAACATACTTTTTTTTTGGACCTAGTTGATCATGAGTTAACTATACCCGAGATTCAATTATTTTATGATTAAAAATCATAAGTGATAGTTTGAAGTAGGTGGCAATTATAAGGTTTAGCAATCAACCTATCAAAACAACATGTCTGCTTTTGCAACCTTTTTAGGCGATAATGAACCAGATACAATCCATGTACTGTATAAAACCGTAATGTTACATATCTGTTCTCCAGTGCTTTCTTCCCATCGACCTATGTGGTTCAGTGTTGTGCAATTTTAAAGGGGATGGAAGAATACAGAGATACAGAGTTTGCATACAGAAATCTTTGTGGATAGTTGCCCTGCTATGGGAAGGATGTTATTACACTGAAAAGGATACAAAAACGATTTACAAGGATGTCACCAAGACTGGAAATTTGAGTTCTAAAGCTAGGCTGGATAGCTGTACTTTTTCACCCTGGAGAGTAGGAGGCAGAGTGGTGACCTTATAGAGGTTTATAAAATCATGAGGAACATGGATAAGGTAAATAGCGAAGGTCTTTTTCCCTCTAGTCTAAAACTAGAGGGTAGAGGTTTAAGTTTAGGGGAGGAAAAGTTTTTTTTTTAAAAAAAGAGACCCGAGAAACAACCTTTTCCACACAGAGGGTGATTCATATATGGAATGAGCTATGGAACAGGAAGTGGTAGAAGTAGGTACAATTATGACAATTAAAGGACATTTGGACAGGTACATGGATAGGAAACATTTAGAGGGCTATGGCCAAATGTAGGTCAATGGAACTAGTTCAGTTGAGGACCCCTGGTCAGCATTGACGAGTTGGGCCAAAGGGTCCGTTATCACTTTCATGTGCTGTTAACAAAACAATTCAGGGTTTTCAGCTTTACAAACAGAGTCTCAGAGTACAAAAGCAAATGAAGTCAGACTATTTGAGATAATTAAAATTGTATGTTTAAATATGCACAAATAACCTCAGAGCAGACAAATGTAGCATGCATGCTCTCTAAGCATGATGATAATGTAGCCAATACTGTCAGCATAATAGGATATGTAGCCAGTCCTGTGATAATCAAGATAAGAATTTCCATTCGTAAAACATGTAACAACTTTCACAACTTGAATCAGCAAACAAAACAGACGGGGGCCATGTTAGGCTCACAGTGGTAACAAACATCCTGGAACTTTTGAAGAGAAAACAAATCAATCTGCAAAGAATGGATGGTCCTGTTTATTATTCAGGATATGTAATGTCATTGATTATTTTCTCACTTACAAGTGATCTTTGACGAGAAGTAAAACAATGTAATTCACTGGGAGATTTGAATCTATAAACTTCCAAGCTGACCACATCAGGAAGAGACCTAGATGAAATTTTCCAAGAATGCCTCACGACCATATGTTCATAAATAAAATCTCTATTAGCTGGACCTCACAAAGCTTTTGGTAGCTGTGTGAAGCACAAGACAAAGAAATGCTATTGATCTTTTCTAAATTGATGGAAAGGCCTCAGCTGGAGTAAGGCGTCAAATTTGGAGTATCACACTCTAGGGGTCTCAACGGTACTGCCCATCCCTCTGGGCTAGGAGTCCCAGGTGCAATTCAGCCCTGCTCTAGGGTGTGTAACAGCATGTCTGAACAGGCATATTACAAACATTTATGAACTCTAAGATGAAGTTCAAGGTCTTGGAGAGGTTGTAGAGATTTACAAGAAAGGCACCTTCAGTTGCCTGGATAGACAACTGTCTGTGATTGTTGTCCTAGCAGCAATGAGGATTAAGAGGAAGTATAATCAAGGTGTTCAAAATCATGAAGGTTAAACCATTCACAGTAGCTGGTAGTTCAGTAACCAGGAAACACAGATTTCAAACCATCACAAACCAAAAAAGTGAGAATAGCAAAACTGTTTCTATCAGTGAGTTACAATGATGTGGAATCCATTTTCTGAAAGAATGATAGACAAAAATTCAATGGCAACTTTCAAAAAAAAGCATAAATATTTGTAAAGACAGCAAGGCCATGAGAAAAGAGTAGAGTGGAACTTAGTAGGTGGCTGTTTCGTACGACTTGCACTGTCAAGATGGGCTCAATGGCCTCTATCTGTACAGTAAGATTTATTATTCTATGTGTACCTCGATGGCCGGTCATCTGTGGGATTATACTCTCCATCATCTGGCGTTCCATCTTCATAAAGAGTACTTGCTATCACAAGACGAAACTTGTCACCTGAAGAAAAGCGTGAAGAGAAAGAAACTTTCAACATGACAGGGGACAACTTTACAACTTGAAAAACTCCTTAGATTATTCTACATACAATCCAAAACTTGAATAAATTCAAACATATTTTCTTTGTCAACAGTCTATTTTACTTCCTTTCAAGAATAGAGTAACTGTATAAATGAGCTGAAAAATGTGTTGCTGGAAAAGCGCAGCAGGTCAGGCAGCATCCAAGGAGCAGGAGAATCGACGTTTCGGGCATAAGTCCTTCTTCAGGAATGAGGAAGGTGTGCCAAGCAGGCTAAGATAAAAGGTAAGGAGGAGGGACTTGGGGGAGGGGCGTTGGGAATGCAATAGGTGGGAGGAGGTTAAGGTGAGGGTGATAGGCCGGAGAGGGGGTGGGGGTCGGAGAGGTCGGGAAGAAGATTGCAGGTCAAGAAGGCGGTGCTGAGTCCAAGGATTGGGACTGAGATAAGGTAGGGGAGGGGAAATGAGGAAGCTGTAGAAATCTAGGTTCATCCCTTGTGATTGGAGGGCTCCTAGGCGGAAGATTAGATTAGATTACTTACAGTGTGGAAACAGGCCCTTCGGCCCAACAAGTCCACACCGACCCGCCGAAGCGCAACCCACCCATACCCCTTACCTAACACTAGGGGCAACTTAGCATGGCCAATTGACCTGACCCGCACATCTTTGGACTGTGGGAGGAAACTGGAGCACCCGGAGGAAACCCACGCAGACACGGGGAGAACGTGCAAACTCCACACAGTCAGTCGCCTGAGGCGGGAATTGAACCCAGGTCCCTGGCGCTGTGAGGCAGCAGTGCTAACCACTGTGCCACCGTGCCGCCCCGACGGGGCGCTCTTCCTCCAGGCGTCGTGTTGCCGTGGTCTGGCGATGGAGGAGGCCAAGGACTGCATGTCCTTGGCAGAGTGGGAGGGGGAGCTAAATGTTCTGCCACGGGGCGGTTGGGTTGGTTGGCGCGGGTGTCCCAGAGGTGTTCTCTGAAATGTTCCGCAAGTAGGCGGCCTGTCTCCCCAGTGTAGAGGAGGCCACGTCGGGTGCAGGTGAATTTGTGATGGATATGGAAGGATTCCTTGGGGCCTTGGAGGGAAGTGAGGGGGGAGGTGTGGGCACAAGTTTTGCACTTCTTGCGGTTGCAGGAGATGGTGCTGGGAGTGGAGGTTGGGTTGGTGGGGGGTGTGGACCTGACAAGGGAGTCGTGGAGGGAGTGGTCTTTCCGGAATGCTGATAGGGGAGGGGAGGAAAATATATCCCTGGTGGTGGGGTCCATTTGGAGCTGGTGGAAATTACGAAGGATGATACGATGTATCTGGAGGTTGGTGGGGTGGTAGGTGAGGACTAGTGGGGATTCTCCAATCGCCACCAGGATAGTACCCCACATGCAGGTCCTTAGCTTCCTCCATCACTAGACCATGGCAACACGACGCCTGGAGGAAGAGTGCCTCATCGTCCGCCTAGGAAGCCTCCAAGCACAAGGGATGAATGTAGATTTCTCCAGTTTCCTCATTTCCCCTCCCCCCACCTTATCTCAGTCCCAACCCTCGGACTCAGCACCGCCTTCTTGACCTGCAATCTTCTTCCGACCTCTCCGCCCTCACCCCCTCTCTGGCCTATTACCCTCACCTTAATCTCCTTCCACCGATCGTATTCCCAACGCCCCTCCCCCAAGTCTCTCCTCCCTACTTTTTATCTCAGCCTGCTTGGCACACCCTCCTCATTCCTGAAGAAGGGCTCACGCCTGAAACGTCGATTCTCCTGTTCCTTGGAATCTGCCTGACCTGCTGCGCTTTTCCAGCAACACATTTTTCAGCTTTGATCTCCAGCATCTGCAGTCCTCACTTTCTCCTAACTCTATAAATGAGTTTACTAATATTCTCTACTTAAAATCTATGTAAGACTTGTATGTACATCAAAAAAGTACAAACTTTTTTTTTACATCTGAGGAACACTATAAATGTTATGAAACCAAAACACAACCAAGCAAAGCATTTCTAAATGTCCTTACATCAATACACCGAAGATTTTCAACTCCTGAAAAACCTAAACATTTTCATAAGACCAATGTAATGAAAAACAAATTTCATATGATAAATCTTCACTACATTCCAGCACGCAACTCTTAGTGATAACTTATACCACTGAGCCCAATTCATGAAACTGAAGGACACAATTATCAAAAAGCAATTTTGGAGGAACCAGTTTGGATTTTATCAAATCGGATACCAGCTCAGCAAATTGCACTGGATGTGTGAACACCAATATAATCTCAAATAAGATAGTCTTCACAATAGCTATAATTACTACAAATATGTGTTTCTAATCTTTTGTAACTTTAAAAATTCTACTGGTAATGACAGCCTGGTATCCAGAAGTAATAAGACCTTGGGGTACAACTGAAAGTTGTCCAACCCTGCCACTTTTAGTATACTAGGAGAAATTGCCACTTTTGCAGCACTGCAGGTGTCAAATGGAAAGACCTTTCAATTCTTCCATAATAGCAATGTTGCTTGAGCTGGATTGGAACTGAACTGGAATTTTTAAGCACAGTACCACAAAAATGTGTTAATTGAAATTCTTACCTAGTTCAACAGGGTAAATCTGAATGTTTACATCAAGTATTAGATCCATTTTAAAGGATTCACTTTCACAGTGTAAGCGAGAAACTGTAAAAACAGCAGAAAAGTTCTATTATTTGCCAAAGGTATCTAAATATTACTTTTAGTCATCAGTTTATCTGAACTATCTGCTGCACAATCAAACACTATCTTTTTGTCAGAGTAATATTTTTGTTATGATTGAACATTTATTAGTTCATGTTTTTTTGCACTATAGTACATCCTTCTCATTAAAAATACATAAAATACAAGGCAACCCAAAGTGCACCAAATTAATTCAAGCAGAAAATGCCAGGTTTCGGCAACAGCATTTTGCAGGATGTTGTTAAATTGGGGAATGCACTAAAAATTGGCAGGTGGAATTCAACAACTTATATTTAGATAACATTGTTCATATAGGAAACAGTAATTTGGACAATCAAAAGGTTGCTCAGAGTTATGTTTTGGAAACATCTTAAGGGATAAATGGGAGGTAGAAGTTAGAGAGAGGTTTAGTAAGAGAACTCCAGAACAGAGTCAGAGACTATGTAACATAATTTGCAACAACAAAAAAAGTCGAAGAAGCTCAAGAGGCCAGAGATAAACAAATCCAGGTATAACAGTCACAGAGGTGTACAGCATGGAAACAAGACTCTTCAGTCCATCTTGTCCATAACAACCAGATATCCTAAATTAATCTTGTCCCAGTTGCCAGCAGTTGGCCAATATTCCTCTAAACCCTTCCTATTCATTTACCCAATCAGATGTTGTAACTGTAAATGTTATAATTGTGCCAGCCTTCAGCACTTCCTTTGACAGTTCATTCCATACATGCACCACTCTTCTTGTGAAAAAGTTGCCCATTAGGTCCCTTTTAAACCTTTCCCATCTTACCCTAAACCTATGCCCTCGAATTATGGATTCCCCCACCCAGACGTGTTAAAAGGACGTAGGATGGAATTAAAATGTTCAGGAGGGGTAGGCCAATGGAAGGATTGGAAAATAAGGATGTGAATTTTAAAATCAAGGCATTGCTGAAACAGCAAACAACATAGGTAAGTGAGGACAGGGGTGATGTGAAGAAAAGGATTTTGTGCAAGTTAGAACATGAGCAACAGAAATGACTTCAAGTTTACAGAATATGGGAAGTCAACCAGGAAGCCTTCTAAGTAATCAAATTCTGCAGTAATAAAGTTATGAATGAGAGTTTTAACAGCAGATAAATTGAGGCAAATGTTTACAAGGTGTGAGGTGATGCCCTTAAGTTTAAAAAGTTACTAAATTCAGAACAGAAGTAGTTTTGTTGTGGAGGAAGAGCAGAAATATTTAAGGATATGGATTTATAGCCAATTAAAACCAGTATATTGGTTAAAAAAACAAAAGTTAATGAAAATTCAGGTTTTACCATAAAAGATATATTATGAATAAAACAATAGGTGCTGATGACTATTATATACAAACTATAATAAGACATTAATGCCTATGAGGAAACAGAGATAGATTTAAAAATTGGATACAGACTTGAAAGAACACAAATTTGAGGCAACATAATGTTAATTTAAAATTATTGAAGAATGATACAGATATATATAAGCTGTTTCAACTACTTTAATGAAAGCGTGCTTGTGCCTGTTTTCTATGGCAGAAGATGAATTAAGTAAAATTAAACCTAATTATTAAGGTCACTCTTTGGAGGAATGTTGGAATCCCAAATGCAAAAGACGACAGGAGATTTTTGAATTGTTACGAAGCTGTGGGAATTCACATCCAGTATTCGTGGCTAAGGAAGTGGGGGGGGGGGGGGGAATACCCGTGGGTAGACTGAGTACTGAATGTACAATTACGAACAAGTGTATGTGTAACAAAATCTTTGAACAGGTTGACTGGAAAAATAGGATACGGCTTTTTAAAAAAAAAATAAACATTTAAATGAAAAAGCTAGGAAGAGGGCCTGTAAACGTGATCTAAATTATTGCCTACTGCCGTGGAAGCAGCAATAGGGTTTGTTCGGTGCGAACTGGGGCTTTTACAAACTTCAGGAAAACACATGTACAACATTACAGGAACTGGTCAAAGCGATGAACTAGATACTGTGTATTACACGATGCACTGGAAGATTGTGAAGAGTTTGAGTTAAAAGTGGACGACCAAGGCTGGATGGCTGTGCTCTGTTCCCTCCCCCGTGTTAGAGCTGAGCTCCCTGAGCCCATTCTCACGCAGCACAGTTCACCTCTTCTCCTTACCTCTGTCAAACTTTATACCTTCCGGGTCAATATCCTTCACATCAAAGATATCCTCAAATAAAATTCCTGCCATCCTTGTGCAAACAAAATCACAGTTAACTTCTAGCAAACACAAGCAAGATAATTTCAAACTCCTGCCGAACAGGCCACGACAGATTTCTCACAGTATGCCGGGATACTGGCAGACCTGCTTTGCCTCCCGGCAGACTGGCACCAGTACTGTGTGAGCATTTGACCGTTGTCCCGCCATCTTTAATCAAGGCATTATTTTTGTGTTTCACAATACAGTGTAGTGTTTAGATTAGATTCTCTACAGTGTGGAAACAGGCCCTTTGGTCCAACCAGTCCACACCGACACTCTGAAGATGAACCCATTTCACTCTAAATAATGCACCTAACACTGTGGGCAATTTCGCATGGCCAATTCACTTGACCTGCACATCTTCAGATTGTGGGAGGGAACCAGAGCATCCGGAGGAAACCTACACAGACATGGGGAAAATGTGCAAACTCCACACAGACAGTCGCCCAAGGCTGGAATCAAACCTGGGACCCTGGTGCTGTGAGGCAGCAGTGTTGACCACTGAGCCACCGTATCCCTAACTGAAAGTTTTTTTCTTAATGTAAATAAATCAGTTTAGTTCTTTTAGGTCTCTCTGTTTTTAACTGTATTTTAAACATTGATTGAGATATATCAAAAATATGGCAGGTGCTATAAATCTGAAATATATAAATTGTTTGAAATATCTCTTGGTCTATTAGCCAGCAATGGACACAGAAATAGACTTAGAGTCATAGTGATGTACAGCATGGAAACAGACCCTTCGGTCCAACCCATCCATGCCGACCAGATTTCCCAACCCAATCGAGTCCCACCTGCCAGCACCCGGCCCATATCCCACCAAACCCTTCCTATTCATATACCCATCCAAATGCCTCTTAACTGTTGCAATTGTACCAGCCTCCACCACATCCTCTGGCAGCTCATTCCATACACGTACCATCCTCTGCATGAAAAAGTTGCCCCGTAGGTCTTTTTTATATCTTTCTCCTCTCACCCTAAACCTATGCCCTCTAGTTCTGGACTCCCCGACCCCAGGGAAAAGACTTTGTCTATTTATCCTATCTATGCCCCTCAGAATTTTTTAAACCTCTAGAAGGTCACCCCTCAGACTCCGACATTCCAGGGAAAACAGCCCCAGCCTGTTCAGCCTCTTTCTGTAGCTCAGATCCTCCAACCCTGCCAACATCCTTGTAAATCTTTTCTGAACCCTTTTAAGTTTCACAACATCTTTCCGATAGGAAGGAGACCAGAATTGCATGCAATATTCCAACAGTGGCCTAACCAATGTCCTGTACAGCCGCAACATGACCTCCCAACACCTGTACTCAATACTCTGACCAATAAAGGAAAGCATACCAAACGTCTTTTTCACTATAATCTACCTGCGACTCCACTTTCAAAGAGCTATGAACCTGCACTCCAAGGTCTCTTTGTTCAGCAACACTCCCTAGGACCTTACCATTAAATGTATAAATCCTGCTAAGATTTGCTTTCCCAAAATGCAGCACCTCACATTTATCTGAATTAAACTCCATCTGCCACTTCTCAGCCCATTGGCCTATCTGGTCCAGATCCTGTTGTAATCTGAGGTAACCCTCTTCGCTGTCCACTACACTTCCAATTTTGGTGTCATCTGTAAACATACTAACTGTACCTCTTATGCTTGCATCCAAATCATTTATGTGAATGACAAAAAGTAGAGGGCCCTGCACCGATCCTTGTGGCCTCCACTGGTCATAGGTCTCCAGTCTGAAAAACAACCCTCCACCACCACCCTCTGTCTTCTCCCTTTGAGCCAGTTCTGTATCCAAATGGCTAGTTCTCCCTGTATTCCATGAGATCTAACTTTGCTAATCAGTCTCCCGTGGGGAACCTTGTCGAACGCCTTACTGAAGTCCATATAGATCTATCTCTTCTTGCAGCCTTCAGGACCAAATGGGCCTTCCAAGTCCACACTTGCTGGATTCAAAACTGGGCTCAGCATTCTTCCTGGAAACAGCATTCACCCACATCTGTTAACCGCCTGCAACAGTCAGTCACTCCACCATCAACAGTAAACCCGATGAGCTATCTGATGAAGGAGCAGCATTCCAAAAGCTAGTGCTTCCAAATAAGCCTATTGGACTATATCCTAGTCTTGTTGATTTTTACTTTGTCCGCCCCAGTCCAACACTGACTCCTCCACATCAACAGTGTACTGTATACTGCATCTTGCTAAGTCCCTTTCACCAAAACCTCTACCTGTGACCCACTATGACAAATAACAGGCGCATGTCAGAACATCGCCATCTAACATTTTTCTTTCAAGTCACACACCACCCTGACCAGGAAATATGCCACTTTACCTTCATTGTATCTGGGACAAGGTTTGAGAACTTCGGTACTGTGGGTATGCTGACAACACAAAGACTCTGCTGCCCATGCAATCAGCATGGCCATAAATACTGGCCTTGACAGTGATGTTCACATCCCATGAAGTAATAAGATGATGAATATAACTGGCTTCCTTGCCAGCTTGACCACATTGAGTGTTCAGATGAAGACTCAGTGGGAAAGCTGCTGCCATTGCTACTCAAGTCTTTCCTGGTGAAAAACTTCCTTCTCCAGCTTCAGGCTTTGACCAAACAGAATCAGAGTTGTTTGCCTTTTCTCTTTTCAGTATCAGTGCAGACACATTCCACTGGATAAGTGATTATCAACTGAAAGCTCCAGCACTAAGATCCATATTTAAGAAGAGAGGAAATTCTGAGCAGTTGGAAAATATTATATTTCTCCAAGGGACTGTAGTAAAAGATGTCATGGACAGTTTAAGAGGTGGAGGATAATGTGATGGTTGAAAGCCTTAAGTAGAGACTCTGCCTTTGGATCATGAAAGAGCTTGATTATAGATTTTTGTAGGAATGGTCTCCAATTCTGCTACAATTCACATTGTCAATGATGAATATTAGAACTCTGACATTCAATGCAGGGAATGAATAGTTCCTCTGATAGGAGGCAGTGAGAAAACTGCCAGCATTTTACCTTGAAGAAAGCTTAGGTTACTGCTTTGAAGGCCCTCTTAGATTACAAAATTTGATGGATTATGACCTGTCCCTAGTCTGATTTTGAGGTGTTGTAGAATCTAGTTAATACCATTATATAAGTTATCAGGCTGACCACTTCTTCCTTGTCAGACTATCCTGATGGGGAATGTATTAGTTGAGGCCTTTAATACCCATGGTGAAGAAGAGAGGGCTAGGATCATCACTATAGAACCAACATGAAACGTCAGAGGAATCATGAATGAAAGTTGAAAAACACCAAACAAGGAAGGGTAAAAATAGAAGAAATAAGCTCAATGGGGCAAGAACAGGCTGAAATGACGGATCTGCCTGGAGAGTCGTGATTGTAGATTTTGAGATGGTAGAAGTGAGTTGTATGAGGCTGAGGGACTATGAGATAGGAGCTGTGGAGAAGAGATCTCTAAACAAGATAAGGTCACTAATAGTCCTTGAGACTACAACCTAATATTCAATAATCAATGTAGGGTCATGATCCGGGGAGAGATAGGATGAAGTGCCTGAAAGTTGGCACTCAACCTCTGCTAGGTAACGGTTAGCATTCCAGATGACAACCACACAACCCTTATTGATAGGTTTGATAACAAGCCTCAAGGGAATGGAGTTCAGCAAGTTCACAGGGGACAGGCTAGTGTGGGTGAGGGGATCACAGAAATTAAGGTAGTCAATGGTAAGCCAGCAGTTCTCAATGAAGAAATGAAGTGCTCGCAAAGGGCCAAATGAAGGGGTCCAGGTGGAGGGGTTCACCAGAGATGGGTGAAAGTGTCTTTGTGGTTGGGAGATGATTCCTGTCCAAGCTCATGGGCATAGAGGCAAAAACAACAGAAGAGTTCAGTATCATATTGTACCTGAAATTCATTGAGGGGGGTATGTCCTTTGCTGAGCATACATCGTTTGGTATCAGAGAGGGGGACATAGGAACATAGGAATTGGAGCAGGAGTAGGCAATTCAGCCCTTCCAGCACATTCCAACATTTAACATGGTCATGGCTGATCTTATCCTGGTCTCAACAGTACTTTCCTAACTGGTCCCCATAGCCCTTTATCCTGCTTTTCATCAGAAACATGTCTATTTCTTTCTTGAATCTGCTAATTGAACCTGTCTCCACTGCACTTTGGGTCATTGAGTTTCACGGAATCACGACCCTCTGAGAGAAGTAGTTTCTCCTCATCTCAGATTTGAACCTACTCCTCTCACTCTATATCTATGACCTCTTGTTCGAAACTGTCCAACAAAGGGGAACATCTGTTCAACATCCACCTTGTCAGCCCCCTTCAGCATTTTATAGACCTCAGTCAGATTCCCCCCTCATTCTTGTGGACTCCAGCAAGTACAAGCCCAAGCTACTCAACCTTCCTCATTTAACAATCCTTTCATCCCTGAAATTAACCCGGTGAACCTCCTCTGAACTCCCTCCAGTGTCACCACATCCTTCCTCAAGTAAGGAGACCAAAACTGGACACAATAATCCAGATGTGATCTCACCGACACCTTGTATTGTTATATAATTGTAACAATATTTTATTTTTATGATGCAGTCCTTTTGCAATAAATACCAGATTTCATTTGCTTTTCTTATTATATGCTGCACCTGTATATCCATTTTCTGCGATTCTTGCACAGAGATACTCAGATCTCAGATTGTGGGTGGCACGGTGGCACAGTGGTTAGCACTGCTGCCTCACAGCGCCTGAGACCTGGGTTCAATTCCCGACTCAGGCGACAGACAGAACGTGTGGAGTTTGCACGTTCTCCCCGTGTCTGCGTGGGTTTGCTCCGGTTTCCTCCCACAGTCCAAAGATGTGCGGGTCAGGTGAATTGGTCATGCTAAATTGCCCGTAGTGTTAGGTAAGGAGTAAATGTAGGGGTATGGGTGGGTTGCGCTTTGGCGGGTTCGGTGTGGACTTGTTGGGCCGAAGGGCCTGTTTCCACACTGTAAGTAATCTAATCTCTCTGCATGAATGCATTTTGTATCTGCTTCCCATTTGAAGTAATAATTTGTCCTTCTACTTTTGCAGCCAAAATGGACAACCTCGCCCTTATCCACATTCAGCCCCATCTGCCAGATTCTAACCCATTCTCCCAGCCTATCAATATCCAACTGTAAATTCTTTATTTCTTCATCAAAAGGTCAGAGGTTATAGTGAATACTTGGCAAGAGTGGAATGAGATGAAGGAATGGAGTCAGAGGTAAGGGGAGGGGAAGAAGGGTCCAGAGGGAATTGCTTAATAAAATAACATATCACTGTCAACATGACCTACCACAGGTCCACTGTTCTGCAACCTGGCATCTTCCCATCACAGTTCCACGCATCTATATGATAACAGTGTTACTCGCAATAAGTGCATCACGACAGGCTTCAATGATTTCTGGAAATGCTGATTTGAGACTGCAACAGGGAACTGTGGCTGACTGTGCAACTGAAAGTCTGGTCACAATTTCAAGAGATCCACTAAGGAATTGCAGAGATTTACAAATCTGACTCTGTAATTTCAGAACAGAGCTATTATCCTCAGTAGATTTGCATTCACATGGAGGGACAGATAAGCTATAGTAAATGGTCAAAGAAAACTTGGTGCAAAAACATGTAAAATTTCTGCAGTGACTTAGGTTTGCAACCTCTGAACATCTCTCTGGGTTTAACTTTACAGGAACATCAAGGCTAGTAACCTATTAATAGCAGAGTGGGTTGGATTTTTTTAAAGGGGCTATTTGACTGCAAACTTGCCAGATCAAACAAAGTTACTTACAAAGGTTAGTTTCTCAACAGATAAAATACTGTTTCCACAATCTGCCAATATACATAAACTACTCAATAGGGATTATGTGTCATTGATCTATAATTAGTGATGCTAATATTCACTGTACTGTGTGAAGCCATATACTTGAATTACAGAGGCAAACCCATGAAACAGTTTTTCAATCGTATGAAGTATTCTAAAGCAAGAAAGATGCAATCTTTAATGGTTTTAAAAAGACATTTCATTTGGTGTTTGAACATTAGAGTTTATCTCTCCTAGCCTTGTTGCTACTTTCACTATGTTTTACAGATTAAAATAGATAGAAATAGATTAAACGTAGGAAGCTAATGTTATAAAGATATAGTAATGAGAAACTAGTGTGACAGAGAACGGTTTATAATATAATCAATTGTTAAGTTTGGATTATTTGCATGACAGTAACCATCGACAAGGCTTAAGCAGGGGGAGATTAGAGCTGACCAACTTTCTCATATTCTTTGGTGCTGTGTTCCTCACTGTCCAAATAAATTTGGCTCTTAATTAAAGTCAAAGTTTGGGATAAACTTTGTGAATGGATTAAAACAATTGGGTAAACGGTAAGAAAAACTGAAAATATAGTTTTGCATGAGGAGTGGGACTGTCACATCAGACTCGAAATGTTAACTCTGTTTTTCTTTCTCTACAGATGCTGCCAGACCTGCTGAGTTTCTCCAGTGTTCTCAGTGCTTGTTTCAGAGGGCAGCACAGTGGCTCAATGGTTAGCACTGCTGCCTTACACTGGCATAAACCTGAATCTGATTCCAACCTCAGGTGACTGTGTGGAGTTTGCACATCCTCTGTGTGGGTTTCCTTTGGGTGCTCCAGTTTCCTCCCACAGTCCAAAGGTGTGCAGGTTAAGTGGATTGATGCTAAATTGTCCATAGTGCCTGGAGATGTGCTCGATAGGTGGGTTTGCCATGGGAAATGCAGAATTACAGGGATGTGGTTTGTCTGGATGTGATGGTCTTCAGAGGATAGATGTGGGCTTGATGGGCTGAATGGCTTCCTTCCACATTGAAAGGATTCTATGCTGCAAGACTGAGTGCAGAGGCCACTACTATTTCTTATTTACATAAATTACCTGAATACATACACTCATCGGAGTGTGGTCAGGTGTGTATTTTCTTTCCAATTTTGGAGATGGAGTTGAATTGAAAAAAAGACTAATAAATTGTAGAATGAATTGTATAAAATCTGTAAATGATAGATCACTGGCAAAATTGTGACATAGCAGTAAGATATCTACCTCTGAGCCAGGAGGCCTGGATTCAAGATCCATTTCCTTCAGAGGTTTGTTATACTATCTCTGAGCATGATTTGTATGAAGGAGCGACGCTCCGAAAGCTAGTGTGCTTCCAATTAAACCTGTTGGACTATAACCTGGTGTTGTGTGATTTTTAATCTCTGGGCAGGTTGATTAGAAGATATCTTGAACACTGACTGATGAAATTTAGTGCAGAGAACACTTGGAATGTCAAAATAGCAATACAGGTAATGATTTACAGATTTCCATGAGTCTGAGTTGATTTGACACAAAACAAAGCAGAATAGCAATAATGAAAATCAACAAAAGAAAATCAGGCACATAGTGAGGGAACCTCCTGAGTGCATCTCACTTGCAAAGTATTTTTCAGCATTATAAAGTGGTGAGAATGACAGTTCCCCTCTGGAGGTGAGGCAATGGTACCTTGGCTGGTCTAGCTGCTCAGAGCAGGATGGAAAAACTGTGGAAGGGGATTAGTGGTAGGAAATTTGTTAGTGAGGTGAGTAGATAGTTACTTCTCGACTGTAGATGTGTTTCCAGGATGGTATATTGCCTTCTGGGTGCCTACGTCAAGGATGTCACAGAGTGGCTGCAGGGCACACTGAACGGGAGAATGACAGCCAGAGATTGTGGTCCATGTTGTAATTAATGACATAAAGGCTGTAACAGGGAAAATCACAATTGGCCACCTTCTTCATATTCTTTGAAGTGGGTAAATATCACCTTCCAAAAAAAAGGTATTGATGAAGCTCAAAGCCATGGGGATTCAGGTTAAACCCTGGAAATCGATAAAAAGAATTGGACAAGCAGTAGGAAAAATTTAAAATATATTCTGCATGATATTGGGAAGAGGAGGACACAAGGACCAAGAGGACCATTGATATAGCATTAAAGAAAAGTTAGGAAGTTAGGTCAAAAATTGAAAAGTAGAACTTTAAAGGTAGTAATCTCTAGATTATTCCCTGTGCCGTGCAGTATGAGTATAGGAATAGAAGGATAGAACAGCTGAATGTGTGGATGGCGAGATTATGCAGGATAGACAGCGTAAGCTTCCTGAGGCATTGGGATTGTTTCTGAGGTAGGTGAGACTTGTACAAGTCAGAACAGTTACAGCTGAACAAGAACAGGCAAACATGCTCTCAAGGAGGTATGCTAATGATGTGGAGGTGTATTTAAAGGAGATGAAATGGAATCCTAACAAGTAGTTCAGAGGAGCAAGAAGCTGAGATAGAATTCAAAATTAAAATGCTTGGAAGTGTGGACAAACTATAGCCTATGTTAAAAAAATCAAGTTTAACAAACTTAAAAGGAATATGTTTTAGTAAGACAGACAATTTATTGGCACAGATAGGTACATGGGAATATGATATCATAGCTATGACAGGCTTGGCTGAAAGATGGGCAGTATTGACAGCTCAACATATCTCGTTATAAGCTATTCAGCAAAGAGGTGGGAGGGATAGGAGGGGAGGAGATATCACAAAATTGATCACGGAATCAATTGTAGCAGAAAGAAGGGAGGACATCTGGGAAGCCACGTGGATAGAAGTAAAAACACAAGAGGGGGAAACATGCTGTTGGTTGTGTACTGTAGGCTCCCAAACAGTTAGGGAGTGGTAGAGATCAAATATGTATCAAATTTCAGACAAGTGTCAGAATAACATGGCAGTTAAAATAGTGTACATTAACTATCCAAATGTGTAAGGTAGGGAGGGAAAAATACTTCTTAAATTGCATTCAGAAGAATGCTTTTTGTCACTACATAGAAGACCAAATGAAAGAGGAGGCAGTTCTGGACCTCCTATTCAGAATTAAGGCTACGCAGAGGGAAGGTGTATAAGTAGGGGAGGATTTTGGAAATAGTGACCGTAAATTAATTAAGTCAAAAATCACATGGCACTGGGGTTATGGTCCAACAGATTAGATTACATTGCTTACAGTGTGGAAACAGGCCCTTTGGCCCAACAGGTCCAAACCAACCTTCCAAAGACTAACCCACCCAGACCCAATTTCCTCTGACTAATGCACCTAACACTATGGGCAATTTAGCATGGCCAATTCACCTGACCTGCACATCTTTGGACTGTGGGAGGAAACCGGAGCACCCGGAGGAAACCCACATAGACACAGGGAGAATGTGCAAACTCCACACAGACAGTCGCCCAAGGGTGGAATTGAACCCAGGTCCCTGGTGCTGTGAGGCAGCGCTGCTAGCCACTGAGCTAAAAATGCAACTATAACCTGGTGTCGTGTGATTTTTTACTTTGTCCATCCAAGTTCAACACTGGGACTTCCACATCATAAATTAATTAGATTTACGATTGTTATGGAAAAGTAGAGTGGGAACAACGGCTTGAAAATAAACAGTGTCAGAACAATGAGGGACTTTCAAGAGGAAATAGTGAGAGTACAAGGGAAACTTGAAGACAAAAGGTGGGAACAAGACCGGAACACCTTGGATGTCAAGGGACATAAAGGATTAAGAAAGAAAAAGCTTATGGCAGGCACCAAGGGCTCAATACATCAGAGTCCCTAGAGGAGCGGTGGGTGGGGCGGATGGGGAGGTGTGCGGTTGGTTGGGGAAGGTTTAAAAAGGAAATTAGAAAACTAACAGAGTTTATGAGAAAGCAAGGGTGGGTAGAATAAAGGACAATCCAAAAGGTTTGTTAAATATGCAAACAAGTGATTAGGAAAGAGTAGGGTCCATTAAGAACCATAGAGGCTATGTCTGTGTGGACCCTGAAAACATGAGCACAGTCCTCAATGAATATTTTGCATCAGTCTACACAGTAGAAAAGGAATACGCAGGTGTAGACATCAGGATAGATGATTGTGGAATATTAAAAGAAATTAATACCAGGAGAGAAAAGGAAATAGTAGTTGAGCAGCTTTAAAATGGATAAATCCATAGGCCCAGACAAGACATGTCCTAAGCTATGGAAGGAGACAAAGGAGATGTTAGAGTCCTGGCAGTAATTTGTTAAAGAGGCATCTTTGATCGCATTATCAAAAAAGAGAGGAAGGGATAGACCAGGAAATTACAAGTCAGTCAGTCAGTCAGTCAGTCTAATCTGAGTTTTGGGGAAGTTATTCGGAATCATTCTGACAGACAAGGTGTATCTGCATGTGGAGAAACTTGGATTAATTGGGGAAAGTCATTACAGATTCGTGAAAAGAAGGTCATGATTGACAAATCTGATAAAATGTTTTTAGGAGTTAACCAGGAGAGTTGATGAGATTAATGAATTCGATGTGGGCCACATAGACGTTTGCAAGGCTTTTGATAATGTCCCACATGACAGACTGGTCAAGAAAGTAAGAGCCCATGGGATCCAAGGCAAACTGCCATGTTGAATCCAAAATTGGCTGATGGACAGAAAGCAGAGGCTAATCATAGAATGATAGAATCCCTACAGTGTGGAAACAGGTCATTCAGACCATTGACTCCAAACCACCCCTCCAAAGAGTATCCTACTGAGACTACCCCTATCCTAACCCTGTACCCATGTATTTACCATGGCTAATCTACATAGCCTGCATGTCCCTGGACACTATGGGAAATTTAGCATGGCCAATCCTCCTAACCTACAGTAGAGGGACGTTTCTGTAACCGGAAGTTTATTTTCAGGGGATTCCACAGGATACTATCCTGGTCCTCTTGCTGTTTGTGATATGCATTAATGATTTTGACTTAAATGTAGGGGTAGAAAGTTCATGATTGATACAAAACTTGGTGGCATGATAACTAGTGAGGAGGATACCCGTACTGCAGAAGGATATTGATAACTGGTGAGCAGAGTGGTGGCAAAGGAATTCAACTGGGAAAAGTGAGAGGAAATGCATTTGATGTGAGTGAACAAGGATTATACTCTGAATGGTAACACCCTGTGAAATATTGAAGATTAGAATGTCCTTGATGTGCATATCCACAGATCTCTGAATTTGTTAAAAAGATAGACGAGATTCCTATGCTAAGGCACAGAATGAAAGTGCAGAGAAATTATACCAAAACTGTATAAAATGGTGGTTAGGATACAACTAGAGTACTGTGTGTATTTCTGAACATCACATTTTAAAAGGATGTGATTAGAGGAGAAGTGATTTATTGGGATGCTGGGCTATAGTGGGTCAGTGACGAAGTAAGTTTGGATAGGTCAGGGTGGGTTTTTTTTGAGTGCCAAAGCTAATAAAGATATATAAGACAATAAGGGGCATAGATGGGCTTGAAAGGAAGACACATTTTTTCATTAGTAGAAGAGTCAATAACCATGGGTATAGATTTGGGGTAAGGTTGAGGAGAATTTGTCTGTAGCTCATTGCCTGAAGTAATGGCTTAATCAGAAACTCTCACAACATTTAAGCAGAATTTAGATATTCTCGTGTTGGCAAAGCCTCTAGGACTATGGGTTGACAGTTGGAAAATGGGATTAGTGTAGTCAGATCTTTGTTGACTGACATGGACAAGTTGAGTTAAATGGCCTCCTCCTGTGTTGTAAAAATTTATGAATCAATAAAATCAACTACATGGTCAAAGTTATAAAGTATAAGCCTACATGAGTAATGTTTAAAATTTATCTTGGTTTGATCAGATTTTACCTCATCCAATTTGCTCACTAGTTCAGGTGAGATAAATCAATGTACAGGAATCAGTGCAGAGAAGAGCAACTGTGTGATCTCCCTATGTCAGAGTTATTGAAAGTGTCTGGGGAAACTTTACCATTTGGGCCGAATAGAGGTATTGTTTGTCTGGTGATGTTAAGGGTGTAGTAAACATGACTCCAGATGCTCCACAAATTATGTTGCAGCAATGGAACAAAGGGGCAAAGATTCAAACTTGTAAATGTAAATTTAAGTTTTTATTGCAAATTCAAAGTTGGTAAGATTGTTATGTTTTTGGGATTATCTTTTTAATTAAAGGGAAAATGGAGGAATCAAGGGGGAATGTGAGCTGACTGTGTGTAGACTGTTAGTTTCCAAGTCTCATGAGTAGTGTCAGGGTTTATGAATTGTTAAGCTATTTATTTAATTGCAAGATAAAATGGAGTTGAATGGAGCCAGTGAGTAACTTAATTCACATTTCCACTTGCATACAAGTTCCACCTGGTTCATGTTGCAATGAAGAATGATTTTAGGAATGAAATATCACTTGAAAGCCAAAGAAAGGAATCTTTAGTGTCATGCTCATTGTGCAAATTACTTCATGGGTTGGGAGGTTGTGAGTGTAACTCTACTGTTTAGAAAGAAGAAGGGAGGGAGTAATCAGGTAACCAAAAACTAATTAGTCTGACATCAGTGGTAAAAGAAAGTATAAAATATCATAAATACTTTGATAACTGAACACTTAGAAAGTAATGATCTGATTGTGCAGACTCAAAATGGATTTATGAAAAACCACATATAAATGAAAAAGCCTGTTGGAGGTTTTTGAGCATGGTACTGATAAAGGAGAAACTTTATTTATTCTGCTAATGGATGTGGTGTAGCTAGATTTTCAGAAACCTTTGGATATGTATATACTCAGGAGGTTACAAAATAAAATGAGAGCACATAAGATAGAGGGTAATATATGGCATGGATTGAGAAAAACTAAACAGGTCATGTTCTAATTAGCATGATGTAGTAACCAGGATACTATAACATTAGTGCTTCAGACACAGTTGTACACAATCCATATCATTAATGTTGACGTGGAGGTCAATTGTAATACTTACAAGCTTGCTGATGATATGAGTGACTAGGTAAGAATGTTTCTTTTGAGACGAATGTAATGACGCTTCAAGGGATTTGGACAAATTGAGTGAGCAAGGAATAGCCCAGGAGATATAATGTGAATAAGTACGATGCTATCCACTTTGGTAGAAGGAACAGATGTGCAAAGTATTTCATAAAGGGTGAGAGATTGGGAAGTGTTGATGTACAAAGAGACTTGGGTATTTGTTCATAATTCACTGGAAGCTAACATGGAAGTGCAGCAAGCAGTTAGGAAGACAACTGTTAACTTAGCCTTTATTATAAGAGGATTTGAGTACATGAGTAACATTGTTTTGCTTCATTTGTATAGAATCTTAGTATAGTCACATCATTGTGCCCAATTTTGATCTCCTTATCTAAGAATGAAAAAACTTGCCATAGAGAGGGTGCAGCAGAAGTTCACCAGATTAAATCATGTGATCACAGGACTCTGCTTTTATTCCCTGAAATTCAGAATAATGAGAAGTGATCTCATTGAAACATAGCAAATTTGTAAAGGGTTGGTCAGAGTAGATACAGAAAGGATGTTTTCCTTGGTTATAATTGGGTGGGGGTGGAGATCCAGAATCAAGTGATATAGTCCAGAATAAGATAGGCCATGTAGGACTGAGATGAGGAGGATTCACTCGGAAAGTAGTGATTCTTTGAAATTTTCTGCCTGAGAGGACTGTAGAAGCTCAGTCACTGAACATGTTGAAGACAGAAATCAATTGATTTCTAGATATTCATGAAGTAAGAGGTGTGCAGATCCTGTGGGAAAATTACATTGAGGTAAATGATCAGCTATGTTCTATAAAGACAGAGGAGGCTTGAGGGGCTGAATGGCTGTTCCTACCCTGCAGGGAAATGGAAAGGGAAACAGGCCAGAGATTGAAAAAATAATTAACTTGTTTGAGGGAGAATAATGTCCACTTCAGGGACAGAGTAAAATATAACTATGATGGTGATCTGTCAGTTGTTTAACAAGTTAAATGGGGAGTATTTTTCTATAATTTAGAAAAACATGGATTTGTTAAGGATAGCCAGGATGCATTTGTTTAGGTAAGTCGTGTCTGACTAAGTTGATTTTTTTGAGAAGCTATATCAAGAAGGGTTGATGAGGATAGCATGTATGAATAATCTACATGGACTTTAGCAAGATTTTTGATGAGATTCAACATGGCAGGTTGATCAGACAAGTACGAACCCATGGGATTCAACTTCACCTAGCAAGTTGGATCTAAAATGGTCTTGCTAAGCACTCGCAGCTTTTCCAAATATTTATTTGAAGCCCGACCAAGAAGCCATCACATAAATGTAGCATGTACCCTGTCAAACATTTTTGTAATATTTTCTCAGAATTTCCCTTAGCATTCATCTCTCTGTACCAAAATTTGTGAGATCATTAGTTTACTAGTTAGAAATAAATTCATTCCCTAGGCCATGAAGAGTTTGTGTTCCTTGAAATGCTGTTAACATTGTTCAGTTCTGTAATGGTATGATTGAAAGCACTGACAGAACTTACTGCCATTGCTTTGCTGGTGTCAGGGTGACATAATGGAATAGCTATGAGCCCATGGCCATTCAGCATCTCATATCTATTGGACTTCCTGCTAGTATTGACAGATAATGTCCAAAATATTGTTTGATTAGGGTTGGCATATTGGCAAATTTATTCAACTGAGGGAGATAATCATATTCCCTGAATCTTCAACATCTCCAACACCTAACAAAGCAATGGCCACCGAGGGAGAATTGAACTTTCAAAAATGTGGGAACATGCAAGAAATTGCTCATAGGCTAATGAATGAAATATAAAAAAGAAGTCTATCCTATTTTCAGCAACTTGAAAACGGAAGGCAAATGTTTTCTGAGGCAAGTCTCCATAACCTACCATACCTGAGAGACCAAGGCCAATCATGCCAAACAAAATACTATGCTATTGTAATTATCTGAAAGGAATACTCTTGCTTGACTGGAGCCAATTCTAGTTACTTTTTGTTATATTACTATATATCATCATGAATTTAATTTAAAGAAATTGGCCTGGAATTAGAAGTAACAAGAAATGATATGCAGTTCTACAAAACAGATTGACAATGGGCAGTTTCCTTTGTTTATGTAGTCTCCAAGCACGGAACTATCTCCTCACTGTCTCTTGTATAATTGATGAATTGTCAAGTGGAAACTGCAGCATCAATTACAATTAATGTGCGAATTAAAACATTGATTCTGAGTATCAAGTATCCAGGGTTCTTGTTTATTCAGACAGTTAAGGAAAGAAGAGAAGGGAACCAATCTTAGATATATATTGCATTACTAGAATTGAGAATTTATATCCATCAGGACATTTTTGATATTTTCTCAATTTACATTACACACAATATTCTTTTTAAATTTAACTGAGCCTGCTCTTTGAAATAGGTACAATTAGCAACTTAACAATGCAGAGGTCATATCATATCTGGGAGTTCAGGTTATTGTTAAAATGGTTGGAGTCTTTATTTAGGTGACTATAAGTGTAGGCCTCATTTCCATATTGGAATGAGACTTCAGTGCTCATTTCAGATAAAGACTCCTTGTCTGCTCTTGCCAACGTTTATACAATTGACTTGCCAAAAATGAAGACACTGTCACTGATCACCTTTTAAAAAGGCTCAGAAAATCTGGAATATTTTGTTTATTGCTAAGTTATAAAGTATCAGGATAATTCCACTTCGGTTCATAGAATAACTTCAGTCACTACAAGTTCATTTCCTAAAACATCTGGTCTCCCCCCTCAACAATGGAACTTATTCCTGAGGCCAACATTTTCAGGGTCCTGACTGCCAAAGTACATTAGCTGTGTGATTAAATAAAGTGACAAAAAAGTAATGCATCTCTCCTGTTAAAGCAATACTCCATTAATAACAATCTGATTTTTGTGTTTTCCATTCAATGAAAAATAGTTCAGTTGGGCTAGCAGTTCAGCAATTCTTCATTGGGTTAGGACAGTATTGTTAACAACTGCTGACAGTACTGTTGTAGATTCATGAAAGCCAGTGTTCGAACTGAGAGATGCACATTCCAGAAACCACGAGGTTCCTGCCCTAATTTTGTACAGGAGCTTTTATTTATAACAACAGTTACAGTTGAGAGAAGAGGGATTGCACTATTGCAAATATTTTTGTTTAATTTAACATTTTGTATGATTTTTATCAGCTGTGAAGCAAACATGGAATTTAAACTCTCAGGTACACAAAAGAGTGTCTTGTGTTCATCATACTGTAATGTGTTAGTGTCGAAAAATATGGCGCTGGAAAAGCACATTACATCAGGCAGCATCTGAGGAGCAGGAGAGTCAATGTCGTGGGCATAAGCCTTTCATCATCACATTCCTGATCTCCTGCTCTTTGGTTGCTGCCTGATCTGCTGTGTTTTTCCAGCACCACACTTTTCGACTCTGATTGCTCACATCTACAGCCCTCACTTTCTCTCTGCCATTTGTTAGTGACAAGCTGTTATGTGATGATGATGTGGATGTTGCTGGTTAGGACAATATTTGCTGCTCATCTTCAGTTGCAGTTGATAAGGTGGTGGTAAGCCACCTTCATGAACCACTGAGATATCTCTAGTGCAGGGGCAACCAAAGTGCTGTTGTTATTGAAATTTTCAGGATTTTAACCCAATAACAATGAAGAAATAGCAAAATAGTTCCATAACAGATAATATGTCACTGAGAGGCACAAGTCACAGGGAAACTTGCAGGTGGCAATATTCCTATGTTTCTGTTGCCCTTGTCCATCTAGATACTCAGGAACACAGATTTGGCCAGTGTTGTTGAAGGAGCCTTTGAGAATTGATGCAGGGTATCTCCTACATACATGTTTGCCAGTGTATGATGGTGGAGGAAATAAACACTTAAGGCAAAAAAACCAAAAGAGCCATGGATGCTTGAAATCAGAAACAAAACCAAAACAGAAATTGCTGGAAAAATTCAGCAGGTCGGGCAGATTTTGTGACGAGAACTCAGAGCTAACATTTCAGGTCCAGTGACCTTTCTTCAAAACTCAAGCTTCAGAACTTCAACATTTAAGTTGTTGGATATGTTGCTAAACAACTGCTTTGGTCTGCATGGCATTAAGCACTTGGTAATGCCCTGAGTGTCAAGGAGTAATTGTTAGATTCTCTCCTGTTGGAGATGGCCATTGCCTGGCACTTGTGTGGTGTGAGTATTACTTGCCACTTATCAGTCCAAGCCAGAATCATATCCAGATTTTGCTGCATATTGACAAAGGCTGCTTCAGTATCTGAGAAATCACTAATGCTATTGATTATTTTGCACTCATCCAGGCAAGTTTACAGTACACCATGCTGACTTGGGCCTTGTGGATGGTAGACAGGCTTTGGATAGTCAGTAGCTGAGTTACACACATCAGTATTCCCAAACACTGACCTGATCTCATGGACAAGTATTTATATGGTGGATTCAGTTTAGTTTCTGGTCAATGGTAATCCTCAGAAGGTTAACAGTGCAAGGCTCAGCAATGGAAATGGCATTCAATGTCAAGATGAGATGTTGGAGATGGTCACTGCCTTGGTCTTGTAATAATAAAGCATGGATGTTGCTTATCACTTGTCAGCTTATACCTGTACATTGTACAGGTCACGATGTAGATTACCATGATCTGCTGTGGTATTTGAGGGGTTGCTATACTTGGCATGCTTCCAACCAATGGCGAGCTTTCCTCTTGATTCCCATTGACTTCAATATTGCCGAAGCTCCTTGATGCCATGCTAATCTAAATGCTGCCTTAAAATCAAGGATAGTCAATCTTATTCCCATATATGAGATAGAATTATTGTCTAGGAAATTAAGTCAATCTTTAAATTAATACTTAAATTTGATATCACATTTCTGATAACTCACAAATATATATTTCTGTGTTTATTTTTCATGTGCCACCAATATCACCTTTCAATCCACAGACTAATATATAAAATTTCAAGGCAAATTAAATAGGGTCTTGCGGCACAGTGGTGGAGTCCTAGCCTCCAGACCAGAAAATCCACATTCCACCTGCCTAAGGTGTGTCATATCTGTTATTAAAACAAATGCAAGGTCAATTAGTCCACCTGCACTTTGGTGCCTAGTTCATTGAGACACTGAGTGGAAATCAGACTTGATGAATTGTCTATATGCACCTCTTTATAGTCTGGGTTAAAACAATCTTGGACGTTTGTAGCATCTTGTCTTTTGTGCAAACAACCATAAAGATGGGAAAACAACAAACAAACAAGCTGCTTTTTACAAATCAATTTGGTAATATTAACCTCTTTTAACTACAGGTGTGTGGGAGGAACCCACGCAGACACAGGGGGAATGTGCAAACCCCACACAGACAGTAACTGAGGCTGGAATCGAACCCGGATCCCTGGTGCTGTGAGCAACAAATGAACCACCTTACCGACCCACAACGCATACTTGGATGGAAATCTCGATGTGCACTAAATATTTTGCGTTCAAGTGGCGTTAAAATCAATAAGAGGAGGGATTGCAGTACAACAAGAAAGTGGGGTGGGGAGGAGAGAAGATGAGTGAACGGCTTTTATTATTTTGCGTTCCAGGTGTTTATAATTGTTATTAATATTTAAATAAAACATCCCTGTCATGTATGTTGACTTCAGCTTCAAAGCGTGTGTGAGCTAAAATGAAAAGCTGGAGGCTGTTCCGAGAGACCGAGTTGAGATTGTCCAATAAACGCATTGCTCTTCAGGATAGAAACATGAGCTTACTGGGAACAGAAGGCTAAAAATAGTTACTGAGGCGAGAGTGACACATCTGACCTCCTGTATGACATTATTACATACATGTGAACAAAACCAGAAAATCCCCAGATTTAGCCTTTGTTGTGTTGATGAATGAATGGAATTCCAGAACAAAAAGGCAGTTCAGGGGAAGTGACAACGCTTGACGCGTTCATGTGAAATTACCCTAACAATACAGAGAGTGACAGCCCTCAGCCCGCACAGCAATACCACTGGGGCAATCCTGGGCTTGACCTGCACGCAGATTTCAGGCTGCTTTAGAACTTCAGGAATGGTGTTGCGCCTGGACAGTAACATCTGCCTTTAACAGGACCAGCGTCAAACAGCGGTCTGGGATGTTCAGATCACAAGAGTAAGTCGGTTTCGTAAGCCATATATTCCTTGATTGGCAAACGCGACCAAGCGTGTTATCAGGCGGAACTAAATCTGGAGCTGTTTTCAAACCAGTAATCCTCATGGCAGTTGTCTGTGAATGAATAGCGCCTGGACCGTTCGGTTCATTAACTTGTTGTGACGAAGTGTCGTTCTTGAGCTTTCACTTAAATTGATGCATTCGGACTGTTAACGATTATGAATCTTATTTAATTTTGAAACGTCGAGAAACCGCTTAATGCCATATCAGGTTACAGCTGTAACCGGAGTTTTGAATTGGCAGGAGTTGTACCGCGATCAGCAATATTTAATCATAAAAATGCTCATCGATATTTAGTATTGAGCATATTAAACTGAAACGCCAGCAGTCCAGAAATGCATCTTTTACGTTTGAGTTTCACACTATTCCAAATGCATAAATTTTATTTGAATGGAGTTGAACCGACCTACAAGTTTTGATAGACAGTGACATGCATGGCGACAAATTAGAAATCGCAGAAACCCGACAGTGTGGAAGCAGGCCATCCGACCCTCCGAAGGTCATCTCACCCACACCCACCCTCCCCTGTAACCCTGCATGTCCCAAGGCTAATCCACGCAGCCTGCATATCCCTTGACACTGTGAGCTGTTTCCCATGGCCAATCCACCTAACCTGTACATTTTTGGATTGTGGGAGGAAACCAGAAAACCCAGAGGGAATCTGTGCAGACACCTGGCGAATGTACAAACTGCACACAAGGCAGTTATGGGAAGCTAGAATCCAACTTGGGTCCTGTGGTGGGCCTGTGGAATTCATTGCCGGGGACGCTAAATGTCTTCAAGGCAGAGATTGATAAATTCTTGATGTCACAAGGAATTAAGGGCTACAGGGAGAATGCGGGTAAGTGGAGTTGAAATGCCCATCAGCCATGATTAAATGGCAGAGTGGACTCGATGGACCGAATGGCCTTACTTCCACTCCTATGTCTTATGGTCTTATAGCAAGCCAGTCAGCCACTGTGCTGCCCCTAAAACATCTTTAGCCCTTAAACTTAGGAATGCACTTTGTGCATTATACTTAATTGAATATTATAATTTATCAATGATTTGGAGACTAGATTACTTACAGTGTGGAAACAGGCCCTTCGGCCCAACAAGTCCACACCGACCCCGCCGAAGCGTATACCACCCAGACCCATACTCCTACATTTACTCCTACATTTACCCCTTCACCTAACACTATGGGCAATTTAGCATGGCCAATTCACCTAACCTGCACATTTTTGGATTGTGGGAGGAAACCGGAGCACCTGGAGGAAACCCACGCAGACATGAGGAGAATGTGCAAACTCCACACAGAGAGTCGCCTGAGGCGGGAATTGAACCCGGGTATCTGGCGTTGTGAGGCAGCAGTGCTAACCACTGTGCCACCGTGCCACCCAAACATAGAGGGAGCCATATCAAAATTCCCAAGGAAACAAAAGGTATTTGAAGAACGATGGCAGGAAGACGGATAGGTAGGTGATTGAATAAATAACCACAGTACGATGTGGATTGTTGGGAATGACACACAGTAAATTTTAAAATCGATTCAAAGTATATTGATAGTTGGTCACGATCAGTTTGACATGCTTTGTACACATTTGAATTTGTGATAAACAATGTGAGAAGTTGTCTTTTGTTCTGAAAATTTGCACTTCTGAATCCAAAAGATCAAATAATATCATGTTATATTTCAATCAACAACAACATGCATAATGAAAATTAGGAAATAAAAGGCAGAGATATGTTATAAAGAATGGATCTCGAAGCCACTCTCAGTATTGGGAACCATAGTCCCATAGGACTTTCCTTTCAACTGAGTTCAGTCTGAGGATTACCATGTCTCAGGTGCTGGGGTCAAGGATGACAATGCAAGACATCTGTGTTCACCTCAGTAAGGATTGGACCAATGCTATTGGCAACATAATACATCACAGCCAGTCAACCAACTAAACTACTTTGGAATGGTAACATAATGGGATGTTATAGAGTTTGTAAATGCAGTAGTTCTCAGCTAGTGATGTTCAAATCTCATCACAGCACTTAGGAAATTTTAATGTGAGATAAAATGCTAGCTTCAGTAATGATACCCATGAATAAAATTTTGTGGCCCTGAAAGTGGCCACTTAAATGGATGGGGTGCTGGCGTTACCTGCACCCACCACCTTTTCACCTCCACTCAAATTAAGTGAGGGGCAAATAGGATGGTCAAAAGGACTTAAGTGGCCAATTAAGCACCATTTAATAGCCTCATTCTTCCCCCGTAGTGATTAACTCAGCTGCTGGCAGACATGCCTATAACCATATTGTATGCCCAGCAGGTGAATCTGAGCTGAAATACTGTCAGCTTGGGTGGGTACACCTTGATCAAAGGCAATCAATTCCTGATTGAGTGACTGGACATAGGACAGGGATGCAAGCACCCAGTCTTTGCTTTGGATCTTCTCACGCCATCTTCTTAGAAAGATCTTCATTTGCAACTCGCTTACCTTACATTTTGATCCTGGGTGTTTTTAGCAGACTTGGATTTCTCTGTGATGCTGCTGAGTGTAAGAGTCGCTGGCCTCATATTGGTTGGCAGTCTCCCTGGCAGTACAGTGACCTTTCGAGCCTAATTCCAGGCAACAGCCCACCGTTTGCCTCACCAATGTCTGACTGGTTTTTAGATGCAAAAGTCCATGCCTTAAGAAGTCAGCATGGATCAGCACCACCAGCTGATGAAGGCTCTACATCTTCCATAAGTTTCTGACCCCATGTCACTTCCAACATTTTATAAATGAACCAGATTTATTTTCCCTGTCTATCCTATCTGTGATACCTGAGCCACAGTTTTGTGAGTGACTTGACTGTTTTTTGGAATGGTCAAACAGGCCATTCAATAGTTAAACAGATAGCTCAGCTTCTCAGCAGCAGTTATTGATGGCAACACATACTAGCTTTGCCCCAAATCACTTGAACAATTGAAAAATGAAACTCCAGTGTATTTGGAATGGTAAAGCAACATAAATTGGTACCTAAATGTGACAATAAAACATATGCTTTTTTAATTAGCCAATTGCCAGCGAACAGATGCAGAAATTATCTGGATGTTCAACCAGCTCAGGAACTGAAGTATTCCTCAAAGCAAAGCCCAGACAACAGATATGTTACGAGTCATAAAGTATGTCTTTTTATAATTAGTATTCCTCAGTGAGAAAATGCATTCCTGGTCAGTTCTTATTCCCTGAAGACTTACTAGGTAATGGCACCTCATTATTTAACACGCAGTCACCACAAAACTTTCTAGGCCAATTAATGTCAAACTCTCTATCAGCTTTCCTTTCTATAGCTATCAGCATACAGCTTCCTGACTCTGTCTGTGTGCTGAGTCAGGCTTCTCCCTGAAGAGAAAATGTTCAGAAAGTGGTGCAAATGCTCAGCAAGCCAGCCCAGCATTCAAATAAAATAGAGTTCAATCCAAGTATTAGTTTCAACCATTAGCCCACTGTTATGGGCTTTTTCTTAAGATGGAGAATGATCCACAAAATGTTTGATATTCCAGACTTGCAAGAGTTTTTTTTTGTTATTTAGCTAGATTTGGAATGTCTGTCCAAAATGATTTTATAGCAGCTCACAGGAAATTATTATACATGTGAAAATTCTGATCAGTTGTGCAGAGTACTTTTAAAAGCATTTTTTTTAATAACAGCTTTAATGCATGTTTTCTGTTTCAGATGGCTTCTAATGACCACTTTAGTGTGGAATACTCTGGGGATCCCCAACCTGGGGACTTAATTGAAATATTTAGACCTGCGTATCAGCATTGGGCTCTTTATCTGGGAGATGGCTATGTTATAAATGTAGCACCTTTAGGTAAGATAAATGCACCAGAAAAAATTAGTACCGTACAACCTTTGTTTTTGTTCTCAAAGTACCTTTAGCTGAAAATGGCATTTAAGTGCTATATTGTCTGGATCCTTACATTTTCTGTGATCTGAATAAAGACACACAATTTAAACAGTAACATCAGTTTCCACTCCAACCATCCTTATGCTATAACCCCCATTTAACCCTTTGTTCAGTTCTTGCCTGAGTCAACTCTAAACTGTGAGGCCAGTTACCTCAATAAATTTGAGCTCATTGCGGGACCAAAGACTTCAATAACACTGAGACATACCACACATATTTTCCTATCTCAACTTAATTGTTGTTCCTTGATTTCAGAATCGCATGTACTCAGCCACAAACTTCTGCTGTGGGTCTTCATGAGACTGAACAGGCCAATTTTAAACCCACAGATCTTTGAGCACGTGGTGCAGGGTGTCCCATGAGGTGTAGGATCTGTTCTCAGATTTACTTTTTTTCCTTCTTACTCTGTTGCTGCTCTGCCTCCTTGTTACATTGCTGTGACTCAAAGCATGATGCAGCTCGAAAAACTAATTGATGCTATTTTGAACTATTGGTAGCAAGCTCCTGGCAGTCATTAATGTCAATTTGTTTTTTTACCTCAAGAAAAGCTTCAGAATGTGTATGTAACATTATCTCTGACCCCTTGCTCCCAAGACACTGGACATTTGAAAGTTGTAGAAATAGGACCTTGTTGTGTGAGATTTTTTTTGCCATCTGAACACAGCATCCAATTCATTGTAATCGATGTTGGAGGAGGTTTGCATGAATGAATGTGGAGTTGGATCCAAAAAGGATGCTAGTGTTTGTTTGTTGGTCCCCAGTTTGATAATGGTGGATGCAGTGGAGACATTGCTGACAGGATTCCTCTATGCTCTTATGTGTTTCTGGTCCTCACATTTCAGGTCGAACAGCTGTAAAGGAATATGGTGATGCCAATTGCTCTGTACACCAGGACTTTTGTTGACATGAGGATGTTTTTGTTGTCAAGCATGTACTGCCTTAGTTTACAGAAGGCTGGTGCAGCTGATCTGGTGTTGACCCCTTTCTTCAATGGTGATTTTAATGAGAGAGGTGACTAACAAGGTATAGAAATGTTGAAGATACTTCAGAGTCCCTCCAATGTATTTGTGAAGTGAAATATTTAGACCATGTGTTGGTTTTGGCAACATTCAAGGACAGGCCAAATTTCTTGTATGCAGAATTGAAGAGCCTGGCAGTGATTTGAAAACCTGGTGCAAATGTAATGAGAAATGACACGACAGCTCAGTTTTGGCATGGAGTTGACTGAGGTTAAAGAATAAACAAATCAATAGAAGAATAGGTGAAGGAAGTCTACTTTTTTTTACTTTTTTCCAAGTTGCATCGATTTGTTTTGGAGGTTTTATTACTGCAAGGCCTCATGTGTTCTCTCACTGTATTTTGCCAAACTCGCACATCAATTACCCATCAACCCCACCCTTCCCTCCCAAACTGTCTCTCACATCCGATTTCTACACCATTTTACCAGAGGCTATTCCCAGAACAATGCATCACTCAGTGGATATCCACCCACAGACCAGCAGCCCTTGCACCCATGTCATCTTTGAAAGGCTGCTGTGCCAAGTGTTGACAATCTCACATTACCACTCACCAGTAATGTCACGGCACTGCAGCTAAACTGCCCATAACACCTCATTCTCCATCTTAATAGCTGTTGAATCATGCTACACAAGTTACCTGTCCTTAGTTATATCTTGTCTGAACACTCCCTCTATGTCAGTGCGGCCCTCTCCCCACTGTAGACTTGCACTGTGGCATTGTTTAGTAAGGGAACATGATGTAGATGCAAGCAGTTGGACAAATAGAAATACAAACATGAGTTTTATTTACAGAAAGGAAAAGACAATAGAAATGAACAAAGGTTGCACTCGATAGTTGTACTTCTTGAGATGGAATTGATAGGTAATGGAAAACCTCAGGGTCTCCTGGGCATCCCATACCCCTTCCGGCAGTGACCTCTCCCTGAGCAGGGAGCTCCTCATCGTCCTGACAGACCTGCTACTGCTCCAGGTCTTGCTGTCAGCTCTGGTCTTCCGGCATCCACCTTCACCTTCTTAGGTAGGCAGCAACATGCTACCAGTAGCAGGGCTCATCATTCTTGCTGGAAAAGACCTAATTTTGGAGCAGAAGAAAAAAAGGCTTTCTTAGCTTTTGGACGTGATGTGGGTGCCATGCTGACTGAGTGATACCACATGTCAGTGAAAAGGGACTATAACCCAACCTCACCCTTTCAACCTGACACCCACATCAAACCCTGAAGCTCACACTGCAGTCTGCACAGACAATCATTATACTTACATGAGGTCACTTTGGTGGAGACCCAATATTTGAGCTTCATACACAACTGTGCCCAAAGGGACCAACAGCTTCCCTTGACTGGAGTGAGAACTATCAACCACCAATTTCTGATATGGCTGGTTGATTAAATGAACACACACTTGCCACACAGGCAGCTGGCACGTGCTGTAGTCTCTGCGTGTCCTTCATCAAAATGCTTCCTCACCTCAACAAACCCCACTCAAACCCCTCAAAGGACTGTTCAGCACTGACAAGTAATCTGTATATCTGTGCTAAACAGCCCTTTAAACATTAGTGGTTAAAGCGTTTGACTCTGCCTGAAATGTCAATGTGCCAACTGGCAACGCAAGACAAGACATGAAAAGGCAGGCCAAAACTTGGCCTGGATTATGCGCGAATTCAGGCCAGCACAAAACTGAATGAGCACAAAGAGAATAAGCAAGCAGTCCTGAGATGTGGCCTGGTCCAGTTCTTGAGCTGGATGCCTGTTCACACATGTAAATGTAACCCTGCTGCAACCCATCTCAATGCTAGTTGTAAGTGTGCTCTGCACTGAACATCTCTGCCTTGTGTGTGGCCTGTCTATACATCAGAGGTGCCAATATGATCATGATGGGTTGGCAGACGCCAATTTCTGTAGATCAAGGTCAACGCATCTGGTACCCATGGACCGTGCCCTGAAATGTTGCTGCCTAGTGTCCAACACAGAGCTCATTTGGAGCAAACAGTGAGCTGAATTATTCAGGTACCTGCTCTGCTTTCCATGTTGAATTTTCTCAACAGCCAGCTTGTTTGACAAATTTTGATAAAGATTAATGAGGAGAATCGTGACGTTAACCAAGTGTTTATCAAGTGCTAATCCCGGTCAGTGTGCATCTCGCCACTGCCTAGCGAGAATTTCATAACTATGCTTGTGAAAAGCATCAAGGTGGAGTAAAAAGATCTCACATTGGGGTGGGTCTTACTGCACATATCGCTCGATTGTGCCATACACCTCCCCCAAGCCCCTGCCGCTCAGACCCGTGTAAGATTCCATCCTTTGAATCTCTGCAGCTGATTGTTATAAAACATCACAAAAAGACAACAAAGAGTTCAAGGCAGTTTAAACAATCGTAGTTATTTGTATGGACCAAACACAGATACCAAATTCCAAAGCAGATATTTTGAACAGATCAATAACTGTATTGACATTGGAAAAGTTTACATTGTTACAGTAAGTTATATTTTAGCATTTTTATTTAACAAATATACTGTAATGTTTAAAATATGTTAAAATAAGAAGATTAATGGGGACCTTAGAAGCCTGCAGTCTTCTTCCTGAACTAAAGCAATCTTACTCTCTTACTAAGTCTCTCTTTTCATTCAACAGAGGAGGGACCAGCTGCGTCATTCACTAGTGCAAAGTCAGTTTTCAGCAGGAAAGCAATGGCAAAAATGCAACTACTTAAAGATGTTGTTGGGCAAGACACTTTCAAAATAAACAACAAATATGATGACAAACACACACCTTTACCAGTTGATGAAATTGTTAAACGAGCAGAATTTCTGATTGGTCAGGAAGTGTCGTATGATTTGCTTGGAAATAACTGTGAACATTTTGTCACAT